>NC_086121.1:27791098-28991098 GCF_963921235.1 Mobula hypostoma | reverse complement strand
TGGGAATTGTGCCTCCAAAAAGCATTTAGACCATTAGGGTATCTGAGCAAATATCATATACATGTGAAGTTACCTCAGTGGCCAAGAAACTGTATAAATGTAGTGAGCAGTTCTGGCTTATTAGGAGTGAGGTAAGAAACATCAAGAAGCATGAAGGAAACACAGGGTGAACTAGAATCTATTCCCCTGGCTTCAACTTCTGCAATGAATAATTTGTTCACCTGCATCATTGGGATGTATTTTCAGCTCACAGAAATTGTACCTGTGTTTTGGAAATCCTTTGTATTTTAGAAATGCTTTGGAATTTGGAAATGTTTTATAAGATAGAAATCCTCTGTGAGTTTTAAATGTGTTTAAAGAATGCTTGGATTTAAATATGTATCACTGAAAATAATAAATGAGCTGTGTATGAAACTACTTTGTAAGCTGGAAGAGGAGCTGGAACTTTGTAAGAGGAGATTTACCAGGATGCTGCCTGGTTTAGAGAGTATGCATTATGATCAGAGATTAAGGGAGCTAGGGCTTTACTCTTTGGAGAGAAGGAGGATGAGAGGAGACATGATAGAGGTGTACAAGATAATAAGAGGAATAGATAGAGTGGATAGCCAGTGCCTCTTCCCCAGGGCACCACTGCTCAATACAAGAGGACATGGCTTTAAGGTAAGGGGTGGGAAGTTCAAGGGGGATATTAGAGGAAGGTTTTTTACTCAGAGAGTGGTTGGTGCGTGGAATGCACTGCCTGAGTCAGTGGTGGAGGCAGATACACTAGTGAAGTTTAACAGACTACTAAACAGGTATATGGAGGAATTTAAGGTGGGGGCTTATATGGGAGGCAGGGTTTGAGAGTCGGCACAACATTGTGGGCCGAAGGGCCTGTACTGCGCTGTACTATTCTATGTTCTATCTTCTCCTTGCTAGGAAGGCGGAACCCACTAGTCAAATAATGGGTATAGACAGCTTAAGTTGCCATGGAGAATAAGCAAGGAAGGAAACTAGTCTTTGAAGATTGGGTAGCTAGAGTATAATCTTCCTTTTGTGAGAGTACTTGTGGCTATTTATATCTGATAGGGTTTAAGCTCTTTATTTGAGTTAAGAACTTTGTGGTCAGCAAACCCAATACCTTCACATTTTGAAGTTTGTTAAGATTCAGGAAGTCATATAAAACTTCGATAAGCCTCTATAGATGCATGATGTTGAATACACTGACTGGTTTCATCATAGCCTGGTATAAAAACACCAATGCCCTCGAATGAGAAAGTCAACAAAAAGCAGTGGACACAGCCCAGCCAGTCACAGGTAAAGCCCTCCCCACAACTATAAGGAGTGTTGTTGCAGAAATGCAGCATCCATCACGAGGACTCCCACCACCCAGGCCATACTCAATTCTCACTGCTGCCATCAGGAAGGAGCCTTAGGACCCACACCAGCAGGTTTATAAATAGTTGTTACTCCTCAATCTTCAGGCCCTTGAACCAGAGGGGATAACTTCACTTAACTTCACTCACACTAACACTAAACTGTTCCTACAACCTATGAACTCACTTTCAAGTACTCTTCAGGTCAAGTTCTTGATATTTATTGCATTTATTTTTTTTTATTATTTTGATTTTTTAATTATTGTACTTGCACAGTTTATTGTCTTTTGTACATTGGTTGCTTATCCTTGCGTGTAGTTTTCATAGAATCTATTGTGTTTCTTTACATTTACTGTGAATGCCTGTAAGTAAATAAATCTCAGGGTTATATATGCTGACATAAATGTACTTCAATAATAAATTTACTTTGAACTTTGATATGACTTCTACACCACCCTATCAACCTGCACAGCAACTTTAAGGGATCTATGGACGTGGACCGCAAGAATCCTCCGTTCCTCCACACTGCTGAGAATCTTGCCATTAATCCTCTACTTTTCCTTCAAGTTCAGTCTTCCAAAGTGTATCACTTACCACTTTTCCAGATTGAACTCCATCTGCCACCTCTCTGCCCAGCTTGGCATTCTATTGATACCCTGATGTAACCTGCAACTTTCTACATAATTCACAGCAACATTGTTCTTTGTGTCATCTGTAAACCTATTAACCCACACTTCCACTTACTCATCCAAGTCATTTATAAAAACAGTGGGATTTTTATCCAGTGTTTAAATATATTTCTGAAGTATTTAGTATTACACATCAGTTGTGACTCATTCTGAGTCAGAAATACATTATTTTGTCACTCCGAAGACGTGAAGACTTAATCTAGGGTGACATACTATATTATTATATATTATTTGCACTTGACCTGCCATTCAATAAGATCAACACTCAATTTTTTACTCAGCCCCATTTATCCATACATTACCTTAATATTCAAAATTCTTTAAAGCTTTATTTTGAATATACTCAGCACCCAGATCTCTCAAAATGTTCTTGGGTGGAGAATTCCAAAAAATCACTCACCTCTCAGTGAAGAGATCGCTTCTTATTTAAGTCCTGAATGGCCATCCACTTTGAAGGCTGTGCGTCCTGGTTCTAGGCATTCCAGCTTATGGTAAACATCATCCCTTTGTCCTTCCTGTCAAGTCCTGTCAGAATTTTGTATGGTTCAATGAGATTACTTTACATTCTTGCAAGCTCAGAAGGGTATCAGTCCAAACTGCTTAATCTCTCCTAGAACAAACACCCCACACCGGGAATCAATCTGGTGAATCTTCAGTGCCGTCTCTCTAACACAGGGGTATTCCTCTTTTTGAGATATCATTCCTGCAAGCAATCTTAACTTCTGCACTCAAATCCTCTTGCACTGCCACTTGCTGTGCTATGAGTCTGTAACGTATAGTTGCTTTCCAATGAGTCATTTCAACCATGAGCAGTTAATGACCATAAAATCTGTTCTTAAGGATTGTTTCAAGAGGTTGTACTGGATTGCCTGGGGGAAAATTCCCCACTTTTTTTCTGGAAATAATGGCTGTTCACTTCTAGAGGTTTGAGTGGGTCTCAGTGAAGAAGTGAAGAAACTAATGGATGGGAGGTTGTGCCTTGTGTAGAGATGGAGGCAGAGCGACACGGATGTGTGTGGATGGTGATGATTGGAGGAAATGGGAATGGAAGGGGAAGCGGGGCTGTGGACCTGGGTTAAGTGGGAAATGTGTGTTGGGGTGGAAGCCATGGATAGGAGGTGTGGTTGTGGCAGAAGGTGGAGATGGGTGGAGGGATGAAGGTCGGGGGGGGGTGAGCTTTGTGGGAAATTAATGCATGTGTTTCCAGAATGTAACATAATGCATATTTTTCGGGTAAAAATGAAAGCATTTATCTCCCTGTAAGATGCATTTGCCACCACCAAAGATCTTTAAGCAAAGTATCCATTCATCTCCTGCCTTGCGACCAAGCAACTGAGTCAGCCAGGTGGCAATCTGCCCTCCCAGTAAAGATAGGTTAACCAGGCTACTCCAGCAAATGCTGGACTTCCCAACTGGTTCAGCAGTCTTCACCTATCAAGAGACATACCAAGCCAGGGACTGCCAAATTTTCAAGTAGAATCCATACTATTGCTTGATTTAGTCACGCTATCAGCACTTAGCGAGCTGCAGACCGTGTCCTCATTCTGCATGGTTATTAAGGACCTAGAATTTAATGCAAAATGATTGGAATAAACGTTTCAGTGGTGAGTGTGCCAGATTGTCTGTTTGCTTCCCTTTTGAGTGGCCATTTGGAATGGGAGCAAGAAAAGCTAATTGCTTTTCTTTTACAATGTTTGCCATACAATTTCAGTATTGTAATATATTGTATAATTTTAATGCACCAATGTTTTTGCCAGACACTGCTCCATTGTTCGAGAATTTTAAATATTTATGAACTAGTTTTTAGAGACACTTTCACTCCCCCGGCTAGGTTTGGAATCTGAGAGCTCCTCTAATATGATATTTCATGGTTGACGTGGTTACAAGAAAAAGGAAGGTGCACCAGGGAAATTCAGACGTCCCTGACCATCTGCAGGTTTTGGCTCCTCTCTCTGCTAATGACAAAGGACAACTGTCACAACTTGCTCTGGGTTAACAGGGCAAAGATTTGCCATCTGTGGCGCCAATCCCTACAGCCAACTTGCAATGTTATGTAGCATTGCCAATGGTTGGCAAGGTTGCCACCATCTAGACTATTACACCTCTGCCCGACTCCCAATTCATGCTAAGTTTAGAATAATGTGATATCTATGCAGGGCTCTTACAGGTAACTGGTGCACAAAGCAGATTCCTATCAAATGCTAAGTCAATTGGTTCCAAGCATGCACCTGACTCTGTTAAGTGTCATGACCCAATATAAAGTTAGCTTTGATATCAATGACTAATCATGCATGCATGTATTCTATTGCTTTAACCTGTGGCCACTTTAGAGAATGTCAGTATATGCCAAGTTTTTGCGTCTTGAGTATGCAGCTTACTGATGTACTGGTGTTTGAAATGCAAGAGAAGTCCTGCAAGGCAGTCCTAGGTTGGTAGTAATTGAAGAAGAGATTGATAGAAGATATTATATAGGAAAGAATCAACAACTGGTGTTTTCTATAGAGTTACTGTTGTGTGTCCTTGCAGAGCTAGGTTCACTGACATTGATTCCCATAGTAGCTGCAGCAGTAATCAGTCGGGTTATAATTTCCTTTCTAATGTGGGAATTCTGGAATGTTCTGGGGGGAAAAAAAGGAAAAATTCCAAAACAAAATCCTTCTTTGCACTAACCTCACAAAGCAGCCCCTCAGTTCGCCTGCCACCACCTCCCCCCACCCCATCCTCCCTTCCACTTTGTCTCACACTCCTGCAAAGCTAAAAACATACGCACAGAACGTTCAAATTATATTAATGATGTCATGCATCATCGCCCTGCCAACATACACCTCAGGCCCCTCAGAACAGTCTCATTTTTAGCTCGTGATGTTGAAATGTGCTCGAAGGTGTCACTTCAGTTTTAAGTGGTGGCATTAATAGGAATATGAACCAATCCAGAGCCATTCAGTCCCAGTCAGGGAGTTGGTACTTTGAGTTATGCATGACTAGAGATATAGGCCTAGAAATTCTGCGGAACTCACTGCGACATGTTAAAGAGACAGCCGTGACTGGAAACTGAAGCAACAAATAATCTGCTAGAAGAACTCTGTGGGTTATGCAGATTCTGTGGGAGGGAAATGATTTGTGTCAAATCCCTGGATCAGGACCTGATGCAGGGTTTCAACCTGAACTGTGGACAATTCCTTTCCTTCCATAAATTCTGTTCAACCTGCTGAATCCCTCCAGCAGATTTGGTGTTGCATGTTAAAGCATTGCTGACTTAGGTTCAAATCAATTTTGTGTAAGGCAATTTGGCCAATTATTGCATGGGGGCTAGTGTATTGCGACTTAGAACATGTCTTGCACATGAAGATATACACAAAGGCTGCCTTCTCTGAATTCCACCAGATTTGACACTGTGTATAGACTGCACATATGGATCTAGATGGGAGGGGCAGTGAGGGGTGGGTTGAAAGTGGACACAGTGGAGTAAATGAAGATGGAGCAGAAGATCGGGCGTGGTTCAAGTAGGGAACCAAACTGAAGGCTGTGGGGTGACATCGTTGGACATCTGACTGGGGGTTGGGAACAAGTGTTCATACATAAACACAAGAAAGTCTGCAGATGCCGGAAATCCAAAGCAATGCACCACAAACTCCGCAGCTCAGGCAGCATCTAACTAAACAGTCGACATTTTGGCCCGAGACCCTTCTTCAAGACTTAGAAGGAAGACACCAGAATAAAAAGGTGAAGGGAGGGGAAGGAGGATTGCTAGAAGATGATAGGTGAAGTCAGGTGGGCTGGAGAAGAAGGAATCTGATAGGAGAGGAGAGTGGACCAAAGGAGTAAGTGAAAGAGGAGGAGAACCAGGGGAGATGTTAGGCTGGTGAGAAGAGGTAAACTAAGTGTTAATACAAAATGTTTAAAGAGGACATATGCTCTTAGTCAACTTGGGTCAGATTTGGTGTAAGCGACAATAAGACATCCATTGCGCAACATCTGACAGAAGTACGGGCAGCAGCCTTGATCGACTGCACCCTGGGGCTGGGAATGACATTCAGACTGTATACTGTTGAATATACAGTGGTGTTAGGTGGGGCTTTCCAAGATTTTCAGGTTCTGCTGAAGAAGCTTAGGAGGACGATGGAACCTAACGGTGACTCCTCCGCTTGCATCTTCGGAAACAGCTCTATTTCCATCTTCAATATCACTATTTTTCCCTTTCTTTAGAAGATGCTGACCTGGAGTTACACACTGACTTTGGTTCCTTGTGGGAATGGGACCCGTTCTCGGGGTCTCACGACTGGCCGCTATTCAATATACCAAGGACGCGGCCTAGAAGATTAGTTTGCCTTCAGGGTTCCGGGATTTCGTGGCTCTGGAGGCGAGGGGACTTGCGGTCGGTGCCTCTGCCTGAAGTGGCGTGGGAGTACACGGAAGATCGAAAGCAGCAAGCTGGCTGCTGGTTGGGTGCCCAAAAACCTGAGTTCTTTGCGCACAGAGCTCGGGAAAAGCAACGCAACAGACTTTAAACATCGTTAATCAGCGAGTTGTTTGTTATGCCTCCCCTCTCACTGTGAAATGGGGACATCTCTTTTTCTCTTATAAGGGAGGGAGAGAGAGCCTATGGTAAGTCAAATTACCGGGTGAACGAGTAGTCTTTGGGGTACTGCAAGTCTGTGTCTTTATTGATGCTTTCCTGCAAGCTTGAGTGCTTGGTGGGGTCGCTGATGCTTTTTCTGCAGGTATCGTTGCTTTACTACTACTTATGCATGGGTGGTGGGAGCTGGGGGGGTTGCTTTGGGGTTCTAACATTTAACTGTCATTCATTCTTTGGGGCACTCCTCTGTTTTCGTGGATGGTTGTGAAGAAAAAGAATTTCAGGATGTATATTGTATACATTTCTCTGGCATTAAATGTACCTTTGAAACCTTTGAAGAAGTAAGTGTATATGTTTATGTCAGAATGGTGTGTGATTTGGGCTGAAGGACATTAAGGTATTGGTAGTCCCATATTCTTTCTGTTCCTTCCTTTTCTAATTAGTGAAGTTGGGAGTATTGACAAACATGTCTTTGATTCCGTAAGAAGTGTATAACACAGCCATGATAAAATGAAGTAGCAAGTAATTAAATCAGTGTACAAGGAATTGATCAATATAACTACTTTAACTTGGATAATATCCATACCTAAAATATGTAACAATCAGCTTGTCACTCTACCAGAGAGTAGGGGAGGTTCAGGAACAAATGCATTACAACGTTAGCTTTCTTAAGCAGCTGGAGCTGCATTCACCAAGCAATAGGTAAGAAACCCATCTCATTTCCTCAGCTGTCCCTTATGGATGCTGCAAAGTTTAGTAGAGTTAGGAGTTGCCACTCTTTCCAGAATACTCAGCCTCTATCCTGCCACAGTATTTATGTTTCCATTTCAGTTTCTGTTCAATAGTGGCTCCTGGGATACTCAGCTAACAATAAAACCATCGAACAACAAGCAAGGTGTCGGGGCTGGTGGTTATTAAGGAAGAAATAGCAAAACATTTAGAAAGGAATGGTTCCATTAGACAGACGCAGCACAGATTCAGAAAGGGCAGGTCCTGTTTGACAAATTTACTGGAGTTCTTTGAGAACACAATGGGCGCAGTGGTAGAGGGGAACAGGTGGATGTTGTATACTTGGATTTCCAGAAGGCGTTCGATAAGCTGCCGCACAAGAGACTTACAAATAAGATACGGATGCATGGAGTTGGAGGAAGTGTATTGGCATGGATAGTGGATTGGTTAACCAATAGAAGGCAGAGATTTGTTATAAATGGGTGTTTCTCCGGTTGGCAGTCAGCGGTGAGTGGGTGCCACAGGGGTCGGTGTTGGGCCCGCAGCTGTTTACCATTTACATTGATGATTTGGAAGAGGGGACTGAGTGTAGTGTAGCAAAATTTGGTGATGACATTAAACTGAGTGGAAAAGCAAATTGTACAGAGGATGTGGAGAGCCTGCAGAGGGATATAGATAGGTTAAGTGAGTGAGCCAAGGTCTGGCAGATGGAATACAACATTGGTAAATGCAAGATCTTCCACTTTGGAAGGAATAATAGAAGAGCAGATTATCATTTAAATGGTGAAAGGTTGCAGCATGCGGTTGTGCAGAGGGATTTGGGATTGCTTGTTCATGAATCGCAAAAAGTTGGTTTGCGGGTACAACAGGTTATTAAGAAGGCAAATGGAATGTTGGCCTTCATTGCTAGAGGGATTGAATTCAAGAGCAGGGAGGTCATGCTGCAACTATACAGGGTACTGGTGAGGCTGCACCTGGAGTACTGTGTGCAGTTCTGGTCTCCATATTTGAGGAAGGCCACACTGGCTTTGGAGGCAGTGCAGAGGAGGTTCACCAGGTTGATTCCAGGGATGAAGGGGTTAACCTATGACGAGAGATTGAGTCGCCTGGGACTATACTCTCTGGAGTCCAGAAGAATGAGAGAGGATCTTATAGAAACATACAAAATTTTGAAAGGGATATATAAGATAGAAGTAGAAAAGTTGCTTCCATTGGTAGGTGAGATTAGAACTAGGGGACATTGCCTCAAGATTCAGGGGAGAAGATTTAGGACCGAGATGAGGAGAAATTGTTTTTCCCAGAGAGTGGTGAATCTGTGGAATTTCTGCCCAGGGAAGCAGTTGAGGCTTCTTCACTAAATATATTTAAGATACAGTTAGATAGGTTTTTACATAGAAAGGGAATTAAGGGTTATGGGGAAAAGGCAGGTAGATGGAGATGAGTTTACGGACAGATCAGCCATGATCTTATTGAATGGTGGGGCAGGCTCGGTGGGCTGGATGGCCTACTCCTGATCCTATTTCTTATGTTCTTATGTTCTTACGTTATGCTCTCCCTTGCTAGGTATGGTCTCTGCCTGACATCAGATGTGTATTAAGATAAGGAAGGCTTAAAAAGTACCTTTACATTCACTAAACTTTGCATGATTTTTCTGGTTAACATGGTGCTGTCCTTTTATACACCTCAGAACTTTTGGGCATGCCTTTATTGCTGGGCCCACCAAACATTGAACTCCATTGGTGTTATAGAACGGCAGAGAGCTAATCTTACAATATGGGCAAAGAAGTTATGGTCCATTTTTTTCATCTGGGTAGAATGATGGTGCCAATTGGAACAGTGCATTTGAGTCCAAAGTATCACTATTAGAAATGTTCTAGTCTAAAAAATAGTGCAGAACAACTCACATTAATTGTGTTTGTGAGGTGTTTTTGCCTGGCCCAAGTAAACCAAATTCCAGCACTACTTTCCCAGGTTTGGTTCTTCCTGGCTGGTGATTTCCTTCTTTCCCGTCCTCTCAATCTGCATATAACATATCCACTCCTCCCACCAGATCCCTCTTCACCACCTTCCCTCTACTCCATGATTCAATGTCTGCTCTTCAGATTCCATCTTCTTCAGTCCTTTGTTACTTCTATTATCTCCTCTCAGTTCCTCACTGTATTCCCTCTCTCACCTCCTCTTCACCTTCCTGTTATATCCCCCCTCACCCAGATCCACCTATGACCCACCAACTCTTATTCTATCCCTTTCTCCCCATCTTTTATTTATACTGTCTTTCTCTCTTCTTTCTTTCCAGTCCTGATGAAGAGTCCCAACCTGTCAACTTTCATCCATGGATGCTGCCTGACCCACTAAGCTCCCTCAGCCTCCCTGCCCAAGTATTCACAGAGCATCACTCCCAGAGGTTCCAACAAAATAAAAAACACAACTTCAAAAAACTAATATTTACACAAGTATGCTGCAGCTTAGATCAGCCTTGGGTTCCACTTCCCAGGTCCCACTGATGCTACGTTCTCAGCTCTTGTTACAGAAGAGCTCCCAAAACTAAATTCCAGATGTGCATTGCCCATTGGGCTCTGCATACTAGACGCATTGTAATCAGATTTCTAATTGGGCCTGGTTAGAGGAGATCTAGAACATGGTTATGATGCCTAAGATGAAACAATGTTATTATAGTTCCTCTCCACCGCTGTCATGTGGGGAAGTATTTTAAATAGGCAGATCTGTGATCTAAAAAAAATGACAGAAGTTTCTTTGGTCTAGCAGTTACTTGTACAATTTCAGTCCTTTTCCTTAGAGGCAAGAGAAATTAAGCTATCAGACTTAGATGCCAAATATAAGATGACAGTTTTCTTCTGTTCGTGCTTTGACATCTTTAGGACAAAGGGCTGTTTTTAAAATATCTGAAAAATATCATCTATGCCGCATCCACAACTGGAGGAAATGGGTTCTCCTTTTGGCTGGGCAAGTTTTGATTGTTGCATTGATGGTTAGAGTTACACATCTCAATCAAGCAAGCAATACTATGATTTAACTTAAAGAATGAAAATTACTAAATTACCATCACAATGGCCTTTACCCAATGAGCCTGCTGTAAATATCTTGCTTGCCACGGACAACAAAACAGAATCCAGACTTACATTTTGCTGTGTAAGTGCTGAACTGAATGGAAATGCCTCGTCCCTGCTTGCTGGCAGGACCCTGTGTGATGAAATTCCGCCAAGTGAGGGGGATGGCAAACAGAACAGCCAACACCCAGGTGTGCTAAAAATGTAGCCAGTACCCTAGCTATGCGGGATGTGAAACATGTCAAACATTACGAACAGTGAAAAAATAGTAATTATTTTAAATTGTGAGAAATAGCATAAAATACATTTACTTAATCACACACTGGAACATTAAGAATATTAAAGTAAACTCAGGCAATTGAAAAAGGAGAGCATTTGATTTCATACTTCTCTTTGTCATTCACAGACACACTCCATTTATATAGATGGGTTTACTGCTCTCACACCAGGGCTAACGGCAGAGGTTCAGTGCACACATCTCTCTTGCACAATTACTGGAGAATTTTGACGACCTGTGCTCTGCCATGAGACTCGGCGTTGAATCTGACTTCAAAATGCAGATATTCTGTCGGATTTATTGGTTTGAACCTGTATCATGTTCATGCTGAAACCCTGAACATTCTTTCAGTCTTGAAGGTGGATGTCACCCATGGGAGAAGGTCCGCGGATTCTGGAAGTCCAAAGCAACGCACAAAAAATGCTGGAGGAACTCAGCAGGTCAGGCAGCATCTACCAAAAAGAATAAACAGTCAACTTCTCTGACCGAGACCACTCCCCAGTCCTGAAGAAGGATCTCGGCTCGAAACATCAACTGTTTACTCTTTTCCACAGATGCTGCCTGACCTGCTGAGTTCCTCCGGCATTTTGTGTGTACTGCTTTGAAAGCTGATTTGCAGCTGAACCACATTCACAGGCAAGATTCAGCCTTATCTGCAGTGTACGTTTATTTTCACCATACCTCGATTCTCCCAAAACAAAAGTTACTTTCCAAAGTCTCCCTATTACTTCTGATCCAGCTACAAGTACTGTACAAAGAAGCCCCAGAAATCCGGAGGCATGCACATTGCTTGCCTACGTGTTTCATTTCCCCATGTCAAGCCATTCTCCCTGCTGAGATCCTAGTTCTGGAAATTGAAGCGCCAATAAATATTGAAACTGCATGAGGTTACCTGGATTTAAAAAAAGCAGTGCTTTTATTTGTGTGTATGTATCCTAACAGGACCTAATCAGCTTTTGGGCAGTACTTAGCCTTGCCACCTAGCCTTGAGGAAATACCAACACATCACAGCCCTTAATTACTATTTCTGCACAACTTTAAAAAATCTCTTTTACTTACTCCCCTGCAGGGAGAATTACCCTCCTACTTATTAATGATATAACCTTCTCCCTTACACTCTGCACTGTCTGCAGTGCTGGATAACCAGATAAGGAAATCTTTAATAGTTGCAAGCTGTGAGAGTGAGTGTTTGCACCAAAGATACCAAAGGATGTCCATAGGCAATTATGAGTATTCAGAGAGCAGCTCTAATATTCCCTGTGGTTCTAAAGTAATTGCAGGCTCTGTTTCTCTCTCCTTCCCCAGTGTGGCGGTGTGGTCTCCCAGCTCATTTTCACAGCTTATCCTCATCAAGCATCAATAACAGCAGGAATGATCTTTATTTTTGGATTATGAAATCAGAACCCTTGCAAATAGACTCAGTTCTCATTTTCCATGTAACGGTAACCTTGACAATTGCCATCAACTTAATAAAGTTGTTGAGGCTTGTCCTAGTTCAAAAAAAGGGCGTGAACACTTTCACCCTCTGTAGCTTTGACTCAAATGTTTTCACTCTGCCACATCCTCCACGTTCATTACAAGTCAAGGCTCAGAATTTATTTGGCTCACACTAGAAACTGCAGATGCAATATACTCGATGCCAAAGGAACTGAGCAGGTCAGGCAGCATCTATCAAGAGAAATGACAGTCGATGTTTCAGGTTGAGCTCTTTCATCTGGATAAGTAGCAGTACTGAAGCTGAATGGCCGTATCCCATTCCTAAGTGTCGAACTCAAGAGATCATCCATTCTCTGCATTTAAGGACTGAAATTTTCTTTAAAAGCACACTGCACCAATTTTCAGATTTGGAGGCCTGCTTATTCTTGTGCTACAGTTTACAATATGTTTATACATCCGGCATGGACACTATTGAAATTATGAGAAATCACTGTATTATACTCCTAACCTGGGGTCCATGGACCCCTCAATTAATGGTCAGGGTCCAAGGCATAAAACAGGTTGGGAATGCCTGCTCTACAGGGTCCACCTTAAGCTTTGGACTTTCCTTGAAGGTTAGTATGTGCATTCCCTATGAGACGATTCCTAGTCATAGTTATTCACATTTTTGCAAATGCTAATGACAGTGGCAATTAGACAACACCTCCACGCCTCTCAAGAAGCTCGCCGCTTTTCAGAAAAAAAAAGCAGTCCAATTGATCGGTGCTCCATTCACCACTGTGAAGTTTCATTCCTTCTGCAGTCAGAGTACGGTAGGCTCTTACAGATGGACGGCGGTTCCTTGCCTAAGTTACTCTGACAGGAATCTCCACCACTTGCAAGATACCCTCCAAACTTGGAAAAATATCACCTTTCTCATTGATAGTTAGTCTCAGACTGCACGGTAGCATAGTGCTTAGCAAATGCTTTACAGTACAGGGTTCAATTCTCACCACAGCTTGTAAGGAGTTTGTACGTTCTTGCTTTGTTCAGGTGGGTTTCCTCCAGGTGCTCTGGTTTCCTCCCACAGTCCAAAGGCATACCAGTTGGTAGATTAATTGGGCATTGGTAATTGTCCCATGATTAGGCTCGGAATGGCTGGGTGGTGTGGCCCAAGAGGCCGGAAGGGCCTATTCCATGCTCTATCTCAATAAATAAACAAATAAATAGAAGTCATGGAGCATCCTGTTCGACTGCTTTCTTGTAATATCTTCACCAGAAGGACTTCAGTGGTTGAAGAATGTGGTGCATCACCACTTTGTCAAAGGAAATTAAGATTACGCAATAAAACCTGCCTTGCCAGTGATATGTACCTTAAAAAATGAAAACTGAAAGCAAATATCTTAACCCTTGACTATTAATAATTGTATTTTAATTACTATTCATTGTTGAAGTGTCTGTATATTGAGTATGACAAGCTTTATATTGGGAATTAGGTCCTTTTTTTTCCTCTGGTAGGATTGAGAGGACTGATAAAGGATTTACTCGGGTAGATAGAGAGACTTACTTCATTGGGAGAGTCCAGAACAAAGGGCATGAAGCTCGGCTTATGTTGTTCTCAGTGATGTCAGAAGCAATCCCTTCAACAAATGGTAGAGGAAAACTGAAACTCCGAGAGAAAATAAAATGAGTCTAAGTCAATAAGAAATTTCAAAGCTGACATTGATAGATCTTTGCTAGACAGAGGTGCTGAAGATTACAGAATTAGTGTGTATAAGCAGCTACAGTACAGATTAAATGTGATCTAATTGAATGGTAAAACAGGCTGACAGAGCTGAATGACCTTCCCCTGCTCTAAAGTTTCCATTCTCATGACCAGTTTTAGATTGATCCAAGTTTCACTATTTTCAATACAAGTTTTAAGTGCTTTTTTTTTAAAAGGAGATTTTTAGGGCAAGCCAAAGCTGAACGACTTGTCTATAGAATTCCAGTCTGGTTCAAAATATTACAGCATACATCCAATTTAGGAAAGATTCCGGCTTGGTTCGTGTTCAGTGCTGAGACAACAACACACAAAATGCTGGAGGAACTCAGCCGATCAGGTAGTATCCATGGAAATGAATAAACAGTTGACATTTCAGGCTGAGATCCGTATTCAGGACTGGAAAGGAAGGGGAAGATGCAAGAATAAAAAGGTGGGGGGAGGGGAAGGAAGATAGCCAGAAGGTAATAGGTAAAGTCATGTGGAAAAGGTAAGACGGAATCTGATAGGAGAGGGATGTGGATCACAGGAGAAAGGGAAGGAGGAGGGGGCCCGGGGGGGTGCAGGTGATAGGCAGGTGTGAAGAGGACAGAGTGAGGAATGGAAGAAGAGGAGAAGGGGAAGGAAACAATTTTTTTACTGGAAAGAGAAACCAATATTCATGCCATCAAGTTGGAGGCTACCCAGACCGAATATAAGGTGTTTCTCCTCCACCCTGAG
The DNA here is from genome assembly GCF_963921235.1 of Mobula hypostoma. NCBI lineage: Eukaryota > Metazoa > Chordata > Chondrichthyes > Myliobatiformes > Myliobatidae > Mobula > Mobula hypostoma. The sequence continues at coordinate 28,976,506 of NC_086121.1, read as the reverse complement.
GATGGCTTCACCATCTAAAAGAGCAGGCCATGGTCCAACATGTCAGAATGAGAATGGGAATGGGAATTAAAATGTTTGGCCACTGGGAAGTTCTGCTTTTGGTGGATGGAGTGAAGGTGGTCCCCCAATTTATGACGGGTCTCACCAATTTAGAGAAGGCCACATCAGAAGCACTGAACATAACAGAGCACTCCAGCAGATTCGCAGGGGAAGAGTTGCCTCACCTGGAAGGTGCTGAGCTGCTCAGTAGTGAGACAGGCTAGGTTTGGCTCTACAATGTCTGACATCGGCCAAATTACTCCATGTCTAAGCTTCTGCATGGTGAATTGATTTCCTTGGTGAAGCTGCTGATAAGTACTTGGATTATTGGACCAATGCAAGCAGCAACACCAAGTGACAGGGTGATAGATGAGAGAAGAAGGAGGATAATTATTACTGTACCATCATCCTCAATCATCAAGTCCTCCCTCTCAATGTACACTTCCACTGGAAACTCTGTGGGAGGAAAGAAATCGTTAATGTTTTGAGTCAAAACACGGATGTACAGATTCAACCCAAAAAGCCAATAGTTCCTTTCCTTTCACAGATGCTGCTTGACCTGCTCAGTTCCTCCAGCAGATTGTTTGCTGCTTCCAGCCTGTTTCAGTGGGTGACCAACAGGATTGGAAGCCAATCACTCTGGCAGTGGTCAGCTGACGAGGCTGATAAGGTCATAGACCTGGTAACCTTTAATCATGTGTTACAGACACACTGATATCATGGGAAACTATTTAGTGAATTCTTCACTTGGTTGAGATGAGGAAAAGAAAGGCCATGTGTATGTTCAGATTTTTTGATAAGGTAATTTTCAACATGAGTTGCTACACATTCAGAAGCCAAGACTAGTTCTTAATCTGCCAAGACTATTTATGTGGTTCCTTTCCCTTGATAGCTGAACTTTCAATGAATGTCAGTGATGTGCTGATATTCTTAAAGGAACTGGTTCAGCCAGCAAATGCGAATGGCCTCGCCCCTCTGCCTATACTGTCCTAGAAGAAAAAGAATTGACGAGGGAATGTCTCCATGGCCACATTCAGTGGCTTGGAAAAAAATGGTTTATGATTTGGCCCAAGCAATTGTTTTGAGACTGTCAGTCAGAAGATAAACTTGCCTCATTTATTTATGCTCTTCTTGACGCTGGTTGCTTCATCCGTGGACATAATGCACTTGTTTCAAGCCTCAGGCAAGCATTCTCTGCACAGCTTTCTTCTCCCTCACTTCCAATCAAAATGGGATCTGGGACAGTACAGGAAAATGAAACAGACTGAAGTAAATACATGTGATAAAATCTCCAGAGTCAAATAAGAACATTTGTTAAAAACTTACATAACGTTTTTTCCTTTAGGGCTAAGCCATGCAGTTAATACATATTTAGAAATACAACCTAGAAAAAAGACCAACGTTAGTAGTATGCATACTTATTGATAGCAGGTATTTAAAATGCATCGTTTCAAAGTATCTCAAACTATTTCACTATTTCACTAGAAGATTTTTTTTTGAAACCCACTTGTTATTCTAGATTGTAAACACAAGCCTCAGCTCATAGAAGGGACTACAAAAAAGTCTAGGCTGACACTTGGGTGGTGCAGAGGGAATACTGCACCAACTTTGGAAGATCCTCAGGTGTTATCTTGAGAAGGAGCAGGCGAGGGTTTGGTAGTGTGCTGCCCTGCAGCTGTCAATCAGTGAGTATTATCCAGAAACAGGTTATCTAATCGATATCACAGTCACCTTTACTGGAGCTAGCTTTGTACAAATTGACTACCAAGTATTTTTTTTATTACAGCGGGGACTATAGTTCAAAGGTACTTCAAACATGGAGTGCTTTGGAAGATTTTGAGCTGGTGAAAGCTGTTGTGCCTTTAAGCAAGGAATGCTACAAATATTAAGCAAGCAGCGTAGAGTACGAGACAGGGAGAGTTTCTCCCTTCTACCGTCTGCGTGAGATGATGGGCTATTGAGACTATGAGACTTTTTTTTTTACCGTGCCCATGGTCTGCTCTTATCAAATTATGGTACTGCTTTGCACTGTTGTAACTAGATGTTATAATTATGTGGTTTTTGTCAGTTTTAGTCTTGGTCTGTCTTGAGTTTCTGTGATATCATACCGTAGGAACATTGTATCATTTTGTACTGCACGCATTTCTAAATGATAATAAACGAGGACTGAGTGTCCTCATAATCTAATCTTTTCCTTATAGCTGGCCTCGTCAGGGCATAAATCAATACAACCAAGAATACCCTATAACTGCATATAACCTCCCAGACACAGCGTATTCAAAATCCACTTTCAGTGGAGAATTCCAGAGGTTAGGCAAAGCTGCCAAAACAACTATTGCCTCAATTCCTACTCTGATCTGGTCTTGAAACTTCATTGAAATGGATACAAATGCACCTAAATTCTAAGGGAATCCTGTACCGTCATATTTGGAGAAAGTAGCTCTTTTCTTCATTCATGAAACTTGGGCGTTGCTGCCATTTATTGCCTGTCTCTAATTGCACCTGAACCTAGGAAGCAGTTAAGAATTAAACTTTTTGACCGGCAGTTAATAATATTGACCAGATTGGCTAAATCTGGCATATTTCCTCCTCTGAAGAACACCGGCAAAACAGAAGCGCTTTTGCAACAAATGAGTGATATCATAGTTACCACGGCTGTGAGCAGCTTTTTGATTCCAGATTTATTTAAGATCCCTAAGTACCCTGGCTGTCTCATGAGATTCGAACATGCCTGTGTCTGATGGTAGATTGGTACTTCGACACATACTCTTAAAGTACCCTTACTTGGTAATGGATATGCCAGGAGCGGGAATGAGGAAATGTTTCACCCATGCAGTGTTCTCTCCGTAAACAGTGAACAGCCCTGTTGGTGGGGTATTATATTATGTTTGGAGCTCAGGCCTTGAAGCTTCCAGTTGCCTATCACTCTAATGTTGCTGCCTTTGGCTACCCTGTTTCAATGAAACTCAGCGCCTTCCTTCACACAAGAAAAGTTATAGCCTTCTGGACTTAATGGTCTAACTATCAGCCACTCTATTTTATATTTTATACTGCTAGTAATATTTTTATTTTTTCTCCACTTTTGGTAGTTTCAGATTTCATTATCTTCTCCTATTCGTATCTCCTTTTGTAAATCGTCAGCCTTTAGCACCATCCTGCAGCCAGCATATGCACACTCACCCCTCGAAGTTTGCTCAACCACAAACATTCCTTTTTGTCCTCTTCTTACCTGCCTCCCCTCCCCACCCACCGTCTTCTGCATCTTAAAACAACAACAAAGAAACAACCTGCTGATAGAACTCGGCTGTGGAGGCCAAGTCATTGAGTATATTTAAGGCGGAGGTTGAAAGATTTTTGATTGGTCAGGGCATGGAAGGGACATAGGGAGGAGGCAGGAGTTTTGGTCTGTGATGGGAAAATGGATCAGCCATGAAGAAATGACTCGATGGGTCAAGTGGCCTAATTCTGCTCCTATATCTTAATGTCCTAACTCAGCCAGTCAGGCGATATGCACAAAGGAAATGGGCAACTGACATCTCCAAAAGGATGTCAGAACACCCAAATGACTCAAAGCATTGACTATCTCCTTCCACTGATGCTGCCTGGCCTCCTGATTCCAGATTCCAGCAACCATAGCCTCTTGTGTCTCTATACGCATTTTTAAAACTTGCTTTATCACTAAGTTTGCTGACGAAATGTCACCAGCTTGAAACACTAAGTCTCCATATCGACAAACACTTGCTGATCTGCTTTACAGTACCTTCTGCTTTTATTTTAGATTACCAGTATCTACTATATTTTGGATGTTGGACATAGCCTAGTTTAGTCAAAACATCAAACTGGAAGTGCATTGGAATTGATGGCAAAAATCAGAACAGCTAAATTAAGATGACAGAGCCTCTGCCTCACCTTTGACTTGATGCTAGACAGCCCGAGGGCACAAATATACTTCTGATCAAAGCAAATAGAAAAATAGAACCACATATCAACAGCTTACAAAGGGGGAACTGAAATGCTTCATGTTGGACGGTGCTGATAAGATATTCATGAACATAGACCTTAACAGTAAGGTAAAAAGCTTTTCTGTAGATTGTGAAGAATGAAAATATTGCTCCTTGCAGAGACTGACTCGAGTTCGTAATAGACAGGATACCTCTGGGGACTGAAATGCACATAGTACACTTGTTTTTCATCAGACTTACTATAAGAACTGGATTGTGCAGCGTTTCCAGTTGGCTTCCCAAAGTCATATGGCAGTGAGTGGTATTGGTATTGGGCTATTATTGTCACCTGTACCAAGTTACAATGCAACGGTTTTGTTTGTGTGGCATCCAGACAAACCACGCCATTTGTAACAACATTGATATTGTAAAAGGGAAAAAAAGACAGAAGCTTGTGTAGAAATTACTGAGTAAGTGTGGTGTGGATAGGCTAATAATATGCAAAGGACCTGAAGAGTTAGACTGGGAGATCAAGAACTCATCTTTATCATATCCAAGGTTCAAAGGTTCAGTTGTTATCAAAGTATGTATGTAGTATACAACTCTGAGATTCATCTTCTCCAGATGGCCACGAAACAAAGAAAAAACATGAAAGTCAAACCAACCCCCGCCGCCCCCACGTGTAAAAATCCTTACAAATCACCCCACATTGAAATTGCAATGGCAACAAGATCATCAACACCTACTCCACCAACCCCCACTCCCCCATGCAGGAAAACAAACCGGTGAACTGCAACAACATCAAACCCCAAACACCCTGCAGAACGAAGAAAGACAATCGCGCCAAATTTAAATAATGCAGTAGCATCTTCAAGAGCATCAACTCTCCGCCCCCAGCACGGAAAAACAAATTGGGCAAACTGTGGCAACATCAATAGAATCTGATAACTGAGAGGTGGATGATGTCGCCAAGCCTGGTGGTATGTGCTTTCAAGCTTTTGTATCTTGCACCTGATAGGAGAGAGGAGAAGAAACAACCAGGGTTGGTGCTGGGCAGGGTCTAATGCAATTTAGGCATATTTTTGCAAGAGTTTTAGTGCGGAATCCTCATTCTCAGTTGACGATGTGGGGTTTCGTGCAGGATATTCCTGGTAGGCAAAGAGTCAGCTATTTGGTTATTCAGAGAGGAAAGTGTAAACAGAGACAGGTCATTTCTAACGCAAGACCAATTGAAGTTGTTCGTTTATTAGATTTGTGTTAGCAGGGCACAAGTGGCAAATCTGGGGGCTGTTCTTCTGCCTTACCTCCTGAAGCAGATCATGCATAGGGTCGAGAGAGAAGTTACAAGCAAGGAACGCAGTAAGTAATCATTAATTCCTATTCCTTCTCTTCATGTCCTCAGACATCCTTCACCGGCTTCATTACTGAAGACTAGAGCATTCCTGATAGAGACACTTTGGACTCAAATGCACTGTTCCAATCACACATAAAATATATGAAGCATTTTGTCTAAATAGCAAAATCACCACATATCAATGCTCGCTGGGCCTCAACGATAAAAGCATGCCCAAAAAGAAAAGCCCTTTAATTTTATCCCACCCTATTATATGCTATGCCTTATTCTATGCAATCATCAAATGGAGAACAATTTTAATTAGGCAGAGTGAAGTCACCTACACAACTGAGTGGAAATTACCGTCTCTCACATAACGAGCATGGTCTGATCTTTTTAAATTCCTTTATAATCTACAAAAATGGCTGAGTGCACAGCGGATTAGCTTCACAGTTGGCTAACAAAATGACAATCATTGCTCTTCACCTTGAGGGCACCGCAGAGAGATATTTGAAAGGTTGATTCCCCTAATGTGGATGTGAGTTACTGCTGATAGGCGAGGGGCAAAGACAGAGGAGTTCCAACTTGTTGCTAAAACTACAGCTGAATCAATTATGGTTTTCTGTGTTTAAAAAAAAAGTCAGCGTGCTTAAAGTGAAGGATGTCACTTAGCTGAAGTGCTTGAGGACACCTGCAGTAAGGGGATTTATATCAGAGAGCAGCCAGTGTGTTGCAGGAGGGAGACAGGAAACCAATAAACAACACAACAAAAATAAATTCGATCTGATGTGCCCAGAGTGCAGATTATCAAGTGAAGAATCAGTAAATTCCTTTCCCAAATACATTAATTCACTACTAGGAATGGTTATTTCTCCATCGATTTTTTTCACTGAAGTATTTGCTCTTCAGTTACAAGTTTATCCAGTGAGCTCCAGCAGTATTCAAATGCTGGTCTGGCACATTCAGGATTGTCAGCTGTGTTAACAGGTATTATATTTAGGTTCACAAAGGATTCAAATCCAACTTTCAGCTCTTGGAGAATTGGTTCTGGAAATGATGACTGCCTCGTGGTCTTATAATGGTAAACATCTTGATAACCAGCTAGGCTGAATGGCTAGTGAAAGCCCATTCATTATAAATTAGCACAAGTCAGCTACCTAGACTGTTTAAAATGGGCAGGCGAATCTGGATCATTTTGGCGAAGTTGAGAAATTATCCAGATTTGAATCGTTCCACGGTTGCCAATAAGTATAGGGGAGCCAGGTAACTGGGGTCACATTTCCAGAAAAGTATGACTCAAGAATACTGAAACTACTGCCTCACAGTTCAGATAATCCACATTCAATCCTGACTGCTTTTACTGTCTGTTTGGAGTTTGCATTTGCTCTCTCTGATTCCCTGTCTTTCCTCCGGATGCAGGTGTTTTCTCCCATGTTGGGACTTCAGATGGACTCATAATCAAGTTTATTATCACCAGCATATGTCGTGAAGTTTGTTGACTTCATTGAATTAAATAAGTAGTGCAAAACTAAAAATAAAAAAGTAGTGAGATAGCATTCATGGGTTCAATGTTCATTCAGAAATCGCTCAGCAGAGGGTACGAAGCTGTCCGTGAATCGTTGAGTGTGTACTTTCAGGGTCCTGTACCTCCTTCCTGATGGCAACAATGAGGACAAGGCGTGTCTTGAGTGATGGGGACTGCCTTTTTGAGGAACTGTTCCCTGAAAATGTCCTGAATACATGAAGGCTGGTGCCCGTGATGGAGCTGACTAACTTTACAACCCTCTGCAGCTTATTTCAATTTTTAATCAATGCAGTAACCCCACCCCCTTGCCATACCAGTGATACAGCCAGTTAGAATACTCTCCACAATACATCTGTGGAAATCTATAGACATCTGCCGCTACGAACTGCCCTAATATGGTAGAACCTGGGAACCAGAGCAGAATAAAATGTATTAGGCTGAGTATAGTGTAAAAATGTGCCTATTGATGGGCCGCACACACAAAATGCATTTTGTGAGTGTTGCTTGGATTTCCAGCATCTGCAGATTTTCTCTTGTTTGCTATTGATGAGCTAAAGGGCCTTCTATGCCCACTTTGAAAGGGAGAATACAACTGCAGCTGTGAAGATCCCTGCTGCACCTGATGACCCTGTGAACTCTGTCTCAGAGGCCGATGTTAGGCGGTCTTTAAAGAGAGTGAACCTTCGCAAGGCAGAAGGTCCGGATGGGGTACCCAGTAAGGCTCTGAAAATCTGTGCCAACCAACTGGCAGGAGTATTCAAGGACATTTTCAACTTCTCACTGCTATGGGCAGAAGTTTCCACTTGCTTCAAAAAGGCATCAATTATACCAGTGCCTAAGAAGAATAATGTTAGTTGCCTTAATGACTATCACCTGGTAGCACTCACATCTACAGTGATGAAAAATGCTTTGAGAGGTTGGTCATGACTAGGCTGAACTCCTGCCTCAGCAAGGACCTGGACCCATTGCACTTTGCCTTTCGTCACAATAGGTCAATGGCAGATGCAATCTTAATGGCTTTCCACGTGGCTTTAGACCACCTGGACAACACAAACACCTAGATCAGGATGCTGTTCATCAAATATAGCGCAGCATTTAATACCATCATTCCCACGATCCTGATTGAGAAGTTGCAGAACCTGGGCCTCTGTACTGGTGCACCTTAGGGGTGTGTGCTTTGCCCACTACTCTACTCTTTATATACCCATGACTGTGTGACTAGGCATTGCTCAAATATCATCTATAAATTTGCTGACGATACAACCATTGTTGGTAGAATCTCAGGTGGTGACGAGAGGGCGTACAGGAGCAAGACATGCAAGCTGGTGGAGTGGCGTTGCAGTAACAACCTGGCACTCAACAACAGTAAGACGAAACAGCTGATTGTGGAATTCAGGAAGGGTAAGATGAAGGAACACATACCAATCCTCACAGAGGGATCAGGAGTGGAGAGAATGAGCAGTTTCAAGTTCCTGTGTGTCAAAATCTCTGAGGATCTAACCTGGTCCCTACATATTGATGCAGTTATAAAGAAGGCAAGACAGCAGCTGTACTTTATTAGGAATTTGAAGAGATTTGGTATGTCAACAAATACACTCAAAAAATTCTATACTCAAAAATAGTTCACTGTGGAGAGCATTCCGACAGGTAGCATCACTGTCTGGTATGGGGGCTGGGGGGCTACTGCACAGGACCAAAAGAATCTGCAGAGGGTTGTAAATTTAGTCGACTCCATCTTGGGTACTAGCCTGCAAAGTACTCAGGACATCTTCAGGGAGCGGCGTCTCAGAAAGGCAGCGTCCATTATTAAGGACCTCCAGCACCCAGGACATGCCCTTTTCACACTGTTACCATCAGGAAGGAGGTACAGAAGCCTGAAGGCACACATTCAGCAATTCAGGAACAGCTTCTTCCCCTCTGCCATCCGATTCGTAAATGGACATTGAACCCTTGGATACTACCTCACTTTTTAAAATATGTAGTATTTCAGTTTTTTGCACAATTTTAATCTATTCAATGTATGTATACAGTAATTTATTTATTTTTTTTAATTTATCTTCTATATTATGTACTGCATTGAACAGCTGCTACTACGTTAACAAATTTCATGTCACATGTCGGTGATAATAAACCTGATTCTGATTCTGAAATTGATGCCTTATCTTACTATCAAAGGTACGGCTTTACCCACGAGCAGCCAAGCATAATTTATTATTGTATTTATGAAAAGATGTGTAATCAATTTGCAGTATAAGATTTGTATTAATTATGAGCATATTTGTTTGCTTAGAGCATACAAAAAAAAGTTAGCTTTCCTTTAGTCTTCCAGCACCACTCCTAAGGCAAGGTAGGATAGAAAAATGACTTTCAGCAGCTCTGCAAAGTCCTCCTTTGCTCTAGAGGGGGTTGGACATCCATGGTGAAAATGAGCCAGTTAAGACCAGAAAACATTGTCAGTTTTCTGTCCCTCCACGTCCTCCTCAAACTTCTCTCCATCACCTTCCTGCCATCTGGAAGCTAACATGTTTGATGTGTATCTTTTCTCCAAGGTCATTAACTTGTTTCTCTCTCCTCTGGAGTGCTTACACTTTGAATATTTCCAGCTTTCTCAAGTTTTTCAATTTAGAGTTCAAGTTCAAGTTTATTGTCATTCATCTGTACACATATATACAGATAAACTGTAACTGTATACAGCTAAATGAAACAAAGATAGTCTGGGATGAAAGTGCAAAACAGTATATATATTACATACAGCACATAAAAATAACATTAACACTATAATATTAACAGATAATGTCGTGGCTATCCCTTGAGGTCGAGGATGGTGGTCTTCATTCCGTTGATCTATTTATGGGCTCTCAAGTGGCTTATGAGTCCAATCTTGATTTTGAAAGTTCTTCCACATTCGGGACAGGTAGTTCCAGATGGCAGATCGGGCTTTTGTTGTTGCTGCCTCTCTTTCCATTTTCTTCTCTTTTCTTCTAATTCTGCACATCTGTTGGCTTCGAAAGTCGCTGTTTCCTCTCAGATGATGGCTTGCCAGAGTTTCCTGTCCTTGGCATTGGTTTCCCAATTGTTGATGTTGACGTTACGTTTCTTCATGTTGGTTTTTAAGATGTCTTTGAATCTCTTCTGTTGTCCCCCTCTTTTACGTTTGCCTTCTTTAAGCTGAGAGTAGAAGATTTGTTTCAGCAGACATTCGTCTTTCATCCGAACAACATGACCGTTCCATCTTAGTTGGTTCTTGATGACGTAGGCTTCAACGCTTTCTGTTTTTGCTTCATTTAGCACGCTGACGTTGGTTCTTCTATCTTGCCAGTTGATATTTAAGACGTTTCGAAGACAGCATTGATGGAACTTTTCAAGTGCCTTCAGATGTCGTTGGTATGTTGCCAGGTTTCTGATGCATATACGAACGTTGGTATCACCACTGCTTTGTACACTAACATTTTGGTGTCTGTTCAGATGTCATGATCATGAAAGACTCTTGTTCGGAGACGTCCAAAAACTGTTCCAGCACATTTAAGATGATGTTTGATCTTGTCATTAAGGTCAACATTGGAGGAGAGGTGACTTCCAAGATATGGAAAGTGGTCCACGTTTTCCAGGGTTATTTTGCCAAGCTGAATTGATGGTTCTATCCGATTTGTCTCAGTTGGTGATGGTTGGTAGATGATCTGAGTCTTCTTGGAATTGATGGTAAGTCCAAGTTTCGTGTATGCACGGTTGAAGGCAGTCAGAATCTGTTGTAGAGTGAATTGAAGACTGAAAAATTATAAGATTAGGAGAAAGGAAAAGGAACAGCCTATATTCTGTAGCAGAAGAGTCAAAAACCAGGGGCATACATTTTAAGTAATAGGTAGAAGGAATACAAGGGAGATAAGGAAATATATCTTTACTGAGAGAGACCTTAGGAGCTTGGTACTCATTCCATAAGAGGACAATGGAGTATGAAGTCCTTATCCCATTAAAACGTATTTGAATGTGTATGTGGAGAGTCATGGCCTTTAGTCTACGGACCCAGTACTGAAAGGTGGAATTAACTAGGCAGCTTGTTATTAACTGGCATAGAGATGATGGGCCAAATGTCCAACTTCTGCTTCATAAATCTTCTGATTCTATTATTTGATAAGCTTCTAGCCAATTCTTTCCAGAACCAATCAGCGGAAGCAACCTTGACTGATTTTTTTTATCATCTACATCCACTGAGGTCGCTGGTGAAAAAAAGAAAACATTTCTATTTCCACAATATTTCTACAAGTTTTCTCAAAGTTCCGTGCACAGTAAATTATGTAGAAGTTTCAGCCAAAAGGTGTCCATGTTAGCAACATAGCAATTTTTCCCCTTTGTATGTGGAAGTACCTGGAAATCAGCATTTGCTAACTAGCTCCTTCTTGAATTGTGTGCCTTTTCAGAGGGCAGTTGAAAGTTAACCACATTATAGGAGCTAGAGTCACGTATAGTGTAGCTGACGGTAGGCTAGGAGGGAAGATTTCATCCTCTGAATGACGTGAGTGAATTAGGTAGTTTGAAACTGGTAATTTCCTTAATTTTTATATCAGTTTCTTAATTTCAAGTGTGTTCCATAATTGGAACTAAAATTCCCAGCTGGTGTGGGGAGGAATTCAAGTCCAACTTGAACATACGCACCCCTTGCAGGCAGTGGTGGGAATTGAACCTGGGTCACAAGTACTGTAAAGGGTTGTGCTACCATGCTGCCCCACGGTGTTCCAGGATAGTCATGAGCTTCAGAACCACTTGATATGTGACGTTCCCTTTGTAAATCATATTAGTCAATAGGGAAATCAAGACTGACATTGATGAGGAACATTAAACTGATATCGGGAACTCTACCAAGAGAAATATCCCGGGAAGCTTTATCCTTCAATCCAAAGGGAGACAAGGCTGTGCGTTTTTTCTTATGAAGCTGGGAATTACCAATTCTTCTGAACTGGAATCTTAAAATGAATTGTCAATCACTGTTAGAAAAGAAAATGGGAAAAGCTGCTTTTATGTTATTGAATTTATACTGTGCACAGCCAGTCGCTCATTTCAAAATCAACTGAGTTAGATTCACTCCTGAGAACCCAGCAACCAAATAGTCGTGACTGCCAAGCCATCAATTGAATGTGCTCAAAGGCGCAGATCTTGCTACTTGAAACCATCAACTCTGCAGCAGGATTACGGATGGGATTTTGTGCTTTAGCTAATAAAGTTCTAATGGTTTAGTTTCTTAAATAAAAACAGGAAATGCTGGAAACACTCAAAAGCAGCTGTGGAAATAGAAAAAGAGGTAACAGCGAAGGACCCTTCATTAGTAAAATATCTGCAAGTTTTTTGATTTCTTCTTTCAGATTGTCTTCCTGCTCCTCGGTACATCTGAAAAAGGGTCTTCAATCTGAAACAATGATTCTGTTTCTCTGCTACTGATGTGCCTGTAGCTGTTGAGTACTTCCAGCATTTTCTGTTCTAATTTACTATTTACTCGGTATATTTACTTCTAAATCCCTCAAATAATGAGGTACTTAAGGAGGTGGCTCTAGAAATCGTGGACGCATTGGTAATCATTTTTCAATGTTCTATGGATTCAGGATCAGTTCCTGAGGACTGGAAGGTAGCTAATGTTATCCCACTTTTTAAGAAAGGAGGGAGAGAGAAAACAGGGAATTATAGACCAGTTAGCCTGACATCAGTGGTGGGGAAGATGCTGGAGTCAATTATAAAAGATGAAATAGCGGCACATTTGGATGGCAGTAACAGGATAGATCCGAGTCAGCATGGATTTACGAAGGGGAAATCATGCTTGACTAATCTTCTGGAATTCTTTGAGGATGTAACTACGAAAACGGACAGGGGAGAGACAGTGGATGTAGTGTACCTGGACTTTCAGAAAGCCTTTGATAAGATCTCACATGGGAGATTAGTGGACAAAATTGGAGCACATGGTATTGGGGGTAGGGTACTGACATGGATAGAAAATTGGTTGGCAGACAGGAAACAAAGAGTAGGGATTAACGGGTCCTTATCAGAATGGCAGGCAGTGACTAGTGGGGTACCGCAAGGCTTGGTGCTGGGACCGCAGCTATTTACAATATACATTAATGATTTAGATGAAGGGATTAAAAGTAATATTAGCAAATTTGCAGATGACACAAAGCTGGGTGGCAGTGTGAAATGTGCGGAGGATGTTGAGATAATGCAGGGTGACTTGGACAGGTTAGGTGAGTGGGCAGATGCATGGCAGATGCAGTTTAATGTGGATAAATGTGAGGTTATCCACTTTGGTGGTAAGAACAGGAAGGCAGATTACTATCTGAAAGGTGTCAAGTCAGCAAAATGGGAAGTACAACGAGATCTAGGTGTCCTCGTTCATCAGTCACTGAAAGGAAGCATGCAGGTACAGCAGGCAGTGAAGAAAGCTTCACTTTCTTCATAACAAGGGGAGTTGAGTATAGGAGCAAAGAGGCCCTTCTGCAGTTGTACAGGGCCCTGGTGAGACCACACCTGGAGTATTGTGTGCAGTTTGGTCTCCAAATTTGAGGAAGGACCTTCTTGCTATTGAGGGAGTGCAGCATAGGTTCACGAGGTTAATTCCTGGGATGGCGGGACTGTCATATGTTGAAAGATTGGAGCAACTGGGCTTGTATACACTGGAATTTAGAAGGATGAGAGGGGATCTGATTGAAACATGGAAGGTTATTAAGGGATTGGACACGCTAGAGGCAGGAAACATGTTCCCGATGTTGGGGAGTCCAGAACCAGAGGCCACAGTTTAAGAATAAGGGGTAGGCCATTTAGAATGGAGTTGAGGAAAAACTTTTTCACCCAGAGAGTTGTGGATCTGTGGAATGCTCTGCCTCAGAAGACAGTGGAGGCCAATTCTCTGGATGCTTTCAAGAAAGAGTTAGATAGAGCTCTTAAAGATAGTGGAGTCAAGGGATATGGAGAGAAGGCAGGAACGAGGTACTGATTGTGGCCAATCAGCCATGATCACAGTGAATGGCGTGTTGGCTCAAAGGGCCAAATGGCCTACTCCTGCACCTATTGTCTATTGTCTATTAAGTCTCCTTTGGCCTCTCTGATCCAAAGAAAAATAACCCAGAGGTTTGAATTACTAATTCGGAGATCAGAGCTCAAAATGCTTCTTGGCAGCCATGTAATATAAATTTAGTAAAAAATTAATTTATTTTTTGAAAAGCTGTTTTTCTTTATAATGGTGACCAAAAAATTACTGATTGCTGATAAAATCCCCATCTGATTAATTAATTCAGGGAGGAAATTTGCCATCCTTATGTACCCTGACCCATAATTCACCACAGCACTGTGATGAACTCTTATCCGGTTCTTGGACTTGGCTTAGCAAGCCTCTCTTTTGTATGAAGTTGCTACAGTAAAGAAGAGAAAAGATCAAATCACCTGATATCGCCAAAGGCACTGAATCCAAATGTAGAATCAGACCCTTTGATGTGCCAGACTCCTGTGTCACATTTCCTGGGTGCAATCAGTTCCTTCGGCAAAACAGATCCATTAGAAGAGGTATACAGGCAGAGGGAGTATTCCTCAGAATCTTCAGCATTTACCCCATACAAGCTCATGGCATCAGGTCAAGCCTCTTCCTGATTACCCCCCCCCCCCAGCTGATGAACTCGTGCTTCTCTATGCTGAACAAAATTAGGACAGAGATCCTCAACCTGCTTCCACACAACCCTTGTTTAATGGCATTGGTCCATGGCATTAAAGAGGTTCGGATCCCTTGATTTAGAAGAAGCATTGAAAGTAGAAAGGGAACTGGGTGCATCCAGGACGGGGGACCTTGATATCCATCACCAAGTCTGGTTGTGTAGCATTATAACAGATCAAGCTGGCCGAGTCCTGAAGGAGCATGCGGTCAGACTGGGTGAAGCATCACGACGGATAAACCTCCTTGAACTTGTTCTCATCAGTCCTTGTTATGCCACTGGCATTCAGGGAAGCAATGGAGGTCTTCTATCTCCATCCCTGGCAGTGTTCAAGGCTTCCTTCATCATGTCAGTAGCTTCCTCTCGGTTTTCACTACCGTCAGTCATGCAAGTCCCGGGTGGAGACTCAAGAGTATTTTCACAGTCAGATGTAGAAGGATTCTTCATTGCTGTTTCCATAACAATTTTGTGTTACCAGTCAGGGTTGTTAGCCCTGCGCTGAACCCCTGAACCTGGAGGAACGGTCAACCACTCTTAGTCTGGCCTCTACCCTTTGACCTGTTTGGCATTGGTGACCCTACCAAGAGCCAAAGCATAAAGCCCTGACTCCAGCCAGCATAGCTCTCTGAGTCATTGAGGTACACAAGCCTCCAATCCCTACGAAAAGGTTGTTGTCCTCTTGGACGAGTCCTTCATAACATATATAGAAATGATCATCGCAAGATCCTCCATCATATTGGTGTGACTCTACAAATGAGATAAACAGAACAGGCTGGACAGGTCTAAAGCAGGTATTCTCAGCTGATACAGGATATCTTGGGATTTAAGATCTGAGGAAGAGAATTTTTGTGACTTAAAGAACAGGAGACTATTATTGGCCAAATTGCTGAATATTTTTAAGAAGATGATAGGTAGACTTTTGGACACAGAAGACGTGAAGGGGCATTGGAAAAAGTGAGAATATCAAGGATCAGGACATGGTCATACTGGAAAAAAGAACAGATTGGAAGGGACAAATTGGCTGCTTCTGCTCTCACAACTCCACGCTACAATGTTTCTAGTGATCACCTGCTTCAGATTCAGCATAAAGTTACTCAGTTTGATACATAGATCAGAGAGTGTTCAACCAATAGCTCTATTAAAATATCTTAGCTTAAAATGCACCTCACCTCACCCTGCACTCTTAAGTGTCATTCATTCCAAGGAACTGAAAACAGATCAAATATTTTCTACTTACCTCCTGTGAGCCTAAAAGTTACTTTAAAGGAATTAGTGAGAAAATGCTTAATATATTGCATAACATCATGTTTCACAGATTTATTGCAGCAGGATTATCATCTAGGATTCACTGTATGAAAGCAGCATGGCATTGCTGTAAAGATGTATAAATGACAGCAGTATTGTTTCCAACATTGCTGTATAAATGTTGGGCATTGATGTATAAATGCAGAAAAAAAGACCTCTGCCCACCAATATCATCAGGACAGCTTCTAGATTATGGCTTCAAATCATCAAGTTCAAATTACTAGCAGCCTCTCCAGAAATTTGCGGGCTGGTTGCACAGAGGCTGATGTCATCTTGTCCTGGTTTGCCAGCTGAGTCCAGCTCAATATATTTCATCTCTAATAGCTGCAAACACCCCATAGGCTGAGTGAGGACGGGTGTTTGTTAATGAATGTGCTTACATTTATTGATGCGTGCATGTGCTCGTAAACATGCCTTTGTCTGCTTCTGTGTGTGTACATGCCTGTGCGTCTGCCCATGTTCTCTGAGTCAAGGTTAGCTGTTTTCTGTTGATATTTCATCAATCATAATTTAGATAATTTCCCCTCCCGTAGTCTTGACCTAAGAAAACTGGCACAGTTATAACCATCCTACCAGACCTTTACCAGAAGAAGAGGCACATATTTCAAGGCTTCTTTATCTCAAATGGTGACTTCCATCTCTTACCTTACAGCGCCCACCTATCTTCTGTGCGAAGCAAAGGGGGCGTGGAGCAAAGGTTATGTTATCAAGTGGGCCTTCGACTGTGTTTATGCAGAATACATAAAGCAGGTTATCGTCACTACAGTAGATATTAAAAAAATAAGAAACGGAAGGATTTCCACCTCCTACTGATATAACTGGAGCAATGCAATTACATGGTCCTGCAAATTTAATTTGACTTCAATTCTAAATGCTCTCTATATTTCTTGCCGTCTCTGAATACACAAACAAATGCCAGTGCACTTGCACTAGAGGTTAAACTGTTTGGCACCCACTGAAGACTTCAGATTTGCTGAACTCTATTTTCCTCACCAAATAATATGACTTGCTGTAATTCTCATTTAACAGCAATTTCTATTTCCTTGTCTTAGCTTGAAAGGCTGGTAATACTGAATGAATTGATATCCAATTAGAAACATTGCTGGTTGATATCACTCACAGATCTGCTCAAAATCTTCTTGTAATTACTCACTTATTTAGCAATTTGCCTGAAGCTTTCGAGTTGGCCAGTGCGTTAATGTATGTTGATGATATGACTTGCTTGTATCAGACGGCTTCTGTTTGTGATATCTCACTGGAATTATCACAAGAATTACAGGAGATCAAACAATGCACTGATTAAAGAAAAACATCTGTCCCTGAGTTTTTGATTTAAAGACTGGTTTTGGTCTGTGAAGTGCCAGTGAAAAAACGAAAACATGAACTTAACCAAAAGGACTCACTTGTTTACTGCCCATTAGGCCGCTGGCATTTAGGGCAGAAATGAAGGTCCTCCATCTCTGACAATGTTCGGGCTTTTTTTCATCATGTCAGTAGCTTCCTCTCGCTTTTCGCTACTGTCAGTCATGCAAGCCCCGGGTAGAGACTCAGGAAAACCGTCACACTCAGATGTAGAGTAACAATTTTGTTTTACCCTCAGGGTTGTTAGCCCTGAGCTGAACCCCCAAACATGGAGGACCGGTGGACCACTCCTAGTCTGGCCTTTTTGGCAGGGTTGACCCTACCAAGAGCCAAAGCATAAAGCCCTGACCACAGCCAAAATAGATCCCTGGATCACTGAGGCACGCAAGTCTCCAAACCCAACAGGGTTGTGGCGCTCTTGGAGGAATCAAAGGACTGGCTAGGTGATATCGAACTATTGGTTCATTGATAAGAACAAAACTCTTTGGGAGATGCCATTGTACAGATACAGCTCACAGGAAAAAGCGGGCCAACAGTGCACAACTGAAGCCTGGATAGAATGAAGAGAAATCAAGATATAAGCAAAAGAATAAAGAAATGAGAAGGGCAAATCACTGGAGGAATTCAGCAGGTTAAGCAGCATCAGTTTCAAACCCAAGTGTCGACTATTTCTCTGCCTCCACAGATGCTGCTTGATCAACTGAGTTAATCCACCACTTCGTTTTTCGCTCTAGTTTCTGTTATCATCCGTCTTTTGCATCTCCAGGGTAAAGAGTTGAAACAGACTGTGAAAGCAATTAATGGGTGCACGCAGAACTGGCGTTCGCACAGCCAGTACAGGAGTACCCCAAATACCCCTTCCCAGTCACAGAACAATAGAGCACAGAGAATGGCCTTCCCAGTATTAGTCCATACTATCAATCACCCACCTACGTTAAGCCCAATTTGATTCTCCCCACATTACCATCACCACAACATTGTATGCCAAAAACCAAATTAAAGAGGGTTTTCACTTCTCACCTGTCTACCTGTGCCAATACAATTAGTGAGCCCTGCAATATTAAATTGGCTTTGATCCTAAATGCATAGAAGCCACTACTCACTTGCACACCGGGGGCAATTAGCCTATCAATCCATAAGTGAGAGGGAACTGAGGCATCCGGAGGAAACCTCCACAGCCAGGGGAAGAACATGTAAACTGCCTGCAGACTGCATCCAAGGCCAGTATTAAACCCTGGTCTCTGGTGTTTGACCATTGTGACTCTCCCCACCCCCCCACCCCCCCACCACCTCTTCCCTTCTATGGTGGGCACAGAGTACTGCCGTTTTCTTCTGGCTTATACATGATTTTCCAGCAATTAAATGTTAATCTCCTGGACAATGCAGCATGCATCTTTGAAGAGGAAAAAGCACCAAGCTGTCAGAACACGTCCTTTGAAAATTTTCTACTTATTAATTATAAATGTTTGTCTAGTAAAGACAGGGAGAAGGTTGTTGTGAATAGTCAAAATGGGCTTTGAAAAATGTTTATTCTTTAAATAGCCTTGAAATTGGAATGTGTGATGATAGGAAGATTAGATTTAACTTCATTAATGCAAACTCCAAAGCTGTGGTTAGTGTAATGATAGTGATCATTCATAGTTTTTGCACACTTATAAGTGTAAAATTTAAGCATTAAGAGAGACGAGCAGTTGTTCAGAAAGATAGAGAGAGGCAGGGCTGTGATGGAAGAGTTATACAATGAGGTTGAATGGATTGGAATATACAGCAGGTATAGACTCAATAGACTGAAAGGGATCCTTCTCTACTTTACTGGAATCTATTTTATAGAGATAATTATAGAAAGTTTATAGTTTATAGCAGGGGTTTCTGGTCTCGATGGACCCTTCCCATGGAGAGATTCTGGGGGTGGGGGGGCATGAACTTGGATGGGAAAAGATTTACATCGTTATTTTCACTAACCTTTAACTAAAATGTAGCATTTCCTTCAATGACGAAAGTAGGCAACAAACCACAGTAGTATTAGCAGTACCTGTGACTTGTCACCAATAGAAATCACAGATATTTTCATATCACATTACAGTTGTTACAAATATCTCAGAATACTGTTAACAGCATGCCCATCACTACTTCGAAATGATGGTAGTTATTAGACCCACTGCTAGATTGAACGTGATGATAGTCTTCCTATCTGCAGAAGCTCGAGCAACCTAGCTGGCCAACTATCAGGCAGCCCTGTGCCTAGTAGTCATTCGGCCACCCAGTGCTGCTGCCTCATGTTCTGACATTTATGACCCCGGCATCTACATTGCTCACTGTTATTCCTGATCTACAACTGCTTGTTGATCAATTTGTAGAGGGAGATAAGTGCTTTTATTGTTAGAAATCTGGACAGTTCTGGAAATGGTCGAGTTGGTTCGTGGACTGAAACAGAGGAAAAGACTGAAAGTGGTTCCTTTATCAAATAATATAATACGTTCAAGAATAGTTAATATTCCTTTTAACATTTTGAAGCAGGTCAGTGAGGAATTGGTAGCTTTGCAATTCCCATTCGGTATGCAACTGGATGAAACTACTTAACGTAGTCAGCTACTTGTTTTTGTTGATTGTGCACATGCTGATGCCATTAAAGAAGAATTCTTATTTTGTGAGTCCACTTTGGAAAGTACAAAGACTGCCCATGTTTTGGAAATGGTAAAAAATTTCTTTCCCATACAAAACTTTGACTGGAAAGAACTTCATACTTATTGCTCAGATGGAGCTCCTGTGATGCTTGGTAACACAATTGGCTTCGCTACTTTAGTGAAAAAGGAAGCTTCTCACACCATTGGCACTCATTGTTGTTTTTACAAACACACACTGGCAACAAAGAGTCTTCCAAAAACCCTGAAAGAAGTTAATGGCCATAAAAGTCATCAATTTTATTAGAAGTAGGTCTCTAAGTAATAGCACTTTTTAAGGCTGACAAGAAATGGATGCAGAATATGAAATGCTTCTCTACCGCACAAACATTCATTAGCTTTCAAGAGGATAAGTCTTGAAGCACCTGTTCTGGAAGGAAAAGAAAACCCACGCTTGGAAAAAAGAACTGTAGCCATGGGTACCTGCTAACCTGGCAGGTATTTTAACCATATGAATGAAACAAATCTTTCAATTCAAGGTCCTGAAGTCATCATTCTGGATGCTACTGAAAAAATAGAAGCTTTCTTTGCTAAACTGCTGATACAGAAAAAGAGAGTAGAGGCTGACATCTCTGGAAACTTTCAAATGTTGGACGATGTGCCTGACAAAGATGGGACTGAGATACAAAATTCTCCAGCAATTTCTTTGAAAAGGGACATCTGCAAACACCTGGAGACACTTCGGAACTCTTTCAGGAGTTATTTCCATCTTGATGGCTTTAAATTTGAACCATGGATCCACAACCTTTTTTTTAATGATATAAACTGCATCAAAAATGTTGATCTAGCCAAAGGTGAACTCGTTGATCTTAGGACAAGAAACTTACTACAACTGGAGATTAACTGTTCCTTGAGAGAAGCCTATCCTCACCTTGTAAAGCAAGCAATGGAAGCTTTAATTCCATTTGAAACAACAGATCTTTGTGAATCATGATTTTCAACACTTGTAACCATTAAAACAACAAACCAAAATCAACTGGATGTCCAACATGACATGGGTGTTTCTTCGTCAAAGACCGCCTCACAGTTTATTGTTCTTACCAAGCTAAGCAACCACAGCCCGCCTTTAAAAATAAAATTTAATTTTAACACCTATATTTTACATTTATAGTTGTTATTTAATGTATTAATAAATAAGCACATATAATATCATGTTACAATTTTAAAAAATATTTTGATAACTGTATTTCAATATAATTGGTTTCTTTTGTATTTTATGTTATATACGAAGGGTGATTGATAAGTTTGTGGCCTAGGGTAGAAGGAGTCAATTTTAGAAAACCTAGCACATTTATTTTTCAACATAGTCCCCTCCTACATTTACACACTTAGTCCGGTGGTCATGGAGAATACGGATCCCTTCTTCATAGAAGTTGGCATCTTGGACCTCCAGAAAGTGGTCCACAGCAGGGGTGATTGATAGGTTCGTGGCCTAAGGTAGAAGGAGATGAGTTATACAGCTCTTGTTACATGCATGTGCAGTTCAACTCCTTGAGTGATTATGCAGAAAGGTTGAAGTTAATAACTCATCTCCTTCTACCTTAGGCCACGAACTTATTAATCACCCCTGCTGTGGACCACTTTCTGGAGGTCCAAGACACCGACTTCGACAAAGAAGGTATCCGTATGCTCCACGACCACTGGACTAAGTGTGTAAATGTAGGAAAAATAAATGTGCTAGGTTTTCTAAAATTGACTCCTTCTACCTTAGGCTACGAACTTATCAATCACGCCTTGTATTTATATACATTTATTCTGAGAAGGGTCCATTGGCTTCACCAGCCTGCCAAAGGGGTGCATGGCATAAAAAAGGTTAAAAACCCCTGGTTTATGGAGAGAATTCCACCACTGGGAATCTGGACTTGAATAATGCTCAAGAGACTAAAAACGGAGGAATGCAGAGATAATGGAGAATTGTAAGGCTGTACAACAAAAGAGAGAGAGAAGTGAGGTGAAATCACAGCAGGATTTTGAGAAAGAGACATGAATTTTATAACTGAGATGTTGACTACAGCCAATGTAAGGTAGCAAACCAGCCAGTGAAGGGTGAAGCGAGCACTGTGAGGGTCATGTTTTTTGACTTCTCCAGTGCGTTCAACACCATCTGCCCCGCTCTGCTGGGGGAGAAGCTGACAGCGATGCAGGTGGATGCTTCCCTGGTGTCATGGATTCTGATTACCTGACTGGCAGACCACAGTACGTGTGCTTGCAATACTGTGTGTCCGACAGAGTGATCAGCAGCACTGGGGCTCCACAGGGGACTGTCTTGTCTCCCTTTCTCTTCACCATTTACACCTCAGACTTCAACTACTGCACAGAGTCTTGTCATCTTCAGAAGTTTTCTGATGACTCTGCCATAGTTGGATGCATCAGCAACGGAGATGAGGCTGAGTACAGGGCTACGGTAGGAAACTTTGTCACATGGTGTGAGCAGAATTATCTGCAGCTTAATGTGAAAAAGACTAAGGAGCTGGTGGTAGACCTGAGGAGAGCTGAGGTACCGGTGACCCCTGTTTCCATCCAGGGGGTCAGTGTGGACATGGTGGAGGATTACAGATACCTGGGGATACGAATTGACAATAAACTGGACTAGTCAAAGAACACTGAGGCTGTCTACAAGAAGGGTCAAAGCCGTCTCTATTTCCTGGGGAGACTGAGGTCCTTTAACATCTGCCGGACGATGCTGAGGATGTTCTTCGAGTCTGTGGTGGCCAGTGTGATCATGTTTGCTGTTGTGTGCTGGGGCAGCAGGCTGAGGGTAGCAGACACCAACAGAATCAACAAACTCATTCGTAAGGCCAGTGATGTTGTGGGGATGGAACTGGACTCTCTCACGGTGGTGTCTGAAAAGAGGATGCTGTCTAAGTTGCATGCCATCTTGGTCAATGTCTCCCATCCACTACATAATGTACTGGGTGGGCACAGGAGTACATTCAGCCAGAGTCTCATTCTTCCGAGATGCGGCACAGAGCGTCATAGGAAGTCATTCCTGCCTGTGGCCATCGAACTTTACAACTCCTCCCTTGGAGGGTCAGACACCCTGAGCCAATAGGCTGGTCCTGACTTATTTCATAATTTACTGGCATAATTTACATATTACTATTTAACTGTTTATTACTATTTTTCTATTACTATTTATTATTTCCATGACTATTACTATTTACTAATAGTAGTATTACTATTAGTATTTCTATTACTATTTATTATTTATGGTGCAACTGTAACAAAAACCAATTTCCCCCGGGATCAATAAAGTATGACTATGACTATGTAATCAGGACTTGGTGTGAATTAACTTTAATACATTTGTGGATGGGCTCAAATATAAGAAGAATGAGAATCTAGTCAGGAATGCTTTCGAAATGGGTAAGCTTAGAGGCAACACAAATTGATTAAGGTTTCAGTCGAAAATGAACTGCATTATTGTGGATAAAATTACTTGGGGAGTCACCCTTAATGCTCAATTAACTGTTAGATTGTATTAATTTTAGATGTAATTAGAAGTAGCAGGTAAGTTCTACTTACTTAAGAAACCATGTCCCTGTCACGATAATGAATAGCCACTATTACTTTGTATTTCTTATTTTATCATCAGATATTGATGACTGTAGTATTGCTCGATCAAAATTAAATGATACCCTCTGTTTGGTGATATAATATTTCTGTATACAAACCCAAACAAATAGTTCTTTGTATTCACAAGTTCTGGGTCCCATTTTTCAGTGCTGAATCTAATTAAAAAATCAGTATTTTACAGCCAGACTCAGTATGGTACCGTTCCACTAAGGTGCAGTTGCCGATGACTTGCCTCCTTACAATGGAGCATACCAAATGATGTGACTGTCTGGAATGGAAGTATAAACTATTTTATTGAGTACTTTTCTTGAAATCCATTGAAATAACAAAATTTCAAGATCAAGTTAATATAGTGATTGTATTACTGGACTGGTACATCAGAGAATGATTCACCACAAGAGCTCAAAAGCTAAGCATAAATACAAAAAGGTCTGCAGATGTTGGAAAACCAAAGCAACATACAGAAAATGCTGGAGGAACTCAGCTGGTCAGGCAGCACCTATGGAAATGAATAGCCAGTCGACATTTCAGGCCGAGGCTGTTTGATCAGATGGTGAACTTTGAATTCAGTTAACTTATTAAACAAATTTGGATTGTCATTCAAAAACCCTCTGGCTCATAAATGCAGCTTATGAAGGGAAATATGACCAAAATGCCTCTTAGAAATCCCTCCCAAAATACCAGAAAATTCCCTTAAAAATGTAAATGCCAAAAACCTGAATAATAACAGAAAATACTGGAAATGATCAGCGGGTCAGGCAACATCAGTGGAGAGATAAACAGAAATTATTTCAGATCTAAGGCCCTTCATCAAGCTAGTCTGGCTTTTCAGCACTTGACACCCCACTCCAAACCTCTCCAGATGCACTGCCATGCCTGTTGAATCTTAGCCATTCTCTGAAATGGCTGACCAGTTTAAGAAGGCAGCTTGACACCACTTTCCTACTCTTTGTTTGTCTCTCTCAACATTCCGAATCGGAATCAGAATCAGGTTTATTATCAGCGGCATGTGTTGTAAAATTTGTTAACCATAATTGATTTCAGCTACTGAAATCAATTATTATAAAAGATGGCAATACTGAAAATACTCAGCAAGTCAGAAAGTGTCTGTGAAGAGAAAAACAGTGCATCACTGAGATATTAACCATTTACCTTTCCACCATATCTTTCTGACTTGAGTGTTTCCAGCTTTTTTCTTATTTTTTATCATCATGGATTTCATTGACTGAATATTGAGAGAGGGGCAGAAAACGTGGTTGATGCTATTGGATGTTCAGTGGCTAAGCACAAAACTGTACTTTCAAAATGCACCAGCAAAGTACCAAGATGACTTCTAGGGGTAAAAGGTCATTGTACAGGGAATCAAAGGACGCACAGTCATTATTAGTGCTCTGGGAATGACACCTACTCTTGCGGATAACTTGGAGCATTCTGTGTCAGATGGGGAATCTCCCTCTTTCTACTTTTTATCATCCTTTCCCTGTGACAGCCTGACTGTAATCCCTTTTCATTTCTGAGATCTGTGATCTTGCGTGAGCTTCATTCCACTTGGTCTTTACTCCATTTCTACCACTGGTATCACTGCAATCAGCAATAGTGAACCTCAGCAATCTTTCACTCAGCATATCCACCCCCCACCCCAGCTCCCTTTTCAGGCTCCCATTCAAACCACAGCCGGATTCAGTCTGTCTCCCTTGCAGCCTCAGTCAGTTACCACAAGGTCACCTTGTGCTGTAAGTTTCCACAATCCAATCCCCCCAACCCCACAAGTTCTTGGGGGTCAACATCAGAAGATTTATCTTGGGCCCAACAAACTGATGCAATCGCAAAGAAGGTATGCCAGCAGCCATCGCTTTGCAGGCTCAGCCAGTCCATCACGAGGTACAACCCTCTTTGCCACTTAGGTCATCTTCAAGAGTCGGTACCTCAAGAAGGTGACATCATTATTAAGGACCCTTGCCATCTGGTGCCTGCCCTCTTCGCACTACCACTGTTAGGGAGGAGGTACAGGAGCTTGAAGACCCACAGTTCAACAGATTTCTGGCTGGTCCTTGAACTCACCGTGATCCATCTTGTCTACTGTTTATTTGTTTTTGTAACTTATAGTGCGTGCTGTACGGCTGTCGCAAAATAACAAATTCCATGACATATGTCAGTGACAATAAACTTGATTCTGATCCTTCAAAATGTTATGCCGTGCCACATTGCTACAATCTTGTAAAACACAAGAGTTAATTAACATCTCACATAGTTAGAAATCAAACGTAACACAGGATTAGTATGTCTAAAAGAGAATTAATCAGGTTTTCTGGTATCCAGGTTAACCATTTCCATTCCCATTCCATACCATTCACCCAATAGTATTAAACAACACAATTTACTTGAAGTGGTTAGTCTTCTCCTACATGGAGTTGATGCAGCCCGTTCTTCATTTACCTACCGAGCTTTCATGGTAGCTTGAGTTGATCATTTATTTGTGATTATTGGGTTTGGAAATCCCTACAAGTTTCAAACTGTTTCTCATCCACAGCTGTTCGAGAAATTCTGGAGGGAAGCAGAAACGACAACCATGAATTAGTGCCTCTAACCAGCTGGTCAGATTACGAGACTTTAATAAATTGTTTACTAACACTCTTTATCAATGCAGAGTGAAATGCATTTTATCGGCAAGCTTGTCATCCTTTATCATAATGAGCAATGAAATGGTGTCAGGAAATATCATAATATAGTGTCAGGATTGACAGTGAAAAGACAAACTGCAGCAAGATAATAATTCAAACTACTGGTGAAGATTAGTTTCTCTCCCTGGATTAAGTGTCAGGGGTTTTGAAGTTTTCACTAGAATAACAGCCGCCATTACCAAATGCTATTACCCAATTTTGGCTGTTCAAAGCCCTGTTTGCAGCTTTCAGTGAGAGACTAAATGATTTTCAGGGATGCTTCTTTAATGTAATGGAGTTATTCAACAGCTGCTTTTGTGTTGTGTTTAGCTTTACAAACTCCCTCATGCATAATTAGTACAATGAGTGTTAGGCAGATATTTGAATAATGAATTCTTGTGCAGCCTCCAGTTTGTCTTGACATAATACGTAGAAGCGTCTGATCCTCTTTTGCATACCTGGGAACTAGAAAAGTATTTTCCCATTAAAACTTAACAAATTTTGTCACCTCCTTTGTAGCCTCCAACCTGATGGCTTGAATATCAATTTCTCCTTCCAGTAAAAAGAAATCATCCCTCGCCCTTCCTCGCCTTCTATTCCCCACTCTATCTCTTCTCACCTACCTATCACTTCCCCCTGGGTCCCCTCCTCCTTCCCTTTCTCCTCTGGTCCACTCTCCTCTCCTAACAGATGCCTTCTTCTCTAGCCCTTTACCATTCCTGCCCACCTGGCTTCACCTATCACCTTCTAGCTAGCCTCCTTCCCCTCTTCCCCCCCTCCTTTTATACTCTGGTGTCTTTCCCCTTCCTTTTCAGCCCTGAAGAAGGGTCTCGGTGAAAAGCATCGTCTGTTGATTCATTTCCATAGATGCTGCTTGACCTGCTGAGTTCCTCTAGCATTTGGTGTTGCTTTGGCGATGACATTGTTTATTTTTACCAACTCCAACTTGCACTGGGTCACGCTCCCTCATAATTATTAAGTGCATGTTCATATGCATGCAACTATATGATAAGTCCTTCCAAAATTGGTCTTGTTTAAATTCCTACAACCATCATGTCTGCATTGCAAGTTAAAATGCATCCTAATGTACAGGGTTACATGCAAGATGATGGTAAACAGATTCTGAACAAATGTTAAGATCCAGCCAATGTAATCAAGTTGATTGAAAGCCCATGAAGCTAATCATTCACTGTTATGGAGACCTAAGGTTCTCTGTGCTTTTTCAAATCCCCCTTATCCACGGTTTAGGGAATCCTACTTATTGGAGCCGTTTTGTTTTACAGAAACTTGGAGGAAAGTATTCAATTGTTACTTCTGTCTCAGGAATCTCCTGGTTTGATTGGGCATGGAGCAGGATGATAGTGTTATCTACACTGCATTTGTGTAATCAAAACAGCAAATTTCTGGGACAGAGGAAGCAATTCAAAAGTATCCTCTAAGTTTCTTTTTAAAATGTCTCCAATTACTCTGAATCCCTTACTGGAAGCTGAAAAAAGCACAGAACACCTTAGGCCTCCATAACAGGGGTACATGTGGCTGTCCTGCTGAATACTGTGGGTTTGCTATGTCGGTGCTGGAATGTGAGGCGACACTTGTGGACTGACCCTTGCACTTCCTAAGGTTGTGTTGGTTGTTAATGCAAATGATGTTTTGATGTACATGTGCCTAATAAATAAATCTAATCTAATCTACATGAAGGCCACATACAAACAGCAAGACCAACCAGCAACACCCCAGATGATCTATCCACCAGCCCGTGCCAACAAACACCACTGACCCATCTGTGGCAGGGTCTGTGAAGCTGGCCTTGGATCAGTCAACCAACTGAGATCCATAAAAGGATGCAAGTTATTCTCCACCTTAAAGTACTGTCAAAAAGGAGAAGAAAACTCTATCAGACACTGGTAACTGATCAATGGTTCAAAACTCTCAGGGGTAATCAAACCAAACCATGGGACAGGACGTTCTGTATGAGAACGGAGCACAGCCAAGAAGGTTTTAAGTCATTTAGCTATCAATCACCAATAATGAACTCCAAACAGCTTCATACAAGACAGCAGCAGAATGGTGCATCAGACTGAGAAACCTTCTTCCTCAATAATATTTAGTCAGAGCATGCCTGTTGATGCAATTATTAATTCAAGTCTCTTGTTACCAACTTCACGTGATTTTTTCTTGTGTTTTCAAACTCTTCTTATGACCCTATCTCTAATAATTTTATCCTTAAGCTTTGATTCTTTGATCATTCATAATTGTGACTAATGAGACAGCCAAAAATATGCTTAACCTCACCTTCATGGGAAAAGCTTTGGGACTTAAGTCAAAAACTTGATTATAAAATAGCTCAAGTGAACACTAAATGACCAATTATTCTTCTGGGATTTGAAATTTGCCTCTGGCTTGGTGCACTGAATGCTTGCACTCGAATTTGACATTCATAAAGTGCAACAGTAAGAGGGGAAGCTCAGCTATCAACTCGCATCTCCCAGCTGTGGTGACTAGAAAGGCCAGGGGTGGGCCAAAAGGCTCATGGGAACTGGCAATTTAATGAACGACAACCTGGTCCTGCTGTCACATTCAAAGTGAAACTGTGGACTTAATAAGTCGATTATGTCACCAGAAGTCCCCTTCTCTGCTCTTTCACAAGGTCCTGAGTTATACCACTCTTCAGCAAGTATCGGAAAGAAACAGAAATGGTTGATAGTGACAAGAATTCATACTTTACGGTATAAACCTCTGGCCTCTAGCATGGTTTTAATTATGCCTCCCAGGCTGATGATTCCCTAGCTGTCTACATTTACAAAGGGCCACTAACTGGATTATTACCAGCTGCTCCCAAGTGCCAAATAAGGATTTTTAATAATGACAAAAAAATGCAATATTCCTTTACTGACCGTTGTGAGATTGCAGTGATCTTAATGCTCCTTCCTTTCCTCTTAAAGATCCATTCTGCCCCCTCCTTGTGATGGGCTGAATGTTATATACATTCACAACCATCCCAAAAGTCAATCCAACAAGGCACAGCTTCCAGTTACCGACTGTAACTAGAAGTCATGAGAAGGAAAAGTCCCCACTCCCCTGACTACAGGCCCCTTGTCGCTGAGAGGTTTACTTTTAAACAAGACGACATTGCCATTGAACCAAGAGAGGTTCCACATTGATACTCCCCCATTGGACTGATCTATCAGTATTTTAGACTTCTTCCCTTCTCCTGCTTCAGCTGTCTGATACAAGTGTAACACTCCGTAAGGTTTCACTGCTAAGGCTAATGTAATGGCTTCTATGTATTGTTCCACTGTTAAGGTAATGGTTTCTCTGTAGCAGCAATGTTTGGGTTATGACTAGAGATAACGGGACTTTGGAATTCAGTGGCTATCCAGTGGGAGAAATTTTGTTCTTTCTTGTGTGAGAAGGGAGAAGGGAGCCCAGCAGGCTGAGTCACAAGCTGAGTTGCCCGCAGTTGGGGGAGGGGATTTCAGAGACAGAGTTCTATCGTTTCTGAGGGGTGAAGGGAAAGAGTGGTCGGATTTGGAAATTTTAATTAGTCCCCGTCCCCCAGTGAAGAGAGAGGGTTCTGAGTTGGCATCAGCCTGTACCTCTCTGGCGAATCAGTGGCCCAGTGCACAGGCAGCGGCTCCCTGCTGGAAGATAACAATTTTCTCTGGAATAACGCCCCCCCCACCCCGAGGGGGAAGAGATGTGGGTGGAGCAAACCTCTCAGTTGTTAGATGAGTGGCAGTGCTCTGATGATTAAAAGCAACAGAGACTGGTTGAAAGTTTGAAGGGATTGGCGGCTGATGTAGTAAGAGGCGTGACAGTCAACCAGCCTTCTGCTTCCCTTGCTGTATATCTAGATGCATTAGAGAGCACTTTTGGTATGACAGGGAACACACTGGAGTTCCCTGGGGGGTTTCAAAACATGTGTCAGGAGAAGGGGGAGAAGCTTTCCACGTACATTTTTTGGCTAGAGAGACAGCTAAATTGTTTGCGGCGCCAGGGGATTATTCAGGCAGCTGAGGTGGATAAGTTAAGGATGGACCAGATAGCCAAGGGCGCCCAGCCCCAGCATGTGATTGCTTGGGATCTCTGACAGTCCCGTAAAACATGCCCCCCCCCCCCATTCGTTCAGCTGATTAGAGCGGTGCGGGAGGAAGAGAACGCGCTGGGGCCACAAGAGGACTCCATCAGCCGGGTACAGTCGTCAGTAGTAGCCCCTTGTGGTGAAGTGACTGGGGCCAGCCCAACCAAGGAAATGGTCAAGGAGATGGTGGCAGAGCTGAGAACTGAGATGTCCCGGGTGTTAACAGTGGGTGTGGACCCTCCGTATGATAGGACTGGTAGAGAGGGAACCCCCACCAAGGGGACAGACTACGCAGAGGGCTGCGAGTGGCCGGGGTTCCGCGAGAAGAGGGGCGGCCGGTAGCGTGTGCTGTAACTGTGGGGAAGAGGGACACTTCCAGCGGGAATGTGAGCGGCAGGAAGTCCCTCGGAGACCGAGCCCCCGGGTATCTAAGCAGGGAGAGGTGTCGGAAAACTTAGAGGAGACCTAGTGAGGAAATGGCCTAGTGTCTCTGGGGGAAACACGTTCCCAGCAATGTACCAAGGAACTCCAGAAAGCAAAATATCCTATTCCTGAAGGCTTAGTGGGACCATGCTCCAGTGAGTCACTACAGATAGAGGGGATATACGCTAAAGCCATACTTGACACTGGGTCACAGGTCATGTTACTGTACCGTTCGTTTTACAACCGATACCTGAAGCATTTACCCTTTGACACCATTCAGTGTACTGGAGATTTGGGGTATCAGTGCTGGTAATTATCCATACGACGGTTATTTGTCAGTGAAACTGGAGTTCTCGGAGGCCGATGTGGGAGTGGCTGAGGTCCTTCATATATTAGTGCTGATTTGTCGTGACCCTGTTGAGAAGGGCAGCGATTCCTTTCTGGTGGGGACCAACACCCCTTTTGTGAGGAGGCTCATGGGGGCCTGCAAGGAGAAGGCCGCTGAGAGCTTTTTGGGAACATTGTCCATGCACGCAGTGTTTCGAGCTACTTTTGAGGAAGTGCATGGCAGCATTGGGCTGGATACCGAATTTAAACGAGGGACTGTGTGGTTCATCCAGTCGAAGCCAATGGTGGTACGGCCTGGGGAAGTAGCGAGAGTGATGGGGACCCCAAAATTTCCCGGAGTGCCTGAGGGCAAAGCCCTCCTATTGGACGCTCCAGAAGGCCACGAGGGGGAGTCGGAATTTCCCACTGGGGTACTGGTGAGGCCAAAATTACAAAAGCCCTCAGATGTACAGGCGAGCAGGATGGCAGTGATTGTCAGGAACACTACAAAGAGGGAGGTCACCTTCAAGCGGGGGATGCCCCTGGCACATTTCTTCCTGGTGACGGTAATTCCTAGTGCCCCCGTGAGGCACGCTGGGGATAAACTATTGGAAAAAGGGGGAAATTGACCGGGTTGGAAAAGGAGGCTGGTAAAGAAGATGTTGAAGCTGGAAGGTGTCTTTACCACTGACGAGTTTGATGTGGGTTGTTCCAAGAGCACATGTCACACTATCCAGGTGACCAAGGACACCCCGCTTAGAGAGAGGCCGCGGCGACTGGCCCCTGCAGACATGGAAGACGTCCGGCAGCATTTGTGTAAGTTGAAGGAAGCTGGGATCATCACTGAGTCCCGAAGCCCCTATGTGTCCCCAATAGTAGTGGCCCAGAAAAAGAACGGGAAGGTATGCATGTGTGTGGACTATAGGACTCTGAACAGGCGCACCGTCCCTGACCAGTATACGGTCCCGAGGGTCAAAGACATGCTGGCCTGTCTGAGTGGTGTGAAGTGATTTAGTGTGCTGCATTTGAGGAGACATCAGATCCCAATGTCAGAGGCCAATAAAGAGAAGACGGCATTTATATGTCCACTGGGATTCTTCCAGTTCGAAAGGATGCCCCAGGGCATATCGGGAGCCCCTGCAACCTTCCAGCGGGTCATGGAGAAGACGGTGGGGGATACGAACTTGCTTGAGGTGTTGGTATATTTGGATGACATCATGGTGTTTGGATACATCTTGGAAGAACATGAAGCAAGGCTACTGAAGGTGCTTTGCTGCCTGAAAGCTGAAGGGTTAAAACTTTCCCTGGACAAGTGCCAGTTCTGCCAAACATCTGTTAGCTATGTCGGACACATAATCTCACTGTATAGAGTAGCTACAGACCCGGCTAAGATAGAAGCGGTGACCACTTGGCCAAGGCCACAGACTGTGAGCACTCTGTGCTTGTTCCTTGGGCTCTGTGGTTACTATCGGAGATTTGAGAAGGGCTACACCAAAGTGAGTCAGCCCTTGAATCAGCCTCTGTGTGGTTACCCTCCCTTGGGGAAGAAAGGGAGGGGGAGAAAAGGACGGGAGGGTGGAGAATATCTAAACCCATCGGAGCCCTTTAGACAGAGGTGGGATGTAAAACGCGAGGAGGCTTTTCAGTCGCTGAAGGAGCTGCTGACCTAGGCACCAGCGCTGGCTTTTGCGGACCCCCGATTGCCGTATATACTGCACACAGATGCCAGCCGAGAGGGTTTAGGGGGTGTCCTGAATCAGGATCAGGGCACCAGGTTGAGGCCTGAGGCGTTTGTCAGCCGGAGTTTGTCTCCCTCCGAGAGAAACTATCCCAAGCACAAGTTGGAATTCTTGGCATTGAAATGGGCAGTGGTGGATAAGCTGAGTGACTATCTCTACGGGCCAAGTTTGAGGTGAGGACAGACAACAACCCCCTAACTTATATCCTGACCTCAGCGAAACTGGATGCCCCAGGCCATCGGTGGTTGGCAGTGTTGTCCGCCTATGATTTCAGCCTGAAGTACCAGCCGGGGAACCGGAACATTGATGCCGATGCTTTGTCCCGACGGGTGCATGAGGGACTGCACAGGGACGATGAGTGGGAGAGCGTTCCTGCCCCTGGGGTGAAGGCCATGTGTCAGTTTGCCATCAACATGAAGGCAGAGGAAAAGAAGAGGCAGGATTGAGCAGTGGATCAATTGGGAGTTTCTTATGACGCCATGCCCCAAGTTTACTGTAACCTGACGGTTCTGAAGACAAATCAGCTGCTGGAATTGAGTTCTGGGGAAGTGGCAGCTGCTCAGCGAGATGACCCGGGCATTGGCACTATTTGGTCCGCGGTTGAAAAGGGAGACATTGCTCAGGCGGAGAAGATGAAACACGCTTCGATGCCTCCATTACTAAAAGAATGGCCTCGGTTGGAGCTGAAGAACCAGATCTTATACCAGGTCACGTCACCCCCGACCGACCTCAGCTTTGCCAGCTAGTTCTGCCCGAGAAGTATCGGAGGATTGCGTTCTAGTCACTTCATAATGATTCTGGACATTTGAGAGTGGAAAAGACCTATGGATTGCTCAGAGACCGGTTTTACTGGCCTCGAATGAAGTTGGAGGTCAAAGAATACCGCAAGTCGTGCATTCGCTGCATACGGCAGAAGACACTGCCTACACGGGCAGCTCCCTTGTCCCACTTGCAGAGTGCAGGGCCCCTGCACCTGTTGTGTATGGATTTCCTGTCCATAGAACCCGATGCCAGCAACACGGCGAATGTCTTAGTCATCACGGACCACTACGTCAGATATGCTCAGGCTTTTCCCACCAAGGACCAGAGGGTGACTATGGTGGCAAAAGTGTTATGGGAAAAGTATTTTGTTTATTATGGCCTTCCCAGGTGGAATCGTAGTGACCAGGGACGGGACTCAGAGAGCAGACTCATCTGTGAGTTATTGGGCATGCTTGGAGTTGAGAAGTCAAGGACCACGCCATATCACCTGCAGGGCGATTCCCAGCCTGACAGACTTAATCGGACCTTGCTAGATATGCTCGGGACCCTGGAGGTCAGCAAGAAGAGCAGGTGGAGTCAACATATTGCGCATCTGGTTCATTGTTACAACTGTACACGAAATGAAGCTACTGGGTACTCGCCATATTATCTGATGTTTGGGCATGAGACAAGGTTGCCCATTGACCTTTGTTTTGGGACTAGGGGTGGCTTACCACTAAAGCCTTATCCGAAGTATGTGTCGGATATGAGGAGAGAGCTGAAAAGGGCTTATGAATTAGCTGGGGTCGTGGCCGCCAAGCAGAATTGTGGAAATAAGAGGAGGTATGATCAGAAGCTGAGGTTCTCCCAACTCCTGCCGGGAGACCAAGTCCTCATAAGGAATTTGGGACTACCTGGGAAGCACAAGTTGGCTGATCACTGGGCGGCCACACCCTATGTGGTGGAGAGTCAGATGCCAAGCCTACCAGCCTCGAAGCGGGGAATGGGCCTATCAAGATTCTCCATCGGAACCACCTGTTGCCTTTGGGACAAGAGGCGCAGGTAGACTCAGAGCCTGACTTGGAGCCTACACCTAGTAAGAGGACTCTGTGATTTGGAGGATGATGACCTGGATGTGTGGTACATGCAGCCTTTCGTTAACTCCCCCTTGACTGAGGAAGAGACTCCTGGCCCTTCTCCCACTGAGTCAGGTGAAATGGGAGGGGTGGATGCTATCTGTGGGCAGCCTGGGTTACAGCAGGACCCTGAAGGAGAGGAAGCAGGGTCTGGACACGTGACAGAGGGCTCTGAGTTGCAGGGGGGCATGAGCGATAGATCAAGGGAGGATTCGCCAGGTAGACCCAAAGTATCCCCAGTAGCGTCTCAGCCTGAAGAGTTAGGTGGGGAGGTACAGAGGTCTCAGAGAATTAGGAAACCACCGGACAGGTTGGTCTGTGTAGCACCTGGGGAACAGGGTATGATCTCTACTGGTTTGCTGAGCTATGTCACTGCCTTTCGCACCTGGATTGGGCTTTGTGTTTTGCAGGAAGGGTTAGCAAATTATCTCAACGTCATGAGGACAAGACTAAATTCGTTGGGGGAAGAGTGTAACATGCTGTAAGGTTTCACTGCTAAGGCTAATGTACTGACTTCTATGTATTGTTCCACTGTTAGGGCAATGGTTTCTCTGTAGTAGCAATGTTTGGGTTATGACTAGAGATAACGGGACTTCGGCATTCAGTGGCTATCCAATGGGAGAAATGTTGTTCTTTCTTGTGTGTCTGGGAGCCGGGGTTTTTGTGGTATTTTGTCGAGGAGAGATGAAGAGGGAGCTGGTAGACCACCGGATGAAGTGAACTGGGATCTAAGGGTCCGAAGGTCAGCGACCTTCGGAGGAGGCCGATGGTTGAAAAATGGCTACTGAGTGAGCTCCAACGTAATTTTGACCGTGACTTGGGCCCTTTTTTTGTTTTGTTTATTTTCATTACTAACCCTATATTCAGATTAAGATTCATAAAGTCTATCATTTAATTGCATATGGTGTACTGTCTGATATTTTGCATTGTGTGTTTGTAACTGGGGTTACATTACACAGCATCCACACAAACGTGATTTCCCAGTTTGGTGGGGCCGAAGGCTGATTCCCCGAGACGAATGCGAGCTGGGCGAGCCTGAGGGTTACATAAGTTTTAATATTACAAGGTTAAAATTTTGAATTGCATTCCAAATAATTCAATACAATTTCAGTGGTTACAATGGGGTACATATTACTTCAATAAAATTTTGGCTGCCAACGCAATTCAAGTGATACACATTCGCAAATGGACACATTTTGGCTAGGAAAAATCTTGACACCTACCCAGCCCTATGATAAGTGTACATAGACAGCTCCTAGATGACAATATTTCTCAATGCTTCTTAAGATAAAACTCATATATTGTGTCTATTTTATTACAGTGTTGTCAATGCTATAGTTTCTGTGGACATCCAAAAAGCACAGGAGTCTTTCCTCATCTCACTCTCTCTCTTTCTCTCTCTCTCTCTCCATTCTGTCACCATTTTCACAGCTTATATTATCAAATACCCTTGGTTTTCTCAGAAAATTATGGAAATATAATAATATTTCAAGTAGGAATATGATTGGATTATATTCTGGAAATGTGTACATAAACTATCTTATGGTACAGCTGCTAAAACGCTGGACATACAGCCACTCAGACCTGTTAACATAGGTAGTTGGCCATTCTTGCTGCAGGCATTGTTGTATACCAGATATTTCATATACAATGTTTAATTCATTGGTGCATTGTGATTTGATTAATGTAACAAAAATGTATTTCCACAGATTGTGCAGATCCCAATCCTCTACTGTCAATAACCTCTGATTAAAACAATTATAAATTTATAATAATCTCGCATTACCTCCTGAGGGAAAATGCCTCCTCTTTTTAACTGACATTAGGGCAGACTTTCCTCTCATTCCTCTCGTACATAAAGAATTTGCTGACAGCAACTTAAAATAAAACTGGGCAAGATGATTGAATACCCATGAAGGAATTTACATGATTATTTTTGGAAGCTTGTTCTCAGAAGCTTCATGTTAAAAGGCTATAACATGAAATTTTAAAAAAAAACCTCGTTCTTCCTTTTGACTTTGGAGGGCTAATTTCCAGCCTAATCAAAAGGTTAACAAATTGAAAGTTTGTTTACAAGGGATGCATTAAATATTTCACCATGTCATCCCTCTCCCCTTTATTTCTATATCACCAAGGCCCCAGGGCCTTGGAGGATGACTTCGAGATTTAAAGATTTAGAAACTTACAGCACAGTAAGAGGCACCTCTGACTTAATGAGCCCACGCTGTCCATTTAACCTTGATCTGGAGAACAAGAATGCTACAAGAGGTGAAGGTATGATCTCTGGAAAGCCATCTCATGAGCAAAGTGGAAATTCTGGACCAAACTTGGATCAACGAGGGATGCTCAACAGCTATGGCAGAGCTTGAATGCTATCACCTCCTGTGAAGTTAAATCAAGCGAAATGGGAGACAGCAGGGCTTTGCTTCCAGATGAGCTCATTGTCTTTGATGCTCACTTTGGCTATCAGGACAAGTAGCAACCATCACATACCCCCACATCGCCCCGATGATCCTATGATCTCAGTCTCTAAATGTGATGTGCGGGCTGCCCCAGACGGGGTATCTAGCCACATACTAAAGACGCGTGCTGACCAACTGGCTGGTGTGTTCACTGCGATATCTAACCTCTCACTTTCACATTGTGTGGTACCCACCTGCTTCAAGCTGGCTTCAATTATACCAGTGCCCAGGAAGTGAGTGGTGACCTGCCTCGATGACTATCATCCAGTAGCACAATGATGAAGTGGTTTGAGAGGTGGCATTGTAACATATCAGATCCTGCCTGAGAGGCATCTTAGATCCATTCCAATTTGTCTACTGGAGCAACAGGTCCACAGCAGATGCCTTCTCATTGGCTCTTCACTAAAGTCTGGAACATCTATCCTGCAAAGGTGCATACATCAGGATGCTCTTTATCAACTACAGCTTAGCATTGAATACCATCATCCCCTCAAAACTAATCAATAAGCTCTGACAACTTGGACTCAATACCTGCTTGTGAAATCGGATCCTGGACTTCCATACTTGTAGACCCAAGTCTGTTCAGATTGGCAACAACATCTCCTCCACAATTTGTATCAGCACAGTTGCACCACAAGGTATGTGTGCTTGCCCCCATGCTCTACTTGCTTTATACCTATGGCTGTATATCTGAGCACAGCTCTAATGTCATATTCAAGTTTGCTGATGACCCCACAGTTGTGGGCCAAATCAAGGGTGGAAATGAATCACCATACAGGAGGGAGATTAAAAATTTGGCTGAGTGATGTCATAACAACAACGTCTCACTCGAAGTCAGCAAAACCAAAGAACTGACTATAGACTTCAGGAGAGAGAAACGAGAGATCTGTGAGCCGGTCCTTACTGGAGGATCAGAGGTGGAGAGGGTTAGTAACCTGAAATTGCTGGGAGTTACAATTGCAGAGGTCCGATCCTGGACCCGGCACATAAGAGTTATTGCGAAGAAAGCACAGTACCACCTCTACTTAATTAGGGGTCTGGGGAGATTTAGCATGACATCTAAAACTGTAACAGACTTCTGTGGATATGTAGTGGAGAATATATTGACTGGTGCATCATCACCTGGTATGGAAACAACTTTGTATGGAAAATCCTAGAAACGGTTCCCGAAACTGGTGTTGCAACCTGAGGCTCTTCTAAGCTCTTCTTGAGGGCAGCAGTGAGGAGAAAGCATGTCCTGGGCTGTGGGGATCCCAGGTGATGGACGCTGCTTTCCGATGATGGTTTTCATTTAGATGTGCTCAATACTTGGGATGGCTTTGCCTGTGAGGGACTGGGCCAAATCCACTGCTTTTGGTAGGATTTTCCATGCAAGGGCACAGCTCACACCCTGTTCTGTTCACCATCTTATGCAGAATGGTTCTAGTTAAATAATTATTAAATTTTTAATTGTGCTGCATGCCTTCTCTTCTGTCTTAATAATTTCCTCTGAATTTACAACACGTTTGACTTCCTTCAATCCAGGCCTTTTGAGTAACCCTGAAACCAATCATTTAATGGTACACCTTCAACGATTTAGATCCTAAGCTTTGCAATTACCTACCTAAACTTTTCTACATTTTCCTCATTTTTTGAAATGGCTCTTTAAATACATATCATCCATTTTAACATATCGTTATATGATTTATATGATATCATTATATCGTGTCAGACTTTGCTGCTATTTGCACTTTGAGCCAATTTTTCCACATTAATGCAACTTGTTATTGCAGTAGAGAAGAGAAATTGAGATGAATAAAGGAACCGCAAGATAAGATAGATGCGTTGAAAGTAAAATGGGACAAGACAGCTTGAGAAATCTGAGTATAACAAGGCAGGAAAGGCAATCATAACCAAACCAAGACAATGCAAATTGTATATTAATACATGGCTAATGATTACACATCATAGAAAACCTTAAGGTATTAGCAATAAATGAAAACATCATAAAGATTAAACTACAGAGCATTTGAAGGAAAATGTTAAACAGCCATTTGGTATCATTTTCTAATATCTAGGTCATGCTTGACCAACCTAGTAGAATTCTTTAACAAAGTAAAGGCAAGGATAGGGAAGACAAAAAGAGCAATGTCACAGGAACACAGTTTTTTCCATGATTCACTTTACATCACATTCCATATAACTTCGATTACATTGCAATGCCTTCATTCATGCTCGGTTAGTATTCTGGAATTTCCTGAATCACTATCATCACAGCGGCACGGCATAAACCACAGAAACGACGTTGCAAGCTGTCAGCACATCTTGGGAAATGAGCTCCCTCAAATGCTCCATTCTGTGAATTCTCCCTCTGCACTTACACTGTATCTGTGATTTGTTTCCAGCTGCGCCTTCAGTTGCCTAGATTTTGTGCTCTGAAATTCCTGAACTCCTTCTACCCATTTCTCACTTGCTTCTTCATGTCATCCTCTCAGGTTTAGCTAATTTCACCCATTTTAATAATGTCTAATTTCCTTTCTGTTGGCTTGTCCACATGAACAGTGCTGCTCAGCTACTGATCGTTTTTTTGCTGCAAGCTTACTTATTGTCTTCTATAATAGATCAATTACTTAAGAAACCAATCCATTAGCAATGTGGGATTATGTGATGTTGCTCTGAAGTCATGGACCAAATGATACCGATCGATAGCCAGACGTTCCGTAGTGAATATTTACGCATCTACTTCATCTCCTTTGTCTACCCTGCTTGTAATTTCCTCAAAATTTGCAGTAGGTTAGTCCGGCAGGATTTTCCTTTCAGGAAACCACACTGGCTTTGGCCTATCCTGTCATGTGCCTCCAAGTACGCTGTAACCTAACAATCGATTCCAACAACTTCCCAACCACCGATGTCCGGCTAATAAGTCTACAGTTTCCTTTCTGCTGCCTCTAGCCCTTCTTAGACAGTGGAGTAACATTTGAAATTTTCCAGTCATCCAATACAATGCCAGAATCTATCGATTCTTGAAAGATCATTGTTAATGCCTCCTCAATCTCTCCAGCTACTTCCTTCAGTACCCGAGGGTGTATTCCATCAGGTCCAGGAGATGTAGCCACCCTCAGACCATTAAGCTTCCTGAGCACCTTCTCAGTCATAATTTTCACTGCACATACTTCACTTCCCTGACACTCTTGAATGTCTGGTATACTACAGATGTCTTACACTGTGATAACTGATGCAAAATACACATTCAGTTCCTCTGCCATCTCTGCGTCTCTCATTACAATATTTCCCGCGTCATTTTCTATTGGTCCTACATTTACCCTCAACTCTCTTTTACCCGTTATATACTTAAAAAACTTTTAGTATCTTCTTTGATATTAGTTGACAGCTTCCTTTCATAATTCATCTTTTCCTTTCTAAAGACATTAGGTTCCTTCTGCAAGTTTTTAAAAGCTTCCCAATCCCTTATCTTCCCACTAGCTTTGGCTTCCTTGTATGCCCTTTCTTTTGCTTTTACTTTGGCTCTGACTTCACTTGTCAGCCACAGTGGTGTCCTTCTTCCATTCGAAAATTTCATCTTATTTGGAATATATCTGTCTTGTACATCCCTAATTTTTTGCAGAAACTCCAGCCATTGCTCCTCTGATGTCCTTCCTGCTAGTGTCTCCTTCCAGTCAACTTTGGCCAGTTCTCCTCTCATGCCATTGTAATTTCCTTTATTCCACTGAAACACTGACACATTGGAATTTCGTTTCTCCTTTTCAAATTTCAAAATGAACTTGATCATATTGTGATCACTGTTCCCTAAGGGTTCCTTAACCTTGAGCTCTCTTATCACCTCCGCATCATTGCACAACACCCAACCCAGCACAGCCAATCCCCTAGTGGGCTCAGCAACAAGCTGCTCTAAAAAGCTATCCCTTAGGCATTCTACAAATTCTCTCTCTTGAGGTTCAGTACTAGCCTGATTTTCCCAATCCACTTTCATGTTAAAATCCCCAGCGATTATTGTGACATTACCCTTCTGACACGCTTTTTCTATCTCCTGTTGTAATTTGTAATCCACATCCCAGCTGCTGCTAGGAGGTCTGTATACAACTGCCATTAGGGCCCTTTTACCTTGCCATTTCTTAACTCAACCCATAGAGACTCTACACCTTCTGATCCTATGTCATCCCTTTTTAATGATTTAATATTACTTCTTATACACAGGGCCACACCACCCCATCTGCCTAATAACCTGCCTTTCTGATACACCATATATCCTTGGACATTCAGCTCCCAATGGCAGCCATCCTTCAGCCAAGTTTCAGAGATGGCCACAACGTCATACTTTGTCAATCTGTAGCTGAATTTCAAGATCATCTATTTTACTTCTTATGCCGAATGCATTCAAATATAACACTTTCAGTCCAGTATTTGTTGCTTTCTGTTTTAACTACACCACGCCTCTATTGCCCTGTAACTCATGCCACCAGCTGTGATTATGCCTCACCTCCCGCCTGTCATTTCTATTGCATGCTATCTTTGATTTATTTCTGTTTCCCCCTTTCCTCAGCCTTATCACTCCGGTTCCCATCCCCCTGCCAAATTACTTTAAACCCTCCCTAACAGCTCTATTAAACCAGCCTGCTAGGATATTGGACCCCTTTGGGTTCAGGTGTAACCTGTCCTTTTAGTACAGGTCATACCTCCCCAGAAGATGCCCCAGTGATCCAGGAACCTGAAGCCCTGCCCCCAGTCTCTCAGCCACGCATTAATATGCCTGATCGTGCTATTCTTGTGCTCGTTAGTACGAGGCACAGGCAACAATACTGAGATTACTACCCTGGAGGTCCTGCTTTTCGGCTTCCTACCCAACTCCCTGAATTCTCTCTTCAGGACCTCCTCCCTTTTTCTACTGATGTCATTTGTACCAAAGTGTGCCAAGACCTCTGGCTGTTCACCCTCTCCCTTCAGAATACTCTGCACCTGATCCGAGACATCCCGTACCCTGGCACCTGGGAGGCAACACACCATGCAGGTATCTCTATCAGGCTGACAGAACCTCCTGTCTGTTCCCCGCATTATGGAATCCCCTATGACTACAGCATTCCTCATCTTCTTCTCTCCTTTCTGCACCACGGAACCAGCCTCGGTGCCAGAGACCCAATCGTCGTGGTCGTCCTTTGTCAGGTCACCCCCCCCCCCACCTTAACAGTATCCAAAACGAGCTAATGATTACTGAGGGGGATGGCCACAGGGGTGCTCTCTACCATCTGAGCTCTTCCCTTCCCTTCCCTGATAGCCACCCACTTACCTAACTCCTGCAGTCTCGGGCTGACTAACTCCTTGTACCTCCTACCTACCTCCTGCTCATTTTCCCTAATAAGCTGTAGGTCATCAAGCCACAGCTCCAGATCCCTAACAGGGTCTCTCTGGAGCTGCATCTCGGAGCACGTGGGGCAGATGTGGCCATCTGGGAGACTGGAAGATTCCCAGGACTCCTACATCTGACACCCAGAGCAAAGTACTAACCCTACAGACATGCTCTCTATTCCTCAAAAAATGCAAGGAATAAAAATCCACTTACCCACTTACCTCGATAAAGCCCAAACGAGCCAAAGCTCTACCACTCTGATTCAGTCCACTCCTTTGATGGCCACTCTGCTCGGCAATGTCTTCCTTTTATGCCTGAACCTCCCCTGTTCTCCAACTCACGATTGGTGTGCTGGTTATAGCCGAGTTCCCGCAAAGCTTTCCCCTTTTAAACTTCGCTCTAGGACCTGTGCGTTGCCTCCTCTTTTGTAGCTCTCCAACTCACGATTAGTGCACCAGAGATAGGTTGAGTGAACTTGGCCTTTTCTCCTTGGAGCAATGGAAGATGAGAGGTGACCTGACAGAGGTGTATAAGATGATGAGAGGCATTGATCATGTGGATAGCCAGAGGTTTTCTCGCAAGGCTGAAAGGGCTAACACAAGGGGGCATAGTTTTAAGGTGCTTGGAAGCAGCTACAGAGGGGATGTCAGGGATAAGTTTCTCACACAGAGAGTGGTGGCTGCGTGGAATACACTACCAGTGACAGTGGTGGAGGCATATACGGTAGGGTCTTTTAAGAGATTCTTAGTTAGGTACATGGAGCTTAGAAAAATAGAGGGCTCTGCGGTAGGGAAATTCTAGGTAGTTTCTAGAGTAGGTTACATGGTCAGCACAACATTGTGGGCCAAAGGGCCTGTAATGTGCTGTAGATTTCTATGTTCTATGTTTACATGTTATGAAACGACTGTTCCTTTGTCCTACCAGAGAGCTAGAGCATCTTTTACATCTCTCCGAGCTGCCATTCTGCTGTAACACCATGCACTAGTCTGGAGTGACAGCTATCCAACAGATGTCAAGGAAATCCACAAGTTGGCCCCTGGATTCCATCATCTGATGGAGTCAAAGATTTATACCATGTCCGAGCTCACTACCAAAAGCTCTTGCAAATTTTGTAGGTGTACAGTGGAAAGCATTCCACTAGTAAGGGGGCTTCAATGCACAGAGTCACAAGAAAATGCAGCCGGTTAGAGGCTTAGCCAGCTCTATCATGGGCACACTCTCTCCACTATCGAGGGCATCTTCAAGACGTGGTGCCTCAAAGAGGGATTATCCATCAATGAGGACTCTCACCATCTGGGGCATGACTTCTTACCATTACTGCCATCAGGAATGAGGTACAGAAGCCAGAAGGCCTACGCTCAAAAATTCAGGAACAGCTTCTTCCCCTCTCATATTAGATTCTGAATGGTCCATGAACACTATCTCATTTTTCTTTATTTTACACTATTTATTTATTTTGCAATTTGTGGTAATTTTATGTCTTTACACTGTACCACTGCTGCAAAACAACAAATTTCATGACATATAAGACTGTGATAATAAAGTTGATTCTGATTTGGAGAAGACAATAGATGTAACAAAATTGGAGCTGGGTCATTCGGGGGTAATGTCACAACCTCTTTTCAAGAAACATACCTTCTGCTTTGTGATGAAAAAATAAAAGTGATGGAAAATAAGACATACATCAGGCATAATAAACGTGAATGGACAAACTAGAGTGAAAAGGTCTGGATGTTGGGGCCGGAGGTAAGGCACGAGCAGGTCCAGCTTGCTGTTCTTACAGGTTTACTCATCTCTGCGCTGAGCTGAGGCTGCGGCCTGCTGCAGTGATGCCTGACCTCATGAACTCACTTTCGTGAACAGTTCTGAATGCTATTTGCTTACTTTTCTTGTTTTATATTCTTTGCACATTGGGCGTACGATGGTCTTTTTAAAAATGGATTCAATTGGGTTTCTTTGTTTTGTGGCTGCCTGTAAGGGGACAAATCTCAAGGTTGCATGAAGTATATGTACTTTGATAATAAATGTACTTTGAACTTGAACTTGTGTGCACCTATCCAAGGGGTGTAATAATCCAGTTTACCCCCACCCCCCGCCCCCAGTTTCCTAAATTAACCAATGTTAGGTAGAAGCAACTTTGGGTTCTGTAGTTCACCATTTCAAGATGAAATGGTTGATTGGGTTACAATGTGGAGAATGACAATCGATGAAGACTCCATTGTAGGAATTGAACTTCTTC
Source organism: Mobula hypostoma (assembly GCF_963921235.1). Lineage (NCBI taxonomy): Eukaryota > Metazoa > Chordata > Chondrichthyes > Myliobatiformes > Myliobatidae > Mobula > Mobula hypostoma. The sequence continues at coordinate 28,931,916 of NC_086121.1, read as the reverse complement.
ATATTTGGAGCTTGATTACAGATGGTGTAGGGTTTCATTGTCAAGTCCATCAGCTCACAGAAGTACAGTCAGCTGGTGTGATAGCAGCCAGCGATTGTAAAACAATAGCTCAGCATGCATCGATGGGTTTAGTGGAAAAGAATAAATGAGAACATTGAAAAAAAAATCCATTCCACCCAGGGAACTGTTCCGTACACAGAAAATGACAACATGACAAACAAGATGAAATGAATGAACAAAAAAGCAAGGTCTGTGTTGATTTCAGATTGTCAATCATAACGCCTTACAATGGGGAGATATTACTGTGGAGGAAAATTCGCAACATCCTGGTTACAAGATGACATTTCATTGTGAATGATGTTAGGAAAAGGGTGTGTGTGAGAGAGAGGGAGGGGGAGAGGGAGGGGGAGAGAGATGGCGGTGGTTGAAAATCACTAAAGATTTTTTGAAGAATACCTTTCTCATAGTTTGGAGACAGTGCTTAATTTTTCATGACTGAAAGTTTTGCTGTAATTACAATTGTAGTCTGAAACTCAAGAGAGGAGATATGGGTGGGTGGGGAGAAAGGGAAATAAAGATAAGTTAGCCACATGGACAACAAAACTATTCCCACAACCAAAGCTTGGGATGATTGATCTACCTGAAAAAATTGTTTGCAAATTGATCAGTGCAAATTCATCTGTCAAGTGATGATATTTATCAAAGTATGCTTCACCAAAATTGATCACAAGGCACTGTATAAGTAAACGTGTTCCATCACATTCAGAAGCTTTTCAGATTCTGAGAGCACAGTCCCGCGGTACCTGGTGGAATCCAGGCTACTTGGTGAGCTATCTCGGTCCGTTCTTGGCGATACCATTCATCTGTTTGCAGTAGCAACAGCTAGTATGTCTGTGCACTCCCCTCCAAATACCTCAGTGAGAGGAAGGAAAAATCAGCCTGCTCTATTCAACAGACCTTGCTGGAAAACCTGGAAAAACCTTATGCCCAGAAGGTGCCTGGTCAAACTTGGCTGCGAACCTCCCGGCTTCCATTTTCATCTTGCCTGGTTGGTTTCACACACAAAGAATACCCATTGAGACAAGCTGCTGAGGACAACTCTTCCCAACCACTCCACCCTTCAGGGGCATTTGATCCTAGTAGGAGTCAACATCTTCAGAACTGATAGGTCTGCAGCATTAAATAATATAAGGAGGTTGAGAAGACACCACCTTGCCTGAAATGGAGCTGGAAATTTTGGCCATTATTTCTCTGTGTGTAGACAGACCAATAGCTCAAGGAATGAAGTCACCAAGGGTCACAACCTAAAATATCTACTGTCCATTTCCCTCCATATATGCTGCCAGACCCATTGAGTTCCTCCAGCATTGTGTATGTTGACTTGAGGAAGAAGTACTGAGCATTCCATTTTTCATATTGTATAGCCACTACGATGCCACTCATCGGCAATAGAATGAAGTGGCTTAGTGTAGGCCAAGTCATTGAGTTGTGCATTCATAGACAAAGTGAAAAAGGGAAGGCTTTATTATAACTGTGTTCCCACAGACCACACATTAAATGACTTGCCTCATTTCCCTTTCCACTGAGAGAGTAAAATGGCACAAGTTGGCGTAAGAACAGTGATGGTTGTTTCAGTAAAGTGATGGAGATCAGCAATGGACAGCTGCTGTGCTAATAGGATGTGCAAGGGACTAATGTGCACGGCACTCAGAAACTCTTTTGTGGATCACAATGTATGATTAACCCATTCTCATTCCTTCCAAGGGATGCACAAAACCAAATGTGTGCTGCTAACTCTTCATAATTGTATGACTACAAGTCAGAACTGTGCAGTTTATTGAGGTACTGCTTTGGCAGGATGGCCAATGCTAGCTGCTCCTCATTGCACAATATAAGTCTGGCCCCTCTTAAAGAGATGGGCATTGTGGATCCAACAGGAGCTAGCAAATCTCCTGGAACCTTCTGGACAGAAAATAATTGGTCCAGGGAGAACAGTTTTACACAGGTCTGTCCTCTTTCTAATGCACTGCAGGTGTTTTTTCAGTTCAGATTTCCAGTATCAGCAGTATATTGATTTTCATTTATTATTAAATTACTTCTCTTCCAAGAATGTCAATCTTGGATGAGTTCTCCTCTGCTCTCAGGCAGGACTTCTGCCAGTCTCTTTTTGCCTCTTTCTCCCAGTTCCTCTGAAAGTTCTCACTTCGTCTTGAGCCACAGCTCCTCCTCCACCATAGTGGACTGACCGCGCCTCAGTTATTCACCTGCACCTCTGTTCTCACCCCTCCCCTTCCAGATAGAACAAGAGCAGAGCTTCCCTGCTCCTCACTTTCCAACCCACATGTTCAGCAGATCACACTTCCCAATCGTTGTCAGCCCCAGCAAGATTCCATACACATACTCATCTCCACTTTAAGCAGTTTCAAGTGATTGCTCCCTTTGTTGCCCATCTGTCCTTTCACCTCTACCAAACTCTCCGTCTAACAGCACTCTCTGATGCAACCACAGAAGATGCCACATCTATCCTTTCACATTCCTACCATCCAAGGGCCCAAACAGTTTCAGTTGAAGCAGCAACTTACTTACACTTCCTCCAATCTAGAGCACTGCATTCAGTGTTCGTAGTTCTCCTGTACATTGGCAAACTCAAATGCAAATCTGTATTCAGTCTGAAGGAGTGACCCTGAGCCTATCATTTTAATTCACCAACCACATTTCTCTTTGTGGTCTCTTGAATTGTTACAACAGAATCCAATGCCTCTGTCCTTTGACAGAACTCCCTTGGTCCATACTCACCACTAACTCTTACTAAACCATCCAAAATGAATCACTTTGCACTTATCAGGATTAAATTCCATCTGCCATTGTTCTGTCCAACCTATCTAAGAACGTCATAGAATATAGAACAGTACAGCACCTTTTGATTTACAGTCAGTTGTATGCTGTCAGTAAGCAACAATTCTTTATATCAAGCTGACTATCAAATACTGTGCAGCCTCTTTAATACCACTTAAATGCCACTCTAGATAGTTATTTCTATAACAAGCTCCAATTCCTTTCAAAAATGGTATCTTGAGCAAAATAAGGGTCAAAATGAAATTGTGGTCTGTGACCTCTTCAGAGACACTTCAGTGACTCTTTAGCATCTAAAATATCTGAGGAGATCAGCCTCAATATTTCTCAATGATCCATCCCACCGCACCATTAAATATCCCAATTAAATTGTTGCCTCCCAGTTTGATCTGTACAGGAGTAGTCAACAAAAGCAGATCAGTTCAGTACTAAGAGGGGTAAAAACTAGTTGGTTATTATTTATTTTCATTTGAGATTACCAACTATTTCAAGTGTCAGCTTCAGCAAGTATGGTCGATACCTGTAATGGATCTCAGTGCAAGTTGGACGGATCAGCAGGCACATGTCTATCTGTTTTTTTTATCATCATGTTGAACATTGAGTGCAAATGTAATAGCAGCCTGATAAAAAAGTATTTCTTCAATCTGTTCAGGGCTATACACTTGGCTCTATTTTAGGTTCCTCTCTTCCATTCGATTTGAAACGCCTCAAACAGGTCTCTAACCCGATAGTTAAATATACCTTACATATTTGGTTTCAATTCAGAAAATTTTTTGATCTTAACCAATTTGGGCTAGCGGTCCCTATTTTAGGTAACATATTTTTTCCTCCCTCTTTTACGGATCGTGCTTTTCAAATTTGGAAGACTAAGGGTATTTCACGGTTTTTGGATTTATTTTTAGATGATTCTCTTATGTCTTTCGAACAATTATCTAATAAATATAATTTATCAAGAATACATTTTTTTAGATATCTACAAGTTAGAAATTTCCTAAGTACTATACTTTCTTCCTTTCCAATGCTTCCTCTTACATATATTTTAGATACTATAATTAAACTTAATCCATGTCAGAAAGGTGCATCGGCTATGATTTATAATATTATTATGAAACTTAGGAAAGCTCCATTTGATAAGATTAGGGTAGATTGGGAACAGGAATTGGGTTCTATCATTTCCATGGATGACTGGGGGCAGATTTTACAATTAGTCAATACTTCCTCTATCTGTGCTAAACATTCCCTAATTCAATTTAAAGTTGTTCATAGAGCACATATGTCCAAAGATAAATTCGCTCGCTTTTATTCTCATATTAATCCTTCTTGTGATAGATGTCCGGGGCAGATAGCCTCTTTAACTCATATGTTTTGGTCTTGTCCTACTCTGGAAACTTTTTGGAGAGACATTTTTAATATTATCTCAAAGGTATTGAATATAGATATCTCTCCTCACCCTATTACTGCTATCTTTGGACTACCTAAGATTTCCAGTAATCTTTCTCCTTCAGCCCGTAGAATGATTGCATTTCTTACTTTAATGGTGAAAAGATGTATCTTACAATATTGGAAAGAGCTTAATGATCCAACTACCTTTTTTTGGTTCTCTCAGATGATATTATGCTTGAATTTGGAGAAAATTAGAAGCAATCTTTATGATTCCTCACCTAAATTTGAACAGACCTGGAGATCTTTTATTCTATATTTTCATTTAATGTAATTTTTTTTCTTCTCTTTTTTGCTCCATATTTATATACCCTTCTTGTTTTTTTTTTACTGTTTTTAATGGAGGTCGGGTTTGAGGACGTGATTTTAAGTTCTTTAACTCTACTTGGTTCCAAGTTAGCCCATTGCTTTGCTTTGCTTTTAGTTTAGTTGCACGGTGGGTTTTCTTTGGGGGGATTTTTTTGGGTTTTTTTTTCCTTTTCTTTATTGATATATATATATAGATATATATATAAATTAGTATACTACTATGTTACCTTAGTATGTTATGTTTAAATTACATTGTTTGTATCATTTTTTTTTCTGTATTAATATCTCCTGTAATTTTATTATATTCTAACAGTGTATTAGTGCCTATATGGCTTACCTTTTTGTATACTTATTCAATAAAAAGATTTAAAAGGAAAAAAGTATTTCTTGTTCACTGCTTACTTATTTCATATGTTCTGTCTTGGCAAGGTGCCTAGAGTTGCTTGATTAGCAAGAGAGACAGGGACTCAGAGACGGAGACTGGGAGTCAGAAGGACGGGGAGAGATTCACAGAGAGAAAGGGAGACAGAGGGACAAAGAAAGAGAATCAGAACCAAACTTCTTATTGCTGACCTGTATGTCATGAAATTTGCTATTTTGCGGCAACGGTAGAATACAAAGACATAAAATCACTATAAATTAAAGAAATAGTGCAAAAGAAAGGAATAACAAGGTAGTGGTCATGGGTTCATGGACCATTCAGAAGTCTGATGGCGGAGGGAAAGAGGTTATTTCTGAACCATTGGGTATGGGTCTTTAGACTCCTGTACATCCTCCCCAATGGTACCAATGACTCAGATGCTGCCCTCTTGAGGCACCGCCTCCTGAAGATGTCCTTATTGGTGGAGAGGGTAAGATTGGTGATGGAGCTGGCATCTTGTGACCGAGAGAGAGAGTGTACAGGTGGAGAAAATGAGACAAAGAAAGAATGAGGAAGCAAGAGAAAGAATGAAGGAGAGAAAAGAGGCTGAGACAGGGAGATAGCTGTTGAGTAGATGAGAGAAGAGTCGGACAGAATGTGAACGAGCCAACTGCTTCTGTGCTGTATATACTGTGCCATTGGCCCTCGCTGTCTACGTCCCAAACAATACAAGGAAAAGAGTATAAACGACTTGTATCAGACCTTACTCTAAGCACTCCTCCAACTGCAATCTGGAAAACTCGGCAAAACCAAGTACTTGCCCACAGGTTCTTGTGTGACTGGCCGTATTCCAGTTTGAAGCCTTGTAGACCAAAATGAGGCAGCAAAGGGGAAGGTCAACAAAACATCCTCTAAAAGGATGGGATAAATAAATTGATATACAATGCAGGAGGAGAGTGAATTTGCTTATCAATAATTGAATCATTGCAAAATAGCTTTATTTATTGAAAGAAGCATTGCATTAGCAGCATGTCACTCCCAGTGGGCAGCCATACAGGTTAAGGATTTGATTTAAACAATCTATAGATAGATTATGTGAGTGCAGTGTGGCTGAGCTTTGTACTTGGCTTATAGCCAAAATGAAATGAAAATGACAGATGACTAATCTCAATATTCAAGTCACTTGGAGATGAAGAGGATAGATAACCATTGCTGTTCTGCTTGCAAAAGGAAAAAACACAAGAACACTACTTACTATTTCAATCCGTTCTAGAGCACTTTGATGTACAAGGAGGTTTAAAAAAAACCACTTGATACTTTCCACATCCCGTTTATGACATCCCAAAGTGTTTTAAAGCCAATGAAATACTTCTTAAAATATCCTCTCTGCTGTAATACAGGGAACCAACTGTAAATTTGTACACAGATAGATCGGACACACAACATTCTAATAGACATATATTTTTTTCCATGATATTGTTGGATGGATTGGCAGGATATTTGGGGAATCTAGATGGTGTCTTAAGATTTGTCTTCATTCTTAAAGGTTGAAAGGTTCATTTAATCTCAGAGAATGCATACAGTATACAACCTGAAATTCGTACTCTTCACAGACATCCACGAAACAAGAAACCCCACTGAATGAATGATAGAAATATTGAAGCCCCGAACCCCCCTTCCCTTTGCACAAGCAGTAGAAAAAGCATCGAGCCCCATCTCACCCACCCCCGTGAGCAGAAGCACTAACACCCACCCCCTCCCGCACCCCACCATGCAAGCAACAGCAGAAGCCCCCTCATGAAGTCAGTTTAACATCCTATGCATGAAAATGGCACCTCCACCAGTGCATGAAGAGTCGTCCTAGATTTTAATTCTTGAGCAGGCTTCCACCTCAAACCTTAATCCCTTGGCAGTTAAGCGCAATGCTTTACAATGCCTGCTAGGATCAGGGTTCACTTCCCGCCATTGTCTGTAAAGTGTTTGTACATTGCCCCCCTTCACTGCATGGATTCCCTCCAGCTGCTCCAGTTTCCTCCCACATTACAAAGGTGCACGATTAGGGTTGGTGAGATGTGGGCATGCTCCGTTAGCGCCAGAAGTGTGGTGACACTTGCTGGCTGCTCCCAGCACAATCAGCTCTGATCTGATTTGACACAAACAACATATGCCATTGTATGTTTTGATGCACACTTTACAAATAAAGCTAATCCTTAAGAAGTGACTCTTTCAACTGGCCCATGTTAGCACTTGTATACATAGATTAACTTGGAACAGAATATTGCAAGTCAGTGTGATGACAGGTGTTCAGCCCTGGCCGCCAAAGTATGGTTGACCTCAACAAAGGAAGGTAATTAAGATGATACAATTGATCCGAGTAACTTGAGTTGATGGAGAGGCAGGGCTGAAGAAGAGGGAGGAGTCAAACTAGCTTCTAATTTCCAATCAGCAAGTGTTCTGAGTATTCACTGCAGTGTTTGACTTTAAGAAAGTAATGTCCAATGTTCACTGCTAGGCTCCAGTGCAAGGGATGGTTAAGGTGACATGGTGAGGAGCATATGGTTCTTGTCGGTATTCCAGTCAATATTAGACCCTCAAACCATTTCTCGAAGACAGATAATCAGACTAGCAAATTTCTACAGATGTACTATGGAGAGCATTGTGACTGTTTACATCATCATCTTCTATGGAGACGGTAACACACAGGATCGGAAAATGCTGCAGAAAGTTGTAAACTCAGCCAGCTCCATCATGGGCACTAGCCTCCCCAGCATCAAGGACATCTTCAATGGGCAATGCCTGACGAAGGTGGCATCCATCAATAAGGACCCATACCATCCAGGACATTCCTGAAGGCACACGTTCAATATTTTGGAAACAGCATCTTACCCACCACCATCAGATTTCTGAACAGACCATGAACCCATGAACATGACCATGGACATTTTCTCTTATTGCACTACTTATTTTTAAAATATTTCTTATTGTAACTTACAGAAATGTTCTATGTATTGCACTGTAGAGCTGCCACAAAACAACATACGTCAAAGATAATAAACCCAATTCTGATTCTCTCATGCATTTAAGTACAGCCTATGGAAATTCTGCTGTGCTCAGCTTCAAATGTGGTGCCCAAAAATTCTTACCTTTTGGAGGGATCCTTGCTGCCATGATCTAAGTTCAATCTCTTTAACCTGTGGCTGCTTGGATGAGGTCCAAGGGTGGAAGCTTGTTGTGGTAAAAATTTTCAGTTTAGAGAGAAGGAATGAGGGGAAGGTGGGGGATTACTGGAACGGGGGGGGGAGTGGAATAATATGTAAAGAGCAATTGCAGGATTTAAAAAAAATTACTGCAACTATTTGACCGATGACACATAAAAGTCTTGGAATGCTGTAGAAAATGCTTAGATGCTTCAAACGGATCAAGATGAGCTGAATGAACAGCAATGATATGGTTTATATGCGCATCGTGTAAAAATGTGAGGTTATCCATTATCGTGATACAAAACAGAAATGTTGAATCTGTTGGTAAGAATCTAGAAAATGAGGAGACCTGAGTGCCCTTGTACAGAAATCACTGAAAGCTAATATGCCGTTGCTGCAGACACTGAGTATTGCAAATGGTATGTTGGCCTCATCTCAAGAGGATTTGAGTACAAGAATAAAATTATCTGGTTGCAATTATATAGGGCCTTGGTTAAGACTCACCTGGAGTATTCTGTACAATTTTGATCTCTTTTCCCTATAATAGGACAGATTGCAACAGAAATAATTCAGCAAAGATTCACTAGGCAAGTTCCCGAGACACTAGCCTGTAAAACAAGGAATTCATATTCTCTAGATTTGAAAAGAATGAGAAAATACTTCATTGAAACATATCAAATTCTTAGATGACAGAATATATGCAGGAAGAGTGATTCCTCTGGCAAATGGCTGTGGAACTAGAGGTACAAATAAGGAGTTAGTCATTTGGGATTGAAATGAGGAGTAATTTCCTTAATTAGAGGGAGCTGAAACTTTGTAAGTCTATATCCCAGAATGCTCAGCAGACTTTGTTATTGATTGCATTCAGAACAGAGATTGATAGATCTTTGGATATTAAAGAAATCAACAACATGGGGACACACAGGGACATGATGTTGAACTAGAGGACCCACCGTGATCTTAGTGAATAGAACAGGTGATACCTGCCTTTGCTTTGTGACTTGTTCTTACATTTTCACTTGACATTTCAGAATCAGAAGCACTTTTTTTGCCAGTATGTGAAGCTAATTTAAGGTGGAGCCAGTAAAACTAAGTGAATACTTGGTGGTGGTCAATGAAACAAAGGAAAACAACTAAATACTTTGTTAATCACACACTTTCTGGTAAACTATCACCACAAACCATCCCTTGGGACTTGAGGCGATATGATATGGCAGAACTGAGGTGAGGAAAGACAGTGGAACCATCACCCAGAGCGAGGAAGGGCCTGAGCTTCAATTGATTCAAGCACCGAGTCTAATTGGAAAGATCTAATTGGAAAGCCGAATTGAGATGGAGGGGTCCACGCACCGAAGCGACAGAACCCGATGTTTGGGCGACAATTTAAGCACCAGGCTGAATTAGAGAGGTCAGATTCAGGCCAAATCAAGGCAGTGGAGTCCAGGCCCCGGAGTGTATCAACACGACAAAAGCCGATGTTTGGACGACGATTTAAGCACTGGGCCAGCTTGAGAAGGTCAGGGTGTTGGGGCTCGAGGTGAGGGACGGGTGGGTTCAACTCACTGTTCCGCGACATTTACTCAGCTCTGCTCTGAGGCTATGGCATCGTGTCTGTGGATGGACTCTCTCGAGGACTTCAGTTCTAAAAACTACTTGCTTTTATTGTCGGCATAATTTATTTTTTCTCTCTCTGCACATTGGATGTGTGACGGTATTTTTTTTTTAACGGGATCTTTTGGCTTTCTTTGTTTTGTGGCTGCCTGAAATGTACTTCGAACTTTTAAGGTACAATAATTGATTGTGGTTTGGTGCTAAACAGAAAACACAGGATATACCATAGCAGACAACACAACAGCAATCGTCCATCTTGAAGACAATAGTGCAAACAATTAGAGCGTTCACATGCACAAACGCCAATAATCAAATTTAAATAAGTGTGAACATATGAACAGATTAGGTAATTATCAACGGAACAAGGAGTGGTGGAAAGCCCATTTTTACATGCAACACGTACAAAATGCTGGAGGAACTCAGCAAGCCAGGCGCATCTATGTAAAAAAGTAAACAATGGAAGTTTCAGTTAAGACTCTTCATCAGGACTGGAAAGGAAGAGGAGAAGTCAGGTTAAGAAGGTGGAGGGGAGGAAGGAGTACAAGGTGATAGGTAATAGGTGAAACCGGGAGAGGGGGAAGGGGCTGAAGTAAAGAGCTGGTAAATTGAATCAGAATCAGGTTTATTATCACCAACATGTGACGTGTAATTTGTTAACTTAGTAGCAGCAGTTCAATGCAATACATAATATAGAGACAAAAAAATAAAAATGATAATAAATCAATTACTATGCATATATTGAATAGATTAAAAAACGTACAAAACAGCAATACTGTATATTTAAAAAGTGAGTTAGTGTCCAAGGGTTCAATGAAGCTGTTCCTGAGTCGCTGAGTGTGTGCCTTCAGGCTTCTGTACCTCCTACCTGATGGTAACAGTGAGAAAAGGGAATGCCCTGGGTACTGGAGGTCCTTAATAATGGATACTGCCTTTCTGAAACCGCTCCCTGAAGATGTCCTCGGTACTTTGTAGGCTAGTACCCAAGATGGAATGATTGATGAAAGAGATAAAGGGCTGGAGATGGGAGAGTCTGATAGGAGAGGACAGAAGACCATAGAAGAATGGGAAGGGGGAGGGAATTGAAATGTGTGGCCGCAGGGAGAACCCACTTTTTGTTGCGGATGGAGTGCAGGTGTTCAGCAGAGCGGTCTCCCAATCTAGGTCTCACCGATATACAGGGGGCCATACTGGGAGCACCAGATACAGTAGATGACCCCAGCAGACTCACAGGTGAAGTGTCACCTCATCTGGAAGGACTGTTTGGGGACCCTGAACGATAGTGAGGGAGGAGGTGTAGGGGCCGGTTTGGCACTTGTTACGCTTGCAAGGATAAGTACTAGGAGGGAGATCGGTAGGGATGGAGGTGTGAACAAGGGAGCCACATAGGGAGCAATCCCTGTGGAAAGTGCACAGTGCAGGGGGGGAGAGGAAACGATGTGGTTAGTTGTTGGGTCCCATTGGAGATGACAGAAGTTGCAGAGAATTATGTGGGGAAGTGGAGGCTAGTTGAGTGGTAGGTGAGGACAAGAGGAACCCTATCCCTGGTGTGGCAGTGGAAGGATGTGGTGAGTGCAGATGTTCGTGTAATGGAAGAGATGCAAGTGATGGCAGCATTGATAGTGGAGGGACAGTTAGTCATAGTCATACTTTATTGATCCCGAGGGAAATTGGTTTTCATTACAGTTGCACCATAAATAATTAAATAGTAATAAAACCATAAATAATTAAATAGTAATATGTAAATTATGCCAGGAAATAAGTCCAGGACCAGCCTATTGGCTCAGGGTGTCTGACCCTCCAAGGGAGGAGTTGTAAAGTTTGATGACCACAGGCAGGAATGACTTCCTATGACACTCAGTGTTGCATCTCAGTGGAATGACTCTCTGGCTGAATGTACTCCTGTGCCCAACCAGTACATTATGTAGTGGATGGGAGACATTGTCCAAGATGGCATGCAACTTAGACAGCATCCTCTTTTCGGACACCACCGTGAGAGAGTCCAGTTCCATCCCCACAACATCACTGGCCTTACGAATGAGTTTGTTGATTCTGTTGGTGTCTGCCACCCTCAGCCTGCTGCCCCAGCACACAACAGCAATCATGATAGCACTGGTCACCGCAGACTCATAGAACATACTCAGCATCATCCAGCAGATGTTAAAGGACAAGTAACACACATAAAAGTTGCTGGTGAACACAGCAGGCCAGGCAGCATCTCTAGGAAGAGGTGCAGTCAACGTTTCAGGCCGAGACCCTTCGTCAGGACTAACTGAAGGAAGAGTGAGTAAGGGATTTGAAAGTTGGAGGGGGAGGGGGAGATCCAAAATGATAGGAGAAGACAGGAGGGGGAGGGATGGAGCCAAGAGCTGGACAGGTGATTGGCAAAAGGGATATGAGAGCATCCTGGAACAGGAGGCCCAGGGAGAAAGACAAGGGGGGGGGGAACCAGAGGATGGGCAAGGGGTATAGTCAGAGGGACAGAGGGAGAAAAAGGAGAGTGAGAGAAAGAATGTGTTATAAAAATAAATAACGGATGGGGTACGAGGGGGAGGTGGGGCATTAGCGGAAGTTTGAGAAGTCAGTGTTCATGCCATCAGGTTGGAGGCTACCCAGACGGAATATAAGGTGTTGTTCCTCCAACCTGAGTGTGGCTTCATCTTTACAGTAGAGGAGGCCGTGGATAGACATGTCAGAATGGGAATGGGATGTGGAATTAAAATGTGTGGCCACTGGGAGATCCTGCTTTTTCTGGCGGACAGAGCGTAGATGTTCAGCAAAGCGGTCTCCCAGTCTGCGTCGGGTCTCGCCAATATATAAAAGGCCACATCGGGAGCACCGGACGCAGTATATCACCCCAGCCGACTCCCAGGTGAAGTGTTGCCTCACCTGGAAGGACTGTTTGGGGCCCTGAATGGTGGTAAGGGAGGAAGTGTAAGGGCATGTGTAGCACTTGTTCCGCTGACAAGGATAAGTGCCAGGAGGGAGATCAGTGGGGAGGGATGGGGGGGACGAATGGACAAGGGAGTTGTGTAGGGAGCGATCCCTGCGGAATGCAGAGAGAGGCGGGGAGGGAAAGATTTATACGATCTGAAGAGGAAAGATGTGCTTAGTGGTGGGATAGTGGTGGGATGTTAAAGGACCTCAGTCTCCTCAGGAATTAGAGACTAATCTTAGGGTCTAATATTAAATTTGATACGGTGCTCCTATCTGGTAGTGCAGACCCCAGCTGTAAGACTTTTGCTCTTCTCACATGTGTCCATTAACTCAGATTTGTCTTCCAGAGGATGAGATTGATGGCAAAGTGAATGAGAGAAATAAAAATCACTTTGCTCTTTTGCCTTTCCTTATGAAATGCAAGTGTAAATCTTTAGTGCCTGTTGGAGAAGAGGAAGACAATTAACAATGATTAAATGAAAGCTTTTAAAAGTTTGATGATTTTATGAGGAAGCAAATCAGATGATGTGACATTATATTGTGAAATCAGACCAAGTTTCTGGTTGCCTCTCACACTCTGACCTCTCTTTCCTTGGCCTCCCAAACAAAGTCAAAGAAGAGCATATAATCTTCTGAAAAGGCACATTGCTGTATTGACCAATTTTGTATAATAAGCACTTCTAGCCTCTTTGATTTTTGTTTTGGCTAACAGAAACTTGACGTTAACGAGGTGACAGTGTTTTCAGCTCTGGATCAAAGGGAACTGGGTTAAACACACACGTTGAGCGTATGCCTCATTCACTCAGTCGACTGCACCTCTTCCTACAGATGCTGCTTGGCCTGCTGCGTTCACCAGCAACTTTGATGTATGTTGCTTGAATTTCCAGCATCTGCAGAATTCCTGTTGTCCACATTTCAATATTAATCACCAAGGGAGTGATGTATTTCCCAAGGTGCAAACTTTTGGATAACCTGTTCTCCCAAGGCTCTGTTCAAATGAATTTCAAAGATCCAATTGATACATGTATTCAGGTGTGTTGCTTGAACAGAGATGCTCCCGTAAAGAAACTGGGTTTTAGGGGAGGAGCACTGAATATATAAGTCTATGAATAGAGGTTTCATTTATTCATTATGTGCCATGTCATATGACATGGACAATCATGGTCTATCCATGACCATGGTGGTTCTTGGAAAATTTTGCTACAGAAGTGGTTTGCCATTGTCTTTATGAGATGTGTGGCCCCAGCCATTATCAATGCTCTTCAGAGATTGACTGCCAGGCGTCAGTGGTCGCACAACCAGGACTTGTGATATTCACCAATTGCTCATACGACCACCCGCCACCTGCTCCCATGGCTTCACAGGACCATAATCAGGGGTTAAGCAGGTGCTACATCTTGCCTAAGGGTGACCTGCAGGCTAGCAAAGGGAAGGAGTGCCTTATACCTCCTTTGGTAGAGATGAATCTCCACCCCACCACCCAAGAATAGAGGTTTTTCCAACAACAAATGAGTTGATTATAGTAGTCTACCCTTCACCACGCGACTACCTGAGTTGAACGCCTTTGTCCCTGTTTGCTCTGGTTAATGACCCCTCCTCAAGCAATGCAAACAAAGGGGATTAATTGTTCTTCAATTTCTAGTTAGTGGGATTTGCAGACCATAAGAGTTACAAGGCTTGGGGTTGGTGAGCCATAATTACAGGCGGCAAGAACATGCCTGGACTCTGGTCTTTTGTTGGCACCATGCCTAAAAGAAGCACCCAGACTTAAAAGCAAAGCATAATATAATATGGGACAGCTTTATCAGCCAACAACCCATTACTGAAAAAAAATTGAATTTTTTAATCTTGGTGATTGCTGTGCTGTGCCTGGTATCCTATGTGATAGACAAGGACATAATCTTTCAAAAGCTGTTAATTTGTTTTGCAACCAAGTTATATTTTGCTCTTTTTGGCTTAGATTTAGGAGCAATGATTCCAATATATCTAACATTGTTAAAGTGTGAGAATGATTCCTTTCAATTCTTCCTCTATCCTCATGGAGATATAACTGTTGCTACCTTTCCTCCTTCTCTCTCATCCTCCCTTCTCACAATAAGAGACCAATATCTGGTGACAGGGGAGGGAGATCACACACACAATTCATCCTTCTAGCTTGCCAATATGTTTACTTGACACTGCAATGTCTTGCTTTCTCTATGATATGACTGTGAATGAAGTCACCGGAGAGACACTAAAGCTGGTGGATATAGAAGTCCTTATTCAGCCAAACAAGCAGGAATTGTAGTAGAGGCACTCTTAGAAGAAGGGGCCTGCCTGACCCAATATTACATGACATTGTTTTATGCTAAAGATCAAAGATAACAGAAGGACAATTCTATAGTTACAATGTATCCACAATGGTTCCTTTGAATTACATATAATTTTGGAACACCTCCATCTTCACACCAACACTCCAGACAGTTTAAATGAATGTTAATCCCCACTGATTTTTGGGCTGCATCCATGCATATGCAGGCATTTTGGGTCAAATGGAATGTTTCTTTGTTTGCAAGAAACCCTGTTCTGCAGCTCCATGAACGCTATTCTTTTGGGTGGATTTTAGATTCCATCTACAATTCACATCAGGTTGCTGTTGAAATTAATATTTGCTATATACTAGATCTCCAGAATATGTCCTAACAGTCTTGATTCATACAGCCGACAGAGGGAGATATTATCCCCAATGATCATGCATCTTGTGAAACAGAAACGCTGGGGCAAAGTTCTGCACTAGCTGCAGAACTCTAAAAGGGAATATCAGAATACTCGCCTATTGAAAACATCCTGTCCTTTTCATCTACAAAACTGATGGAAGACAACTTTGTTTCTGGGGCCATCCTGGTGAATTCAGTGCCATCTGGTTAAGGAGCTAGATTATTCGCTGAGACTAGACTTGGTGCTCTGTTAGAGGAACACACTGGAAGCAAAGGAGAATTTTCTCCCCACATGCATTTGTGCTTTTATCATGGTGTTACTACTCTAGCATGGTTGCTGTCTTGCAGTCCCACTTTTCGCACGAAATGCGATTAATATCCCAAAGTCACAAGCAAAAATAGTAAGTGAATTAAAATGGATTTGGAATAAGAAAACTATTTCAGAATCACAGAGCAGTGCAATACTGAAACCGGCCATTCAATCCATCTAGTTCATACTGGCCTGGTCTTGTCTATCAGCAATTAGAGCATAGCCCTCTATACCCCTCTCAACCACATACATATCCAAACTTCCCTTAAATGCTACATTTGAAACCACATTCATCAGTTCCACTGCAAGTTCAATATACATTAGCATCACCTACTGAGTGAAGAAGATTCCCCCTCAATTCCCTTCAAATATTTTATCTTTCATGCCAAATCTACTGTATGACCGCTAGTTCAAGTCTTACCCAACCTGAGCGGAAAAATGCCTGCATGCATTCACCCTATCTGTACCTCTCATAATTTTATATACCTCTGGACGATTTCCCCATATCCCTCATTCTCCTCCACTCCAGTGAAGTCCTAAACTATTCAGTCTTTCCCTATAACTCAAGTTCTCAAATTACAGCAACATCCTTTTAAATTTTCTCTGCCTTTTTTTCATACACATTAATTATCATCTTTTCCTTCTTAGGTAGACACTTGGGATCAAGAGTGATGTGCTTCTACTCGGATTCATTTGGTTGCTAGGTAACTGACAAGGGCTATGTGGAAACAGTAGATTCTGCCCTAGGTGAAGCAGGAGGTGCCTCAGGGAATGCCATCAGGTATTTTGTGAGATGGAGCGCTCTTTTTTTCCCTGTTTAGGCTAAACTCTTGTGTACTCTCGTGCATGACAGTCAAAACTCTCAATACAATCCCCCATCTCCACTTTCAGTTGGCACAGGCCAAGGATTGCTGAAAATCCGCAGGAGTGGCACAATTTATTAAGGAGGCTTTGAACACGCCTCGCATCATTTCCTCTGTCTGCATGGTAATCTCCTCTCATGTCAGAGCTCACAATGGAGTCTCTGTGTTGGAAGTCTGGTGTTGGGTCTGTGACTGACATGTTCGTCTAATAAAGTTGACTGAGTATAAATAGGGCCTCAGTGTTGGGGGCATGGGAAGAGGACACTAAAATAGTTAAACTAAATAAATAGTGTAAAATAGAAAATTAAAAATAATACTGAGGTAGTGTTCATGGGTTTAATGCCCATTCAGAAATTGGATGGCAGAGGGGAAGAAGCTGTTCCTGAATCACTGAGTGTGTGCCTTCAGGCTTCTGTACCTCCTTCCTGATGGTAGCAATGAATACAAGACAATGACAGTGCTATCCTTTCTGTGTACTAGTATCAGTAGGTCTAGAAACCCATACCAGTGACCTACCAGGTGATCATAAACACCAATCCAGTTCATTAAGGTGGCTTTATCCCTGTCCTTCCTCTGAGTCCATTCACATAATGTCGCAGACTCTTAATGATCCTCCAAAACTCGTTAGTGAGTCACAGAGTTCAAAGTAATCAGGAGTGGGGAACGAATGTTCTTGTCAAAATGCCCGTGTTGCATCAATTTAAAAACTAACTATTGACAATTTATTGATAAACAATATCCACACCCCTTTTTCACCAGCCTTTTTAACATCTCACCAAAAAGCTGGGCTACCTCTGCATCTCAATAAGTATAGAATGGTAACTATGAAATATACTTTAAATGTAACTTATAATTCTCTAATAATTTGAACTTATCATAACATTTATATCAATGAATCCCTGTTATGATCTACTCCTTAGTGTTTTGAAGGGATTATCTACTGTGACAAACAAATTCTAATAAATAATTATAAAATTAGGAACTATTTTCAGTTTTGCATCTGCTATTGAGTTAAGGACTGATTTCATATTGAGAAGGATATTTTCCAACTGCTATGGTCAAAAGTAATAGATAAAGTGCCAAGGATTATTAGCACTTAGAGATGGATTGCATCTTATTGGCATGTTCCGTGCTTTGAAATAGATTAACACAGTGTTGGCAAAATAGTGCTGTAACTACAGTTATTTCCAGTGATTCATTGGCTAAGGAAACAGCAGACTAATTTGCTGGTGATATTTATCGTTAAATGCTTGCAATTCTTGTCACTGTCAATTTTCCCCTTCCCTCCTGGAGATATTTACTGTTTTTTGAAGAGAATTTCATAGGGTCCGTAAATGATTGCTTGTTGTACATGGTGCCATAAGCCTCTGTAACTGCTGAATCCTGGTTGCGTACAGTTCTGTGAGCTATATTTTGTGTTGTGTCCCACCACTGTGAAAATCTTAATGCCAGAACTAGGACAAAGATTATCAGCGACGTTGCACCAAGGTGAAGCCTCTCAGTGTTTACTAATGCACTTCCAGTGAGTGTTACTGGGTAGAAATGAGCTTCTCACAATTATAAAAATGGCTTCCAATCATGTTGATTCAGTAGTGACACAGCCTGCACATCACCTGCAAACTCAATGCTTGAAAATGTTCGCCAACAGGCTCAAAGACAGTCTGTTATAAGTCTTTAACAGACCTCTTGTACAATATACATAGGCAAATGAGGGGAGATTTAACAGAGAGGTATACAACATTTTGATGAGCATAGATTCAGTTAATGCAAGCAGGCTTTCTCCACTGCGGTTGGGTGAAACTGGAACTAGAGGTCATAGGTTACAGGTGAAAGGTGAAATATTAAAGGGGAACCTGAGGGGAAACCTCTTCATTCAGAGGGTGGTGAGAGTGTGGAACGAGCTGCCAGAGGAAGAGGTGGATGCAAGTTTGATTTTTGGCTAAATACCCCAAGTGTCTCAGAGGATTGTATGTAGACGCCATGCTGTGCTGGCAGAAGTGTAAAGAAAGGGGTAAGGTGTAAAATAGATAAATATCCCAGGTGTTTTAGAGGGGTATGGAGGGCTATGGTCCGGGTATGTGATGATGGGGCTAGGCAGAAAAACAGTTCAGCAGGAACTAGATGGGCCAAAGGGCCTGTTTCTGGGCTTTGGAATGATCTTTCTAGGATGGCATGTAAAACATAGGTTTTCACTGTATCTCAGTACATGTGACAATAATGAACCAGTTACCAATGACCACTGGGACATCTTGTGTATTTTCCTAGCAGATGCCTTTGGTTTTTTTTTGAATTTGTCAAGGAGGACATAACATTCAGTTGGGATCTTTTTCTGTAATTTTCCTCAAACTTGCTCAGCACTCTTGAGAAATCCTAGAAGTTGCCACTTATAGGGTCTTGGAAGGATTTTAGGAACTAAAGTTCCCACTAGAGCAAGAAAGTGAGTCACGATACCAAATCTGTATTGGTGTTTACTGCTGCACAAGGATACATTTAGTCCCGCACAGTTTCCTGTTTTACTTCATTAATTTCCCCATCTTGTTAATTTTCAGACTCATTCAAAAGCCTCCTTTAACCTCACCAACGACCATCTTTCTTTTATACACTACATCCCTTTCTTTACACTACTCCCATCACAGCAAGGGGTTGTCTACCTGCACCCCTCTTAAAATACTTGGGGTATCCACCAGGGTCGGGTGGGATGCCAGCACAAGTACGCTTCAGTGGAGATCTCAGCAGGGGCACAGATGAAAGAAGTAGGCCACAAGCCCTTGCATCCAATATGGAACATTTTCCATTCAATACTTCTGTTCTACACAAAGGCCAGTGTTGATCTATAAGCACTCCACAACACACTTTCCTCAGTTTCATTACACAGAGACTAGATGACACAGTGCTTCTAACCTCAGATACTTTTTCGCTCTACAAAATGTTCCTCCTGCCTCTCACCATCAAACTGCATTGAAGCAACCCATTTTTGTGCCTGTCATCCACTTGCCCAGCTATTCCAAACACCTCAACTATTTTCCTTTTGCGATTCAGTGCGGAGTTGGTCCTTCCAGCCCTTAAAGATACACCACCCAGCAGTTCTGTGTTTTAATCCTCGCCTAATCACAGGACACTTTACAATGACTAATTAAGCTACCAATCAGTATGTCTGTGGAGCACCCAGAGGAAACCCACGCGGTTATGGGGAGAACGTACAAACTCCTGACAGGCAGCGCAGGTATTGAACCCAGGTCTCCTGCACTGTAATGCATTGTGCTGACCACTATGCTATGTGCTGCCCCATTTAATGCAAAAGAAAAACAAACTGTTGGAGGAACTCAGAAGGTCAGGTAGCATCTGTGGAGAAAAATGGACATGTTTGGTCAAGACTCTTCATCTGGACTGAAAGAGTAGTGCGGAGTATATAGAGGTGAGGGGGGAAAAAGTGGGGCAAGAGCTAAAAGGTGGATCTGTGTGAGGAGGAGTGATTGACAGAAGGAGGAGGGAAGAGTGGAAATACTGACAGACATTGAGAGGTGATAGATGGAGGCAACAGAAGATCTGCTGAAAACGGGATGCGATGGGAAGGGAAGCTGGAGGATGGAACTAAGAGGAAGGGTGTGTGGACTGATGGGAACAGTGAGCAGACACAGAGGGAGGAATCTGTGGGTGATGGACAGGTGGAGGATGTGAGAAAGGATAAAGAAGCAGGAGGTTAGGCGCTGCTGAGTGTCTGGGAGGTACTGGGTAGATCAGGAGGAGAGGGAAAGGGACAGAGAGGGAGCAGGGTTTTTGAAATGGGAGAATTCAGTGTTCATGGTCTCCATCTGTAGACAACCCAGGTGGAATATAAGGCACTTATTCTCAATTTTGTGTCTGGTCTCATCCTGGTTGTAGAGGAAGCTGAGGACAGACAAGTTGGTGTGGGAATGGGGAGGGGAATTTATTCAAAGAATTGCACATTCTCCCTATACTCTGAGTTTCTTGCTTGCTTGTTACTTGTTACATACACCCGTTAGGGTGCATTCTCCAATTACCTTTTTAGGTAACCGTAGCCTTCAGCCAGGAACAGCTGTCATCAGGTGGTTCCCAACCTTCACAGAGTGTTTTGACCCTTAACCACGATGCTCTCCAGTTGGTGGGCCAGCAGTGGTGGCCAAATCACTGCCCATCTGCTCCTGGCTTCCAGTTCCCCTCCTCTCGCCTACTCCAAATCCAACAAGAAGCTCGTTCTGCCTCTTCCCCCATCCTACGAGCTGCTTGTTTTTTGCTCCTTTCGTCCAGGCTCAGAGCTGACAACAACCTCCATGCTGATTTGGCTGGGAAACCTCTGCAGCCGATCTCCACAGGGAACAACCATGCCTGCCATCCCTTGTCTTTACACTCCTGCACTAAGGGCTGGTACTTCAAGACCTTTCCCTCATGGGCCTCTTCCCATCCCTCCTCCCACGGCACAGTCAGCGCAACCAAAATTATTTTCCTGTCTTCAGTTGACCACAGTACAATGTCTGGGCGTAGGGTTGTGTGCACCACATCCGGGAACTACATATTCTCCCTATACTTTGAGAAATGTTATTCCTTCTAAATTCTTTATTGGACTCTTCATTACCGCCCCCCCCCACCACCCAGTACTTGACAGATCCACAGATGGAAACCATTTCTCTATGTCTGCCTCACAGATAATTTTAAAGCTCTGTCTTCCCTTTCTTAGAGAAGGCAAACTACTCAGCTTTATTTAGATGTTGCAACTGAGTTAGAGAATGGAAGCCTCGGGAGGTCAAACAAAACATCTTTTACCCTCCGTTTCACATCATAGCACTGCATCCGTTCACTCAACACAGTCCCAACTCATGCTGATATACAAATGGCACGATTTTCTGTCGCAAGGCTAATGGAAATAATTGGGACAGGAGCACTGTTTGGATATAAGCTTACTGCAAAGGGACCTGGAAGATCATTCAGCAAATGCAAAGATCAACCTTGAGGACAGTACCTAACCTTTGCCAGTAAGGAGAAAAAGCTAAAGGATAAATTTATTAACCAACACACCACCTGATGTATTTCACAGGCTGAAAGTTACATAACAAAGGCTGCCCACTAAACAGAATGAAAGATTAATTTAATTTCTTAGACTTTTGCTTAGAGTAGCATTCATATATTGCATCACATCCCAAATGGAGAAGGTGATAGAGATAAATGGTCATTAAAGAAATTGCTGGAACAAAATGCAAGTCAGGCCCAACAACCTGAATGAGATGTTTCATCTTGCTGGACAGTTCTGCTGATTGAGATACATACTCTACTTAAGGTAACCATAAGATATAGGAGCAGAATTAGGTCATTTGGCCCATCGAGTCTGCTCTGCCATTTCATCATGACTGATCCATTTTCCTCTCAGCCTCAGTCTCCTGCCTTCTCCCTGTATCCCTTCATGCCCTGACCAATCAAGAACCTATCAACCTCTTCCTTAAACCTACATAGTCTTGGCCTCAAATTCCACAGATTCACCACTCTCTGGCTAAAGAAAATCCTTGTCGTCTCCATTCTAAAGGGAGTTTCCTCTATTCTGAGGCTGTGTCCTCTGATCTTAGACTCTCTCACCATAGGAAACCACCTCTCCACATCAACTATGTCAAGAAACACCAGATCTGTATGGCTTAGTTCTTATGTCCTTAGGAATCCCTGGCTATTCTTAGCTGTTCGGTTTTCTTGTCTGACAGTTCTACGACAGGCAATCCACTCCTCAGAAGGGATAGTTTTTCATCTACAGTTCAATCGGCATTGGGCTTCACAATTCAGGTGTGCAGAAGAACACCCTGGCGTCTTCTTCCTTTCTTTGCACTGGAGCTCTGCCAACTTACAGCAAGAGTCCAACTTGTAATGCAAAATGTAGGCAAACACATTTCCAGTTTGACCCTTACTGAGTGCATAACAAGGCAAATCTATTTCCATGTCATGCCCCCATGTCAGTATGAACTGAGCTGGTTTACTTATTAACTTAATAATGACTTGCACTTGAGGAGACTTTTGTTGGATCTAGCTTAAGCCTTTAAGCTTCTAACCCCATCTCAATTTATCTAGAATGACACTGGAATTGCTGGTTCTCTATTCTGTTCTTAACAGGAATCTTTTAAATCTACATTTCTAGTTTCTTATCTCTTAGAAAGTTGGCTCAGAATTTTTCTTTATTTCTCCATTGGGCCCTGACAGAACCACTTTCCGGTAAACAACTTATTTATGCCCCTGAAATGCTCCTGTTTCCTCAGAACAAGATGTTGGAAAGTTGACTTATCAAATTGTCCCACTTCTTTACAGGCTCGGCTCGGATTGCCACATAACGGACGTACTGCACACTTCCTGTTCTCAGAACCTTGCTTCTGGTGCTCATTGCTCAAAAGAATTCTCCAATCTCGTGCAAAACATGAGCAACCTCTTCTGAACTATTAACACGTCAACTCAGTAGATTTACACTGTTTCTTGACTCAAATATCGTAAGTGATTTTGTTCAGATGTATTTCTGAGGTCATTGCGCAAGGGTGTGAGAATATGACATAAAGGTCAAAGATCTAATGCTAAACTGGTCTGAAATAGGTTGAGCCTGACTTTGCCAGAGGCTTGTGCCTTTTCACAGTGGGCAGCTGACACACTGTGGAGCATCTTGTATCTTTCCAGGAGATTTCAGTGACTGAAAGGATTGCGAACTGCATGCATGAACCTGAAAGTGAGCTAAAGCACATTATCCTCTCTCCATTCTACCCTATAGGATGCCAGAATGAATTCAGATTCTGATTTTTTTTTTAAAAAATAACTTCCTAATCATAACGACAAAAGTCTCAAAACTCATCACTAAGTTCCAAGACCTGGGCTTCAATACTTCCATGTGCAACTGGATTCTCAATTTCCAGTAAGTACGGATTGGCAACAACATCTGCTCCACACTCACCACCAACACACGTGCACTACAAAGCTGAGTGCTGAGCCTCTTGCTCTACTCACTTTATAATATGATCGTGTGGCTAAGTACAGCTCCAATGCTCTATTTAAGTTTGCAGGCGACACCACTGCCGTTGGCCAGTTAAAAGGCGGCCATGAATCAGCATGTAGGAGGGTGATTGAAAACCTGGCTGAACGGAGCCACCGCAACAACCTCTCACTCCATGTCAGCAAAGTCAAAGGGTTAGTTACTGACGACAGGAAGAAGAAGCCGGAGGTCCACAAGCCAGCCCTCATGAGGACATTGGAGCTGGAGAGGGTCAGTAACTCTAAATTCCTTCCATCTGTCCTGGGACCTGCACATATGTGCCACTATAATGCTGGCATGACAGTGCTACTACATAGAAGTTTGTGCAGATTTGGTATGTCATCTAAAACTTTGACAAACTTTTATAGATGCACAGTGGAGTGTATCCTTACTGATTACATCACAGCCTATTATGGAAAAATAGCCTATTTTGTTCCAGTGCCAGGTGTCAGATACAGCCCAGTCCATCACACGAATAGACCACCCCCAACACTGAGCACACTTACACAGAGTGCTGCCACAAGGAAGCAGCATCCATCTTGAAAGTCCCTGACCATCCAGGCCATGCTCTCCTCTTGCTACTACCTGAGGTCCCAAGCCACCAGGTTCAGGAAGAGGTAGTATCCTACATCCATCATGTTCCTGAACCAGTGCATATAACTTCACTGACCTCAACAATGAATTGACTCCGCAGGGGCTCTACAACTCATATTTTCTACCATATTTTTCCAACTGCTTCGTCTTCCACCTATCAGCACATGTCTCCAACTCCATTCCTCCCCTCCCCCACATGGCTCCTTCTGCCCTCCTTGGTCCACCTATTATGTATTGGCCCCTGTCTCACCTCTCCCATTGTTTCCTATACATACACCAGATAAAGCACCTTATATGCATTCACTGCAGCTTGGTATGGAAACGGTTCTGCCCAAGACCTCAGAGTTGTGAATACAGCCCAGTTCATCATGCAAACCAACTTCCCTTTCATTGCCCATCTACACATCCTGCTGCCTTGGGAACGCAGCTAACATGGTCAAGAAACCCTTCCACCTCTTCATTCTCTCTCCTTCCTTCCCCTGTTGAGTTGAAGATGCAAAAGCCCAAGAGCATGTACATACTTTACTTTATTGTCGCCAAACAATTGATACTAGAGTGTACAATCATCACAGCAATATTTGATTCTGCGCTTCGTGCTCCCTGGATTACAAATCGATAGTAAATATTAAAATTCTAAATTATAAATCATAAATAGAAAACAGAAAAGGGAAAGTAAGGTAGTGCAAAAAAAAACCGAGAGGGAGGTCCGGATATTTGGAGGGTACGTCCCAGATCTGAGTCAGGATCTGTTCAGCAGTCTTATCACAGTTGGAAAGAAGCTGTTCCCAAATCTGGCCATACAAGCCTTCAAGCTCCTGAGCCTTCTCCCTGAGGGAAGAGGGACGAAAAGTGTGTTGGCTGGGTGGGTCGTGTCCTTGATTATCCTGGCAGCACTGCTCCGACAGCGTGCGGTGTAAAATGAGTCCAAGGACGGAAGATTGGTTTGTGTGATGTGCTGGGCTGTGTTCACGATCTTCTGCAGCTTCTTCCGATCTTTTATCTTCCGGCATGTATCACCAAACTCAAGGACAGCTTGTATCCCATTGTTATCAGTTCCTTGGTCGAATCTCTCATACACTAAGAGGTGAACCCCAGATCTCCCAGGTTACCTTCTTGTGACTCACACAATCTACTTGTCTACCTGCAGTAGTGGATATGCCCAGTCCATCACGGGCAAACCTCTTCTCACCATTGAGCAGATCTACATGGAACGTTGTCTACATGTTCTGTCTGTGTGGCAAGCAGAACAAGAGATTTTCACTGTACACATTTTCATTGATACACATGTCAATAATAAATCAGTACAAATACCAATAACATCCTCCCTACTCTTAGTGCCGATGCAGGGATTCATTCCAAAGTTTCAGTGATTCCTTTCCCTCTACAGATGCTGCCTGACTTGCTCAGCTCCTCCAGCTTTTGATGATCTTTTGACTGCTAAAAGAATTGAGTTTATGTGGAACCCCAGCGAACACCTGAAAAAGATGTAACGTACAAAATAATTTAAGAAAGGTGAAACATGAAATCCTGTTGACTGGCCTGCATTATATAATCCTATTTACACCAATCTTCAAGATTTCTGCTTTAAATCCACATTATTATTATGGCAGCACTGCTCCGATAGCGTGCGGTGTAAAGTGAGTCCAAGGATGGAAGATTGGTTTGTGTGATGTGCTGGGCTGTGTTCACGGTCTTCTGCAGCTTCTTCCGGTCTTTTATCTTCCGGCATGTATCACCAAACTCAAGGACAGCTTGTATCCCATTGTTATCAGTTCCTTGGTCGAATCTCTCATACACTAAGAGGTGAACCCCAGATCTCCCAGGTTACCTTCTTGTGACTCACACAATCTACTTGAAGTGTCAGTACTACAGTTGAACAAAGGGAACTATGGTGCTATGAGGGAGGAGCTGGCCAAAGTCCAATGGAACAATACCCTAGCAGGGATGACAGTGGAACAGCAATGGCAAGTGTTTCTGGGAATAATGCGGAAGGTGCAGGATCAGTTCGTTCCAAAGAGGAAGAAAGATCCTAAGGGGAGTAAGGGGAGGCCGTGGCTGACAAGGGAAGTAATGGACAGTATAAAAATAAAAGAGAAGAAGCATAACATAGCAAAGACGAGTGGGAAACTGGAGGATTAGGAAACTTTTAAAGAGCAACAGAAGGTAACTAAGAAGGCAATATGCAGAGAAAAAATGAGGTACGAAGGTAAACTAGCCAAGAATATAAAGGAGGATAGTAAAAGCTTCTTTAGGTATGTGAAAAGGAAAAAAATAGTTAAGACCAAAATTAGGCCCTTGAAGACAGAAATGGGTGAATTTATTATGGGGAACAAGGAAATGGCAGACGAGTTGAACAGGTACTTTGGATCTGTCTTCACTAGGGAAGACACAAACAATCTCCCAGATATAATAGTGGCCAAAGGACCTAGGGTAATGGATGAACTGAAGGAAATTTATATTAGGCAGGAAATGGTGTTGGATAGACTATTGGATCTGAAGGCGGATAAGTCCCCGGGACCTGATGGTCTGCATCCCAGGGTACTTAAGGAGGTAGCTTTAGAAATCGTGGACGCACTGGAAATCATTTTCCAATGTTCTATAGATTCAGGATCAGTTCCTGTGGATTGGAGGGTGGCTAATGTTGTCCCTCTCTTCAAGAAGGGAGGAAGAGAGAAAACAGGGAAATATAGACCGGTTAGTCCGACGTCGGTGGTGGGAAAGATGCTGGTGTCAATTATAAAAGATGAAATTATGACACATCTGGATAGCAGTAACAGGATCGGTCCGAGTCAGCATGGATTTACGAAGGGAAAATCGTGCTTGACTAATCTTCTGGAATTTTTTGAGAATGTAACTATGAAAATGGACAAGGGAGAGCCAGTGGATGTAGAGTACCTGGACTTTCAGAAAGCCTTTGATAAAGTCCCACATAGGAGATTAGTGGGCAAAATTAGGGCACATGGTATTGAGGGCAGAGTACTGACATGGATTGAAAATTGGCTGGCTGACAGAAAACAAAGAGTAGCGATTAATGGGTCCCTTTCGGAATGTCAGGCAGTGACCAGTGGGGTACCGCAGGGTTCAGTGCTGGGACCGCAGCTGTTTAGAATATATATTAATGATTTAGATGAGGGAATTAAAAATAACATTAGCAAATTTGCTGATGACACAAAGCTGGGTGGCAGTGTGAAATGTGAGGAGGATGTTATGAGGATGTTATGAGAATGCAGGGTGACTTGGACAGGCTAGGTGAGTGGGCAGATGCATGGCAGATGCAGTTTAATGTGGATAAATGTGAGGTTATCCACTTTGGTGATAAGAACAGGAAGGCAGATTATTATCTGAATGGAGTCAAGTTAGGAAAAGGGTAAGTACAACGAGATCTAGGTGTTCTTGTACATCAGTCACTGAAAGCAAGCATGCAAGTACAGCAGGCTGTGAAGAAAGCTAATGGCATGCTGGCTTTCATAACAAGGGGAACTGAGTATAAGAGCAAAGAGGTCCTTCTGCAGCTGTACAGAGCAGACCACATCTGGAGTACTGTGTGCAATTTTGGTCTCCAAATTTGAGGAAGGACATTCTTGCTATTGAGGGAGTGCAGTGTAGGTTCACAAGGTTAATTCCTGGGATGGCGGGACTGTCATATGTCGAAAGATTGGAGTGACTGGGCTTGTATACTCTGGAATTTAGAAGGCTGAGAGGGGATCTTATTGAAACATTAAGATTATTAAGGTATTGGACACGCTGCAGGCAGGAAGCATGTTCCCGCTGATGGGTGAGTCCAGAACCAGAGGCCACAGTTTAAGAATAAGGGGTAGGCCATTTAGAATGGAGTTGAGGAAAAACTTTTTCACCCAGAGAGTGGTGGATGTAATGAAATGCTCTGCCCCAGAAGGCTGTGGAGGCCAAGTCTCTGGATGCTTTCAAGAAAGAGATGGATAGAGCTCTTAAAGATAGTGGAATCAAAGGTCATGGGGATAAGGCAGGAACTGGATACTGATTGTGGATGATCAGCCATGATCACAGTGAATGGCGGTGATGGCTCGAAGGGCCGAATGGCCTACTCCTGCACCTATTGTCTATTGTCTTATTTTACTTCCTCATTATTCAAAAAATTATTTAATTTCCCTATATTTGCCTTTTCATGGAAGAGTTTAGACGCTAAAGGACATGTCAATCAAATGTCAATTGTTCTGTTTTTCTCTCCACAGATGCTGCTGGACCTGGTGATTATTTCCAGGATTTTCTGTTGTTAGTCTTTATTTAATTTTACTGTCCTGTCCTGTCCTTTTTTTCCCTATTCTGAAGGTATGTTAACAGCCATTTCAAGCCCCAATCAACTGCCGGGAAGCTTTGCATGCATTGTCAGTCTTTGCTGAACAATACTGCCTTGCTTGACCTCTCAAATCATTTCGCCTTTAGTGACAGATGCATTTGGAAACACTGGAATGGGGGAAAATCAAACCTTTACACCATTTCCTTGCAGGCAACGCCATTTATTAATTCCTTTCTGAGACCATTATGATTCCCTCAAGATTTTAGTAATTTTCAGAATTTATTGATCATTCTTCCAACATACTGTATCCTTCACCTGAAGAGACCTTCGTTTTTGCAATGAGAAAGTGATTGCTCTGTATTTAAAAACCATTACCAGTGCTAAATATTTAAATTTCTGAAAAAAATTCATTTTGCACCACATGCTTTAAACCTATAATTAATACCAGTGTCTGGTGACTATACTTCACGTCATTAATGTACATTATTAGGTCGTTAAGTGTACAAGGATAACTCCAACAATGCAAACTGTGATGTGTAATTGAAATTAAATTGTGGAGAAAGGTCCTTTATACATGCTAATGACTTGCCACACTACCTCATCAAATGTTTTCTTGTGTCCTATGTTGTCCATCTGATGCCAGGTGTTTAGAGTGTGGTGGGTAGAAACTTCCTTTATCTAAATAGTAGAATGGTTAGGGATAAAATTCCATATTGGTAATTTATTCTGAAGATACGTACAACACTGTGTCTGTGCATTGTACGCTAGCTGCCCTGAATTCAATAGAGTAAAATTTCAGAAGAACAAAATTCAATCCTGAGATTCTTTTTCTTGCGGGCATACTCAGCAAATGTATAGAATAGTAACTGTAAACAGGATCAATGAAAGAGCAAGTGCAAAGAAAACAAACTGCTGAAATGCAACTATAAGTAAGTAGCAACACACATAAAAATTGCTGGTGAACGCAGCAGGCCAGGCAGCATCTCTAGGAAGTGGTACAGTTGACGTTTCGGGCTGAAACCCTTCGTCAGGACTAACTGAAAGAAGAGATAGTAAGAGATTTGAAAGTGGGAGGGGGAGTGAGTTGGCTGGGGTGATATACTGTGTCCGGTGCTCCCGATGCGGCCATCTATATATTGGCGAGACCTGACGCAGGCTGGGAGACCGTTTCGCTGAACAGCTACGCTCTGTCTGCCAGAGAAAGCAGAATCTCCCAGTGGCCACACATTTTAATTCCACGTCCCGTTCCCATTCTGATACGTCTATCCACGGCCTCCTCTACTGTCAAGATCGAGCCACACTCAGGTTGGAGGAACAACACCTTATAATCCATCTGGGTAGCCTCCAACCTGATGGCATGAACATCGACTTCTCTAACTTACATTAATGCCCCACCTCCCCCTCGTACCCCATCCGTTATTTATTTATTAGTATTATTTATTTCTCTCCCTCTCCTTTTTCTCCCTCTGTCCCCCTCACTATACACCTGGCCCATCCTTTGAGCTTCCCCCCCTTTCTTTCTCCCTAGGCCTCCTGTCCCATGATCCTCTCATATCCCTTTTGCCAATCACTTGTCCAGCTCTTGGCTCCATCTCTCCCCCTCCTGTCTTCTCCTATCATTTTGGATCTCCCCCTCCCCCTCCCACTTTCAATTCTCTATCTCTTCAATTAGTCCTGACGAAGGGTCTCGGCCCGAAACGTCGACTGTACCTCTTCCTATAGGTGCTGACTGGCCTGCTGTGTTCACCAGCAATTTTTATGTGTGTTGCTTGAAATTCCAGCATCTGCAGATTTCCTCATGTATAAGTAGCAATCAACAGCAAGGGCATGAAATAACAAGATAAAGAGTACTTAGAGTGAGATCATTGGTCCTGGGAACATCTCAATAGGTGAGTCTAATTATCCTCTTTTTGTTCAAGGGCCTAATGGTTGAAGGGTGGTAACTGCACAGTTAATGCAAGTGACCATATACAATCTTCCCGCTTGAAGAAACAGTGTTTCGAGAGGCTCGTCATGAGGCACATCAAGACCCTGCTGCCCCCCTCACTGGACCCCCTGCAGTTCGTGTACCACCCCAACCGTTCAACAGACGATGCCATTGCCATCACCCTCTACCTGGCCCTAACCCACTTTGACGAAAAAGACACGTATGTTCGAATGCTGTTCATATACTTCAGTTCAGCATTCAACACAATCATTCCTCAGAATCTGATTGGAAAGCTGAGCCTACTGGGCCTGAACACCTCCCTCCGCAACTGGATCCTAGACTTCCTGACTGGGAGACTTCAGTCAGTCCGGATTGAATGCAGCATCTCCAACGCCATCACACTGAGCACTGACATGACCGTGGTGCGTCTCATCAGCAAGAACGATGAGTCAGCATACAGAGAGGAGGTGCTGCGGCTAACGGACTGGTGCAGAGCCAACAACCTGTCTCTGAATGTGAACAAAACAAAGGAGATGGTTGTTGACTTCAGGAGAACATGGAGCGACCACTCTCCGCTGAACATCGATGACTCCTCCGTAGAGATCATTAAGAGCACCAGATTTCTTGGTATTCACCTGGCGGAGAATCTCACCTGGTCCCTCAACACCAGCTCTATAGCAAAGAAAGCCCAGCAGCATCTCTACTTTCTGCGAAGGGTGAGAGAAGTCCATCTCCCACCTCTCCATCCTCACCACATTCTACAGAGGTTGTATTGAGAGCATCCTGAGCAGCTGCATCACGACCTGGTTCAGAAATTGCACCATCTCAGATCGCAAAACCCTGCAGCAGATAGTGAGGTCAGCTGAAAAGATCATCGGGGTCTCTCTTCCCGCCATTACAGACATTTACACCACACGCTGCATCCGCAAAGCAAACAGCATTATGAAGGACCCCTCGCACCTCTCATACAAACTCTTCTCCCTCCCCCAGTAATTATCCTCTTT
The DNA here is from genome assembly GCF_963921235.1 of Mobula hypostoma. NCBI lineage: Eukaryota > Metazoa > Chordata > Chondrichthyes > Myliobatiformes > Myliobatidae > Mobula > Mobula hypostoma. Next base: position 28,900,532 of record NC_086121.1, on the reverse strand, counting down.
TTGATGTGCTTCCCCCATCTGGCAAAAGGCACCAAAGCATTCAGGCTCTCATGACCAGACTATGTAACAGTTTCTTCCCCCAAGCCATCAGACTCCTCAATACCCAGAGCCCAGACTGACACCAACCCACTGCCCTTTACTGTGCCTATTGTCTTGTTTATTATTTATTGTAATGCCTGCACTGTTTTGTGCACTTTATGCAGTGCTGGATAGATCTGTAGTCTAGTGTAGTTTTTGTGTTGTTTTTCGTAGTTCAGTGTAGTTTTTGTATTGTTGCATGTAGCACCATGGTCTTGAAAAACATTGTCTCGTTTTTACTTTGTACTGTACCAGCAGTTATGGTCAAAATGACAATAAAAAGTGACTTGATTTGACTTGACTACAAGGAGGTTGGGGAGTTTAAAGTCATCCCAGTAAAAACTCAAACAATACCTAACATTAAGGACAGTGGTGTTTGCCCTTCCAAAGGTTGGCAGATTCAAATCCCTCCACTCACCTGGGGTCTATGCTGCAAGCTCCAGACACCGTGAGACATAACTAGACCACTTTCAGCCTTGCTTTCCAATTTGACCCACAGCTCCATCTCTGATCCTAGCCACCAGATTTCCTCTCTGTGATGTTACCTGCTGTGGAAACCTCAAAGGGTGCGGAGGCGAGCAACTGTTGAGCACTGTCTACAAGCATCTTGCTCACTGCTCTGGAGGAAGCCATCTGCATGTGACCGTCTCTCTCTCACTTACTCACTCACTACTCCTGAGGTCCTTGCATTCAAATGATCCCTCACGCTCCCCTGATGCTGTCGGAGCAAGGTTTAATCAATTGGGTTTGTGGATTGTGGACTCTATTCATGTTTACAATGTGTTCTAGATTTCCTGGTCACTCCTTTTTTTTGTTGCTTGTTTGGTTGATTCTAAACTGGGTCAGCCTGCAGATAATGAAAACTGAGCTGAACGGAAATATCCTTTTGATTATGTGTTTTCTGGTGATTATATCCTGCGTTAGGTGGTTATATCCTGCGTTTTAGTTCACTTTTTTTGTTGCTGTTTGCGTGATTTGTGTTCTTTTTTTTGCACATGGGGGTGTTTGTTTTTTTTGACTGGGTTTCATAGTTCTCTTTTTCATTGCTGTCTGTGGGAAGACAAATCTCAGTCGTATACTGCATACATTGATAATAAATGTACTTTAAATCATTGATTCCTTCATTATCACCTACCTTTACTGTAATCAATAGGTACATTTAATGTCAGAAATGTATACCATATATACATCCCAAAACTCTTCCTCTAAAGCTGTTTCGGCTAAATTAAAATGAACTAAACAAAGAACTCCATCAAAGCATTCTGCTGGACTGTAGGACCAAACAAAGAAAAGAATGAATAAATACAACCATAATGATTTGCACATATGAGGTTAGCACTAACACAGACTCAGTAAAATAGCCTGTTGGTAGGCCTCCTACTGTACAACCTCTATCTGGTGCACCATCTCCCCAAGTGTAAAATTTACCCTTGTGTTCAACTGCTTCCACGGTCTAAGCCTTTCTTGCTTCTGTAATCTCCTTCCCTCTTGAAATAATCTCATGCTCTAAACCAAAATCTTGCTTTCCTCCAACTCTGGCAGCACCTTGTGGCCTGCTTCCAGCATATCCCTAGCAACACACACACAAAATGCTGGAGGAACACAGCAGGCCAGGCAGCATTCATGGAAAAGAGTAAACGGGTGATATTTCGGGCCAAGACCCTTCATCAGGACCAGAAAGAAAGATGAGAAGGCAGAGAAAGAAGGTGGAGGGAGGGGAGGAAGAAGTACAAGGTGGTAGGTACTTGGTGAAACCAGGAGGGGGGGGAGTGTGAAGTAAAGAGCTGGGAAGCTGATTGGTGAAAGAGATAATGGGCTGGAGAAGGGCAATCTGGTAGGAGAGGACAGAAGCCCATGGACGAAAGGGAAGTGGGAGGAGCACCAGAGGGAGGTGATGGGCAGGTAATGAATGTAATGGGAAATGGTGAAGGAGAGGGAGGGGGTTGACAATCCTTGGTTTGTGTAGGTTATTAACACAACCAACACATCTGACTGTATGTTTCAATATATGTGATAAATAAATGCAGTGGAATCAGAATCTGCCCCTTCAGCTGACCGGGATGCAAAATCCCTTTAGAAATGTCTTCACCCCTTAGCTTGCAGATCTTTGGGGCTCAGTACATTTGCTCACTGAATCATTCAGAAAGCTGGTGTTCTGTTTATTGCAATGATAATCAATAGTAGTTCTTGAACAACACATTTCCTTCGATTCGAAGTGACTGCATTCTTCACATTGTGCAATATATTTATGAAATTTTACAATTAAAAAACATTTGGGCCAAAAATGTTCCTGTTTACACTACAGATCATAAAAGCAGTTTTACAATTTATCTTACATAACATATACCACATTCCATTCAGCTGTTTAAGAATGCACAGGCACTAAACATAAAGCATCTGCCTTTCATATTCAGTGATGTTACAGCTCCATTCTCTCCTTTCTGGTTTTATTTCAGTTAACACAAACCCTTTGAGCTAGATGCCATTGTTGCTTTAAATGCCTGGGAAGGTGTTACTTTATGTGAGATGCAAGGCTGAATACATACACTGGCGTATCATTGCTCTCCCAGACTGGTGCAAGGTACTGCTGATAATTATTCTCAAGCGATCCTGCTACACCCACAACCCATTTGTCAGCCAAGGCACATTATCAATCTGTTAGACGTGTAAAGGTAGGACAGTTAGAGTAGTATTCAGTCCAGGAGGCAGAGCTTTGCCCTGGCCTTTTTAATCACCGCTCTGCTCCTGAAGAGTAGTGTACAATTACCCTGGCAGGAATCAACGCTCCCCAGCCATAGCAGGTAGTTTAATATCCATCATCTTCATCTCTTTGTCTACCTCCCAGTTTCTCTCATTATTTCTATTCTCCCCTCCTCCATCTGCATATCATCTCTCCTCAGCTGGACCTCCCTTTCACTTTCTGACTCTTGCTACACTCGATCCCTTCAAACATTCAAAGTACATTTAATATCAAAGAATGTATAAATTACACAACCTTGAGATTTGTCTGCTTACAGGCAGCCATAAAGCAAGAAACCTGGAAGAACCTGATTTAAAAAAAGACCAACACCCAATGTGCAGAGAAAGAGAAAAAAAACACATATCATGCAAACAATAATAGCTTTCTGAACCAAATTGAGTCCTTAGATCCAAATCCCCAGAGCAGCCTGATTTAGATCCAAACCCTCAGTCTCAGTTCATCATATTGGGGGGGGGGGCAAATTGCCACAGAGCTCACAGACACTAAGCACAGCAGCCTGGGCAATCTCACAGCCTCAGTGTCTTGGAGAGAGGAGTGAACATCATGGGACAGCGGGCGAAATTGGTCCGACTCTCGCCTCCAGTCTATCTGGGCTGGCGTTTAAGTTGTCCAAGCGGCAGATTGTGCCTTGCGTTAGGACCCGGGCCCTGCTGCAGCAAAACACTCCAGGTCTAGACCACACAGCTCAGCGATTCACTCTGGGCTCAGACTGCGCTGCCCAGCCAGAAACCATTTTCCAGCCCCCCAAATCGGCTCTGTGCTTAAAGCGATCCAACCTCACACCTGGGCAATGACATTCCCGCCTTGACTCCTCCTCTCCAAATCGCTCACTCAGACTCCATCTGCATCAGTTTTGCAATGCACCAGCACGGTTCATTGCTTGAATTCACTTGCCTCTGTTTGCAGTGATAACTTACCACAATCTACTTCAGTAAAGGTGTTATTAATAAGCCAAATTTCTTGCCTTTCGAACTACCAGTAAGCTGCCCCCTGCCTTCAGTGGCGCCATCTTGTTTGTTGGTTAAATCTTGTTGCACTTACCATCTCCTCTCTGTCTATCAGTCCAGTGGAAGTGTTGGGACCCAAAACTTCAACTGTCCAGTTCCCTGCACAGATCAACACACACAATATGCCAGAGGAACTTAGCAGGTCAGGCAGCATCTATGGAGAAGAACAAACAGCTTATGTTTTGGGCAAAGATGCTTTTTCAGAACTGGAAATTAAGCCAGAATGAGGTGGTGGGGTGGGGAGAGGGAAAGGAGTACAAGCTAGCAGGTGATAGGTGGAATCAGGTGAAGGAGAAGAAGGGTGGATGGGAGAGAGGAATGAAGTGAGAAGGTGGGAAGTGTTAGGTAGAAGTAAGGGTTGAAAAAGAAGGAATCTGATTGGAGACGAGAGTGAACCAAGGGAGAGAAGGAAGGAAAGGGGGCACTAGAAGGTGGTGATGGATAGGTGAGGAGAAGATAAGGAATGAGGATAACCAGAGAGGAGAATTGAAGAAGAGAGAAGGGGGAGGGAGAGTTGGGGAAATCAATATCCATGCCATTAGGTTTGAGGCTGCCTTGAAGGAACAGTAAGTGTTGCTTTTCCAACCTGAAAGTGGGCTCATCATGACAGTAGAGGAGGCCATGGGCCGACATCTGGGAATGCAAATGGGAAGTAAAACTAAAATGGGTGGCCAGTAGGAAAACCCACCTATTGTGGGGGATGGAGCAAAGATGCTCGACAAACCAGTCCCCCAAGCTACATCGTGTCTTATGAAAGTAGAGGAAGCCCCATTGGGAGCACCGGATACAGATGACCCCGAAAAATTCGCAGGTGAAGTGCAGCCTCATCTGGAAGGACTGTTTTGGGCTTTGAATGGTGGTGAGGGTGGTGGGGAGGTGTAGGGGCAGGTGAAGCTCTTACTCCGCATACAGAGTAAGTGCCAGGAGGATGAAAAACGTGGGCAAGGGAGTCACAAGTGGATGCTGCCTGACACGCTGAGTTCTTCAAGCATTTTGTGTGTTGCTGCGTGTAGTTTAATACACTGCTGTACCTCTTGCAAAGTACAAATAAAATCATAACAGACCAGGGGCTCCCCACCTTTTTTATGCCATGGACACTTACCATCAACTGAGAGATCTGAGGACCCCCAGGTTAGGAACCACTGTGATCGGCAAAGATTTTGCTATATTAAGAAACAGCACGATTGGGAATATTCAGGAGAAAAAAATTCTTCATATTGAGATCAACATGAAAGATACCCTGGAATCAAACTATATTTGTGGACAGAATAAACAGAGTTAAAGTTTCAAGATCATGATCTTTCTTCAGTGCTGCTAAAAGTTTAGCGATATCACAAGAAAGAATACAAGGAACAGATGGACAGCAGGAAAGATTAAAAAGGATAACCCATAAAGCAAAGGGAGTTTAATAAGGACAAGACACGAACAACAGCGTGAAGAGTAATTGTCAATCATTAGTTCAAATAACTCGAGTTGATTCTAGAAGGAAAAATCCCTCAAACTATGTGCTTCAAGGACGTGGCGGTGGAACGAACCCAAGTAATGAACATGGGCACGGAGGCCAAGTCGGGAGGTGTTACGGTCATAGCTAGCATGGAATTGGTGTCCAAGAGAGGCTTTACCAGGAGTCTTGGGTTTAGCAGCAAATTCAGGAACAATGCTAGACTTAGAACTGATAGTCCTAAGAACCATGGACCAAGGTTACTCATACACGAGTCAACCAATGAACTGATAGCTCCTTGTTGCAATCACAGGGTCTTTATCCTGCAGTTTCTGATGGGAAGCAGGTGTGCGTAGTTAGTGGAACCTGGGAATGATTGGAAATTAAATGAGGAGATTGAGGCCCAATTCCTGTGGTAAATAGCAAGGTGGGGAATTGCCAGAAGGGACCATGACACTATGGATGACTTGTTGCTCCTTGAGTACAAGTTGAGCTTCAATAGAAGGTGGATGTTTCAAGGACAGAGATCAGAGTGGGAGGAGGGCAGAGAATTAAAGTGAGAGCTGAGTAGTAATTGAGTTTGTATCGCTGCTCTGCAGACACAGAAATATCCTCCTCTGGGGCAAGGAGTGAAATTCATTCATCATGTGGCTCTGACCTGTCCAATCCACCAAGCAGGCTTAGTCTAGGCTGGCTATTTGGTGATTTAGGTTTCCTGTTGAGAAAATGGCCTATTACCCAACTAAAGAATTCATTCAACAAACGTATCAACAGTACAACTACACCACAAGAACATCTGCAAACAAGTTTGAATGCTTTTTTAAATTTTCAAAAAATAATTTTTTTGCAGTTATTTCCACAAGAAAAAAATTGGATTCTTTGAACACCAAAGATGGAAGTGTAGATGGCTGGAGGACCACACCCAATAATCTGCTCCACTTGGATGCAGACAGTTCTCCCATAAAGAAGGGATGACATCCCTGAGTGAGTGTGATTCCATACACGGACTGATTTGTGCTAGGGTGATGATGGAGATATGAATAACATTCATTTTTATATAAAAATTGTTCATGATTGCAGTCACTCTTCAAAGATGCCCTTTGATCTGCCTGAAGGTTGTTGATCTTCCAGCACATTGAGATGCTCGTAGAGGAATGCTGCTGACTGGCACATTTCAGCCTGCAGAAGTACATGTTAGAACACAGTGAAGCTTGGTGCAGTCATCACAAAGGTGGGGAAGGACCACATTGTAGGTTTATACTGCTACTGGATAGGGAGGAGCCGGGTTGGGTGAGGAAACCCCTCAATTAGTATAGTAGTATACTATCCCTAGGGACCACATGAGTGCCAATAGTCCCATAGACTTTAAGGAATGTCACAGAACATTACGTAAGAATAGAATAGAAATTTATTGCCATTTCTCAAGACAATGAGATTGTAGAACTAAACGTTAAATGCATTAATTATGAATGGTAAGGATGAAAGGCACTACATAGTTTATTTTAAATAAATTTTTGATTATGAACAAAAAATATTATAAAATTTGATAATGATTACAGTGAGGAAGAGATGATATTTTATAAGGATGAGGTGCGAAAGTCAGGGGTGTGGAAAGGTACACAGACAGAGATGTGCCCGCAAGGTGAATTGGTGTTTGAAGTGATCTTCTGCAGTACACAGTAAAGGGTTTTACTGACACCTCAGATTGTAATTGGTTGTGCCTCTACTCTCCTCTATCCAGATCTAATGAGGTCATTAAAGCACAAGGAGTTAGGGACGGCACTCCTAATGATCACTGCTGTGTTCACCTCCAGACATAGTCTTCATATCAGCCGCAGCTTCCTTCTCCTATTATCAGATGGATGATGTCTCTGGATGTCCCAGATAGCTCCAACATGATATCCTGGGAGGCATCGATGAATCAGGACTTCCTCCCACCCCCCACTTGTCCATCAGCTCCTTTTACCTGGATTCACCTAACAGCTATCATCTCTTGCTCTACCCTCTTCCCCCACCTTTTTACACCAGCTAGCTCCCCTCTTTCTTTCCGGTCCTGATTGAAGGGTCTCAACCCAAATTGTCAACTGTCCATTTCCTTCCGCAGGTGCCACCTGACTTGCAGAGTTCCTCCAGCAATTTTGTGTTGTGCAGTATTTCCAACATCTGCCGTCTTCCCTGCGTCTCTTTGTTTATTTATGTTCTTCTCTGCAGTCTCTATCACATGTAAACATTAGTAAAGTGACTTTAAATACCAATGCTAAAATTGAATTGTGCATATCATTATCACCCCACTCTTCCTAATTAGTCTGGAAAATCAGAACTAAACGTTGAAGGTACAGCTGTGCTAAATCTACTCCAACAAACTTCTTGCCAGAAATAAATAGGCATCCAGAGAAACCTCCTGTTACTGAGTGTCAAGAATTTGAAACTTCCCCATTGCATCTCAGAAGCTAAATCGAATATCTGTGTAGCTATTTTTTTCAGGAGAATCCTATTACTCCAGATAAGGCTGGTTTAAATTGCTCTAACAAATCCCTTACTTTACTGTCATGATTTTTAGCTGTTAGTCATCTACTCTCATCAAAGGAACATTAACTGGCCCTGCTGGTGTAGAATTACATTAAAAATGCATGAATAGCTAAGGGGCATATAAATTAACAAGCCTGTCCCTCCACTTCACAAGGTAGCAGGTCAGGACCTGAGAGCCAATGAAAGGGCATAGTACGTAACTCAGAAATCTGAATCTAATTTTCACTTGTTCAGACTAAGTTTGTTTGCATTTGAATTCTTCTAATTTAACTTCAGTGCTTGAACTACAGTTGTTGGAATAGTTCATTTCCAAAGTAGACAGATAATACAGAAATAAAAATAATAACATAGAGTGCACAGGGACTTGCATGGGGAGGTGTAAATGTAGACTTCTCAAACCTCTCAGATTGCTCGGAATTCACGGCACAGCTGATCAAATGTAAGGAGATGCTTGCAAGCAAATGCAGCCAACCTTCACATTCCAAGCTACAGAATATGTGCCGAGGGACACACAGAAGAATTTCAGAATGTATATTGTATATATTTCTCTGACATTAAATGTACCTATTGAAAGCTATTGACCTATTGCATTCTAGGAAGGATGTTGAGGTTACGGCGAGAGTGGAGAAGGCGTTCACGAGGATATTGCCTGAAGTAAAAGAGTAGAAGGAGAGGTTAGACAAACTTTGATTGTTTTCTCTGTAGTGATGAAGTCTAAGGGGATGACTTATTGACTGATAAAAAATCATGAGGCACGGATTGGATCAATGGTGAGACAAGGAAATGTCAAATACCAGATGGGTTTAAGATGGCGGGGAGGAACATTTAAAGGAGGTTTGTGAAGCAGAGAGAGTGGGAGGTGCTCACAACCCTTCAGCGGGGATGGAGGATGTGGGAGAAGACTGAAATAATAGCAAGGTTTAAGGAATAGACTGTGGGTCAGATCACAGTCAGCACAGTTATCATGGCCCAAAAGGGCCTGTTTCTCTGCTGTTCTGCATCCTATACTGGTGTCATTTAATGGTAATCCCATTGATCAGTGAAACAATTGGTCTACAAGATCACTAATTACTGTCACCAGGAACTGTAGAATTATCAGTCTTAGTTACCATTACTTACAGCATCTTCTGACCATAGCATCCTCGATCAACTTCACCAGAACATCAGAAGTGGATGATTCCATCGATCCATAGCAGTGACAACACTAAACCATAGCATCACTGATGAACGACGTCTTTGATCCTACAACAGGTTTGGATTCGGCCCAGTACATCAGGGTAAGGCCCTGCCAACCACTCGGCACATCTACATGAAACACTGTCATAGCAAAGCAGTATCCATCAGAGATCTCCACCACGCAGGTCATGCTCTCTTCTTGACGTTGCCATCAGGTAGCAGGTGCGAGAGCCTCAGGACTTGCGCAGCCAGGATCAAGAACAGTTACTATCCCCCAAACCATCAAACTCTTGAACAGAAGAGCTTGCCCCCATCAATGAAATGTTCCTACAACCTATGATCTTACTTTAAGGTCTCTTTATCTTGTTATCTCACATTCTTGTTCTATATGCTATTTACTTATATTTGCATTTACACAGTTTGTTGTCTCCTGCACTATGGTTGACCTTTCATTGACCCTGATATAGTCACTATTCTATAGATTTGCTGAGTATGCCCACAGGAAAACGAATCTCAGGGTAGTATACGGTGATATATATGTACTTTGATAATAAAAGTCTACTTTGAACTTCCATTCACATATCAATGATCCATTGTGTCACCAACCAATTACACAACTAATCCGTAGTCGTGACGATTAAAGACACTGTCGATCCATATTATTACAGATAAATGGCATCATTGATCTACAATGTCACTGATCAGCCATGATTCAAAAATACCATTGATCTACAATTTACCTGTATCAATTGATCACAGTCATTATTGATTCATAGTATCAACAACCATAACAATACCACATATCATCATTCCCTCACAAAACCGATTCACAAAATTTCTGACCACACTGATCCATACTACTATTGTCCAGGGAGATGCTTAAACAATGGAATCAATAATCAAAAACAGCTAAAATCCAGATACTACCAATTTCACTTCAGTGCAAAATAGGCCCTTCTGGCCCTTTCAGCCACACTGCCCAGCAATCCCACGATTTAATCCCAGCCCAATCATGGGACATCAAAAGAAGAGTAGGGATGGAAAAAGACACCTTTATGAGAATGAAGAGTATACTGACCAACACTAAACTAGGCATGACAACCTACCTCAGAGTACTAAAATGTTACATTTATCCAGTTATGTTATATGTTCTGATCCGAATGATGGATAATATCTAGTATCATGAGGAAACGATTTGAAGCAGCAGAGATGTAATTTTTGAGGAGGATGTAAAGAATATCATGGACGAAATGAATATCTAATGAGGACGTCACAAACAGAGTAAGCACAAAAAGAGAAATAATGTATGAAATCATGAAAAGGCAACATAACTTCATTGGACATGTGATTAGGAAAGGGGGGGTTAGAATGCATGGTAATTATGGGAAAGATTGAAGGGAAGAAAGCAAAAGGAAGGCAAAGACAAATGATGATGGAGGCAACAGCCAGAGAACTGGAAATGAATACCAATGAATTGATCCACTTGACCCGAAACAGGAGTGTGTGGACCATGGCAGTCAAAGCTCAAATTGGGCATGGCACCTGATGATGATGATAAATCATGGGACAATTTACAATGGGCAATTAACCCACCAACCAGTACATCTTTGAACCGTGGGAGGAAACCAGAGCACCTGGAGGAAACCCACACGGTCACAGGGGGAACATACAGGCTCGTTACAGGCAGTGGCAGAACTGAACCCAGATTTCTGGTACTGTAAAGCATTCTGCTAACCACTGCGTTATTGTGCTGCCCTCCCCTTTGCATCATAGATCAATAACACCATTGACAAATAGTATCATCTATCCTTGATACATCTAAACCATAGTATAAATGGTAATAGTGAAGCAAGTATCATTGATTAGTTAAATCTTTAATCCTTACCATCTACAAAGATAGAACTGATCCAAAAACATCACCAATTAATGACATTAAAGATCCATAACATCACTGAATAAGACACCACTGATCACTATCACAACTGAACAATCACATACATGATTGGTCCATGCTATCACCAGGCAGATAGTTCAATGACTTTTACTTCCCTTTTCTGCCAAATGCAGTACTGTACTTTGAAGATAACTAATTTAATCTAATTGAGGTTTTTGTTCAAAATGACCACAAACCATTGTGGGCACAAACATATTGTTTATAACTAATCAGACTTATCAAGTTACATTCAGTATAAAGAATGCTTACATAGATAATAATCGCAGAGTTGCTTGAAGATCAGAGGCATGCCCTCTGAGTGGCCATCACACAAACTCTTTTCCTTCTGGTCATACTTGTTCTCTCTCCATCTTATTCTATTCTTTTATTCAATATTTATGACCATACATGGTAACTAACAGTCCTCTGAGCTATCTCATTCGTGGTCATCTCAAAACTACTTTTCATGTTTTGTGTCAGCCATTTTGTTTTCTTTTTCAGATTGAGCTGCTCCTCAGCTTCTTGCATACCCTCTTTCAGATGAGGATACTCCACAAATGGGGTCCTCAAACTAATAACCTCACATTTTAAAAATCTGGGCCATAGTTTTTATACGTTTCGTATGCCTCCTTTTTTCTCTCTAAGACTTAATTGCTGTGCTACACTGACTTACCTGTTTCAAATACCATACTCTATTGGCACCTTTTTGATAGATATTGTACATGTTCTGTTCCCAGTTATCTCGACATCAAACATAGCACCACAGGCTCAATTAGTGACCAGACTTTCACAGTTTGCCAGTTTCAATCATCTGTTCCAGCACATTCTTTGCTGATAGTATTGTGTTTTGACTTATCTGACCATCAGCCTTTCCTTCTCAAACCTATGCTCTGTTAGTACACACTGTATTTTTAAACATTTTTTACGACACTATTTCATTCCAACAATGTTAAATCGAAAAGACAAATCAGGATCACTTTAAGGTATAGTTATATACTAAAAGAAATCTCTCCCTCTTACAGCACAGACCATTGATCAATGGTATCACTAAGCAGTGACAACAAAGATCCAGAGAATCACTGATCAAAGTCAACAATGATGCATAGAAACAAGAGCTACAGTACAACACCATTGTTCCACAGTATCCCTAATCTATGACACACTGAACAACATTATCAATAATAAATGACACACATGGTCCTTAATATCACTGATCAATAACAGAAATGATCTGGAGAATCACAGATCATTGGCACCACTGACCAATACAGCAATGATCAATAATACGAGTGATCTCTTGCACTGGTGTTCTCTCACACCTGTAGTATCCAGAACGATTGATCAAAACCTCCAAGGATCCATAACTGATCTAATCTATGACAAGACACAGAAAGAGAATCAGTAGTTCCTGGAACCAGTGTATCACCAACCAATGACACCATTCATCCAAGGGAACACTCGTTAATGACATCACTGATCCAGTCTGGTACTGAGATGACTGATGACTCTTCAGAAGGACAGAAGGTAGTTGACACAGTGAGAAGTTTTTGAGGTGGTATGCTCTCACTGTTATTTACAGAGGGTTTCTGTGAAATCTTGATGAATGCATTGAGATTCCCTATGCTCCTTCTCCTTGTTCTGGAGCACCTCCTTGAATTTTTAACATTTTCCACCTGGTGATTTATTTGCTTGACGGAACCCAGAATGGAGTGTCTGTTTTGGGAGTCCGGTGCCAGGCATGCAATTCGTGTGGCCAGCCCATAGAACATAGTACTTTGAAATTTACTGCACATTACAGGCCCTTTGACCCACAATGTTGTGCCAACCATGTAACCTACTCGAGAAACTGCCTAGAATTTCCCTACTGCATAGCCCTCTATTTTTTTAAGCTCCATGTACCTATCTAAGAGTCTCTTAAAAGACCCTATTGTATCCGCCTCTACCACTGCCTCTGGCAGTGCATTCCACGCACCCACCACTCTCTGCGTGAAAAACTTTCCTCTGACATCCGATCTGTACCTACTTCCAAGCACCACTAAAACTATGCCCCCTTGTGTTAGCTATTTCAGCCCCGGGAAAAAACCTCAGGCTATCCACATGATCAATGCCTCTCATCTTATCCACATGATCCGTGCCTCTCATCTTATACATCTCTTGCTCCAAGGAGAAAAGGCCTAGTTCACTCAGCCTATTCTCATAAGGCACACTCTCCAATCCAGGCAACATCCTTGTAACTTTCATCTGCACTCTCTCAATAGTATCCACATCCTTCCTGGAGTGAGGTGACCAGAACTGAAGACAGTACTTCCATTGGGGTCTAACTAAGGACTTATATAGCTGTAACATTACTTCACATCTCTTGAACTCAATCCCAAGGCCAACACACCACACACCTTCTTAACAACAATGTCAACCTGCACAGCAGCTTTGAGTGTCCTATCGACATGGACCCCAAGATCTCTCTGATCCTCCACACCTCTTATCATTAATATGATATTCTGTCTTCAAATTTGACCTATCAACATGATTCACTTCACACTTATCTGGATTGAACTCCATCTGCCATTTCTCAGCCCAGTTCTACATCCTATCAGTGTCCCGCTGTAACCTCTGACAGACTATCCAGACTATCCACAACACCACCAACTTTTGTATCATCAGCAACGTTACTAACCCACCCTTCTACTTCCTCATCCAGGTCATTTATAAAAATCGCAAAGAGGAGGAGTCCCAGAACAGATCCCTGTGGAACACCACTGGTCCATGCAGAATATAAACCATCTACAACTGCTCTTTGCCTTCTGTGGGCAAGCCAGTTCTGGATCCACACTGAGTGAGATTAACATGGGTTTACTTCTGCAGAAGCTTTTCTTGGAAAGGACATCGGTGATAGCTCATCTCCGCTTTCAGAAAATTTGGGGAATTTTTCAGCTTCCAGTGCCTTACAGTTCCTGATGTGGGTAGTCTAGACTGCTCCAGAAGCAAGGTCACCCTTAGCTACAGGATGTTTGCATTTATTTCTTTTTGAGGACAAAACCCAATCCATCACTGTCTTGCTCACTGAAGTTCACAGGAGAATGGGCCTTACACTCAATAGCTACAAGACAAATACTCCCTATCAGTTTATTTCTGGTAAACAACAATGCCCTATAACAAGAAAGGTGAACCACTTATCATATCCTGGGAGCTACCTCCAGCAAAGGCAGGTACTGTATTGATAATCAAGCTGTCAGCATAGCTTTAGTCACTTTAAGAAAAGGGGATTTGAAGAATTATCTTCTTTGTGTTACTACCTTCAGGGAGGAGGTATAGAAGATGGAAGATGCGTGGTCAATGTTTCAAGAAGAACTTTTTCTCTTCTGCCATCAAATTCCTGAATGGTCCGAGAACCAATGGAAACTACCTCATTATTTGTTTCTTGTACTATTTATTATTTTGTAACTTACAGTAATTTTTATGTCTTGTGCTGCACTGCTGCCGCAAAATAACAAAGTTCACAAAATAATCAATCTGATTCTGAAGACCTCAGATATGGCAAAAATATATGACTTACCAGGCCATAATGATCTCTACTCTCCCAGATGTTTTTGATCAATAACACCAATAATTTTAGAATGAATGGAGATGAGGAAGAATTTCTTTACTTGGAGAGTGGCGAATCTGTGGAATTCATCGCGATAGGCAGCTGTGGAGGCTAAGTCTTCAGATATATTTAAGGCAGAGGTTTATAGATTCTTGATTGGTCAAGGCATGAAGGGAATCAGGGAGAAGGCAGGAGAATGGGGCTGAGAGGAAAAATGGATCAACCATGATGAAATGGTGAAGTAGACTCACTGGGCCAAGTGGCCTAATTCTGTTCATATATCTTATGGACTTATAGTCTAATTCACAGCAAAACTGTTAATAAAACCATTGATCCACAGGATTACCAATCAATGACATCACTGATCCATAGTATCACTGATCAATGGCACACCTTTCCATGATCAATGCTAACACTGATGAGTAGTATTTCCAATCAATGATGCTCCCTTTCACCATTCAGTGACATGGTTTATCAATTGCATTGACATCCAATGACCATGATCCATGATCAATCAATTTTACTGCTGGTCCTGAAGATAATTTTTTATTGAGCTCATAGATACATAATATTATCCATCAATGACTATCTGGATTGGTAATGTCCCAAATCAATGGCATCAATGATCACTGATATTTATTGATTAATAATGGCACTTAATCACCAATAAGTGGAACTAGTAGGCCAAAGTACCACCCAAGGTTGCTTTGGCAAATAAGGTGAAAATAAATCCCAAGGGTTTCTACCGTTATATAAATAGCAAAAGGATAATGAGGGATAAAATTGGTCCCTTACAGAATCAGAGTGGATGGCTATGTGTGGAGCCAAAAGAGATGGGGGAGATTCTGAACAATTTCTTTTCTTCGGTATTCACTAAGGAGAAGGATGTTGAATTGTGTAAGATAAGGGAAACGGGTAGGGAAGTTATCGAAACTATGATGATTAAAGAAGAAGTACTGGAGCTTTTAAGGAATATAAAAGTGGATAAGTCTCCAGGTCCTGACAGCATATTCCCTAGGACATTGAGGGAAGTTAGTGTTGAAATAGCAGGGGCTCTAACAGAAATATTTCAAATGTCATTAGAAACGGGGATGGTGCCGGAGGATTGGCGTATTGCTGATGTTGTTCCATTGTTTAAAAAGGTTTCTAAGAGTAAACCTAGTAATTATCGGCCTGTGAGTTTGACGTCGGTGGTGGGTAAATTGATGGAAAGTATTCTTAGAGATGGTATATATAATTATTTGGATAGACAGCGTCTGATTAGGAACAGTCAACATGGATTTGTGCGTGGAAGGACACGTTTGACAAATCTTATTGAATTTTTTGAAGAGGTTACTAGGAATGTTGACGAGGGTAAAGCGGTGGGTGTTGTCTATATGGACTTCAGTAAGGCCTTTGACAAGGTCCCACACAGAAGGTTGGTTAGGAAGGTTCAATTATTAGGTATTAATATTGAAGTAGTAAAATGGATTCAGCAGTGGCTGGATGGGAGACACCAGAGAGTGGTGGTGGAAAATGGTTTGTCAGATTGGAGGCCGGTGACTAGTGGTGTGCCTCAGGGATTTGTACAGGGTCCAATGTTATTTGTCATATACATTAATGATCTGGATGATGGGGTGGTAAATTGGATGAGTAAGTATGCAGATGATACTAAGCTAGGTGGAGTTGTGGATAATGAAGTAGGTTTTCAAAGCTTGCAGAGAGATTTAGGCCAGTTAGAAGAGTGGGCTGAAAGATGGCAGATGGAGTTTAATGCTGATAAATGTGAGGTGCTACACTTTGGTAGGACTAATCAAAATAGGACATACATGGTAAATGGTAGGGCACTGAAGAATGCAGTAGAACAGAGGGATCTAGGAACAATGGTGCATAGTTCTCTGAAGGTGGAATCTCATGTGGACAGGGTGGTGAAGAAAGCTTTTGGTATGCTGGCCTTTATAAATCAGAGCATTGAGTATAGGAGTTGGGATGTAATGTTGAAATTGTACAAGGCATTAGTGACGGCAAATTTGGAGTATTGTGTACAGTTTTGGTCACCAAATTATAGGAAAGATGTCAAGAAAATAGAGAGAGTACAGAGAAGGTTTACTAGAATGTTACCTGGGTTTCATCACCTAAGTTACAGAGAAAGGTTGAACGAGTTGGGTCTTTATTCTTTGGGATGTAGGAGGTTGAGGGGGGACTTGATAGAGGTATTTACGATTATGAGAGGGATAGATAGAGCTGACGTGGATAGGCTTTTTCCATTGAGAGTGGGGGAGATTGAAACAAGAGGACATGAGTTGAGAGTTAAAGGGCAAAAGTTTAGGGGTAATATGACGGGGAACTTCTTTACTCAGAGAGTGGTGGCTGTGTGGAACGAGCTTCCAGCAGAAGTGGTTGAGGCAGGTTCGATGTTGTCATTTAAGGTTAAACTGGACAGCTATACAGACAGGAAAGGAATGGAGGGTTATGGGCTGAGTGCAGGTCAGTGGGACTAGGTTAGAGTAAGAGTTCGGCATGGACTAGAAGGGTCGAGATGGCCAGTTTCCGTGCTGTAATTGTTATATGGTTATATTAACAGTACCGGTGTAGTCTTTACATTGCCAATCAGTGTCAGCTGATATGCACAGAACTCTCAGTCATTGATGCCAAAGACCCTTAGAATCACTAGGATGTGATAAGTGGTTCATTTCCTTGTTATAGGGCATGTTGTACACCAGAAATGAACAGATAGGTCGTATTTGCCTTGCAGATGTTGAGTGTAAAGCCCATCCTCTTGAGACCTTCAGTGAACAAGACTGTGATGGATTGGACTTAGCCTCCAAAAAGAAATGCATGCAAGCATCCTGCAGCTAAGGGTGACCTCAGTTCTGCAGCAGTCTAGGTCACCCACAGCAGGCACTGGGAACTTGCAATACCGTCTCTGCAAAATTCTCCAAATTCTTTGAAAAGGGGAGTTGAGCCATCACCAATGTCCTCTCCCAGAAAAGCATCTGCAGCAGTAAACCCATGTTAATCTCACTCAGCTCCACCAGGCTGATGAGATGAATGGCCTGTGATATCGCTGATCTGTAATGTAATTGATCCAAAGCATCGCCAATCAGGGACATCATTGATCTGTAATGTCAACAATAAATGATGCCAATGATCCACATCAACACAGAACCACAGTATATCACAGACTCGCAATCCTGGAAAAATGGTAGCAATTAATCTAGGGAATCAGTAATCCAGGGTTAGGTCTTGTAATGCACTAATGAATTCAAGTTCCACTGTATCTGTTCATTTAAATTTGATTAAATTTATTCTAGATTGAAAAGCTTGTGTTCGCAATTTTGACCTTGAAACTACTGGATTGCTCTGAAACATGTTTTGTTTGCTAATATTTTCCTAGAAAGAAAATCTACAACTATTATCCAGTTAGATCAATATCTGGTGCCGGACCCGGAGCATCGTGGACTCTTAACTGCCCTCTGGAATGCCATTCACTGCAAGGGCATAAAGAATGGGCAATATATGCTGGTCCTGCTAATGAAATCACTTTTCAGTGAAGGGACAAAAAAATCACCAGAGATAAAAGCAGCAGTCTACAATCTAATCTAATCCAAATGCTTTATGGTTTGCAAAGACAAAATAAAAACTAAGTCACCACGGAGACAACAACTTGCTTGGAAGTTAAGCCTTCTTCAGGACCTCACTGATACTGCCAGCTGATACCCATGATGGAGCAGAGACAGCACTGATGGAAGCTCTCGAGCAACCAGATTTGCTTGTGGTACAAAACCCAGGCTTTGGAGCTGTATAGCAAACTTGTGACGATGGCAGTCCTGTACACTTAGATTTTTGTGGACAGTCACAGCTGCTGGTTCTTCCACACTCGTTTCTGTGATTACAGTCTGATTAGTATAATTGGGTGCTCGGTGGTTGGCATGGATTTGGTGGGCTGAAAGGCCTCCCTTTGTGATGAATAGCTTTATTTTCACTTAATGAATCTTCTTCTTGTACCAACTCCTGCCCTACCCTTTTGACATTAACCATTCATCACCTTTACAATACTACACCTTCCCAACAACTACTAAGCTAATGAGTCTTCATTCCCATATCCAATACTTTTAGTAAATAAACATATTCAGAGAAATGTGTTGCCATGCCTGTGCTCAGGTTGACAATGACAGTGAGATGAAGATTACAGAACTCAGGACAATTCTGAAGGTTTGGTAACCTAACATATTTTTTCTGCAGCAGTTCAGCTTATCCAGTCCATTCCAAACCGTTATTCTACCTAGTCCCATCAACTTGCACCTGGACCATTGCCCTCTTGACTCTTCACATCCATGCCCTTATCCAAAATTCTCTTAAGTCTTGCAATTCAAATCAGCATTCACGACTTCCTCTGACAGCTCGTTCCACGCTCACACTACCCTGTAGATGAGGAGATTCCCCTTCAGGTTCCCCTTAAATATTTCACCTTTTACCCTTATCCTACAGCCTCTAGTTCTAGTCTCACCCAATCTCAGTGGGAAAAGTATGCTTGCACTTATCCTATCATCACCCCTCATAATTTTGTATACCTCCATCAAACATAACTTACCACGCACAAAACTATGTTGCCTGTACCTAATCTGACACTTATCTATTCTAATTTGCCTCAAAACATCAAGAAGTTCCTCTTGCCTAATCTAGATCCAGTCCATGATCTCAATACTGTTTTGCCTTGGTTCTAAACTCTGTATCCACCCTCTGAGTAAATACAGATGCAAAAAAATCCGTTTAAGATCTCTCCAGTCTCTTTCGGCTTCATGCAGATGACTTTGCTGATCTTCAAGCAGACCAATTTTGTTTCTTACTATCCTTTATCTCTTAATATGTCTGTAGATACACTTGGGATTGTCCTTCACCTTGTCTGCCAAGACAACGTCATACATTCTTCTAGCCCTCCTGACTTCCCTCTTAAGTGTTTTCTTGAATTTCATATACTCTTCAAGTATCTCATTTGCTACTTGCTGTCTATACCTGTTGTTCACCTCCTTCTTCTTAACCAGGGCCTCAAACCCCTCCAAAACTGAGGTTCCCTAGACCTGTTAGCCTTGCATTTTATTCTGACAGGAACAGACCAACACTGGACTCTCAAAATTACACTTTTGAAGGCTTTCCCCGTTCCAAAGATCCCTTTGCCAGAAAAAAACTTATTCCAATTCACACTTGCCAGATTCTTTCTGGAGCCATCTAAGTTAGCCTTTCTCCAATTTAGAATCTCAGCCTGAGGACCAATCTCATTTTCTCTATAATTACCTTGAAGATAATGTGAAACACGCCAGTTTCCTTGGCTGCGTAGGTCTAGGGAAGACAACCTACGACCCTGCCAAACTCATGAGATTGAGGCGCACTCGATCCCACCCCAAACCCCGGTTTGTGTAATTTGCTACCCTGTTAGAAATTAATGCCATGAAATAACAGACAGTACCTGCATACGATTAAAGGAATAATATTTATGAATCTTAACTAAAGGGTTAGTAAAGAATAACAAAACAAAAAGGGCCTACTCTCATTAAACAGTCAAATGTGCACAAGTTGGAGCTCATCGTGAACTTCTCTGTCATTCACGCGCTGGGCCCTCGGTCAACATGAAAGCACACACCATCTTCCGAACATCACTCACAATCCATCTCGAACAAACGGGTCTCCCACCGGATCGTATGCTATGACAGGTTCTCCCCAGTGTCTTCTCTCTCCGTCTCCTCTCGAACAAAAGCCCCAAGCCTAACCTTAGTGTCCCGCACCAGAGATGGCACACATTTCTCCTCATCTCTTATCTTCAACAGTAACCCAAACAAGTATGAAAACAGAACAGTCTGCTGTTACAGAACTGCCAAAAGGAAATACATACAGCATAACAGTAAAAATATGAACCAGCGCATTACGAATGGAATTATAATCACTAGGTCCAAAGTGCTCCCCTAAACACACTTCTATCACTAACCGTATTTTGTTCCTTAATAGGAGATCCAGTATTGTATTCTCTCTCGTTGGGACCTCTATCTTTGCTGAACACACTTCAGAAACTCTGTTCATTCTACTCCTTTGCACTATGGGAATTATAGTCGATATGTGGAAAGTTTTAATCACCTACTATCACAACCTTGTTTTTCTTGTAACTTCCTCTAGCACAACCTTATCTTTCATACAACTGAGCTGGAAGTGAGGGTATCTAGCAATCCCTACAACTATCATCCCTTAACTTAACATTCCTAGTAACTCACCAATGAGAAAGCATTGGGCTTTGCTTTTGAAGTGTGGTCCAGAGAACCAAGTTGGCTTTTAGTAAATGGATTAAGACAAGAATCATTACACGCAATTTTGAGAACATAAGACATAAGAGCAGAATTAGGCCATTTGGCCCATTGAGTCTGCTCCACCAGTCTTTGCTGATGATATGCCAAAATGAGCCATTTAGACAAGAGAGGTCAAGAGTTTAACTCACAGACTAGAATGGATTAAACAATCTTAGCCAGGCTGTAGTATTACACTAAAACTGTGTGAGGGGAACTGTCAACATTCCCATCTTTGATTCCACATAAGTGGATCCTGCTAGAAACTGCAAGGCAAAAGAGCAAGGTTCAACTATGATGCTACTTCAGGTCAATAGTTGTCACAATTGGACTATTTACAATTAATCAACATAATTGCAGGATGAATGTAGTCCGGTAGGATTCACTGCTCTCTGACAGTTTAGACCAAAGAAGGGTAGAAATTAATGCACTGAGAATGTGACATTCTCTTTAGTATACCAAGCTTTTCCAACTTCTTTGATCTTAATGGGAACATTTCATTGTTATGAGTATGATTGTGAATATCATACAGACAGCTGATTGCATCTCCTGAGAATCTTCAAGCCAAATTTCAAAGTACTACATTCATATGGTGGAAGAGTTGCAGGACTGAATTCTAAATGTATGTGGTTTGTTCCTTTGCTCCCGAATTGCAAACTCATCAATCAGGACAACACTGGGGAGTTCACAGTAGACACCCACGGCCGTGGTGTCACCATCTGGATTTCACTGTGGCAGTAAAAGCAACTCACAGAGAAAGGAATAATCTGTTATTAAAGCAATATGAAATTTCTCTTTGTTATTTTCAGGACTGCTTGAAGGAAACCATGTTTTCTAACAGGTAAGTAGCAAAGTCCCAGTAACAATGAGATTTGCAACATTGTCTTTTGAAGAATAATCTCACTCATGTCAAAATACATAATTGTCTTCATCAAAACATCACTGAAAAAGGACACCCAAATCAACCTTTTAAAAATTTTACCTGGGAGGAACAGATTAGTAAACGAAACAGATTTATGGCTATGGTGGAAATACACACAGTGACCATGTCATTAGGTACACCAGTACATCTGCTCGTTAATGCAAATATCTAATCAGCCAATTATGTGGCAGCAACTCAATGTATAAAAGCATGCAGACATGGTCAAGAGGTACATTTGTTGTTCAGATCAAACCACAGAATGGGGATAAAATGTGATCTTAGTGACTTTGCCTATGGAATGATTGTTAGTGCCAGACTGGATGGTTTGAGTCACTCAGAAACTCCTGATCTTCTGGGATTTTCATGCGCAACAGTCTCTCGAGTTTACAGAGAGTGCAAAGTAATAATAAAGAAAAAACATCCAGTGAGTGAGAGTTCTGTGGGCAAAGATGCCTTGTTAATGAGAGAGGTTGGAAGAGATTTGGTCAGATTGGTTCAAGCTGACAGGAAGGCAACAGTAACTCAAATAACCATAAGTGGTATGCAGAAGAGCATCTCTGAACGCACAACATGCCACGTGTTGAAGTGGATGGACTACAGCAGAAGACCACACAGCCTTCCACTCCTGTACCTAATAAAGTGGCCACTGAATGTAGATTAATCATGTTAATAATTTATCTTTTACTACTAAGGTTTATTGATGAATATAACAATACACGGGGAATAATACTGCTATTAACTGCAATAACATAATTTTGTAATTGCCAGTTAAACAAAATAGTACGTTGTTATTGTCAACTAAAGCAATATTGACAAAGTTTGTTAACGTGTAGCTGTATTCAGCTGCTTTTGATTTTTATGAGTATCTGTAAAACAATATCCCTACAGCTTAACCATTTATAATGACTACAAATTCCAAAATCCTGTCTTATGCATGAATGAATTTAAACATCTTACATGCATATAAAAATGTTAATGGTGTGCAAATATAAAATGTGCAATAGAGTTTCTCTCAGTTATATGAAATGCACTGGATATCAGAGCAAGGAATGCAGAAAGAAATAGGCTTCGAAGGAAAACTTAAACTGGGGAAAGAGAGTTTCAGAGGCAATAAAGTTTGGACAGGGAATCCAAAGTTTTGGACCTTGGCAGCAGGAGCCACGGTAACCATTTTGGAAATGGTTTAAAAGAAAATTGTGAATGAGGCAGAAGTTAAAGTAGTGCGAAGATCTCTCAGAATCAGAGGATTAAAGGAAATTACTGTGACAGAGAACATATCCAGGACTGCGCTGGCACGGTTTCAATTTGCTTTGGATTCAACACCTGATCATCCCCTCATAATACAGAGACCCTGCTGGATATAGAAATAGCAAATGGATAGCAGACGAGTACAGACTTCTGACAGCGAATACCTCTGATTATCCATTTCCTACCCTTGAGTGCACATATACATGCATGTGGACACAAGTGCGTACACACACACACACACACACGCACACACACACACACACACACACACACACGCACAGAGTCAAAGGTTAAATTCCTAAGTGGCAATGAAACAACAGCAGATAAAATGGATGGAATTCTGCTTGGGTGGAGTCAGAGCCACAGAAAAAGAAAGGGCAAGGTGAAAATAAAATAGGTACCGATGCTGGAAATCTGAAATAAAACGTAAATAAAATAGATCCTGGAAAAACTCAGCAGATCAGACAGCATCTGTGGAAAATCAGAAAGTTAACATTTCTGATCTGGGGTCCTTCATCGCGACTGAGAAAGACAAAAAACATGTTAGTTTTTAGTGGCAGAGAAGATAGGGGTGAGCTGGGGTGTACAAAAAAAAATCTTTGATAGAGTGAGCCCAAATACTGTAAATATGGCAGTTAAGTGGCACTTAGAATTGATTATACTTCCTTGTTTGTGTAAAGCAGTGGGGTATGCCAGCAAGCTAGATCAATCAAATAAAAATAGAGAAATTAAGCTATGATAATGACTGCAAGAAATGGCCAATTCTGATACTGACAGAGAGAGTGAGTGAGTCATCTCAAGCTGGGGAATTTGATATGGCATCCTGAAGGATGTGCTCAAGTAGGGGATGTGTTATTCCTCAAACTTGCATTAAGCCTTGTTGTAACACTACTAGAGGCCACAGGCAGCAAGTCAGAGGAAAAAGAATGAGTGTAAGGTCAACATAAAACATAGATACTAGTGCTGGTATTGATGTGATGCCCCAAGAATTCCAGCACAACTTACATATTAGCTAGTCAGCAGTGGCTCAGTGAGTAGTATTCTGGGGAGAGAGATTAATGGTTCAAATCCCATGTCATACATTTACATAAAAAACTTGCTTCAACACAGTGTACTGGAAATAGAAATGGGGAGCCGGAGCCCCTGAACTTCAGATGAGGCATCATTTTGAAGGGGAGATCTCACTAATTGTCTCCCTGTCAGTACTTTACTCATGACCGTAGTAATTAACAAACATGGATAATTTGGTCATTGTGGCAACACAGGTTGACGAGGTGATGAAATCTAGGGTTTGGAATGCTGAGCCATTGAGTGTAAGAGTTGGTAATGTGTACAGATCTGTACACCACGGGAAGCACATGGTAGCAACAGAGAGAAATTCACAATGATTTTGCTGGAATTCAGTGTGGTTGTTACAGGATAAGAAAGTATTCGATATATTTGGTTTCTGGAATATAGAAGGCTGTGGGGTAACTTTAGAAAGGTTCACCAAATGATAAGGGACATAGATAAGATAGATAGTGTCCTTCACCAAGAGCAAGGGAGTCTAGAAATGGAGGAGTCAGGCTTAAGGTCAGGGGGAGAAATGTAAGCATATTCTGAGGGATGTATTTTTCTTACAGAGGGTGGCGGTTATCAGGAATATAGCAGATGGCAGAGGCAGAAACAACTATAGTGTTTAAGAGGCATTTGGACAGGTACCTGCATAAGAAAGGCACAGTAGGATACAGGCCTGATGCAGGCAAATGGGATGAGCATGACTAGGTATTATAGTCAGCTTGCATGAGGTGAGCTAAAAGAACCCGTTTCTAGAACACAGAACAGTATTGCACAGGAACGGATCCCTCAACTCACTATGCCTGTATTGACCATAATGTCAATTTAAATTAATATATCACCTGCACATGGCCCATATCCCTCCATCGCTATCTATACATGTGTCTGCTAAATGCCTCTTATATGTTGCTATGTGTTTGCATCCACCACCTCTCCTGACAGTGCGCTCAGGTACCTACACCTTTTGTGTAAAAAACCTGTCTCACATTTCACAGTAAAACTTTTCCCCTCTGGCTTCAAATCTATGCCCTCTTGTATTTGATATTCCTACCCTGGGATCAAAAGATTCTGAATACGTACCCTACCTACTGTAGGTCTTACAGTATTTTATATACTTCTGTAGGGTCACCCACTGGCCTCCAATGCTCCAGAGAAAACAGTCCAAGCTTGTCCAAGGTGAGCTGAAGAGGAACTCAATTCCTGTTGAGGTGGGGGAAAGATGGGGTGAGCACAGATGTCTGGGAAATGGAGGAGATGTGGGTGAGGGCAGCATCAATGGTGGAGAAAGGGAGTCCCTGTCCTTCAATTCTTTGTTGCTTCTTTCTTATCTACTGCTTCCACTGGATAGCAGTCAGAAAAGCATATTTTATGTGAGATCATCATTTACACTGGGGCCAGAGAACAAGCTGCAGAAGAGAAGGTATTAAAACTCATCCCCTCTGCAAGGAGCATGATTAAGTACTTGTTGTAAAATAGTTACTGAGAGGATTAAGAGGCTGCAGCCTCTTATTTCTTGAAATGTGGTTATCTTCAATTCCATCATATTATAGCACAGGACCATTATAAACTCTATTGTACCAATACCATTTCAGCAAACCTTCCTCTTTTATCTTAATTGTCAATATTTTAATTCTGGCAGGTAGCCTGTATTGCCAATTGCTAAGTGGAAAATTCAGGTTTCTGTCTTGTGTTTTCCGGAGAAACATTCTAGAGGCGATAGCCTCAAAATAAAGGATCAGCCATAACACTGAGACAAGGAGAAACCTCCTCACACAGGGGGCGGTAAATCCTTTAAATTCTGTTCTTTGGAGGGCTATTGAGGCTCAACAATGTTGAGGGATCTCTGAATATTTACGGGCGAGGGGCTGGATTGCACATGATTGGAAAGCTTGATCTTGACAAATAGTGCACCAGGTTTCCAGGGTCTGAATAGCCTGCATCTGCTTCTGTCCTTCATATTCGTGTGTGTAAATATATTCCCTTTTTCCAACAGCAGGAACAGGCTTAAGAAAGGATGCAGTTGCATGGATCCACCTCTCTTTGCCTATATGGGAGACTTCCCTGAGGTGAATCTCAATCAGAAAAATCCAAATGCTTTTGATATTTAAGTATATACCATGTAATTTCACTTGCTGCCAATAGACCCAGAGTCCGTTAAATCTGCAGATATACACCAAATATTATGTTGCAGTCCAATGTATTCCTTTGCATGAATGGCCTTTTCCAAAGATCGTGACCTACAACTTCCAAAGAGAGCAAATAATGGTCATGAATATAAATAAACCACCGATAACTGATAATCCAAGCCAATGCAAAGACAGGCACAGACTACATCATCTTATCCCCACTCATAATATACTTGCTAGTTCCACGCTACAAATTTATTCTCTCCTCAGTCTGAAGTCCCTGATAGGAAATCAAAATCAATGACCTTCCCTTTCTATTGGGCTTGGTATCACACAGATTGCTTTATTGATAACCAACCCATTTTATTGTGCAGCTCTCTGCCAGCTGGTGCTTGATGAAGTCTCGATTTGCAAAGAACCAAGTGAAATGAAATCTTTGTTAGTTCAGAGACTGCTGTTACTGCCCTTGAGTCAAAGTCTATTATCATTATGCAGTTTCAATTGTGTTTCTTTTGCTTTTTTGACATTAAGTGTACCTAAAGGCTTTATGCTATTCTACTTCTCTGGCTAAATGAATTCAATTATAGTTATGTTCTGTTGGCCCTTGTGCACTAAGAGAAGGATAGAGACTACAAGCTATTTCCACGGACAACTATTTGATTCAACCTAGCCTGACTTTGTATCCATGCATTAAAACAAAGGCTATCGTATTACAACGCAACATATGGTACCGCCAATTTATTTCTTCAAGGGTATTAGTTTACTCTCAACCAAGTCAATGAAACCAGAACCTGGCCCAACAGTTTCTCCCTCACAGTTAATTGGCCTGTGAACGTTAAGCTGTGAGCACATTCCTGTCAATGTCAAGAACAATTACTTTTTATTGGAAGCTAATGCATTCATCACAATGGCCCAAATGTGCGAAGAGAAACAGGTTCAAAGTTCAGAGTCGGAGTAAATTTTAATAGCAAAATACATACATGTCACCGTATACAACCCTGAAGTTGATTTTCCTGTGGGCATATTCAATAAATCTATAGAATAGTAACTATCACAGGATGAACTAGAGTGCAGAAGACAATAAACTGCAAATGCAAAGATAAATACATAGCATTAAGTAATGAGCACCATTATCCTGACACTGTATGCACCCATTTTTATATGGAAGGCGTCTGTGTGGTGTAATTGATTAAGTGCATCCCAGAAATGTCACAGAATCCAACAGCAGAAAAATAGTTCCCTCAGCCTACCAAGTCTATGCCAAACATCAAATACCTATTTATATTAATCCCATGTATCAGTACCTCATCTTTAGCCTTCTATACCTTGACAATTCAAGTGCTCTCATCCAGATGCTTCTTAATTGTTGTGAGAGCCTCTTCCTCCAACAACCCCTCAGAGAACGTGGCCCAGATCTCCACTATTCTGGGTGATTAAAAAAATGTTTTTCCTCAGATCTCCTCTATGCTGCCCCTTGTCATAAATCTAAGCCCTAAGCTTTGGACACCTTTGTACTGGGAAGAAGATTCCAAACATCTACTCTGTCTATGCCCTCATTCCTGACCTCTGCAGTGTCCATTAGCGAAACCTATTAATCCTAGAAGGGGTTCCCAACCTGTTCTCCATGGACCCCTTGCTTAATGGTATTGGCTCATAAAAAGGTGGGGAACCCCTGTCCCAGGGAATCCTGTGCCAAAAAAAAAACCCGCGTTGATTTCAATAAGGAATGAAGTTCTGGCAAAGAAGTACTGTAGGAGTTACTTTTTCTGGCACACAGGGAGAAACAGCATGAAATAGAAACTTCACACCCACTAAATCCATCAACCACTCATTTTCGCTAATCCTAAATTGTTTCTATTTTTATTCTGAATGCATGTTTCCATCAACTCTTTCTCGATTCTACTACTCAGTCATACACTATGGGCAATTTACAGGGGCCTATTGACCTAACAGTTCACGGCTCTTTGGGAGACAATCTTACATATATCAGCACGCAACCCTCCATGTGGGAGCAAACCAGAGCAACAGTGGAAAACCCACACATTCATAGAGGGAACATGCAAACTCCACCCAGGCAGCACCAGAGGTCAGGACGGAACCCAGATCACTGGAGCTTTGAGGCAGCAACTGAACTAACTGTGTCACTGTGCTGTCTGTCTCTCTCATGTTGTAGTTTCCTACTATTTATTACATTTTGAGTTAACTTTGGAAATTTTTGAACATTTGATTTTTTGACTATTTCAATTGTAGTATTATGATTATGAGGACACGCAGTCCCCTTTTATTGTCATTTAGTAATGCATGCATTAAGAAATGATAAAAATGTTTTTTTCCAGAACGATATCACGAAAACACATGACAAACCGACTTAAAAACTAACAAAAACCACATAATTATAACATATAGTTATAACAGTGCAAAGCAATACCGTAATTTGATAAGAACAGCTCATGGCACAGTAAAAATCTCAAAGTCTCTGGAAAGTTCCATCATCTCAAGCAGACGGTAAACCTCCAGCACCGCCAACTTGCCGAAGCAGCATCCTGGAAGCATCCGACCACAGTCCGACTCCGAGTCTGTCCGAAAACTCCGAGCCTCCGACCACCTCTCTGACACCGATGCACCGAGCACCATCTCTGTCAAGCATTTCGACCCCGGCCCCGGCAACAGGCAATACGCAAAGCCGAGGATTTGGGGCCTTCGTCTCCGGAGATTCTCGATCGCACAGTAGCAGCGGCAGCGAAGCAGGCATTTCAGAAGTTTCTCCAGATGTTCCTCTGCGCTTCTCACGGCTGTCTCCATCAAATCCAGATTCTGCACGGCACCCTTAGTTACATATATCGATATTCATTCGGAATGGCCGCACGCACTAGTAGTATTTATCTCCCACTTATTGTTTGAAATACTTAGTCTATCAAAAAGCATTTACGGTCAACAAAGTTTGGGACGAGACTTAACTGGCGGTCAAAGGCTGTTAAGAGGGCATTTTAGGGATGGGGCTTGTCCTGCACCACTGGAGGCCTGACCACCACTCAGGCTATTACGCCAGGAACTGAGAAGCTGAGGGCTAGTGAAAGGTATAAATAGGCAAACATCACCACATGACAGAGCAATAACTGAGCTGTCTTCTACATACTCAACCTAGTCCCCTGACACTGTGGCAGATCTGAAAGACCATCTCCACACGGCTGGAGGTTCTGTTGCCATTTACATTTCAAGATCCACCCCTTATTGAGTAAAAGCAGAAATCACTGGAAGTACTTGACAAGTAGGGCAGCATCCAGAGAGAGAGAAACAGATAATATTTTTGATGATTTTTCAACAGAATCCAATTCTGTCTGCTCTTGAATGCCAATATCTTAGATTGCCAGCAGCGCCTACTGTTATTTTGTGCTTGGTTGTTATGTTGCCATGGTACCATATCCACAGCACAAGTAGGGTGGAATCCACCTCCCTGATATTTCCTGCCTCCTATGTACTTGCTTCGTTTAGAGTAACTGCAATCTAGCAAATAAAAAATGACGACCATAATCAAAAAATCTTACCTATATTTGCAGGTAACTCTATATTGTGGTGCTGAAATTGTCAATTTTTGCACAAACAGATAAACAAAATCCCATTATCTCAGAAGGAAGGTAACAACTAGTTTTTTCCAAACACGCGCTCTACCTTCTACCTGCTACTGTAAGTACATATGAAAATAGCAAGCAGGAGCAAGTGGGAGCATTTCAACCCTCAGTGCCACCCAATAAGATCATGACCTCAACGCCACTTTTTTTTTGCACTAACCCCATGACATTTGATTGCCTTAATATCTAAAACCATGTCAATCTCTATCTTTTATGTACTCAGTGACTGAGCCTCCGTAATCTTCACGAGCAGTAAACTGCAAAGATTCACCACCATTTGGGCAAAGAAGTATCTTCTCATCTCTGTCCTGAATAGACCAGCTATTATTTTAAGACTCTGGTCCATTTTTTTTCAGCCAGGATAAACATCAACTCCACATCAACCCTGTCAAACCCCTTAAGAGCACTACCACACAGAAACAGGCCCTTCGGTCCATCTAGTCTGTGCTAAACTATTATTCCATTAGTCCCATCAACCTGCACCTGGCCATTAGCCCTCCAGCCCCCTCTTATCCATGTAGTTATCCAAACTTCTCTTAAACATTGAAATCAAACCTACCCCCACCACTTCTGCTGGCAGCTCGTTGCGCACTCTCACCACTCTCTGAGTGAAGAAGCTCCCCCTCATGTTCTTGTTAATCATTTCACCTTTCGCCCTTAACATGTTACCTCTGTTCTAGTTTCACCCAGGCTCAGTGGAAAAAGCTTGCTTACATTTACCCTATCTACTGTATATCTCTGATAATTTTATATCCCTTGTTGAATCTCCTCTCATTCTCCTACGCTCCAGGGAATAAAGTCCTAACACATTTAACCTCTCCCTATAGTTCAGATCCTCAAGTCGCAGCTACACCCTTGCCGGCCTAATCAACATCTTTTACGAAAATGACACCAAGATTGGAGGTGTAGTGGATAGTGAGGAAGGCTATCAAAGCTTCCTGCACTCAATACTTTGATATACGAAGGCCTCTCTCTGCAACCCTCTCTGCCTGTGATGCCACTTTCAATGAACTATGGATCTGTATTCATGGATCCTTCTGTTCTACTACTCTCCTCAGTGCCCTTCTGGTTCACTGTGTAAGTCCTACCCTGGTTTGTCCTCCCTAAGTACAAAACCTCACACTTGCCTACATTAAATTCCATCTGCTTTTTTTCAGCCTATTTGTCTAGCTGCTTCAGATTCCACTGGGAGCTTTGATAACCTTCATCGCTATCCACTACTCCCCAATCTTGGTGTCATTTGGTGCAAGTTTGCTGATGCGGTTATCATCCACATTATCATCCAGATCGTTAATATAGATGACAAACAACAACGGACCCAGCACCGATCCCTGTGGCGCACCACTAGTCACAGACTTCCAGAGAGGCAACCATTTACTGCCACGTTCTGACTTCTCCCAAGAAGTGAATGTCGAATTCAGTTTAGTACCACATCCTGAATGCCGAGTGACAGAACCTTCTTGACCAACCTCCCATGCAGCATCTTGTGAAAGGCCTTGCTAAAGTCCATGTAGACAACATCCACTATCTTTCCTTCAACAACATCGCTGGTAATCGCTTCGAAAGACTCTATAAGTTTAGTATGACATGACCTACCACACACAAAGCAATACTGACCATTCCCTAATCACTCCCTGTCTATCCAAGCACTTATATAACCAGTTTCTTAGAATTCCTTCCAATATCTTACCCACTATTGATGTCAGACTCACCATCCTATATTTTCCCAGATTATTTTTAGAGCTTTTCTCAAACAATGGAATAACATTAGCTATCTGCTAATCCTCCAACATCTCACCCAAGGGTAAGGATGTTTTAAATATCTCTGCTAGGGCCCTTGCAGTTTCTGCACTCGCTTCCCACAAGATCTGAGGGAATACCTTGTCAGGCTCTGGGGATTTATCCGCCCTAATTTGCCTCAAGGTAGCAAATACTTCTTACTCTGCAATCTGTAAATGGTCCAGGATGAGAGCCAGACTCAGTGCCAAAGACATGAGCGCAGTGAATTTCTTCTGCTAGGTCATTACCCCTAACAGTACACTTGTTATTGAGGGAAACAACCACAGGGTACCCTGCATAGACATCTATCCCATCTTTCCCTCCTGATGGTCACCCAGTTGCCTGTGTCTTGCAACTTAGCTGTAAGTGCCTCTATATATTACCTGTCAATCAACCCCTCAGCTTCCCCAGTGATCCAGAGTTCTTCCAGCTCCTGCTCGAGTTCTGTAACACAGTCTTTGAGAAGCTGTAGCCAGATGCACTTCTTGCAGGTGTAGTCATCAGGGATGCTGGAGGTCTCCCTGCCTTCCCACATCCTGCAACAGCAGCAACCTTCCATCCTGCCTGGCATTCCCACTGTTCTAAACATGCTATTAAACAGAAGGAAAGAAAGAAAGCTACCCAAAAAAAATCTACTTAGAGCCTCTGCCTCGTCTCACTGAAGTGCTAAAGCCTCAAGCTCCCCACTTTAACACTGATCCGCTCACACAGTAGCCGCTCCCCCCAATGGCTGTTCCGCTTAAATCTAACTTTTTTTTATTGGCCTCTCCCAAATTCCTAATTAACCTGTGATCTGTGGTGTGCAAGAGTTCTGACTGGTAACGCTCGCCTTTTCAAATCTCACTCTCACTATACATAATCCAAAAGCTCCTAGCGCTCTGTGCTGTACAGAGTATCTTTGTACACTTAAATATGATTTAAACTCAAGAGTCTACAAGACTTGCCTGCATACTCTCTCCTCACTCAACAAGCTTGCCATCCCAGGAATTAATATGGTGAACTGTTACTGCACAGCCTCTATCGCAGGTATATCCTTCCTAAGCTAGGGAGACCAGATTTGTACACTATATTTCAGATGTGATTTCATCAAGACTCTGTCTAATCGTATGAGGACATCTCTATGCTTGTACTCAAATCAAATGGTTCTACTGGTTCCGTTTATTATCAGAGAATGTACACAGTATACAACCCGAAATACTTGTCTTTGCAGATACCCATGAAAAACAGAAGAGCCCCAAAAGAATGAAAAACAGAAAAATGTTAGAACCCCGAAGTTCACTCCCCCTCCACTGTACAAGCCCTTCCCTCTCCCAACCCATTTCAGCAAAAAAGCATCACCACCCACCACCCAGCCAGCAACAGCAAAGCGCTCAAAGAAAGACCATGATCTACAGTTAACAAAAAAAGACTATTGTGTACCCAACAGTTTGACATGCCACAGGCTTTCTCTCTCTCACAAGCAAGGACAGAGAAATATCACCTGTTTTTTTACAGCGAGTGGGGAGACTGACCGTTGCTGTTCCATCTTGCAGTAATGGTTAATGTAGAGAGGTTGCCATCCAAGCTGCATGATGAGCTTGCAAATTAGCTTTCAATGATTGATATACAAGGGCATCCAGATCTCACTAAACATCAACATCTTACAAAACCTCACCAAATTCTTCCTTTCGATTTACGCTACCAAAGTGGGTGACTTCATATATTTCCACCATTCACTTAGCCTACCTAAATCCCCATAAGGCCTATTTGCATTTTCCTCATGGTCCTCATTTCCACCTAAATTGGCTTATTATTGTCACATGTACTGAAGTGCAGTGAAAAACTTTGTTTTAAATGCCATCCGTACAAATCATTTTACTATATCCATAGATCAAGGTAGTACAAGGGAAAAGCAAAGCCATACCAAGCCCGGATGCATCTTGAGAGCAACACACATCAAAGTTGCTGGTGAACGCAGCAGGCCAAGCAGCATCTGTAGGAAGAGGTGCAGTCGACGTTTCAGGCCGAGACCCTTCGTCAGGACTAACTGAAGGAAGAGTGAGTAAGGGATTTGAAAGTTGGAGGGGGAGGGGGAGATCCAAAATGATAGGAGAAGACAGGAGGGGGAGGGATAGAGCCAAGAGCTGGACAGGTGATAGGCAAAAGGGGATACGAGAGGATCATGGGACAAACGGAACAAGTGCTACACATGCCCTTACACTTCCTCCCTTACCACCATTCAGGGCCCCAAACAGTCCTTCCAGGTGCGGCAACACTTCACCTGTGAGTCGACTGGGGTGATATACTGCGTCCGGTGCTCCCGATGTGGCCTTTTATATATTGGCGAGACCCGACGCAGACTGGGAGACCGCTTTGCTGAACATCTACACTCTGTCCGCCAGAGAAAGCAGGATCTCCCAGTGGCCACACATTTTAATTCCACATCCCATTCCCATTCTGACATGTCTATCCACGGACTCCTCTACTGTAAAGATGAAGCCACACTCAGGTTGGAGGAACAACACTTTATATTCCGTCTGGGTAGCCTCCAACCTGCTGGCATGAACATCGACTTCTCTAACTTCCGCTAAGGCCCCACCTCCCCCTCGTACCCCATCTGTTACTCATTTTTATGCACACATTCTTTCTCTCACTCTCCTTTTTCTCTCTCTGTCCCTCTGAATATACCTCTTGCCCATCCTCTGGGTCCCCCCCCCGTCTTTCTTCCCGGACCTCCTGTCCCATGATCCTCTTGTATCCCCTTTTGCCTATCACCTGTCCAGCTCTTGGCTCTATCCCTCCCCCTCCTGTCTTCTCCTATCATTTTGGATCTCCCCCTCCCCCTCCAACTTTCAAATCCCTTACTCACTCTTCCTTCAGTTAGTCCTGACGAAGGGTCTCGGCCTGAAACGTCGACTGCACCTCTTCCTACAGATGCTGCTTGGCCTGCTGCGTTCACCAGCAACTTTGATGTGTGTTGCTTGAATTTCCAGCATCTGCAGAATTCCTGTTGTATGCATCTTGAGAGGATGCTTTCGTTGGTGAACCTACAATGATTGGTGAGGGTCAAACGGGAAGTGCTGAGTTTCTTTAGTTTCCTGAAGCGGTCAAGGCACTGGAGTGCTTCCTTGGCTATGATCAAGTGGTTTGACTAGAACAGACTATCAAGTGTTATTTGAAGCTCTCAAAGTATCTTCAGGGTATTCAATCCCCTATTCAAATTATTGATCCAGAGTGCAAATAATTCTTTCCCAGCACATATCGCTGA
Organism: Mobula hypostoma; assembly: GCF_963921235.1. NCBI lineage: Eukaryota > Metazoa > Chordata > Chondrichthyes > Myliobatiformes > Myliobatidae > Mobula > Mobula hypostoma. Next base: position 28,865,706 of record NC_086121.1, on the reverse strand, counting down.
AACACCCCTGAGCCACAGTTTCTCAGCTTGAAAAACAGCTGTTTATTTCTACCAAAGCAACACACACACACACAATGCTGGAAGAACTCAGCAGGTCAGGCAGCATCTATGGAAGTGAATAAATAGCTGCTTTGGATTTCTAGCATCTGCAGAATTTCCTGTGTTTATTTATACACTCTTTTTATGATTTCAAATCATACCAGTAAACAACATCCAATACTGTGCACATGAATTTTGTTTAGCAATCTTTTGGCACCTTATTTTGACAGTCCAAATATACCATAAAAACTGGTTCACTCAGATCTATTCTCTTTGTAATATCAACAAAAAATTCCAAAGATAGACAAAACATACTTTCTCTTTCTTAAATCAGTGGAATCTCTGCTCAATTCATTATTTCCTTAGTGCCCTGATGCTATTTGCTTGATAAGAGATTGCAACAGTTTTCTCTACCACTGCTATCAGACTAACTGGTCTACATTTCTTATTTACTACCCCTCTTCATTTATTAAGTAGTGGTGTTTTCAATTATCATCTTCCACTCTGCAGGAGCCAGTCCAGAATCTATTAAGCATTGAAATTTGCAACTTGTGTATTCATTATCTTCACAAACTTTAGGATGCAGGTCAACCTGTCCTGGGGATTTGTCACTTTCCAGCCTCAATACTAGGTGTTTTAACAGTGCTAATTTTGTTGAGCTCCTCATCTGTTTTAGTAGAAATCACTATTTCTAGGAGGTGTTTTGCATCTTCTTCAAAGAAGGCAAATGTAAAATTTTGTTCTTTTTTTTCTGCCAGATCAATATGTTGGTAATGTCACCAGAATAATGACCTCTCTCTAAACCAGATAGAATCAGCACTCTCTGCTGTTTCCAGGCGGAAATTATTCCTTCAAGAAACATTGGACTCTGGCATGGTTCCAGAGGACTGGAAAATTGCAAATGTCCACTCTTTAAGAAAGGAGGGAGGCAGCAGAAGGGAAATTATAGACCAGTCAGCCTGAACTCAGTGGTTGGGAAGATGTTGGAGTCAATTGTTAAGGATGAGGTTATGGAGCACTTGGTGACACAGGAAAAGATAGGCCAAATCAACATGTTTTCCTTAAGGGAAAATTTTGCCAGATGAATCTGTTGAAATTCTTTGAGGAGATTACAAGTAGGATAGATAAAGGGGAGGCAGTGGATGATGTATATTTGGATTTTCAGCAGGCCTTTGACAAGGTGCCACACATAAGGCTGCTTACCAAGTTAAGAGCCCATTGTGTTAAAGGGATGTTACTGGCATGGTTAGAGCATTGGCTGACTGGTAGGAGGCAATGAGTGGGAATAAAAGGATCCTTTTCTTGTTGGCTGCCAGTGACTAGAGGTGTTCCGCAGGGGTCATTGTTGGGATGGCTTCTTTTTATGCTCTATATCAATGATTTATATGTTGGAATAGATGGCTTTGTTGCCAAGTTTACAGGTGATACGAAGATTGAAGGAGGAGCAGGTAGTGTTGAGGAAACAAGTAGGCTGCAGAAGGACTTAGATTAGAAAAGGCAAGAAAATGGCAAATGAAATACAATGTTACTTGTAAATAAATGCATGGTCATGCATTTTGGTCGTAGAAATAAATGTGCAGACTATTTTCTAAACAGAAGAAAAACCAAAAATCTGAGATGAAAAGGGACTTGGGAGTCCTTGTGCAGAACATCCTAAAGATTAACTTGCAAATACAGTCCATAAGACCATAAGATCATAAGACCATAAGACATAGTAGAATTAAGCCATCTGGCCCTTCGAGTCTGCTCCACCATTCAATCATAGCTGATCTTTTTTTTCTCCTCCTCGACCCCAGTTCCAAGCCTTCTGCCCGTAACCTTTGATGCCATGTCCAATCAAGCACCTATCAATCTCTGCCTTAAATACACCCAATGACCTGGCCTCCACAGCTGCATGTGGTAACAAACACCACAAATTCACCACCCTTTTTCTTTTTTTTAAGTCAAAGTATTTTTATTAACAAAGAAAAATAGCAGAACATATGTTATAATATAACCAACCATTTTATACCAGTTACAAAAAGAACCCCCCCCCAAATAAACAAGAACAAACAGAACCAGCCAGACCAGTCAAAAATAGATACAAAGGCCTAGTGAACATATAAAGATAGAGCACCTTACACATTCAAATAATTTTTTCGGCAAAAAATATTTTTGACAAAACTTAAAAAAGGTTGCCAAGTGGTGTTAAATCTTGCAGACAGCTCCCTGACTAAATAGTGGATCTTCTCAAATTTTATAAAGTACATGATATCTTTGATCCAATGTCCATATGTTTCTAAAAGAAGACTTCCTTCAATAACCTAAATAGTCAAATTTCAAGTTTTATTTGGAATAAAAAAACAGCCCAGAGTAAAGGAAAAAGTACTATAGAGGCCTCGTAAGATGGGGGGTTTAGCACTTCCACATTTTCTACTGGTCAGCTAATATAAGAGCAATTTTATATTGGACAAGAGATGATATTGCTGCTCCTAGCTGGGTGATTATGGAGAAGTCATCCTTACAATTTACCTCTTTGTCAGTAATATATGCTGAACTACCACTGTCACAACCTGTATCTAGTTTCATACTGAATCCAGTTGCGATGTACTCCATTAAAATTTGGTTCCAATTTAGACGTCATTTTACAGTTAATAACCTCTCACTCACTGCACCAGTAGCAAAAAATTACATGTTCACCCCATCAATAATGGATGTAGCGTTTGATATTTGGTCCAAACACGGTATCACTTCATTGTATAATCTCTACATTGACAGCAATTTTGCCTCCTTTGAACAGCAAGTTAAGAAATTTGATATACCTAGGACACACCTCTATAGATATTTACAAGTCAGAAGCTTTATGGCCTCTCACCTTGAGTGCTTTCCCTACTGCCCCCCTTCATCACTCTTAGATTCAGTCCCTAAGTGCAAATTTGATGTGAAACAATCTGTAAGCAAAATCGATGAGCTACTTGATGTAGTTAATCCTGAGAATTTGGATTTATTAAAATATAAATGGGAAGAGGATATTTAGGAACAAATTCTGGATGACATATGGCAAAAAACAATTCAGTTTAAAATTGTGCAACATTGTCATTGGTCTAAAGTTAGATTGGCTAAGATTAATAAAGATCTTGACCCAATGTGTGACAGTTGTAAACAACTCCCGGCTACACTCTGCCATATGTTTTGGTCGTGTCCAAAATTAGTAAATTTCTGGGGTTTGATTTTTGAAACTTTTTCAAAAATTTTTTGACAATTAATTACACCATCTTGGTCAATAGCACTATTTGGAGTGTCTTCTCAGAAAGTTAACCGCAGCAAATTCCAAACCAATCTCATTGCTTTTTGTTCACTTCTTGTCAGAAGGCTCATCTTGTGCAAATGGAAAGACTCTTCACCGCCCTTTTTCTAAAGAAAGTTCTCCGCATCTCGGTTTTAAAAGGGCGCCCCTCTATCCTGAGGCTGTGCCCTCTTGTCCTAGACTCTCCCACCATGGGAAACATCCTTTCCACATCTACTCTGTCTAGGCCTTTCAACATTCGAAAGGTTTCTATGAGCTCCCCCCTCATCCTTCTGTATTCCAATGCATACAGACCCAGAGCCATCAAACGGTCCTCTAATGTAACCCTTTCATTCCTGGAATCATCCTTGTGAACCTCGTCTGGATCCTCTAGGTGTGAGGATTCACTTCAGGAAGTCTAGAATACAAGAGCAGGGATGTGATGCTGAGGCTTTATAAGGAACATACAGAATTAAGGTATTAGGCCAAATATTCACCTTGGGTTTCACTGTGTGTCAATAATGGGCCAAGATTTAACCCATCATTATCTAAATATGGGAGCAGTTTTTTCCGTTCCTACCCTTGCCTTTCTTAGCCTTGGAAGACATTCTGCAGTGGGTAGATAGAGGTTCTTCCACTCTTACTACCGTAAAAAAAGAATTGTTTCCAGATAACTTATTTATTATATTTATTTATTTGGAGATGTAGTGCAGAGCAGGCCCTACCAGCCCTATGAGCTGTACCACCCAGCAACCCACCTTTTTAAAATGTGCTTAATCACAGGAAAATTTACAATGACCGATTAACTTGCTAATTGGTGCAACTTTGGACTGTGGGACAAAACTAGAGCACACAGAAGAACCCCATGTGGTTCACGGGGGAACATGCAAACTCCATACACACAGCGGCAGAAATGAACTCTGAACTCTGGATCTGTAATGGCATTGTGCTAACCACTCTGCTACCAATGCCTGATATGTTACCCAGAAATAATTATAACTTACTCCTCAATTCCAAAAATTTTAACCCCGCCTTTTAGTTGCTTTGAGACTGCCTCAACGTTGTATAATTTACACATTCTTTGATAATAAATGTACTTTGAATCTTTGATATCAAGCAGTAGTAAATCAAGGCAATTGGACTTACTGTGTTGTCTAGAAGATGTTTCGTAACTCACCCGAGAGGCTTCTTCAGTTCTGATCCATGGTGGGTAGTTTTCCAGCTTATAAACTCTGTGAGTTGTTTAAAGGTGTAGCAATCACATGAGAGTCTTTAAGAGTCGTAGAGGTAATAAGAGGGTTACTGGTCTTACCTTTGCATGAATAGAGATGTGAACTATTGTGGAAGCATGTTGGGGCTGCATCGTTAAGTAGCTGATGGTGTTAGGGTTCTAGATAACACAGCAAGTCCAGTTGCCTTGATGTTGAGCTGGTTGACTTCATTAACTTTGCCTCCAGCTTTCACCCTGCCCTCAAGTTTACCTGGTCCATTTCCGAGACCTCCCTCCCCTTTCTAGATCTTTCTGTCTCTAACTCTGGACACAGCTTATCTACTGATGTCTACTATAAGCCTACTGACTCTCTCAGCTATCGGGACTATCCCTCTTCTCACCCTGTCTCTTGCAAAAATGCCACCCCCTTCTCGCAATTCCTCCCTCTCCGCCGCATCTGCTCTCAGGATGAGGCTTTTCATTCCAGGACGAGGGAGATGTCCTCCTTTTTTAAAGAAAGGGGCTTCCCTTCCTCCACCATCAACTCTGCTCTCAAACGCAACTCCCCCATTTCATGCACATCTGCTCTCACTCCATCCTCCTGCCACCCCACTAATAATAGGGTTCCCCTGGTCCTCACCTACCACCCCACCAGCCTCCGGGTCCAACATATTATTCTCCGTTACTTCCGCCACCTCCAACGGGATCCCACCACTAAGCACATCTTTCCGCCCCCCCCGCTTTCCGCAGGGATTGCTCCCTACGCGACTCCCTTGTCCATTCGTAGCCCCCATCCCTCCCCACTGATCTCCCTCCTGGCACTTATCCTTGTAAGCGGAACAAGTGCTACACATGCCCTTACACTTTCTCCCTTACCACCATTCAGGGCCCCAGACAGTCCTTCCAGGTGAGGCGACACTTCACCTGTGAGTCGGCTGGGGTGATATACTGCATCCGGTGCTCCCGATGTGGCTTTCTATATATTGGCGAGACCCGACGCAGACTGGGAGATTGTTTCGCTGAACACCTACGCTCTGTCCGCCAGAGAAAGCAGGATCTCCCAGTGGCCACACATTTTAATTCCACGTCCCATTCCCATTCTGATATGTCTATCCACGGCCTCCTCTACTGTAAAGATGAAGCCACATTCAGGTTGGAGGAACAACACCTTGTATTCCATCTGGGTAGCCTCCAACCTGATGGCATGAACGTCGACTTCTCTAACTTCCGCTAATGCCCCACCTCCCCCTCGTACCCCATCTGTTATTTATTTATATACACACATTCTTTCTCTCTCTCTCTCTCCTTTTTCTCTCTCTGTCCCTCTGACTATACCCCTTGCCCATCCGCTGGGTTCCCCTCCCCACTTTTCCTTCTCCCTGGGCCTCCTGTCCCATGATCCTCTCATATCCCTTTTGCCTATCACCTGTCCAGCTCTTGGCTCCATCCCTCCCCCTCCTGTCTTCTCCTATCATTTTGGATCTCCCCCTCCCCCTCCCACTTTCAAATCTCTTACTAGCTCTTCCTTCAGTTAGTCCTGACGAAGGGTCTCGGCCCGAAACGTCGACTATACCTCTTCCTAGAGATGCTGCCTGGCCTGCTGCGTCCACCAGCAACTTTGATGTGTGGTGCCTTGATTTACCACTGCTTGATATACAATGACCTGGATGACTGAAAACCTTCATAGACATTTTGAATCTTTGAATTACATTCACCCTACAACTCAAATGCTTTCTTTGCAACAATAAGGACGACCAAAAGAAAACATTAAGACATGCTCTACATTTACCCTGAATGAGTGGGAGTATCAGGAGAAAAGGATCAGTAAATCTCTCAGGACGTTTGAACATTTTTAAAAACACTGAGTATTTCTGAGATGCACTGGTTAAGAGGCCCTATGACCTCTTTACACACAGTGCTAAGGATTGTCAGGGCAAGCGATCACTGTAAAAACTGCAAATGCCTGCATAACAATTAAACATAATCATTTACTCAGAGCACATTGTAAATGAGAAAAGGTTGATTCTAGCCTTCATGTATTCTGTATTTGACATTTACTGAAAGGTTTTGAATTTTGTACATCTATGAGTTTACTTGCGCCAGTTTAAATATGGTTTAAAAGTAGCCAAGGCTTTGAGTTACTAACGGGTTTAAGAATGAGAAAAAGAACAGCACATATTGTGAAGGACCAAAGAACATGGAGGCTGATTGTGCTTATTTGGTGAAGTACATAGATTATAACTATGCAGTTGACAATGTACCCCACATTAAGTACAGATTATTATGAATATGTTTTGCTGGGATGCAGCTTTACTTGTTAGCACTGAGCGCTATGAAAAGGAAGGCACTTTGAAAGCCACTTTCTGTCCATTAATTATAAATAGAACAATTGAACTCAACAAACTTCTAAGGAAAGAGCACTAAAATTCGTACAGCCTTAATACCTTAAGGGATCAGGTCTTCTTATGAAACTGCTGTGAAAGCATTCAGAAAGAAAATGGTTCTTTATCCAGTGCTTAAAATTTTAACAGCCCAGCAGCCACAAATGACATAATAGATGATGAGATAGTTACAAGTCAGTTGTAACATCAATGGAGTATCAATTGCTAAACCTACTTTTGGTAGAAAATGCAATAATTTATTTTTCATTTGAAACCTTATTTTAAGTTCTATTTGCAATGTGAGACCAAATCACTTTGCTGCAAATAGGCCAGCATTGATATTTTGTTTGAGAGATTAGTATTTAGAGATTGAAGTGTGGAGAATAGCGTGTTTAAGCCTCGCAAAACTGAAGACCTAAAGCAAGATGCACTATTCCTGTTAGGGATGAAAATCCAGCTCAACTCTGACGTCAAATTTACTGGGAAGGTTTGAGCCAGGGGAATAGACAGAGGTGTGATCTGTAGATAGGAAAATTCTTTTATCTGCTTTCTCGCAAAATAATTGATTATTATTCCATAAGGATCTGCTACCTTCTCTCACTCAAGGGGAATCTGAGCAAACTTTGCATGTGTTTGTGTATGTGTCTGCATCTATCTCATCTAACTCTCTTCCCCCCACTCTCCCAATCTCCCTGAGGTGAGGTCAAATGTTCCACAGACACTTTTAACTTGACCCTAATCCTTGACAACAGCTGTGCCGGAGGGCAAGCGAAAACTCTGCCTGGTTTTGTCTTTCTACTAACAAGGATGCATGTTAATAGTAACCAGAATAATTGCAATGACAATGCTATTCAACCGAGGAAAACCTATAGTTCAGTATGCGTAGTATTGTGGGTGTGTGGTTGAAGACGCTGGAGCCACCTTAACATTTTCACTCGCTCATCTTCCCAGATTTCAAGAACATTACACAGTTATTGGTCAGGACCTATAGAACCCACCTTAGTCTTAATGCCTTTAACAAACAATCTGTGAGGAAACAAATCTGTCTTGCCCATCTACCAGATATTTGATAGTCTATAATTATATTTAGTATTTGTTTTAATATTTAATCAATGACCAGGTTTTTGTCAGAAAATAGAATAAAAAAATTAAACTGGATATCCTATCCAGAGAGTGCTGAGAGCTATATGAAGGAATATTCATTTCAAATAGAAATACTGATGCCATTAGCGGAAGAGGTGTTCCTCAACATGGCCTGATAATTGAAATATCCTGACATCCTTGAATGACCACCGATCCATGAAGCAGTAGACATCCGGCATAATACTGTGCAATCCTTTTACCCATTTAAGTAAAGGCTTACTGTGTATGTTCAGTGGCTGAGAAGCAGGATGAAGTGAGTGTAAATACAATATTTTATTATTAGCAGAATTATCCTGGGAAATGATGCCATGCAGACTGCAGATCACTTTTAATTAATGGGTAAAAAGATGCAGGTGCCAGAATTGTGATGGTAGCTATACAGAATCGTACATATTGCCTGTCAGATCAACACATTCACCACAACTACAGCAGCTCCTTAGCAGTTGTGAGGAAATAGCTTACACCCTGTTATATAGGAATTGAAATAAAGCCTGTTTATATAACGCCTTTTTTTCCTCATTAAGATGAATCAAAATTTTTCACAATTAATGGAAAAATCTAGCTGACTGCCTTTCCAAATCAGGACTAGCAGAGTCCAAATTGCACCATTATCAAATAGGTATGAAGTTTCTTCTCACTTATTAACTGTCCAAAACATTCCACATTAATACACAGAATATGGATGGTACTGACAAGGAAAGTGTTTTTACACAGAGGTCTAATTATTCTCAGGATCGTGTCGAGCCACTGTGCATGAGATGAAGATATCCCTATAGTGATGTGGGGTGAAGAGTTCTAGAATTTTGCTCCGGTCCTGCTGGATGATCAGTGGTTTGGGAGGTACTGTCAAGGAACAAGTTTGGTGCATACCATGTTATGAATGATGCACTATACAGCCATTGTACAACAGTGGTAGATGGAGTAATGTTGAGGGGTAGATTGCTGATTGTGTGAACTACTTTGATGTGAATGGCTGCTCCAATTTTCTGGTCAATTATGACCCCATGATGTTGAGGATTTGTGGAGAGATTGGAAAATGTCTAGACTCTCCCTTGTTAGGAGACAGCCATTGCTTGATCCGTGTTTGACACAAAGTTAAGAACATTTATTTCTTCAGGCAAAATTTTCTTTCTCTAGGGTCTCGTAAAAGGAATTAACATTATAAAAAAAATCTGCATCTTCTACCTAATGACGGAAGAAGTTCATTTACGAGCAACACACACATGTTGCTGAAGGAACTCAGCAGATCAGACAGCATCCATGGCAATGAGGAAATGGTCAATGTTTCAGGCCGCAGCCCTTCCTCAGGACTGAAAAGAAAGGGAGAACACACCAGAATAAAAAAATGCGGGAAGGAGAAGAAGGATAGCCAGAAGATGATAGGAGAAACCAGGTGGGTGGGAAAGGTAAAGGGCTGAAGAAGAAAGAATCTGATAGGAGAAGAGAGTGGACCATAGGGGATAGGGAAGGAGGTGTGGTGTCAAGGCAAGTGACAGGCAGATGAGAAGAGATAAGAGGCCAGAGTGGGGAATAGAAGAGGGGAGGGGGAGAGAATTTTGTTTCACCAGAAGGAGAAATTGATATTCATACCATCAGGCTTGAGGATACCCAGATAGAATATAAGGTGTTGCTCCTCTACCCGAGGGTGACCTCATTGCGGCACAAGAGGAGGCCATGGACTGGCACGTCAGATTGGGAATGGGAATGGGAATTAAAATGTTGGCCAGGGAGTTCAGCTTTTGGCAGAAGGAACGGAGCTACTCGATGATGTGGTCCCCTAATTTACGCTGAGTGTCATCAATGTAGATGAAGCCGCATTGGGAGCACCAGGTACAGTAGATGACCCCAACAGATTCACAGGTAAAGTGTTGCCCCACCTGGAAGGACTGTTTGGAGCCCTGAATGGAGTTGAATGGGCAGGTGTAGCACTTCGGCTGTCTACAGGGATAAGTGTCGGGAGGGAGATTAACAGAGAGGGGAACAAATGGCCAAGAGAGTCATGGAGGGAGCAATCCCTGAGGAAAACAGAAGGTGGCGGGGGGGAGATAAAGATGTGTTTAGTGGTAGAATTGGTAGAGTCTGTATGGAGATGGCGGAAGTCACAGAGAATGATGCGTTAGAAGTGGAGGTTCATGGGTGATCGGTAACAACAAGAGGACCTCTATCACTATTAAGGTGGCGGGAAGATGGGAAGAGCATGGATGTTCAGGAAATGGAGGAGATGCAGGTGAGGGCAGCGTCAATGGTGGAGGAAGGGAAATGCCGTTCTTTGAAAAAGGTGGAGATCTCTGGCCTCCTGGAAAGAAAAGCCTCATCCTTGGAGCAGATGTGGTAAAGATGAAGGAACTGAGAAAAGGAACAGCATTTTCACAGGAGGCAGGGTGGGAAGAGATATAGTTAAAATAGCCATGGGAAGCAGTAGGTTTATAAAAGGTGTCAGTCGACAGTTGTTTTTCAGAGATGGAGACAGAGAGATCAAGAAAGGGGAGGGAGTTATCAAAAATGGACGAAACAAACTTAGGGGCAGGGTGGAAGTTGGAGGCAAAGTCGATGAAATTGGCAAGTTCAGCATGGATATGTGAAGCAGCACCAATGCAGTCATCAGTGCAATGGCAGAAGAGTTAGGGAGCATTACTGGGGAAGGCTTGGAACATGGAATGTTCTACACAGCCAGTGAAAAGACAGACATAGCTGGGACCTGTGTGTGAGCCCATAGCTTTCCCTTAAGTTAAGAGAAAGTGGGGGGAGCTAAAAGAGAAGTTGTTGAGGGTGAGCAACACACACACACACACACTTCTCCTTCTTCGGTTGTCCATTGAAATCCAATGACGATGTCCACTCCTTTAACGGTGAAACCTTTAATGACTATACAGTCCTATCCTGTACCCACAAGCCTTTATTGCAGGTGGGACATCTATATATGGTAGTGGAGGCAATCATGGCTGCATTTCTCATGGCTCTCTTCTGCTGTCTTCTGGTTGTTCTTTTCATCTCCAGAATACGAACCCCATCCCTACACAGCTGTCTCCAAGTGGGACGGTCAGCAGCAACATCCTCCAGGTCCTCGGGTCTGATCTTGCACTTCCTTAAAGCATTCTTCATCTGATCCTTATAGCACTTCTTCGGCCTTCCAGCTGAGCGTCCACCATGATGTGGCTGGCCGTATAACACTCTGCGGGGTAGCCGAAATGGGGGCATTATTATCATGTGCCCCAGCCACTGCAGTTGGCGCTGGGTGATCATGACCTCAATACTCCTGCAGTTGGTCTTTACAAGTATTTTTGTGTGAGCCATCCGCTCACGCCAAGTAATTCCCAGGATGCACTGGAGGCAGCTTATGTGGAAGCACTCCAAGGACTTGATGTGACGGCTGTAGTTTACCCAAACTTCACAACTATAAAGGAGGGTGGTGACACAGACCGCCTGGTATATGGCGACCTTTGTGGAGGGACGAAGGCTCCTGTTCTGAAAGACTCTACGCCGAAGTCTCCCAAAGGCAGCTGATGCCTGTTTAATGCGGCTCTGGATGTCGTTGTCAATGCCGCTATCCTCAGAGAGAATGCTCCCCAGATATTTGAAAGATGGCACTACTGACAGCTTTTCATCACCAACAGTGAAGGCAGGTAGAGTGGGTGGGACACTGGTACTCCATTGGCAAACCACTTCTGTCTTGGTGGTATTGATAGTCAGTCCCATCCTGCTGTACGCTCTCACCGCCACAAGTACACTCTCAAGGACAGTCTGAAGATCTTCCGGAGTGTGGGTCACAGAGCACAGTCGTCTGCATACTGCAGCTCCAGGACCCGCTCTCTACGGAGTTTGGTGGTTGCGTGGAGCCTCCTGATGTCAAAGAGGTTGCCATCTAATCTGACATCCACTGCCACACCGCTGTTGTCTTCAATCTCATTGTGGAGAAGCTTAGTAACACACAAGAGAAAGATGTTAAAGAGCACTGGCGCTAGCACACACCCCTGCCTCACCCCTGTGCGTACGAGGAAGGGCTTGGACTCCTGTCCTCCTATGGTCACCCAAGCAGTCATCCCATTGTAGAACTGGCGAAGGATGTTAACAAATTTATTGGTACAGCCAAACCTGAGGAGGACATCCCATAGAGCTCTCTTTGCACAGTGCCGAATGCTTTGGAGAGGTTGACAAAGGCCATAAACAGGTCCTGATGCTGCTCCCAGCATTTTTCCTGAAGCTGCAGGGCTGTGAAGATCACGTCGATCGTGCTCCTGTTCTTCCTAAGTCCACACTGCAATTCAGGCAGCATTGACTCGGTGATGTTGCTAATGAGTCTCTGAAGCATCACCTTAAACAGGACCTTTCCAGCAACAGAAAGGAGTGATATGCCCCTACTATTGCCGCAGATGGCCTTGTCACCTTGTGTGTGTCTCTCTCTCACACACACATCCTTTTCCTAACATCATTCACAATGAAATGTCATCTTGTGACCAGGATGTTGTGAATTTTCCTCCACAGTAATATCTCCCCATTGTAAGGCGTTATGATTGACAATCTGAAATCAACACAAACCTTGCTTTTTTGTTCATTCATTTCATCTTGTTTGTCACATTGTCACTTTCTGTGTACGGAACAGTTCCCTGGGTGGAATGGATTTTTTTTTTCAATGTTCTCATTTATTCTTTTCCACTAAACCCATCGATGCGTGCTGAGCTATTGTTTTACAATCGCTGGCTGCTATCACACCAGCTGACTGTACTTCTGTGAGCTGATGGACTTGACAATGAAACCCTACACCATCTGTAATCAAGCTCCAAATATGAAGAAGTTCAATGCCTACAATGGAGTCTTCATTGATTGTCATTCTCCACATTGTAACCCAATCAACCATTTCATCTTGAAATGGTGAACTACAGAACCCAAAGTTGCTTCTACCTAACATTGGTTAATTTAGGAAACTGGGGGCGGGGGGGTGGGGGTAAACTGGATTATTACACCCTTTGGATAGGTGCACACAAGTTCAAGTTCAAAGTACATTTATTATCAAAGTACATATACTTCATGCAACCTTGAGATTTGTCCCCTTACAGGCAGCCACAAAAAAAAGAAACCCAATTGAATCCATTTTTAAAAAGACCATCGTACACCCAATGTGCAAAGAATATAAAACAAGAAAAGTAAGCCTGAAACGTCGGCTGTACTCTTTTACATAGGTGCTGCCTGGCCTGCTGAGTTCCTTCAGCATTTTCTGTGTGTTGCTTGGATTTCCAGCATCTGCAGATTTTCTCTTGTTTGTTGTTGAGGGTGAAGACCAGTTCTGCCAGATGGAGGAGGGTGGTTGTGGAGGGAAACTAGTTGGTTCTTTTATTGGGAAAGAAGAGGAAAGCTTTAAGGCCTTCTTGATGGGGGGATAGACGTGTATGGGGATTGGACATCCATGGGGAAAATGAGACAGTCAGGGCCAGGGAATTGAAAGTTTGTGAGGAGATCGAGAGGATGAGTAGAGTCGCAAATGTAACCGGGAAGGTACTGTACCAAGGGGGATAGAAAGGAGTCGAAGTATGAGGACATGAGTTTAGTGGGGCAGGACAGTCCAAGACAATGGGCCTACCCAGACAGTCAGGTTTGTGGATCTTGGGTAGGAGGTGGAAGCGAGTAATACAGGCTAAGGGAACTATGAGTTTGGTGGCAGTGGATGGGAGTTGCCCAAAGTAGATCAGGTCCATGATGACACTGGAGACAGGTTTATGATAATCCAGAGTGAGGTCCTCCTGAATAGGTGTCTGAAAGTTGCCAGCTGGTCTCAGTAAGGTAGTGGTCAGTCTGCCACACTACAACAGCAACCCTTTTGTCTGCAGGTTTGATGGTAAGGCTGGGATTGGTGCAGAGAGAATGGAGGACAGTGAAACAACTGAAAACGCTTTGGCTTTAGGAACCATCATGTGGAACTCCTGTAGTGACGTCTGGATCTGGGATGACCTCCAACAAACAAAATCATTTTCCTTTGTTCCGGCTGTGACTCTAGCTAGTGGAACTTATCAAAGCCATTAGTTTTCCATAGGCCACATTTGATTAAATGGTGTTTTAATGTTAACAGCAACCATTTCACCTTACTTTATTATTTATTTTGTTTATCTTTTCTAGATCAAGATTGGAATGAGTTCTGAAACTCAAACTGAGCCTCATGAATAAGGAAGTGCCATTTGACCGTACTGTCAATAAAGACCAATCGCATGGTAATCCACCACATTAGGTTTGTGCTGTTTTTGTGACCAGGATGTACTTCCACAATCTTCTATGCTCCTGGGTAGATGGCAGCATGCACTAAAGACTAGACCAATTTGGAAGCACACTACTTCAGGATGACAACTGGGATATTATTGGAGCCTAAAGCACTGGGTGTTCCTAGTGCATGCTCTCCTATGAAGTGAATCACATTAGCCGAAGACTGCTTGTTGTGAAGACGAGAAGCACAGAAAAAAATTAAGACCAGCCATCAACGCACTTCTGGCGGAAGATGGCTACAAAGACCTAGGTTATGGAGTTGCATCTATAGAAATCTATGTCCAATGTTTGGTTTGTACTTGGATCCCTGTGGTAAATTTGCTAGGCAGACATCTCATTTCAAATTCTACATTGAAGAATCCATCTATACTTCCCATTGAACCATAGCTTGATGGTAAGTGTAGAGTGGATGGTATGCTAGGGCATTGGGCTACGCATTATGCTGGAATGCAAGTCTACTATTATTAATGGCCCACAAAGCTATACGGATTTCTAAATTTGAGCAGAAAAATCTGTTCCAATTTTGATTAATGAGCTCACATAGTGGAGGATGCCTCAGGGTGAAGACTTTGCCCCAATGTATACCAGTCACATCCATCAGTGCTGTCATAGACAGAGCCACCTGCGATGGGCGGATTGGTGAACTCAAATTTATCTTTCATGATGGTCCGTTTGCTAAGTATTACGAAGTCAGCCTGGCACCTTTAACCTTCAGAACTTAACCAGCAATCTTGATGAAGTCTTCCACATTGTCACTGTCTGTGGCTCTTCCCTCTGCTGTTCAATGTGGACAAGACTGCATCATCGTCTGAGGGAGAGCAATAGGTAATAATCAGCAGCAAGTTTCTCTAATGCTATCTACCAGTTTGTATATGGCACCACAGTGTCATGACCAAATCTCAAATAAGGGCGAGCTGGGGTACAGGAAAGAGATAGAGAGCCCAGTGACTTGATATTTAGCCTACAACTTTTCTCTCAATGCCAGTAAAACAAAAGCGCTAGTCGATTACATTCAAGAAATGACAGAGAGCATATGCCCCTGTTTACATCAATGATACTGAAGAGAAAATAGGCAGGAGCTTCCAGTTCCCGATGTGAACATCGCCAATAGATTGTACTGGTCCATCCATGTACATACCATGGCCAAGAAAACACACCTAACTCTACCTCCTTAGAAGGCTAAGGAAATTTGCCTTGGTATAGCAACTGCTCTGCCCAAGACCACAAAAAATTGCAGAGAGTTGTGGACACCACTCCGCACATCACAAAAACCAGCCTCCCCTCAACAGAGGCTACACTTCTTGCCAATTTGGAAAAGCAGCCAGCCTAGTCAAAGGTCACTCCCACCACGAACATTCTCTCTTCTTCCCCCACTCCCATTGGGCAGAAGATAGAAAACACTGAAAGTATGTATCACTGAGTTCAAAGACAGCTTCTCAATCACTGTTGAACAGACTATTGAACAGACACTTGTACATTAAGATGGACTCTTGATCTCACAATCTACTTTGTTATGGCTTTGCACTTTATTTTCTGCTTTCACTGCAACTGCAACATTCTGTTATAGTCTTACCTTTGACTTACAACAGTGTTGTGAAATGATCTGCATGGATAAAAAGCAAAACAAAATTTTTCATTGCACCTCAAGTCATGTGACAATAATAAACTGATTACCAACTACCTTAACAACAGGAATTCTGCAGATGCTGGAAATTCAAGCAACATACATCAAAGTTGCTGGTGAACGCAGCAGGCCAAGCAGCATCTATAGGAAGAGGCGCAGTCGACGTTTCAGGCCGAGACCCTTCGTCAGGACTGGCGAAGGGTCTCGGCCTGAAACGTCGACTGCGCCTCTTCCTATAGATGCTGCTTGGCCTGCTGCGTTCACCAGCAACTTTGATGTACCAACTACCTTACTAATTTTTGAATGAATGGAGTCGCTGTTGATGATTCCTAAGTGACAGCCTCCAAAGTTTATGCCAATGCTTTACCATCACATGTGGCAAATGATGAAATCATGGCTTCATACTCAGGATAAACTATGCTGCTAGTGTGAAAAAAACTCTGTTGATTCTAACTAGTTAGCAATCTAGATTTGCCTTCGCCATGTGCCTTCAAGCTGTTTTGGTGGCCTAAAAAGCCCAAGGTTAGCTTATAGAGCTGCTCATGGGTCAAGTCTTAGCTGGAAACCTTGCTGGAAGGCTCTGAGCTGTTAAGCAAAAGTTATAATTCAGTACCATGACTATACAGAATACACATTGAAAGTTTGTGAACTAACTGGGAAACTGAGCAAAGGAATGGCAAATAGACATTAACTCAGTCAAGTGTGAAGCAGTGCATTTTTGGAAGAGAAACTAGGACAAGGCTTACACAATAAATATCATGGCCCTGGAGACAGTTGTAGAACAAAGAGAACTAAGGCTTCAAGAATATTGTTGCCTAGACATGGCCAGATGTGTAGACAGGGTGGTGAAGAAAGTAAGTAGCATGCTTTCCTTATTTGGATGGGGATGTCATATTGCAGTTATATAGGACATTGGTTCAAAGTTCAAAGTAAAATTTATTTAAGGTACATATATGTCAGAATATACGACCCTGAGATTCATTTTCTTGTGGGCAGTCACAGTAAGTACAAGAAACAGGATGAATGAAAGACCACACACAAAGGACACCCAGACAAATAATGTGTAAAAGACAAAAAATTTGCAAATACAAAAAGAAAGAAAAAAATAATAATTAATAAATATCAAGAATATGAGATGAAGAGTCCTTGAAAATGAATCCATAGGTTGTGGGAACAGTTCAGCGATGGGATGAGTGAAGTTGAGTGAAGTTATCACCTCTGGTTCAAGAACCTGATGGTTGAGGGTAATAACTGTTTCTGAATCTGGTGCTGTGGGTCATGAAGATCTTGTTCCTTCTTTCTGATGGCAGTAGCAAGAAGAGAGCATGGCCTGGATAGTTGGCGGGACCTTGAGGGTGGATGCTGCTCTTCTGCAATAGTGCTTTGTGTAGGTGTTCAATGGTTGGGAAAGCTTTACAATTAATGGAATGCTCCGTATTGATGACTTTTTGTTGTTTTTTTCATTCAACAGCATTGGTGTTTCCATACCAGGCTGTGATGGAACCAGTCAATATACTCTCCACCACACATCTATAGAAGTTAGTTGAAGTTTTAGATGACATACCAAATCTTTGTAAACTTCTAAGAAATTAGAGGCACTGCCATGCTTTCTTTCAGCCTAACTTGACATGGACAAGTTGGGCTGAAAAGTCTATTTCCATGCAATGTAACTATCAACCAATGAGTTCTCCTAGTTTAGGCAATGATTTTCATATCTTTGCAAGGAATAACTTACACACAACTGATTAGCAGGATGTACTTTAGTAAAGTCTGAATGGAGTCCCTTGTTCATCTGTCCTCGTTTATTCTCACTGGCCTAGAAATTCAGATGGATGGTACTTTCTTTCAGCTCTCTGGATATGAATATGAAAATCACTTATCAGCATTGAGATACAATTTTGTAGGTTGAATTCAATCATTCCAGAAATTCCACTGGCACCTCTAGTCATGAATCTTTCTTGCATGTTTAACACAATTTCATATACACATTGGCCTCATTCCTTATGCAACACCATTTCAGATCACTAAACTGTTTTCAAAGTAGCCATTGTTAACCATTCCAGAACAACTGGATCTTCACAACCTCAATCTCCCACCAATTTCTGAATCAATTTTACTCACTCCATGATCACCAGCTGAATTTCTATAACAATCCCCATCCCACCCCAAGAACTGCCCATTTACCTCCTGTCTTGTTTGCTGATATGATTTTACCACGATGTGGTCATTTCTTAGTATTGATGCCAGCTTGCTATTCCATATTGCTTGATTAAATAATTTTAAATTCCCTAGTTGCTGCGGTGGAATTCAGATGTCTACTACCAGCACCATAAAGCAATCTATCTGAGCCTCAAGGTTTGCAGCACTTGGTCTTATATCTATAAATCCTCCATCATTGCCTCTCATTCTCCCCAAGTTCATTCCCCTGCCCTGGACTGCAATGCTCGCTCATTCTGTGTCACTACTCGATACTTTAACAGTCAACCAATCCGTCTTCTAAATCCTGAGACATTGAACTTCCAATAACTGCAGTACTTGGAAGAC
Organism: Mobula hypostoma; assembly: GCF_963921235.1. Lineage (NCBI taxonomy): Eukaryota > Metazoa > Chordata > Chondrichthyes > Myliobatiformes > Myliobatidae > Mobula > Mobula hypostoma. The sequence goes on along the minus strand of NC_086121.1, from coordinate 28,847,251 downwards.
AAGCTGAATTGGGATTTGGAACAGAAACATCCTGGGTACTAGGTGATTTGCCGGAAGGCTGGTAATGCTGATTTTAGTTCCTGTGGTCTTCATATGTGGAGAGTAGAGCTACTCGGACTTGATGTTTCAATCCCTATGTCAGTGAGGGATCAGTCGACAGCTGTGAAAAACTTTGAAGCATGTTGATGAGGTAAAAAGCGTTATATAGACAAGACTCTTCACTGATGTGGTTAAGTATATTTTCTCACAGCTGTGTTGAAGCTGTAGTGAAAATGTTGATCTGACAGGCAATACATTCACCCTGTATGGTTATCATCACAATTCTGACACCTGCATCTTTATTACCCATTAATTACCAGCGATCTGCAATCTGCACAGCATCAGTCCCCATGAAAGTTCAGCTAATAATAAAATATTGCATTTACACTGGCTCCATCCTGTTTCTCAGCCATTGTATATTCACAGCAAGCATTATTTTAACCAGTTAAAAGTTGCACTGAATTTGACACAGTGTCTATTAATTTGTAGCTGTATCTGTTTTAATGCTAAATCTTTTCCCATTCCAAATCTATAACCATCTTGGTCTTTCTTCCCATTTTAAATCTTCTCAAGCATGTTTGTTAACTCTTTCAATGCAAAGTGACTTGGAATAATTTATTATTGTTATACAAATGCAAATAGTTGTTAGCACATGCTGGAAGTCTAGATAAATACAAAGCTATGCTTTCACAATGCTTCAATACTGAGTGGTAATTTGAAAATCCTGTTCACAACAACCTGGCAATGTTCTACACCCTTGTTCTCCAAACTATGGAACTCTCCCACAGTCTGTGTAGCTGTCTGAACTTCTCTCCTTTAACCAAAGACACTCAAATGTAGCAATATCAATGAGCACGGGAAGTCTCAAATGCAGATGTCTGCCGTCCACTGGTTTCAAAATAAGCTGTATGTGCAGCCTGCAGCTAATGAGGCAACTGTTTAAAATGATCTCTTCACATTATTTCAGACAGCTTACTCTGACACTAATGCAATTACTTCATTTCAGGTCAAGTAGGTGGGCAGCATGATAGTATAGCGCTCTTACCGCGATGCTTTACAGTATACCAGCTAAAAATAATCGATCAGAGAAATTGATCAGGGTTCTTTTCCAGCTACCATGTGAGGAGTTTCTACGTTCTCCCTGTGAGCACATGGGTTTGTTCCGGGTGCTCCTTCTTCCTCCCACATTCCAAAGGTTAGGGTTAGTAAGTTGTGGGCATGCTTCCAGCACGGCCACACTTGTGGGCTGCCCCCAACACGTCTGTGGATGTGTTGGTCAATGACGCTGTAAGTTTCGATGTTCCGATGCACATGACAAGCAAAGTTAAAATTTCTTTAATCTTTATCTCACTTCCAAGTATGGAAGCCAATACTTCACTTTATATAAGAAGAAAATGCAAGGGGATATGGCATCCCTTGTGCAATAGTGTTCTTTGACAAAATCAAGGAACATTATTGGACAGGGAGACACCACTCTTTTCTCTTCCAAACAGAAAAAAAACAACTTCTCCTTCCTATAGCACGATCAGTAGCCTTACAGCTTACAGTACATTAACTATTCATCCCATTAGTTTCACAATGTGATGAATATTTTATAGAATGGTACCCAGAGAAAGAGGCCATTCAGCCTATGATGTTTGTGCTGACCATAACTTATGTGAGTAACAGTATCTTTTCTGGTCATGAGTTAGATGCCATTACCAGATATTGAAAAAGGCTTAAGGAATAGAAATATCACTGGGAGAAGACTACTCACCCTTTCAGCCTGCCTTGCCTTTCAATATGATCATGGATAATTTTCCATCTCGATTTGCATTCCTGCTCCCTCACCATAATTCTTTGGTGCTTGTACTGTTTAGAAGTCTATCTATCTTCTTCTTAAATAAACTTATCAACTTGGCCTCCAGTTTCTTCTGCGATGGAGAATTCAACAGATATATCATTCCCTGAGTGAAAAAGTAATTCTTGTCATCTTGCTTCTAAATGCCTTACCCCATTCTCTGACATTGTAATTTCTCATTCTAATTACATCCTACCCATATCCAGTATGTGTGGCATTATCAGAAATTTATTTATTTCAGTGAAATCTTCTCTCATTCAGAATCATCATTTCTAATATCCTTGGCATATTTGTGAAATTTGTTGTTTTGTGGTAGCAGTATATTGCAATTCAATAATAAAAACACCATAAATTACAATAAGGAATATATTTAAAAATAAACAAGTAATGCAAAAAGAGAAAAAAAATAATGATGCGTGTACATGGGTTCATTGTTCATTCAGAAATCTGATGTCAGACAGGAAGAAGCTCTTCCTAAAATGTTGAGTGTGTGTCTTTAGGCTGTTGTACCTCTTCCCTGATGGTAGCAATGAGAAGAGGGAATATCCTGGGTGATGGGGGTCATTAATGATGAATGCTGCCTTTTTCAGGCATTGCCTTTTGCTGATGTCCTCGATGCTGGGGAGGCTAGTGCCTATGATGGAGCTGGCTGAGTTTGCAACTTTCTGCAGATTTTTACAATCTTGTGCAATTGCCCCTTCATACCAAATGGTGGCGTGACCAGTTAGACAGCTCTCCATGTTACATCTGTAGAAATATGCAAGAGTCTTTGTTGTCATACCAAGCCTCCTCCAACTCCTGATGAAATAAAGCCGCAGTCATGTCCTCTTTGTAATTGTATCGATATGTTGGGCCCAGGATAGATCTTCAGAGATGTTGACAGCCAGGAACTTGAAACTGCTCACCCTTTCCACTGCCGATACCTCAATAAGGACGGGTGCGTCCCTCAACTTCCCCTTCCTGAAGTCCACAATCAATTCCTTGGTCTTACTGACGTGGATTGCACAGTTGTTGTTGCATCACTACTCAACCAGCTGATCTAGCTAAGTCTCCCCCATTACTATCTGAAATTCTGCCAAGAATAATTGTCATTGGCAAATTTATAGGTGGCATTTGAGTTGTGACTCGCCACACAGTTGTGGGGGGTGCAGAGAGAGAGAAGAGCAGTGGGCTAAGCACACATCCTTGAGGTGAGCCAGTATTGACTGTCAGCGAGGAGATGTTCATTCCTAATACTAGATCCCGGTACCAGGCTGATTGTCCAATACTAGATCTAGTTTGGCAACTCCTCTGGTTGGCCTATCCACATATTATGTCAGGAATCCTTCAGAATTCCTTAAGAAGCTTTAAGTTCCTCGGGGTCAATATCACAAATGACTTGACTTGGTCCAACCAAGCAGAGTCCAATGCCAAGAAGGCCCACCAGTGCCTTTACTTCCTGAGGAAGCTAAGGAAATTTGGCCTGTCCCCTAAAACCCTCACTAATTTTTATAGATGCACCGTAGAAAGCATTCTTCTGGGGTGCATCACAACCTGGTATGGAAGTTGTCCTGTCCAAGACCGGAAGAAGCTGCAGAATATCGTGAACACAGCTCAGCACATCACACAAACCAATCTTCCATCCTTGGACTCACTTTACACTGCACACTGTCAGAGCAGTGCTACCAGGATAATCAAGGACACGATCCACCCAGCCAACACACTTTTCGTCCCTCTTCCCTCCGGGAGAAGGCTCAGGAGCTTGAAGACTCGTACGGCCAGATTTGGGAACAGCTTCTTTCCAACAGTGATAAGACTGCTGAATGGATCCTGACCCGGATCTGGGCCGTACCCTCCAAATATCCGGACCTGCCTCTCGGTTTTTTTGCACTCCCTTACCTTCCCTTTTCTATTTTCTATTTATAATTTATAATTTAAATTTTTAAAAATATTTACTATCGGTTTGTACTTCAGGGAACACGAAGAGCAGAATCAAATATCGTTGTGATGATTGTATGCTCTAGTATCAATTGTTTGGTGACAATAAAGTATAAAGTAAAGGTAAAAAATAAAGAATCTGGTTTGTTATCACTGGCATACAGTATGTCATGGAATTTCTTGTTTTGCAGCAGCCATATAGTGCAATATATAAAATATACTATAAATTACACTAAGAAATATATACTTATAAATTCTGCTGGATGTAAAATAATTCAAGAACTATATTTATAAGAACAAAGAGCTGAACATCCCAAACACTTCCCACGATTTGCTACTTGTCAAACCTCGAATGATGGAGCCTACCTGCAGTGTTTGCCTACATATCAATGTGAATACAGTAATACAATCAGTTGTGAGGTATCTTGAATTTATCCAAAGAATACAAAAATTGGTAACTCAGTGCTGGTTCTCAATTTTATCATCTTACACCTCATGTTGTACCTGACCTGACAGTGCAAACACAGGTTTCCCCCGCCATCCGAAGGCACAGCGTTCCTATGAAATGGTTCGTAAGCCAGAATGTTGTAAAGTGAAGAAACAATTACCATTTATTTATATAGGAAAAATTTGTGAGCGTTCGCAGACCCAGAAAATAACCGACCAAATAATGTCAAATAACACATAAAACCTAAAATAACAGTAACATATAGTAAAAGCAGGAACGATATGATAAATATACAGCCTATATAAAGCAGAAATTCTTTTCTGCAATCATTGCTGCACTGTCTACCGTAGGGAAAATCTCACACAAGCGCTCTTGGCTGAAACACTCGGCGCAAGCGCTCTCGGCAGAAACACTCTGTCCAATAACCTTTAAGCTATGAAGTTGCCAAATCGTACCAAATAACGCATAAAAATACACAGCCTATATAAAGTAGAAATAATGTATGTACCGTGTAGTATCACTTACCGGAATCGGGAAGACAGCAGGCACACTGATGATGGTGTGTTAAGCTGAGTCGAAGGAGGTTGGGGAGGTGGGACACTGGGGTGTCATCTCATCGTCATCCGTTTCCATCAGGGCAGGCAGGTCATCTTCTTCTATGTCTGCCTGCCTCGAGGTCGAAGGTCGAGGTTCGTCGTCTGCTGTGGCTGATGTGGAAGGCTTGGAAAATGACAGTATGCTTGACTGCTTAGCCTTGCGCATTTTTCTATCATACAGTTCTTTGTAAGCACTCAAACCATCCTGCAAATATGTCTTAAACCGACGTACCCTTTCAATATTAAAATCGTACTTTTCTACAATTATTGTTGTCAAGTGCAGCGAAAATCTTACACAGTTGCTTCACATTCAGTTCCTGGACGACTTCACTTTCGGTCTGTTCGCTACTGCATTCGGTTTCGATTGTTATCCTTTCCTTTTCCAATTGCATCAGCTCTTCATCTATCAGTTCTTGGTCATGGGATGCCAAAACCTCTTCAACATCATCTTCGTCAACTTCCACAAGCCAAACTCATTTTGTCCTTACTTCATTCACTATGATCGAAATGCTTAATTTTGTCTAGTTTTACGCTAAGTGTAACACCCTTATGAGGTCTTTCAGGCTTTTCCGATACCTTAGAACTCATCTTGCTAACAGATGCTCAAAATAAATCAACATAAAGCACAGATGCTCACAGGCACGTGTTTAAGCAATGGCGGCTATAATGCGGTTCTGGGGGAGGAGCTTGGCCGCTCGGGGTGCGTGCTGGCTTTTTTCGCGCACTGCCTTTTTTTCGTAACAGTGAAAACACCTTCTGTTAGCGATAACAGGTAACTAATGAAGGTCTTTCGTAACTGCAAGGTGTTGTAGAGCGAACGTTCGAAAAGTGGAGGGACTCCTGTGCTAAATACCAAAAACAGAGATCATTCCCAGCAATTATTTTGGAATAAAAGCAAATGAGATTTGGAAAAGGAAATGTTAATAATGTAATGTTAGAGTGGATACTTTAAGGAAATTCCACATGAGCACATCGATCAGTTCTTTAATAAAGTAACCGAGGTGGCTGATCTGCACGCAGATTTTTGAAAAAGGTATTTGACAGAGTGGTGCATAATGGACATGTCAACAAAATTAAAGTTCATTGGGATTGAAAGGACAGTAGCGTGGCGTGGATACAAAACTGGCAAAGAGATGGAAAGTAGAGAATAACTGAGCAGAGACTTTTCAAATAGAGAAGGAGAATACAAAGGTATTCCCTGGGGCAGGGGCCTAATTAGGATAAATATAAAAATCTTTAATCTCTGCTTGGGTAGATAGGTTATGAACTTAATGTTTATAAGTTATAAGAAACTCATAAAAGTAATGGATGAAGAACAGAGTACCATACTGCAGCAGGATATGAAATGAGCAAATGAAACGCAATGTAAAGTAGCTGAAGTGATATACTGTATTTTGGTTGAAGAAATGTGGAGAGATAATATGAGCTAAACAGCTCAGCATTAGCAGTGTGCAGGTACAGACTATTTTTCTATAACTGTATGCTATGTATTAAGAGAAATACAACTGTGACAGATTTTTATATGCTGTCTGTTTATTTCACCATTAGAGGCATTGAGTCATAAAGTCATACTGCTGGGAACAGGCCCTTCAGCCCAACAAATCCATGCCAACCATCTATACTAGTCCTACATTATGCACACAATTTATTATCATCACATTCCCATCAATTATTCCCAATTCTCCACAAACCTACAGACTAGAGGCAATTCATAGTGGCCAATTAACTTACCTAACTGCGCCCCTTTGGGAAGCGGGAAGAAATCTACTTGGTCACAGCAAGGACATGCAACTTCCATGCACACAAATCTAAGGTCAGCATTTTCAGGCTGCAGCTCCACCATTAACATATTTAATGCTCACTCCAGTTTTGGGGTTCACAACCCGGGGTCCACGGACTCCTCGGTTAATTGTAGGGGTACATGGCATAAAATATGTTGGGAACCCCAGCTCTAGGTTGAATATTAAAAATTTTACTGGTTATAAGCAGTTATTTATTTCCCTTCCTCCTCAATGGTTCAATGGTTCCACGTAATATCAGAGAATGTATACAATATACAACCCGAAATTCTTACTCTTCACAGACATCTACGAAATCGAAGAAAAACCCTAAAGAATGAATGACAGAAGAACGTTAAAACCCAAATCCCCCCCTCTCCCACGCACAAGCAGCAGCAAATCATCAACCCTTCTCCCACCTGCCTCAGCAAAAGCATCAGCACCCACACCCCCACCGCCCAGCATGCAATCAATAGCAAAACCCCCAAAGGGACCGTGATCCAGAGTCCATCAAAAAGAACACTGTTCATCCCAACACTTTGACATCTATAGGCTCGCTCTCTCTCACTAATGAGGGAGTGAGGGAGAGAGAAAGGGGAGGGAGAAGAGGAGAGTGAGGGGGAGGGGAGTGAGCCTGTGGATTCCCATTCATACGATTGTAAAGGCTGATTTATACTGAGGGAGGGAGAAGATGGCGGCGCGACGCAGCACGTGCAGCCTCTCCGGTGAAATGATATCGTATTTGTTAAATATGGGCCCTGCACAATCCTGATTTGATGGAGATGGACGTGAGAAGCACGGAGGAACATCTCGAGAAACTTCTGAAATGCCTGGTTCGCTGCCGCTACTACTGTGCAATTGAGAATCTCCAGAGGGAAGGCCCCAAATCCTCAGCTTTGCCTGTTGCTGGTGGCCGGGGCTGGGGTTGAAGCGCTCGGCAGAGATGGTGCTCGGTGCTCGGTGTCGGAGGCTCGAAGTTTTCGGACAGACTAAGAGTTGGACTGTGGTCAGGTGCTTCCAGGATGCTGCATCGGCAAGTTTGCGGTGCTGGAAGCTCACGGTAGGGAGAGTTTTCTTCCTTCTACTGTCTGCGTGAGATGTTGGGACTTTCAAGAGACTTTGAGACTTTTTTTACCATGCCCATGGTCTGTTCTTCATCAAATTACAGTATTGCTTGCATTGTTGTAACTATATGTTATAGTTATGCGTTTTTTGTCAGTTTTTCAGTCAGTTTGTCTTTTGTTTCTGTGATATCACACCGGAGGAATATTGTATCATTTCTTAATGCATGCATTACTAAATGACAATAAAAGAGGACTGCGTGTCCTTATAATCTAATCTAATACTTGTACATACCAGCTTTGCTGTAGTCTACGCAAGTGGGCTACGCCATTGTGAGCATTTATACTTGTGCATTGGTGTGTCTGCATCACTGTGCAATTCACGCATGTCACGCATGCGCACACACCTGCCCGTGCAAGGCTTCATGGTCATGGTAGTCTTTCTTTGGGTAAACAGGTTTAAAGCGAGCGTCTTTTTTCCTAAAAGCGAAATGTGTCTTCCATAATTTCTGAGGTCTGTAAAGCTTTATGGAAAGCATTGCAGCCAGAGTTCCTTCCCTGCCCTTCAGTCGCTCAATCGGAAGCTATTGCAGCGCAGGAGGAAATGCGATGCTGCCAAGCAGCCCAATCACAGTTGTTGCGGTCTGCGTTGCCGCGATGCTTAGTTACATTTTGAGAGAGGTGCACGTCAGGCTACGGCATAGGGATCCGCGTAGGCACTGCGTAGGGTTCGCGGCTACGCCGTACCTACAACATCGATTTGACGCACAAGTATAAATTAGCCTTAAGGCCCTGGTTCACATGTTGAAGATCAGAGACAGGAGAAATGTGTGCCATCCAGTGGGGATGAATGGATTCAGGGGAGGTTTCTCTGGTGAGGTTGGGCTTGGGGCGTTAGAAAGGGGAGAAGAGAGAAGACGCCGGAGAGAAGAGGTCAGAGGAGTTGATCCGGAGTGGGGCCAGGATTCGATGAAGCCCGGGGAGATCGAAGGAGGATCGGCGAAGGGGAAACCGTGACACATTGGACTGTTTCATTTAAAACAGGCCCTTTTCTTTTTTTTTGCTTTTTCTTTACTAACCCTTTAGTCAAATCAAGAATTATAAAGCTGAATCTTTTAATTGTATGTGGTGTTCTGTCTGTTATTTCGTGGTACTGATTTGTAACAGGGTAACAAATCATGCAGCGTTCGCACAAACAGGGGAGTCGGGGGGCTTGCGCTTCAATCTCCTGCGTTTGGCAGGGCTGGAGGGTGTCTTCCCTAGACTTGCACATCCAACTGAACCAGGGTGTTACACGATCAAATGGGATGACTGTTGTTTCTGGCTCTCCATCGGCTTGAGTTATATTTACCTCCTTTTTTAACTCCCAGCATCATATCCATCTTTACTGTATGATGCAGGTCCTGTTTGGTCCTCCTCTTCTTCCTGATGGTAACATTTTGATGGCTTTTCCCTCAAGTTGCTCCGGTTTCCTTTGAACCTCCCCTGTGTTGCCAGTTTACTCTGTTGAACCTTCTTAGTTGCTTATTCCTCCAAAACATTAATTTGACACATCAGTGATGCTCAACAGTCCGGAGAGTGTAGTAGTCATTTCAAGGACATTATTTTTCTGATTCACTCCTTTAGTTTCATGCATGCAACAGCTAAAGTCAAACCAGAAAAATCAATACCCATTTCCATCTACACTCTGCTGCTTCAAACTCATAATTAAAAAAAGGAATGTCTGGGAAATGGCAGCTTGAACCTGTAAATTGGAAGTACCACTTGAAAGTGCATTGGAAACTGGACTAAACAACACATTTCAAAGCTTCATGATTACCACAGTAAGCCAGCCCTGATACTGGGCATTTTCCACAGTTTGCCAGGTAAAGAAAAAGGCAAGAATCTGACATCCCATCAGATTAATCGAAAAACAAAGTTAAAAGCCCCATAGAGTCTGGAACTCAGAATTAAAAACAAAAAGAAAAAATGCTGTAAATATTCAGTAGGCCAGACAGTGGGTGTGGAGAGGCAAATAGTTAACATTTCTGATCGTTCATCTTTTATCGGAAGTGGGATGTCTCTCCACAGCCGCTGCCTAACCAGCTGAGCATCTCCAGAATTCTCTGCTTGTATAACTGCATTTATACAGTGCATCAGTTTCTTAACATATCAGAAAGCGTGTCACAAAATGGAATTCAGGTGCACTTGTTATGTATGCTACCCAGAAACAACAAAAGGTTGGCCAACCAGGTGGTGAGGAATCCTTCAGTCAGGGTCAACCGTGAACGTTGCACTCCTACCTGTCTAGATATGCAAGCCAGGGCAGTACGATATGGAGAGCAGACTTGCGCCCATGTAGCAAGCTCCCTCTCTCCACACTTCTGATGAACCCAAAGGAATGACACCGACCAATACAGTTTGGCACCTGCAGCATCACAGGAGTTGAACTTAATGTAGGACTGCCTTAGGAACTCCAGCTCTGGATTTTTCCCTCGGGGTTCACTCCCAAAGCCTTCCCCATGGGTGGGTATAGCCACAAGGCAGTGGAGGTTTGAAATCAGAGTTCTCCTTCTCCTAGATGAGTAGCCAACTATGGCTGATGAGACCCATCTGCCCGAAGCAACTGGTTTTAAGGCACCAATAGCTCACCTTTGCCCCTTCTCCTGTCAGTAGAAATGGTTCTGCCAGGTTTAGTAGCTAAGCCTCACATGAATGTGCAAAACTGGATTTGGTTGCCAGAGGCTATTTGAGTTGCATGCCATTAGGAGCATTTAATACGTCGTGGGAGCTTGTCCCTACTACCTCTACCGGCTTTAACAACCTTAGGGAACCAGGTAATCTCTTTAATAATAATGTTGGTTTGGGGAGGATGCTTATGAGGTTTAGCTGTACCAATACAGAAATCTCAGTAATTTTTCTTGAAGAGTGAGTGACATATTTCACATTCATTTAAATATGAGTTTAATATCAAAATAAATGGACAATCTTTCCACCAATGTAACAATCAGTCTTGTGTTGGGTAAAAACAGATTAGATCATTTATACACAACATGATCAACTGTAGAGAGTAAAGTGAGAGAATTCTATCTGCAGAGTCTAATTTTCTAATTTCTAGAGGCAAAAATTGGATATTATTTTTCATTTAGCAGTGATCATTATTGTTAAAAAAGGTATAAAATATCAAACTAATGATTCTGCAGTAACTCTGCTCGATGACTGATAAAATGTCATTCTTGGCCATAGGCAAGTCAATGGAACCTCAAGCTGACTGGGGATGTATTTTAAATACTTCTTAATAACTTCAGAACAATCATGTGCAGTTTATAAACCTTTGAAGCCATCAATTATTTTCATGTAACATAACCTTCCCATCTTTGTAGCAACGGTCATTGCTCCTTCAAACCGGGTTTGAAATATACTGCTGCGCACACTCTGCGTGCCAGCTGCGACTCAATCAGCAGCATTCTCACCTGTGAATCAGAAGGTTGTCGTTTAAATCCCACTCCAAAGCCTTGAACACAACAATCTAGCCAAACGCTCCAGTGCTGTACTGACGGAGTGCTGTACTTAACAGAGTGTTGTCAATTTAGTAAGATAACAGACCAAGCTTTGCTTACTCTCTCAGGTGTTGCAGCCTAATTTTGAGGAAAAGCTGGTACTTATTTATTCTTCTGTCGCCATCACTGAATCAAAATCAGAAGCAGGTTTGATATCACAGGCAAATGTCGTGAAATGTGTTAACTTTGCGGCAGCAGTACAATGAAATACATGATAAAAATAGAGAAAAGACTGAATTATAGTAAGTTTATATATGTATATTAAACAATTAAACTTAAACAAGCAGTGCAAAAACAGAAATTTTAAAAACTACTGAGGTAGTGTTCATGGGTTCAATGTCCATTCAGAAATCGGATGGCAGAGGGGAAAAAGCTGTTCCTGAATTGCTGAGTGTGTGCCTTCAGGCTTCTGTACCTCCTTCCTGATGGTAACAATGAGAAGAGGGAATGTAATGGGTGGTAGAGGCCCTTAGTGATGGAATCAGATTATCTGGTCATAGTTAGAGGAGTCTGCTGTGTTTCCTATAGTGCAACAGTGGCCACATCTCAAGAGTATTGAAGGCATTGTGCTTTGTAGCATCATGAGATTGGCAAAGTCCAATATAAATGCAAGTTGTCCTTTTGTTTTCTTTTTGTGGTGCTGTGACTATATTGAGCTCTTCAGAGAATACTGCTTTCTAACTTATTGCATTACATTTCCTTAAAATGAATTACCTATTCTATCACTCATTATATTTTTCAAACTAAAGCTTGCTGTCACCTTTTCAATATTACCTGATTCACCTAAAGGTGGAAATTAATGTGTGTGATGCATATAAATATTTAATGTGCCCATATTGAATTCTGCTCTGCACCTAATTTAGCAGAGGCACTAAAGCATTCATTCCGTTTCTTGCAATGATGGCAATTTCCTTTCAAACAAATCATTATATTCTGAATATTCTTGGTTTGTTTTAGGCTAGTCTGCTTTTTGTTTCTATTTCAACACCTGTTCAGATTTCAGACACGTCTACGTTCTTAGATATATTGCATTTTTCATTATTAATGACTTGGAAAAATGTGGAAAATGGTTAGTAAATTTGTGGATGCCATAAAAGTTGATGGTGCCCTGAATGGTAAAGAAAGCTGTCTAAGGCTATAGCAGGATATAGATCAGATGGAAGAGTCCAGCAGAGCACTTTCACAAGAAATTTCATCCAAAATTAGTCAGCTCCATCATGGGCACTGACCTCTGAGGTATCCAGGACATCTTCAAGGAGTGGTGCCTCAAAAAAGGTAGTGCCCACCAATAAGGACATCCACCACCCATTACATGCCCTCTTCTCATTGCTACCATTAGGAAGGGGTTACAGAAGCTTGAAGGCACACACTCAACAATTCAGGAACAGCTTCTTCTCCTCTGCCATCTGATTTCTGAATGGACACTGAACCCAGGAACACTACCTCACTACTTTTTATTTTTTTGCACTACTTATTTAATTTAACTATTTAAAATATACATATAGACTTGCGGTAATTCAGCTTTTTCTCTGTATTATCATGTATTGCATTATATTGCTGCTGCAAAGTTAACAAATTTCACGTCAGTGATATTAAACCTGATTCTGATTCAGTAAGTATGAGATGATGCATTTTGGGGAGTCATATAGGGGTAGAGTATTTGCAGTAGGTGATAGGTTGCTAAGGAAAGTTGATAAACATGGGGACCTTGAGGGTTCAAATTTATTGCTTCTTGAAAGTGGCAACATAGATATGGTTGTGAAGAAGGCACCTGGTATGCTTGCTTTCATAGGTGCAGGCGCAGTGTATAAAAGTTGGGACATGATTTTGCAGTTTTACTAAATCTAGTTAGACTGCAGTGGGATATTATGTACAGTCTGGTCACCACACTGTTGGAAAGACGTAGTTGCACTGGAGAGAATGCAGACAAGATCCATCGCAATGTTGCATGGATTATAGAAAGATATTGAGTAGACTTGGATTACTCTCCCTCAAATTTAAGAGGCTGAGGTGACCTGGTAGAAGCATACAATGTTATAAAAGGTTTAGATAGAGCAAGTAGTCAAAATTCTTTTCCACTGTTAAGGGCATAAAATCCAGAGGAGGACATAGGTTTAATGTGAGAGGAAGAATTTTCAAGGAGGATTTGAGGAGAGTGTAAACCAAGAGTGATTGATACCTGAAAAACACTGTCAGAGGAGGCGATGAAGTGAGATACAATCAATATGCCTAAAGAACATTTAGACAGGTACTTAAATCAGCGGAGGATACAGACCATATGTAGGCAAATGGGATTAATGTAGATGGGCAAAGAGGTCAGCATGGGGCTAGTGGGCTCAGGAGTCTGTTTCTGTGCTGTTCAACTCCATGCCTCTATCACCAAAGGCACTCTTCTTCATGTGTGAGAGGCATTTTATTTTACCTCCTGCTGTGGGATATTATCCTTCAACCAAATGTTCATAGTTGGCCTGGGGGCTGCGAATCACATCACAAGCAGAACAGTACCCGAGTTCATAAACCTTTGATGTCATCAATTATTTCAAAGTAATGTAATCTTCCTCATTTGCCTTTATATTTTAACAGTGCAGCAATGGCTAATGCAACTGAAAGCCAAGGTTCAGCTATCATTTCACACACAGCTTTCCCCCCCATACCAATGTACAATCTTTAAATATTGAGTAATTAATTTAATTGCCATTTATTTCCCACAATATAACAGTGATATCACTTCAAATCATTATGGCCTAGAAATTGGTGCAATAAATAGGCTAGCTCTCAATAATTGAGAGTAAATTACAATGTTATGCCACATAACATGTTTAGTATTACAGTATTAGTACTTTTTGCCTAGTTGGGTGAACTGCAAAGAGAAATTGTGATATTGGTGAAAATGAACAATTCTAAGGGAGTTTGACTTCAGAATTAAGAACTACTAGGATGTGAATTAAACTGATAACATATTCTGCATCATACATCAAAGTTGCTGGTGAACGCAGCAGGCCAAGCAGCATCTGTAGGAAGAGGTGCAGTCTCGGCCTGAAACGTCGACTGCACCTCTTCCTACAGATGCTGCTTGGCCTGCTGCGTTCACCAGCAACTTTGATGTATGTTGCTTGAATTTCCAGCATCTGCAGAATGCCTGTTGTTTACATATTCTGCATGGCATTTTCCATGTACGTACAAAATGGCTGCTAAGTATGTGAGGGATAGGTGGGGGGAAGGGTGAGACCACTTTGTTATATGTATGGGTAGCCCTTGGGCAACAGGTTTTCAGATGGCTACTGAGCCATGGGTGGCCCTGAGCCATTGAGTTATAGGAAACTATCAAAGTAATTATTGCATCTTGTACTGAGGTGAGCAATGTAGAAATGCTGCAATGTTTAGTCAGAGGTGATTGTCGCAGCACATAAAAATGATTGGGCTAGCATCTGTGCCAAAGAATCCATGGCCTTGGCTGGGACCCTTTCATCAGTTGATGGGGTTGCTCATTGTCATCTTGTCTGAGAAACAAAAAGACAGGGTTGCACATTATTGTTCCAACTTCTGTTCCTAGGACCAGGGTGGGCGTTGCCCACATTGATACCATCACTCGATTGGCAGATGACAGCAGAAGGTAGTTACATTGGAGTGAATCGCAAAAAAAAACTACTTATTTCCTAACTCGTAGGACTTCCACCTGGAATATCTTATGATGTTAAACATGTGCTAATCAGTTTTAATGCATGATTTGAACATGAAAAATGGGCAGTAATGGGTGCAATTTCAGGCATACACTTAAATTGTGAAAGAATGTGTAAAGTGATCATGTAACAACATCAGCCTAAACCCTTGGACACATGATGCCAGTTTTCTTTTGTCAGTCTCTGAGTGAAACCATGCCACTCCTGAAACCCACAGGCATGAGTGCTTATCGAATCCTCAGCCCTGTGACTTTTGGCTTCTTCTCATTTGCCCTGCTTACCACAGTTTTTCCCTCCAGACGTCTCATTTGGTTTCTCAACAACCAAAAGCAAATTTTATGTTAATTAATTTACATTAGCATTATTAATGATTCCTATGACTTGTATTTAAAAATTCTTGGTCAGTATAACCTGAACTACTGGGGATAATGTAATGAATTAAACCTTTCAGAAGCAATTTCCATGTACATCCAATTAAAAAGTAGGCCGTTGACTGCAACAAAGTCTTAATTTAACAAATCTCAATGCATGCATAAACTTAGAGCAAACAATACTAATGATGTATTGTTTATGTATGCAAATATAATAATTATTGCACAAAGTGACAGTATTATCTCAAAATCCTTTAGTCTAAGTTTGGTGAATCTTGGATAATAATTGAATCAAATTGTTTCCTCTGTTTTCGATGCTGCTGCCTCAATAATCCTTAATCTCAGCAAATAGCAAGTCATTATTTGAAAAGTAAGCAACCAGCATGTTGTGAATTGGGACCCAAGAAGCAATGAGTGTTGCCATGGTAACCCCTTGAGCTGTTACTGAATTGAACCTGCTCCCTTGTAAAAAAGATGTTCTTTAAATACATAGAGATCATCCATTAATCCTTTGAAAGGAAAGTTATGTATGTAAATCTTATAAATGCTCACTAATCTTAAGGAGCGCTGCATGGGGATCATTAGAGAACTCTTGATAAGGTGGGAGCATGGTGAGGTAATGAATTAATCCTTAAAGCATCCTGCAAGTATCAAAGTATTCAAAAAGCCTGCCCTAGATGCAGGAATAAACATGTGTGAATACTTTATAAAGACTCACTGGACATTAAAGTGCCAACATTTTTCCTAAAAGACATAATTTTGGCAGAATCTCCAATCATTCTCAGAGCTGCACCCAAAGAATCAATTTTGACTGATTGTGAAGAAAGTGGGGAGCTAAGCTTTAGCTTAATTAACTATGATCATCATCCACTCACACCTGATCCCGGGCTGAAGCCTCGATACTCTTAACAAATAACAGAGAGCTGTGGTATCTGTTGCACACACAAGCACATGCTGACTCAGTTTGATTGCTCAAAGACACCTGTTTCTACTGAGAAAATTACCTACAAGGAGCATTTGGTGGTATATGTAATTTGTGCATCAACAGTGTAATGTTATTACGGTTATTGCAAATTCCTTTTAATTAACATTTATCCTTTATCAAGGCCCACATCTAAAGGGATAGAGGTGTTAAATGTACTAAATCTGAAGTTAAAAATCTTGCCTATTCCTGCCATTCCAAGTCTCTTGATTATCATCTATGGAGGGATAGGAGAGATGCCGTCTGACCTGCTGAGGTCCTCCAGCACTTTTAAAATTTATGGCTTATTTATTCAGATACAATGTGGAATTGGTCCTCCTGGCCCTTCAAGCCACTTTGCCCAGCAACCTTCCAATTTTAAATCTAGCCTGATCACATGACAGTTTACAATGACTAATTAACTAGTATGCCTTTGGACTGTGAGAGGAAACCAGAACACCCCGAGGAAATGGACGGGGTCAAGGGGTTGACGTACAAACTCCTTACAGGCAGCAGCCGGAATTGCACCCAGGTCACTCGTACTGTAAAGCATTGTGCTAACAACTATGCTACCATGCCGCCAAATTTTGTGTGTTTTGCATTGGATTCCCATCATCTGCAGACTTTCTCATGTTCATAAAAATGCTGTAAACACTTCATTTAAGGCAGCATCTGTCGTCATCAAGCAGAGGCATGAACGTTGTTACTCCTTCCACAGATGCTGGTCAGGCTGCTGAATGCTTCCAACGTTTTCTGCTTTCAAACCTTGCCTGCCATTCTCTCCTGAACAAATTGAACCCTGCCTGGTTGTATATCATCCAGCCTCAGCAATTTCCCAGACTAGCATTCAAGCGGGCAATCTTCACGGATGAGCCAGCTCACCGAATGTCAGATGACTATTTCATCATGATTGACATCCAAGTTTAACGCTGCTCTCAACCAAAAACACACACATGGATGTTATTGGAAGGTGCAACAGCATTCTGACCTGTAGTTCAAAGCTTGGACAGTCTCCTTATTCCAACTGCAATTGGCTAGGGAATCCATTCCTGCTATAATCAGTTCCCATGCCAACTATTCAATTAACTATCGGTTTTGATTGCTGAAGGAGATCCTCCTAGTTCATCATGTTCTAACTAACTCGTGTAGTCTCCAAGGATTTCAATGCAAGTTTGACATCATTCTGTCACTATGGATCATTGTCTTTTGTGCTCTTTGTATATTCCAGTTGTTTACTATTCTACGGGAAATGTCATACACCTTAGCTCTCAATAATCCATAGAAAGTTCCATGAGGTTTTTCCAATTACTTTGATCACCCTATTTTTTGAAAAAATGTGCATGAATCTCAAATAGAGCATCATAAAGTGTTTGTTGGAGAAAATCTATCCGTTTTGCAGATTTCCGGTTAACTAAGTCCTTATACATTAGAACATTCAGATTTATTTATCACATGTGCTTTGAAACATACAGTGAAATGCATCATTTGCGTTAACAACCAACACATCCAAGTGCTGGGGCAGCCCGGAAGTGTAACCACACATTCCGACGCCAAAATAGCATGCCCACAATGTTCTACAACAATGATCAACAACAACAACGATCAACAACAACAACAACAATAATAATAATAATAGCAAAACAAGCCCATTTTCCACCCCTCCCACCCAAACATCTATGCGCCCATCCACATCCAAACAAGTCTCCGACCCCAGGACAGGTCACCTCCAGGGCTTCAGTCCTTGTCCCCAGAGTCTCAGCTCATCAGGCTTCAAACTTCGGACTTCATCGCCGGACATCAATCATTGGTTTCACCTCCGGGCCACGACTACTTAACTCAGACAGACCTCCAATCATGCTGACCCAGGCCTTTGTGACTCCTGCAGACCCTTGTAACTCCTTCGGGTCTCTATCTTTTGTCTTTGCCCTTTAGGTTACAAACCTTGGCTTCATTCTTTGGAATTTGCCGGGTTTAACTTATTTCTAGACTCCCACGGACTTCAACTTCAGGACTTGCACGGACCTCTGACCCTGGTGACCTCAGGGTCAGCAGCATGACAAAGACAAGGTGGCACTCCAATACAGTACTAAATGAGTGGTGAATCGTTAGAGGTTCTACCCTTCAATGAGACATGAAAGCAGCACCATATCCGCCTTTACATGAAAAGGCACTGTTTTAGAAAGCAGCAAGAGAAACATTACAATCCCTCAATCTATACCACTATAATAAATTATATGATCATTTTCATGTGTCTATATGTGGGACATACATCTTGAAGCACATATTGCCCACTCCGTTCCTACTTCGTGATTGGTGGTCAGTATCCATCTGTCTTGGAGGACATTGGGTGATGGTGATCATCATCACAAGCCTGGGTAGAAGGTATGGAGATCCTGAGATACACAGTCCTCAAGATCCCCCTTCTCTGCCTCACCAGTGTAATCCAAAGGAAAGCTTATGAAGAAATATGTTTGGCAACAGCTTGGCTGCCGGAAGGATATTCAATTATGTCCAGCCACCTTAGGGGCTCCACTTCGGATATGCAGTCTGGGTTTACTCTCATAGTCTGGCCTACTGACCTCTACCTTGCCGAGGCACAGCGACAACTCGCAGATACCTCCTCTTATTTACCCCTCGATCGTGACCCCACTAAGGAGCACCAGGCCATTGTCTCCCACACCATCACCGACTTTATCCGCTCAGGGGATCTCCCATCCACTGCTACCAACCTTATAGTTCCCACACCCCGCACTTCCCGTTTCTACCTCCTACCCAAGATCCACAAACCTGCCTGTCCTGGCAGACCTATTGTCTCAGCTTGCTCCTGCCCCACCGAACTCATTTCTGCATACCTCGACATGGTTTTATCACCCCTTGTTCAATCCCTTCCGACCTATGTTCGTGACACTTCTCACGCTCTTAAACTTTTCGGTGATTTTAAGTTCCCTGGCCCCCACCACTTTATTTTCACCATGGATGTCCAGTCCTTATATACTTCCACCACCATCAGGAAGGTCTCAAAGCTCTACGCTTCTTTTTCGATTCCAGACCTAATCAGTTCCCCTCTACCACCACTCTGCTCTGTCTAGCGGAATTAGTCCTTACTCTTAATAATTTCTCCTTTGGCTCCTCCCACTTCCTCCAAACTAAAGATGTAGCTATGGGCACCCGTATGGGTCCTAGCTATGCCTGCCTTTTTGTTGGGTTTGTGGAACAATCTATGTTCCGTGCCTATTCTGGTATCTGTCCCCCACTTTTCCTTCGCTACATCGACGACTGCATTGGCGCTGCTTCCTGCACGCATGCAGAACTCGTTGACTTTATTAACTTTGCCTCCAACTTTCACCCTGCCTTCAAGTTTACCTGGTCCATTTCCGACACCTCCCTCCCCTTTCTAGATCTTTCTGTCTCTGTCTTTGGAGACAGCTTATCCACTGATGTCTACTATAAGCCTACTGACTCTCACAGCTATCTGGACTATTCCTCTTCTCACCCTGTCTCTTGCAAAAGCGCCATCCCCTTCTCGTAATTCCTCCATCTCCGCTGTATTTGCTCTCAGGATGAAGCTTTTCATTCTAGGACGAGGGAGATGTCTTCCCTTTTTAAAGGAAGGGGCTTCCCTTCTTCTACTATCAACTCTGCTCTTAAACGCATCTCTCCCATTTCACATACATCTGCTCTCACTCCATCCTCCCACCACCCCACTAGGAATAGGGTTCCCCTGGTCCTCACCTACCACCCCACCAGCCTCCGGGTCCAACATATTATTCTCCGTAACTTCCGTCACCTCCAACGGGATACCACCACTAAGCACATCTTTCCCTCCCCCCCCCTCTGCATTCCACAGGGATCGCTCCCTACACAACTCCCTTGTCCATTTGTTCCCCCCATCCCTCCCCACTGATCTCCCTCCTGGCACTTATCCGTGTAAGCGGAACAAGTGCTACACATGCCCTTACACTTCCTCCCTTACCACCATTCAGGGCCCCAAACAGTCCTTCCAGGTGAGGCAACACTTCATCTGTGAGTCGACTGGGGTGATATACTGCGTCCGGTGCTCCCGATGTGGCCTTTTATATATTGGTGAGACCCGACGCAGACTGGGAGACCGCTTTGCTGAACATCTACGCTTTGTCTGCCAGAGAAAGCAGGATCTCCCAGTGGCCACACATTTTAATTCCACATCCCATTCCCATTCTGACATGTCTATCCACGGCCTCCTCTACTGTAAAGATGAAGCCACACTCAGGTTGGAGGAACAACACCTTATATTCCGTCTGGGTAGCCTCCAACCTGATGGCATGAACATCGACTTCTCTAACTTCCGTTAAGGCCCCACCTCCCCCTTGTACCCCATCTGTTACTTATTTTTATGCACACATTCTTTCTCTCACTCTCCTTTTTCTCCCTCTGTCCCTCTGAATATACCTCTTGCCCACCCTCTGGGTCCCCCCCCCTTGTCTTTCTTCCCGGACCTCCTGTCCCATGATCCTCTCGTATCCCCTTTTGCCTATCACCTGTCCAGCTCTTGGCTCTATCCCTCCCCCTCCTGTCTTCTCCTATCATTTTGGATCTCCCCCTCCCCCTCCAACTTTCAAATCCCTTACTCACTCTTCCTTCAGTTAGTCCTGACGAAGGGTCTCGGCCTGAAACGTCGACTGCACTTCTTCCTACAGATGCTGCCTGGCCTGCTGCGTTCACCAGCAACTTTGATGTGTGTTGCTTGAATTTCCAGCATCTGCGGCATTCCTGTTGTTTACTGTCATAGACTTCGTCTCTCCCAAGACTGCCAGCAAGGCAGTGGGGCTATTTACCCATAGCTGGGGACCTGGCTCATGAGCACCAGGGCGTGGGCCTGCATGCTACATGTGCAATGGCCAGACCTTCTCCCCCTCCTCTGTAGTTCAGCCTGAGTCCAAAAGCTGTTCAGTTTCCATGTGTTGCGAGCGTGAGGCTTGCTGCCGGAGAGGCTATGTCGTAGCAGGGAGAGATTTACACTTTCGGCTCTCCTTGTCACAAGACAGCTGGCCAGCAGTAGAAGCTGAAAGTGAGAGTGACAAGCACTAACCATTGCACAACCACTCTAGAGGCATCACAACAACCACTTTGACACATTACAACACTGATAACACACCAAAAATACTTCATTGGTTGCAAAGTACTTCGGAGATCCTGTGGTTGTGAAAGGTGCTATATAAATGCAAGCTCTTCAACATGTAGTTTTGTATATACTGGCCTAATTCAGAGCATTCTAATTACACAATTCATCAAAAGAACCATAGCAGCAAACTTTTGTTCAACTGTCATGTTTCATGCTGACATGCTGCTTGTACACGCCTGTTTTAAAGCCACTATTGCTGTGTATTGAAATCTTTCCTGAAGGACTGCAAACCTTCTGCCAACTCTTTGGTGGCTCTGGGATTTGTAAATGTGTTGTGGCTGCAAGGTGGTATTCTGTGGAAAATAGCACACCATGCTTTGGATTGTTCTTCTTCACTGGACACGAAGCATGCGCTCAATACTTCTCAATGGAAATGGTGAGCCACAAATTGGGAACATGATGTACTGATGATCTAGCTGGTCAACTATTCAAAATGGGATGTTTCATTTGAAGTTTACAAATATCCATTTTCGCTTGACTGTTCAATCAATAATTATGAAGGAATCCAGTCTAATTATGGCCTTGGCTTGCTCATGTGCCCAGACTAGGAATTGAAGTGAGGTTGTTCTATACCACATTGGCCAGTGTACTCACTGTTAAATCCACAAGAGACAGGATTTACTCACTGATTTAGAAACAAACAAAAAACTGGACTTAATTTGCTTCACAGGGCTTACCCAATTCTGTTGGCAACTTTGGGAAGGTTTCCTTTCCTCAGAAAGAGCCCAGCTGCTTACTGAGAATGGAGGACAGTCTCCATGCAGATCAGCAATTCAAAGCAATAACAATTTTTGTGTTGCTCTTTTGATCATGAAAGAATCAGTTGACATCTGCCATTTCTTGTGACTAAAATGTTTACTGTGTTCTTTTAGCACACAGGAGCACAATTCCACCATTTATTCGCCAACCGTTCTTTCTTGCCTGATCTCTCCTTTTGAGGTAATGGTATTTTATTTTTCTATTTTCTTAAATTCAGTTCATGTCTGCTTTTTGCTTGACCTGTTTTCCAATTTCTCCTGCTCCAGTTCCCCTTGGTTACTTGAGTCATCAGCCTTGGTTCATCTGCATGGAATCCAAGGGGATAGAAGGAGGGAGGGTCCCAGAAGAGGAACTGGGGGAGGGGGAGGGGGAATGAGATAGAGTGATCCAAAGAGTATCTGGGAGGAATGTGAGGAGATGAGGGACAGAGAGATGGTTCTGGGGTGGGTTGGGGTGTATGGGAGATGGAACGATTGGGAAACAGGATGAGAGAGTGAGGGATGAGGAGGGGGAGGGTGTGATGAGGAGAGGGGTAGGGAGGGATGAGGAGAGGATAGGGTGAGGGGAGTTTAGGAATGAATGGAGAGAGGGATGTGTGAGAAGGGAGGGGAAGGTAGGATATGGGGACAAGATGGAAGAAGAGAAGGGTAGGGAGAGGGGAAGGGTAGAAGGCATAGGAACACGAGGGAGGAATACAAAGAGAGGAGGGTTGGGTAGATGAAGAGTGAGGGATGGGGAACAAGGGGGTGGATGAATGGAGAGGAGGGATGGGGGTTAGGGGCTGGGGAGAAGGTGGGGTGGATGAGCAGATGGATCCAAGGAGTCGAGGTACTTCCAGGAGTCAGGTGGGGTCTTTTGGAA
This sequence comes from Mobula hypostoma, assembly GCF_963921235.1. Lineage (NCBI taxonomy): Eukaryota > Metazoa > Chordata > Chondrichthyes > Myliobatiformes > Myliobatidae > Mobula > Mobula hypostoma. Next base: position 28,824,240 of record NC_086121.1, on the reverse strand, counting down.
GGGGGTTGAACCCTCAGCCGGGGTCTTGTACCTCCCCGCGGCTGGACATCTACATCTACGTTCCTGCCACCTCCCAGTCAGTTCAATTTGTTTTAAAGTGCAATGTTACTATTTACAGAGCTCTCCCCCCCAGCCCCACCCCAACGATTCAAATCGGTGCCCAATGTAGGCCAGTTAGTACAAGAAAATTATCAGCTCTCCAAATAATCCTGCTGCCAATTAACAAATCAGCACCGCGCTGGCTAAACTACATGGAATGTCATCCCACACTCCACTCCCGGTGCTGAAGAACGGGAGCAGGCGTGAAGACATCAATTTCCACTCTCCTATAGACCTTTCTCATTCGCCATGGCTTGCTTTTTTAAAAAAAATGATGCTTGCGGTTAAAAGACAGAAATTGTTACCTTGAGCAGCATTGCAAGAATATTAGTTTCTACATAACAACCCCAAGCCTCCTCCACTCTTTGATCCAAAGTAAACTGGCTCTTTTAACGTGTTTTTTTAAAACTTAAGACATAACTAGCCACCTTTCACCTCAGACACCCGCCCTACTGTATACTAATACAAGGCAATCTTCGGGTTAATTTAGTTTTCATTCCTGCCAACCGCGAACAATTCTGCCGCAAAAAAAAAGTGAACACTCCTGTATATTTTAAGACCGATGCGATTGAGAAACATTTCTCTTTATTTTAAAGCAGCCCAGGGCCAGTGTTATTTCTCAATTTCTAGATGGACAGATGGCAGAATCCTCCCGCGCGGCAAACTCTGGGGCATTTTTATCCCTCTATTTTTTTTTATCCGTGGTATTTAAGCCCAATCTGGGTCGAATGCGTGCCATAAATAAGAATTAGGTTGAGTTTAATTGGAAAACACAGAGTGCAACAGCAGACAATGACAGGAGTCATCGAATGAGATTGCAGCCTTTCGCTGTGAGTTTAGTATGCGAATGTGCCTGAACCGTTCCATCGTTCGATTTCAGAAAGCATGAGGATTATACATTTAGGGCTATTTATAAATCAAGGCTTGCTAAGTTTGGCATTTTTTTCTTGAGTGGGTAGGTTCGTAAGCCAATATGTAACTGTTACACATCGTTATTTCACCCCTACATTCTCCTACTTACGTACTATTAAAAAAAGGACATTGTCGAACCTATCGTGCTTTCTTTTACATAAGTATTTTTTTCACGAGTACACTTCATCACGAAGAGTTTTGGCCGAAATAAACCGCGGCACGTTCCTCAATTAAACTCCCTCCCCACCCCCCGAAAAAAAACCAGAAGCACTTCCTAACAGGGCCGGCAGGGGGTGATAAGGAGCAGGAACACAGGGAAATCCGGTCTCCAGTCTAGGCAAGATTCCGAATTATGAACTCCAAATATCTTCCACTTTCTTAAGCAACTAAACTGTCAAGAATCCCAAGTGTGGTATGACTGAGATGCAATTCTCTTAATCTTAAAGCAGTTCAAGACGAATGGAGAGAGTCAAATGCCTGTAGTCAAAACTCTACATGTACACACACAATATAGAAACAAAGAAACATAGAAAACCTACAGCGCAATACAGGCCCTTCGGCCCAGAAAGCTGTGCCGAACGTGTCCTTACCTTAGAACTACCTAGGCTTACCGATAGCCCTCTACTTTTCTAAGCTCCATGTACCTATCCAGGAGTCTCTTAAAAGACCCTATCGTATCCGCCTCCACCACTGCTGTCGGCAGCCCATTCCACGCACTCACCACTCTCTGCGTAAAAAACTTACTCCTGACATCTCCTCCGTACCTACTTCCAAGCACCTTAAAACTATGCCCTCTTGTGCTAGCAATTTCAGCCCTGGGAAAAAGCCTCTGACTATCCACACGATCAATGCCTCTCATTATCTTGTACACCTCTATCAGGTCATCTCTTATCCTCCATCGCTCCAAGGAGAAAAGGCCAGGTTCACACAACCTATTCTCATAAGGCATGCTCCCCAATCCAGGCAACATCCTTGTAAATCTCCTCTGCACCCTTTCTATGCTTTCCACATCCTTCCTGTAGTGAGGCGACCAGAATTGAGCACAGTACTCCAAGTGGGGTCTGACCAGGGTCCTATATAGCTGCAACATTATCTCTTGGCTCTTCAACTCAATCCCACGATTGATGAAGGCCAATGTACTGTATGCCTTCTTAATATACCTTGAAAGGAAACAGCAGTCCCTAATAGTTCAAGATTCAGTTAACTCAGCAGTTCAAACAGCACCTGTAAAAGAAAATCAATGTTACTGGTGGTTCCTCATTATGTAATCAGAAGCGGAGAGGGTCAGCAACTTTAAATTCCTTGGTTTGTTATTATTTCAGAGGATCTGACCTGGGTTCAGCACCTAAGTGCATTATGAGAAAAGCATGGCAGTGTCTCTGCTTTCGTAGAAGTTTGTGAATGTGCGGTATGTCATCTAAAACTTTGATAAACTTCTATAGGTGTGCGTTGGAGAGTATATTGATTGGTTACATCATGGTCTAGTTTGGAAAAAGCAATGCCCTTGAAAGGAAAAGCCTACAAAAAGTAGTGGATACAGCCCAGTCCATCATAGGTAAAGCCACCAATGAGCACATCTACATGGAGCGCTGTTGCAGGAAAGCAGCATCCATCATCAAGAACCTTTATCATCCAGACCATGCTCTCTTCTTGCTGCTGCCATCAGGAAGAAGGTACAGGAGACTCAAGATCCACACCACCAGGTTCAGGAACAGCTATTACCCCTCAACCTTTAGGGTCTTGAACCAGAGGGAATAACTTCTCTCAACTTCACTTGCCCCATCATTGAACTGTTCCCACAACCTACGGATCACATTCAAAAACTCTCCATCTCATGTTCTTAACAATTATTGCCTATATATTATTATTATTATTTCCTTTGTTCTTTCCATTTGTATTTGCACAGTTTATTGTATTTTGCATATTGGTTATTTATCCTGCTGGGTGCAGTCTGTTATCGATTCTAATATGTTTCTTGTATTTACTGTGAATTCCCACAAGAAAATGAATCTCAGGGTTGTATATGGTGACATATATATACACTTCAATAACACATTTACTTTAAACTGAGTGCTTCAGGTTGTAAACAAACAAAGCATTTTCAACTTGAGAAGGTGGGCTTGTTGTCCTTGGAACTTTGAAGATTGAAAGAGAACTGATAGAAGGATGTGAGGCAGTGACTGGCTAATAGAGGGCAAGTGAAGAGGCTGAAGAAGGAGATACAGTTGTAACATTTTGGGTAAAAGAAAGGAAGATTGAAGGAAAACACTTCTTAGAGAAGAGTTATGATGTGGAATTCACTGTCAGTCAGCCTGGTGGATAGAGAGTCTATTGTTGCCTTCGAAGGGGAATTGATTAGACACTTGCAGAAGAATAACTGCAGACTGTGGAGAAGGAAATGGGATGATAGGATTTCCAGGATTGCTGATTGCAAACACTTGATAGTCAACAGCTTTTCTCTGTGCCATAACAATCCTATGATTCCCTGAGTATTAAATTATGAGGCTTAATTGATTACAATGGGGCAGCCGCTAAATGCAACATGACAGCGGAGACTATTTTTTCAGTGATTTGACCCCTGCCACTCACCCAGTTAGAGCAAAAACATGTTGAACAAAAAAAGAAATCAGTAGATGTTGGTTATCTGAAACAAAAGCAAAAAATGCAAGAAATGCTCAATGTCTGAAGGGCAAAAAAAGTGGAGTTAATGTTTCAATCCAATGATCTTTCATGAAAGGAGTTTTTGCGAAAGGTTATTAACTTTAAACACAACCTATTTCCTCCTCCTCAAATGCTGACTGACCTGCTGAATATTTCCAGCATTTCCTGTCATAGGACATGAACTCTGTTCCGAATTAATTCTCAACCTGCTCAACCTCCCTGTCTCTATCTCAGGCCCTTGAGTCCTGGCTGTCTCCTTGTAAATCTCTGCAGTCTTTTCAGTTCAGTGATGTATTTCTTATAACTTGAAAAACCCTGACCCAAAGGTCAGGAGAGACTGGGCAGTGTATCTGTCTCCAACCAGCACCATCACAATGAGCTGAGCAGCTAGTTCCTTCCATGTAATTTCCCCGTGATTTTTGTGAATCAAAGCAGATATGTTATTGAACTGGTAACCCAGACACTGAAACCAATGATGCGGAGAGTGACTTTAAATCCTCTGGCAGCTGAGGAATTTAAATTCAGTTAATTAAATAAATCTACAATAAAAAGTTATGATCAGTAATCACGACTATAAATCTATCACATTGTCGTAAAAGTCTGTCTAGCTTCCTAGTGCCCTTCAGGGAAGGAAATTTGGCTCATAAATGACTCCAGAAACAGAATGCTGTGGTTTATTTTAACCTTCCCTCTGTCTTGAGCCTTGCTGGCCCTTGGCGAGAAGTCAGTGACACACACACACACCCCATGAATGAAGAAATGAAAAAAGCTTAGTCAACCTGAAGAATATAATTTAGGGCAGTGGGAACTGGCTGGGGTTAATATTGTTAGACACAAGAGTAGAGATCAGAAAACTTATATAGGGTTCTCAGTAATATTAACTGCAATGTTAAGTGTTAATTGCTAATTATAAAATGGCTCCTCTGAAGTGTAATAATGAAATGGCTTCTTTGCAATGTTGACTATGAGGTACTGTTCTCTGTAGCTGAAATGTTTGGGTTATAGTTATAGATGACGGAGGAACTAACCAATGGAAGCTATGTTATTCTATCTGTATGTGTGGGAACCTGGGAGAGAGTGTGGGTTTTTCGGGAGGAGAACCAAAGAGGAAGGACGTGCTGGACGCGCTGTGGTCGAACACAGTGGTTGGTCCCAGGCAGCGGAGATCGAATGGTGGAACAAAGACCCCGTTAATTAAGCTCCAATGGTTGTGCACAAAGTGATTGAACTCTGATAAGTTTGGCGCCTTTTACCTTCCTTTTATATTGTAGATAGATAGATATACTTTATTTAATCCCGAGGGAAATTTGGTTTTGTTACAACTACACCAACCAAGAATAGAGTGTAAATATAGCAATATCTGTATTAATTACATCATTCCAGTAAGATTTATGAAGTGTAATCTGTAAATCGTACATTGTGTGCTGTCTGATATTTGATGTGTGAGTTTGTACCAGGTGGCATTACACAGCAACTACGCAAACGTGAGACACGGTTTGGCGGGCAGACAGGGTTTCCCCTATATAAACACGAGCCAATAGCCCTGAGCCTTACACTTACTTACTTACTTAAGCCCATGACCCCTACTGGGGCACAGGCCACCAACAGCAGCTTGCCCGAGTCCTCTGTCCTGGGCCAGTCTTTCAAGTTATCCCAGGTGTAGCCCACCTTCTCCTTCCTCTCCCAGGGATGAGGTCTTTGGAGTTTCGGTTGGTGTTTCTGTAGCACTGGGTCTTTATGGGATGGGGTTGCTATCTCCATACCCAAACCTCTTCCTTTCATATCCATGGTGGAGTTAGAGATCAGCCTAAGAAGGGATTAAAGTATCCATGGAGCCGTTAAAATCAATTAGGAATTGATTTATTAAATGAGCTCTCACTTTGGAAGATGTTAAGTGCTTGTGTGGGACATGGCCTGTCACAATATGTCCATCAGTCTGGGGTTTGACTCCTGCCCACACTCATGTATATGCAGTTACTATTTGTAAGGGTGCTAAGTAAAATGAATCTGCAGCAGGTATAGCTTTGGCTTTGGTGGGTGCAAGTGCACACATTGTATTGCCATGACTTGAGACTAATAGGCACCAACTGGCCATCAATGATGGGCCAAAAGGTCAGTCAAGCTAGGAAAATAACATGTCACTCTGGTGTGAGGGGGACAGGAGTGCACTTGATGCACACACTATAGGAATCTCTACCTTTGTCAGCATGCAAATAAATTATGCTTCAAATATGAACACAACCCATTTTAAATGCATATTTTCGCTACAAAATCAGACATTGACCTACATAAACACAGGCACAGATAGTGAGGCAGGCAATTTTCCTAGAGGTGACTGGATTCTGGATCAGTGATCAAGAACGATGCTTCTTTTTGCTAAGCTCAAAAAGATCGAAATAAAATGTATCATTCTAACTCTGTTCAGCGAATTCCATATACTCAGGAGACTAAAGTTAAGAGGTCTAGAGATTGATTTGTATCACTGAAAGCATGCTTATGGCCACACTAAAGAGATCATTTTGTTTGGAAAGCCAATGGTTCAAAGGTCAGTAGTGTTGTGTATTTAATATTTCAGTAACATTGGAGAAATACTGGAAATATTTTGTTGATTAAACTTTGTTTGTTTCCATAGTTCATTACAGGTTATATATAAGTAAGTGAATGGCGTACGTCATCATGCCACCAGGTCGTATGTGTGTGCCTCACAAAATAAAGTACAACCAAAGCAGACACGTTATCCCCAGCTCCGTGTTTTTCTTTCAATTAGTTTTTTTGGTTTTGGAGTTACAAAATAGAACAAGTAGTATTCAAAACTGCAGTGTTGTGGATTTTTTTTTTAAAGAGTTGGGCTTGTGGTGGGGTGAGGGAAGGAAGGGGAAGGGATGGATAGAAAGAGGAAAAGAATCAGTAGTCAAGATGAGTGAGTGATATGAATGAGAAAGGAATAGGGAGACAGAGGAAGATGATTGCTTAAAAATGATTTTAAAAATATATCATTTCTGTTTAATTTTGAAATAGTTAAGTCAATTGTCTTTTTTTAAACTGTGAAGTCCGTCTCGTGGTCTAGACCTGGAGCATAATGTTGTGGTACGACCAGGATTCTAGTGCGGGGCACGACCTGGTATTTGGACAATTTAAATGCCAAGCAACACACATAAGATGCTGGAGGAACTCAGCAGGCCAGGCAGCATCTATGGAAAAAAAGTACAGTCGATGTTTTGGGCCGAAACCTGTCGGCAGGACTGGAGAATAAAAGGTGAGGAGTAGATTTAAAAGGTGGGGGGGGGGGAGAGAAACACAAGGTGATAGGTGAAACCGGGAGGGGAAAGGATGAGTAAAGAGCTGGAAAGTTGATTGATCGGATCGCTGCCCTCTGGTGCTCCTCCCCACTTTTCTTTCTTCCGTGGCCTTCTGTCCTCTCCTATCAGATTCCCCTTTCTTCATCCCTCTATCTCATTCACCACTCAACTTCCCAGTCCGAAATGTCGACTGTACTGTTTTCCATAGATGCTGCCTGGCCTGCTGAGTTCCTCCAGCATTTTGTGCTTGGATTTCCAGCATCAGTAGATCTTCCCTCATTTGTAACTTAAACGCCAGCCCAGATAGACTAAAAGGACAGGGTGTCCGGAGCGGAGGCAGGAATTGGGCCAATTCCGATCACTCTCACCACTTCTTACTTCTCTCGCTGTGGCATTAAGTCTGTGAGACTGCTCCACGCTTAATGCCTGCAAGCTTCGTGATGATTTGCCCTGCTGTGTGATGAACTGAGGCTTCTGGCCTACTCTGGCTGCTCTGAGCTCCAGGCCTATGGACTCAATTTGGTTCAGAACGCTGTTGCTTTACCGTTGGCATGATTTGTGTTTTTTTCTCCTTGTCTGCGCATTTGGTGTAGGTCTTTTTTTAATTGCGTTCTTCCGGGTTTCTTGCTTTATGGCTGCCTGTAAGCAGATGAATCTCAAGTTTGTATAATTCATACACACTTTGATAATAATTGTACTTTGAATCCTTTGCATATCAGTTCAGATGAAGATGTTGCTTTCCACTGAGAAGGGTTTGTGTCTACCTCGGCCACAGTGGAATTTCTTCAACTTGCTTCTGTTTCTAAAAAGATTCTACATCCTCTCTATAGCAGAGAAGTTATTTATTCATTGCCACAGCAAGGTTTTCACCACAATTTTCCCTCAAGTCTAGATTAGATTAGATTATGAGGACACGCAGTCCTCTTTTATTGTCATTTAGTAATGCATGTGTTAAGAAATGATACAATATTCCACCGGTGTGATATCACAGAAACACAGGACAGACTGAAAAACTGACAAAAAACACACAATTATAACATAGAATTACAACAGTGCAAGCAATACTGTAACTTGATGAAGAACAGGCCATGGGCACGGTAAAAAAAGTTCAAAGTCTCTTGAAAGTCCCACATCTCACGCAGACGGGAGAAGGAAGAAAACTCTCCCTGCTATGCCCGACCACAGTCCGACTCTGAGTCGTCCAAAAACTTCGAGCCTCCGACCAGCCCTCCGATTAGCCCTCTGACACCGAGCACCATCTCTGCCCAGCGCTTCGACCCCAGCTCCGGCCGCCAGCAGCAGGCAAAGCCGAGGATTTGGGGCCTTCCCCTCCGGAGATTTTCGATCACACAGTAGCAGCAGCAGCGAACCAGGCATTTCAGAAGTTTCTCCAGATGTTCCTCCGCGTTTCTCACGGCTGTCTCCATCAAATCAGAATTGTACATGGTACCTTATTTAACAAATACGGTATCATTTCACCGGAGAGGCTGCGTGCGCTGCCATCTTCTCCTCCCGTCTATTGCTTCCTAGCTGAGTAGATTCACTACTTGTCTCTGAAAAGTTACTTTCTAGTGCACTATGTCAGTAAAAGGCAAACACTTAATAAATTCCTTAAAGTCTGTCATGAGCCTTGTGGCCCATCAGGTCGGTGCTTATGCCGGTTTCCGTGGTGTGAAGCGACTGAGAGTATGAAACTCCCTCCTGGATAGGAGGCCAGTCTATCGCGAGGTTAACCCCCAGCATTTTTGCCGGTACCCATTCTCAGCTGGGTAGACTGGAGCATTGTGTGGTTAAGTGCCTTGCTCAAGGACACACACGCTGCGTCGGCCGAGGCTCAAACCCACACCCTTCAGATCACTAATCCAACACTTGGCCACACAAATAAATTCTTACCAGCAGTTAATAACCTGGAACAGGCTATTGGACACTTCCATTCAATGTAGGAGAATGAGGGGTGACCTTATAGAGGTGTATAAAATCATGAAGCGTATCAATAGGGTGAATACATGTAATTGTTTTCCCAGGAATGGAGTTCTAAAATCTACAGGGCATAAGCTTAAAGTGAGAGGTGAAAGATCTAAAAGGGACCAGAATGGCAACTTCTTCACTTAGAGGGTGGTGTGTACATGGAATGAACTGACAGGCAAGTGACTGAGGTTGATAAAATAACAACATTTAATATACATTTGGGTAATTACACGGTTAAGGGGGGGGGGGGTTTAGAGAGATATGGTCCAAACATGGACAAATGGGACTAGCTTGGTGGGCATCATGGATTGGCATGGACAATTTCGGCTGGATTTCCTCCCTGTTTCCATGCTCTATTTATCTAGGACTCTAAGTACATCATTCAGATGAACTGAGGGTTTCTGCCTCTACTCTCCACCACCTCCCCACTATCACAATATTTCAGACAATGTGTTCAAGACTCCTACCACAGAACCAACCTTTACTTATCTCAATCTAATCATTTCTCAACTATTTTAAATCTATATCCCATTGATTACATATCTTCCAAAAGCAATTAAGATCTGCTTGTAATGTGGAACAGGAATGAAACAGGTTTGAGGTATAGTGAGTAGGCAGCAGGAACCTGAGAGCTAACCCACAGATCCATTGGCATAGCAATCCCAACAACTCCCCTGCTACCTCTCAATCTGTTGACCTTCTGAAGTAGAAGCAGCAAAGGAATACTGATGCCAAATGGCATAAGTGTTCCAAGAGTCACCGAAAAGGCATTTCAGTTCACTGAGTCGACGGCACCCATTCACACTTACCTCAGACTGATTCTATTTTCACTTCTCCTCTACTCCGCCTAAATTCTTTCACTCATCTACTCACTGTATGCAATTTACAGCAGAAAATTAACCTACCAGCCTGACAAGAATGTTTAAAAAGAGGATTTTCATAGCAGTCATACAATCCATTCTCACGTATGGATGTGAGACGTGGACACTCACCAAGATGATGTGAAAGTCTCTAGATGGTTGCTATACACGAATGCTCTGGATGGCTCTTGATGTGAGTTGGCAACAGCACATGATGAACATTGAGCTCTATGACAACCTGCTGATGCTCTCCACTAAAATCGAGGCGAGAATACAGCAACTAGTGGGGCACTGTCTACGCCACCCCGAGCTATCTGCCAGCCTAGTCATCGTATGGGAGCCCAAGCACGGGAGGATGAACCCCGGGTGCCCTCCCAAGACTGTGGTCAACACGCTCCTAGAAGACAGCGGCGCGGCTAATGTAGATGAACTGAACACACTGATGAGGGAGAGGGAGAAGTGGAGAGTCCGTCATCGTGCCTGACGCCGGCCCCCTAGGCCTGAGTCGACATAGTAGTAGTAGTAGCCTGCAGGTGTTTGTGACGTGGGAGCAAACCAGAGCATCCAGAGGAACACCACTTCATCACACAGCAAGAATGTGAGCACTCAACCTGGATGGCACCAAAGGTTGGGATTGAACCTGGGTCACTGGGGTGGTGAGGTATCAGCTCTACCAGCTGCACTACAGTCCTATCACTGGTCTTACCCGAATTTATTTTGACTCTTTGGTTTCAGGAATGTTGCAGAGGGAAAGCAAGGAACTTGTGGCACGAGAGGCCAGGTGTGCTCTCAAGGAAGATGTGTTTCTCAGACATTGGCAGTCTGGCTATCTTCAGGTCATGAGATCCACTTGCCAATGTCTCTCCTCATGAGACAGCTACAGTAGCTCCCATCAATTAGATTTGCTTTGGCAGAAGGTCCAACCATCAGAGAGTGGGACTGGAGCAAAACTTGAGAGGGTAAGTCACTCTCTCAGTTTTTGAGTTTTCAGACAGTGGGTTGGATTAAAATCACAATCGTGTAAGTAATCTATTTGGTCTTAAGGACAGACACTGTTAATCATTGAGATCAGTTGATATTTGCATACATGGAGACACTAGAGACTGGAGCAAAAAAAACTAACTGCTGGAGGAATTGAGTGAGTTGAGCAGCATCCGTGGAGGCAGAAAGAGTTGGTCGATGGTTGACTGTGACTCTGAATCAAGTCTGAGGGTGTGAGGGGAAGATAATCAGCAGCAACAAATACAAAATGCTGGGTGAGATGGGGGCAGGAGTGTCATAGGTGGATTCAGGTGAGGAGGAGGTGATGGGCAGGTGGAGCTAGATGGGTGAGGGAGGGAGAGGGGGATAGTGAGAGACAGAAAACAACAGTAAAAAAAATTAGAGAAATTAAAACTTAAAACCTACCAGCTCCATCTCACTTGACATATCATTCGCTAGCCCCTCCCACCTCTCCCTCAATACTCTGTTCTGATATAACATTGTGATCTGAAACATCTGCTATCTCATTGGCTCCATAGATGCTGTTCAACCCTCTGAGTTTATTACCACCTAATATCCTCAGCAGTTGCCCAAAAGCTCTGGGAGAGGGCTGCTACCACTGGTGCCATGACCAGGTGGGAGCTGAAGGTGGTGTCACAAAGTATCTCCTCAGTCATTAACAAAAGTAGGCATCTCCACCAACCTGGAAAGCCCATAGCCTTTGTCAAAGCTGAAGACCAACCACAACGTCAGCCCAGATCACCAGCAGGTTTGTTTGCTACAGCATCTGGCGGGCAACTGGAAGTTGATCTGGGAAACCAATTAAAGTTCCCTGACTTCATTGCGTCACCATCCCTGTGGCCTGAAATTATCATTCTGTTGGAAAACTCAGAGCAGGTGATCACAATAGAACTGACATTTCCTTGGGAAGACTGGATTGAGGAGGCGGTTGAATATAAGAAAGCCAAATACCAGGAGCTGGTAGAACAGTGTCAGAGACAGGGTGGAAGGCACCATGCGAGCCTATAGAGCTGTGGTTTTGCTGGCTGCTTGCTGTGCAGAACCTACTCTCTCCTTGGTAATATGGGGGGGGGGGCACTGCAGAGAAAGAGCCAGCAGGACCATCACAGAGGCCGCTGAGCAAGACTCCAGATGGCTACGGATCAAGAGGTGTGACCCATGGACTAGTGCTGCTGGGACACAAGCTGGGCGGGGCCTGATCAAGCCCGGCTGGGTCGCCTGGGTGAGAGTGTCTGATGTTGAAAGAACCAAAACCCTGATAACCCTGGGTTACATCACATCCCAGCGCATCCTAGCATGCATCTCAGCATCATGGCAATGGTTGGAGCACAGCTAGAAACAGAGGCAAGATTTGGATCAGGTTAGTAGTCTGCATTCCTGGCACAGCAAGTAATAAATGATGCTGGATAATTAACCCAAGCACTAATAACAAGTTTGGGTTCTGCCAGGAGTACTCACTTATTACTCATTACTGGCTAGATATAATCATGGTCACACAAGCTCAGCTTCAGAGGTGAGGAGAGGAAGTCTGCCTCCAGATTAAAATTGCATTAAATCAAGTCTAGCATCGAGGAGCCCAAGTCAAAACTCAATGAAGATCAGGCAAAAACTCCTCACTGGCTGGAGTCTTAACAGTTATTCATCTCAGCACAGAACAGAGCTCCAGGACTGCCTCAGCTAATCAACTTATACCTGCAGCCACCAGCTAAGATAAACATGACACTGTGACTTCACCTAGGTTTAGGAACTCTGCAAAGCAAAAAGCGTATAGTTGAACAAGGGGTGAGAGGAAATATTCTAGCAACAAACCTGTAATTATGTCATAATCCCTTCAACAAGGGCTGGTGTTATTCTCCTTTCAGTTTAATGACCTGTTCAGCTTTGTGAGGTTTAGGCAAGGCATTGGTTGGAATTAAGTGTGGAAAACTCATGCCTTACTAGCTTATTCAGTAGTTTCTGTTCTCGCCAGCTATCCACATTTGATGGATACACGCACACAACTCTGTACCATGATGGAATCTTGGTGTAGGGCTATGCACATATACTTAACAAAGTCTCTTTTGAACGGTGATAAATATTTTGTGGCATTACAGAATAAGCGAGGGTGGTGTGAGTGTACTTACTTCACTGCTCTACTCTCTCTACACCCATGACTGGGTGGCTAGGCACAGCTCAAATGCCATCTATAAATTTGCCAATGACATGACTTTTGGCGGCAGAATTTCAAATGGTGACAGGAGGCATACAGGAGAGACGGATTAGCTGGTTGAGTAGTGATGCAACAATAATATTGCATTCAATTTCAGCAAGACCAAGGAATTGATTGTAGACTTCAGAAAGGGGAAATTGGGAGAGCACAGACCAGTCCTCATTGAGAGATCAGCAGTGGAAAGGATGAGTATTTTCAAGCCGCTGGGTGTTAGCATCTCTGAAGATCTATCCTGGGCACAACACCTTGAGGCAATTATAAAGAAGGTATGGCAGCGGCTATATTTCATTAGGAGTTCGAGGAGGCTTGCTGTGTCTCCAAAGACACTTGCAAATATCTACAGACGTACTGAGGAGAGCATTCTAACTGGTTGCATCACCTTCTACTTCCATCAAGGAGGAGGTACAGATACAACATTTTAGGAACAGCTTTTTCTCTCCGCCCTCAGATTTCTGAATGAATAATGAACCCATGTACACTGCCTAAATACTTTTTCTTTTTTTTTTGCCCTCTTTTTGCACTACTTATTTAAATAATTAATATTTTTTTTGTAATTTATAGTTTTTAATTGTTATGGATTGCAATGTGACACTGCCACAAAACAATAAATTTCATGGCAAATGCTATGATATGAAAACTGATTCTGATTGGAGTGCATTTGCATTTGAGAGTGGAAATAAACCAGCTTTAGGGAAAGAATATCTGCAGATTCTCATTATCTTGGAGTTGTCTGTATGAAGTAAAATCAGACCTTTGAAGTTTCATTTTTTGGTCAGCTGGGAGGTTGACACATGTAGGAACTCATCGCTATGCTTAAAAAACTGCACATAATCAAAATCCAATTCTCTGATCATCTATCTCATCACTGTTTTTGGGATCATGTATTCGAATCCCCAATATGCTCCTCCCGGGATTCAGAACTCTGAATCACTGAGCACTGATGATAAATACTTAGCCATAGATATCAATAAGATTCATTGGGTTTTTAAAAGTGGTTTTGAACAAAAGAAATTCTCCCTCTGGACATTCTTTCCCTAAAAACGATGTTTTGATTCCTCTCAACTCTTCTGTGGTTTTTTTTCCCTCACCTTTCCTGGCCTTTCCCATGTGCCATTACAGAGCCAGATTAATGCTACAGCAAAATAAGACTCATTCAAATCGTGCAGAATTATTGCTTAAACATCAATAATGGCATCCTGTCCCATAGGTAAGCATTTTTCTTTGTAGGAAGATTTGCTTTGAAGGTTTAAATAAGTTTGAATATTCTGTGGATAACACCTTTGCGTGCATTTAATACTGATAAATTTTGACTATTTGGGCAGTTGTCGTCCAAGTTTCCATTTTTTATATAATGGAATATTAACTTCACTTAAGAGGTTTGGTATTGCAGTTGGGGTAAGGACACGTGGCAAGGTGAGTGGGGAAAGTGTGTAGATTCTCCCCAGTAGTTACTAATGTTTACTGTATTTATTTCCAGTTTAAGAAAGTAACAAATTGCTCAGAGTATGGGGCTGATAAAGAGAATGAAATAGAGAAAAAATACATAATAAGTAGCCACTGAGGAGAGAGAAAAAGAGAAAGAAAATAAGTTTTTTGGAAAATAATAGATAGGTTGGCGTGATTACAAGCCAGTCATGACACTGAAGAATTTCAACATAGTCAACCATATTAAAATATCATTAAGTCAATTACGACTATCATTTCAACTGCACGCAGTGATTACTGGCCTGGAATGACATTTGTTCCTTCAATATTTATGAGTGAGACAAAGACTTGGTGCGCCAGGAGTGGTTTTATTGTGGTTTGGTGATAATCTTGCTGTGATATTGTGCTGGCAGAGCACTGCACCCACTGTATCACTTGTCATTGATGTGAAGTGTTATCTCACACGCCAAATAATAATAAACATCCCATTGCAATGTGACAACAATTGTCACTGATTATCAAGGTGATGTTGAACGCAGTTTATGTACATACTTTCTCCCTTGTTCCAATATTCTTCAATAATTTGTATTCATCCTTATAAATGGTTGCACCTTGCAGTACTCCATTGCTGTGAATACTCAGACTTTGTAAAAGGTGCTGCAGAAATCCAAAGACTAGTTCTCACCTAAGAACACGAGAAATGGGCCAAATGCAGTTAAATGGGAATTAGCTCAGGTTGGAAACTTGATCGGCACAGATTAATTGAGCTGAAGGGCCTGTTTCTATATTCTGCTATGAGTCTATTTAGATGTAGTAACTGGCCATTCAGCCCCTCAAGTCTACTGTGACATTCATGGCTGATCTTCTACTCAGGCTTATGTTCCCATATTTATAACACTCAATTCCCAGAAGTATGTCATTGTCTTGAATATATTCAGCAACTGAGCCTCCACAGCACTCATGGGCAGAGAATCCATTGAATCATATCTTGAGGGTAAAGAAGCTTGTTCTCATATCGCTCCTAAATGGCTAATTCCCCACATAGGCATATGCACTCGGGGTGCCACTTTACACCTGTACACCTGCTCATTAATGCAAATGTCTAATCATCCGATCGTGTGGCAGCAATTCAATGCATAAAAGCATGCAGACATGTTCTAACCAAACATCAGAGTGGGAAAGACATGTGATCCAAGTGACTTTGACCGTGGAATAATTGCTGGTGCCAAGTGGGGTGGTTTGTGTATCTCAGAAACTGCTGATCTCCTGGGAGTTTCATGCACAACAGTCTCTAGAGTTTGCAGGGAAAAGTGCGAGAAACAAAAAAAAATCCAGGGAGTAACACACATCAAAGTTGCTGGTGAATGCAGCAGGCCGGGCAGCATCTCTAGGAAGAGGTGCAGTCGACGTTTCAGGCCGAGACCCTTCGTCAGGACTGACTGAAGGAAGAGTGAGCAAGGGATTTGAAAGTTGGAGGGGGAGGGGGAGATCCAAAATGATAGGAGAAGACAGGAGGGGGAGGGATGGACCCAAGAGCTGGACAGGTGATAGGCAAAAGGGATACGAGAGGATCATGGGACAGGAGGTCCGGGAAGAAAGATGGGGGGGGGACCCAGAGGATGGGCAAAGGGTATATTCAGAGGGACAGAGGGAGAAAAAGGAGAGTGAGAGAAAGAATGTGTGTATAAAAATAAGTAACAGATGGGGTATGAGGGGGAGGTGGGGCATTAGCGAAAGTTAGAGAAGTCGATGTTCATGCCATCAGGTTGGAGGCTACCCAGACGGAATATAAGGTATTGTTCCTCCAACCTGAGTGTGGCTTCATCTTTACAGTAGAGGAGGCAGTGGATAGACATGTCAGAATGGGAATGGGATGTGGAATTAAAATGTGTGGCCACTGGGAGATCCTGCTTTCTCTGGCGGACAGAGCGTAGGTGTTCAGCAAAGCGGTCTCCCAGTCTGCGTTGGGTCGCGCCAATATATAAAAGGCCACATCGGGAGCACCGGACGCAGTATATCACCCCAGCCGACTCACAGGTGAAGTGTTGCCTCACCTGGAAGGACTGTTTGGGGCCCTGAATGGTGGTAAGAGAGGAAGTGTAAGGGCATGGGTAGAACTTGTTCCGCTTACAAGGATAAGTGCCAGGAGGGAGATCAGTGGGGAGGGATGGGGGGGACGAATGGACAAGGGAGTCGCGTAGGGAGCGATCCCTGCGGAATGCAGGGGGGGGGGAAAGGAAAGATGTGCTTAGTGGTGGGATCCCGTTGGAGGTGGCGGAAGTTACGGAGAATAATATGTTGGACCTGGAGGCTGGTGGGGTGGTAGGCCCCCCCCATCCCTCCCCACTGATCTCCCTCCTGGCACTTATCCGTGTAAGCGGAACAAGTGCTACACATGCCCTTACACTTCCTCTCTTATCACCATTCAGGGCCCCAGACAGTCCTCCCAGGTGAGGCAACACTTCACCTGTGAGTCGGCTGGGGTGATATACTGGGTCCGGTGCTCCTGATGTGGCCTTTTATATATTGGCGAGACCCGACGCAGACTGGGAGACCGCTTTGCTAAACACCTGCGCTCTGTCTGCCAGAGAAAGCAGGATCTCCCAGTGGCCACACATTTTAATTCCACATCCCATTCCCATTCTGACATGTCTATCCACGGCCACCTCTACTGTAAAGATGAAGCCACACTCAGGTTGGAGGAACAACACCTTATATTCCGTCTGGGTAGCCTCCAACCTGATGGCATGAACATCGACTTCTCTAACTTCCGCTGATGCCCCACCTCCCCCTCGTACCCCATCTGTTACTTATTTTTATACACACATTCTTTCTCTCACTCTCTTTTTTCTCCCTCTGTCCCTCTGAATATACCTCTTGTCCATCCTCTGGGTCACCCCCCCCCCCCATGTCTTTCTTCCCGGACCTCCTGTCCCATGATCCTCTCGTATCCCTTTTGCCTATCACCTGTCCAGCTCTCGGCTCCATCCCTCCCCCTCCTGTCTTCTCCTATCATTTTGGATCTCCCCCTCTCCCTCCAAATTTCAAATCCCTTACTCACTCTTCCTTCAGTTAGTCCTGATGAAGGGTCTCGGCCTGAAACGTCGACTGCACCTCTTCCTAGAGATGCTGCCTGGCCTGCTGCGTTCACCAGCAACTTTTATGTGTGTTGCTTGAATTTCCAGCATCTGCAGAATTCCTGTTGTTTGCGTTTTTAAAATCCAGGGAGTGGCAGTTCTGTGGATGAAAATGCCTTGTTAATGAGAGGGGTCAGCGGAGAATGATCAAATGGGTTCCAGCTCATAGGAGGGTGAAAGTAACTCAGAAAATCATGCGTTACAACAATGGTGCGCAGAAGAGCATCTCTGTACGCACAGCACATCGAACCTTGATATGGATGGGCTACAGCAGCAGAATACCCAGACTGGGTTCTACTCTATTAAAGTGCCCACTGACTGTACTAACATACCGATTTGTAGGAGAACTCTGCTCCTCAGGCCTGTTTCACCGTTTAAGAACTTCCCAGCTGATCTGTGGTTTGGATCCTGTGATAAGCTTTCACCACTTTACGTATTTTTATTTAGAGACACAGTGTGCAACAGGCACTTCCAACCCAATGAGCTGCCGCGCCCAGCAACCGAACTGTTTAACCCTAGCCTAATCACAGGACAATTTATAGGGACCAATTAACCTACTAACTGGTATTACTTTGGACTATGGGAGGCAACCAGAGCACCTGGAGGTAACCCACGCACTCACGGGAAGATTGTACAAACTTTCTTACAGTGGACGCCGGAACTGAACTCTGAACTCCAATGCCCTGAGCTGTAATAGCGTCGCACTAATCGCTAAGCTACCGTGGTGCCCAGAAATGAATTCATTACCTGTAAAGAATTTATCCAACTTCAAGGACCAATTTCCAAGGCATTGTTTCCATGGCTTCCTGAGGAGGAGAGTTCACAGTCATCATAGAGAAAAACCTTTGCTTTCTCATGGAGACCTTGTTCTCCATTTTAACTTTGTCAAGACTTATGAGTATATATTATGTTTCGATCAAATCCCCTCTCACTCCTCTAACCTCCAACTGATACAAGCCTAGCCCGTCCAATCTTTCCTCATTAGTCAACCCAAACTTTCCAAGTACTAGTCGACAATATTTTCTCAGAACTGCTCCAATGCATCAGCATCCTTTCTTCAATAAGGAGACTAATACTATTTCTACTACTTCAAATGGCATTGCATCAGTAACCTGCTGTGTACATACCTCTACTGATGCTTCTGGATACATCTTCAGTGATGTTCCTGGAATCATCGGGTGTTTCGGGTCTTTCAACATCATACAACCTCCTCCAGGTGACCCAGCTGGGGCTGATCAGACCCCAGCTTGTGGCCAGATGGCTAGCTACTTATGACTCCATGGCTCCCCTCTTTTGAGTCACAGCCATCTTGAGGCCCTCTCTGATGCCTCGGTGGTACTGCGGATGGCTCTCCTCTTCCTCTCTCCGTTGATGCCCAAATTGCTGAAGCTGTAATTAAGGAACGGGCTGCGAATCCCCTACAACCAACCTCCACTGGGAGAGACTTCTAAATGGCCTACCCTTATTCTTAAATTGTGGCCTTTGGTTCTGGACTCCCCCAACATCAGAAACATGTTTCCTGTCTCTAGCGTGTCTAATCCCTTAATAATCTTACATGTTTCAATCAGATCCCCGCTCATCCTTCTAAATTCCAGTGTATACAAGCCCAGTCGCTCCAATCTTTCGACATATGACAGTCCCGCCATCCCGGGAATTAACCTCGTGAACCTACGCTGCACTCCCTCAATAGCAAGAATGTCCTTCCTCAAATTTGGAGACCAAAACTGTACACAATACTCCAGGTGTGGTCAAACCTGGGCCGTGTACAACTGCAGAAGGACCTCTTTGCTCCTATACTCAACTCCCCTTGTTATGAAGGCCAACATGCCATTAGCTTTCTTCACTGCCTGCTGTACCTGCATGATTACTTTCAGTGAGCATGTAGATACAGTTTGTCTTCTTGTCTTGTTTGTTGTCTTCTGCACTCTGGCTGATTGTTCATTGATCCTGTTTACAGCTACTATTCTATAGATTTGCTGAGTATGCCCAAAGAAAAATGAATCTCAGGATTGTATATAGTGAAATATATTTAATTTGAACTTTATGATAACAACTTACTTTCCTACCCATCTTTATGTCATCAGCAAATTTAGCATTTTGTGTGCATGACTTGGATGAGGATCCCTGTGGTATCCCCATCCAAATCCTGTATATAAAATATAAAAAGTTAAGACAGCAGCACTGATCCCTGTGGTACTCCACCCAGTCTACCTTGCCAATCAGAAAATGACCGATTTGTACCTATTCTGTGTTTCCTGTTAGCTAACCAATCTTTGTTCCACTCCAGTCTTTGTTTCTATTCTGCGAACATTTATTTTTCAGAACCTTATCAGACAACTTTTTGAAAGCTGAGTATACTACATCCACTATCTACAGCATATGTGTTTCTTCAAAAGAACTCTAATAAATTATTTTGAGAGATATATATATTTGTCATTGAAGAAAGCAGGAGATTGCAGAATCAGCAGGAAAGATACAGAACACCGAAAAGAAGGTAGTAAGTATAAAGGAGTCCATGAAATGGATCAGCACTCATCCCCAGATCCTAATGTCTACCGATAGAAGTCAAATCAAGGAAGTGCATGTTTAATTCATAAATGTTCAACCTGACTCTATCTTAATGCACAGCATTACGCAGACAAAGAAACTTAATCTAATCTTAACTGCCTAATTGGAAATGGAATTGGTATATTATTGTCACATGTACTGAGATACAGTGAAAAGCTTGTCTTGCATACTGTTCATACAGATCAGATCATTACACAGTGCATTGAGGAAGAAGCAGGTAAAACAATAACAGAATAAATTGTAACAGCTACAGAGAAAGCGCAGTGCTTGTGAATAATAAAGTGCAAGATTATAATGAGGTAAATTGTGAGGACAAGTGTCCATCTTATTATACTAGCGAACTATTCAATAGTTTTATAATAGTGGGGTAGAAGCTGTCCCTGAGCCTGATGGTACGCGCTTTCAAACTTTTGTATCTTTTGCCCCATGGAAAAGGGGAGAAAAGCGAATGTCCAGGAAGAAGGAAGTATATTCAGAGTCAGAGTCCACAGAGGGGAGTCCGGGTTCTGTGATGTGCTGAGCTGTGTTCACAATTCTTTTCAGTTTCTTGTCGTCAACATTCAAAAGTTCAAAGTACATTTATTATAAAAGTATTTCTACATTATGCACCTTTGGGACTCATCTCCTTACATGCAGCCACAAAAATTAACCAATTTCCTCCTGGGATCAATAAAGTATGACTACTACTAAAACAAAGGAAGTTTTAAAGAACCTATTAAAAAAGTAGACCATCAAACATCCAATGTGCAGAGAGAGAGAGAAAAACAAAAAAACAAATCATGCAAACGATAAAAGTAAGCAAATGGCATTCAGAACTGGAGTTTTACAAAAGACACAGAGCCAGGCATTACTGCAGCTGGAGCAGGCCACAGCCCCAGTTCAGCACAGAGCTGAGTGAGTGTTGCTGAGCTGCGAGCAGAACCAGGCAGAAATGACCTTTAGCTCAACTCTGGTCCCGACACCCTGACCTTTTCAATCTGGCCCAGCACTTAAATTTGTCCAAACATCAAGTTGTTCCTCGCTCTCAGACTGCGCTGGGGCGTGAATCCTGCTGCTCAATTCGACCTGGTGCTTAAATCTATCTGACATCGGGACTTTCCTGGCTCTCAGGGATACCAAGACTCTGCTTTCACCCTGCCTCCACCTTTGCTTGTCTCGACCATGCCTCCTCTGCGCCTCTCCCACCGCAACCACTCATCTCCACTTTCCTTGACCACTTCTCACCTCTCTATTGTTAGCATTGATCATTAATAAGTGTTATTAATAGTTTTCTTTGTTTTGTTCTTTGCCACTGATAAGTAGTCGCTGAGCATCACCAGCACTATCTTAAACTGGATCACCTGGAAAGTAGTTGTCATACCAAGTAGTTAGGTATCCAGATGGGATACAAGTCAAGTCACTTTGATCATAACTGCTGGTACTGTACACAGTAAAAACGAGACAAAGTTTTCCCAGGACCATGGTGCTACATGAAACAGCACAAAAACTACACTGAACTATGTAAAACAACACAAAAACTACACTAGACTACAGACCTATCCAGGACTGCATAAAGTGCACAAAACAGTGCAGGCATTACAATAAATAATAAACAAGACAATATGCACAGTAGAGGGAAGTAGGTTGGTGTCAGTCCAGGCTCTGGGTATTCAGGAGTCTGATGACTTGGGGGAAGAAACTGTTACATAGTCTGGTCATGAGAGGCCGAATGCTTCGGTACCTTTTGCCAGATGGCAGGAGGGAGAAGAGTTTGTATGAGGGGTGCGTGGGGTCCTTCATAATGCTGTTTGCTTTGCAGATGCAGCGTATGGTGTAAATGTACTTTTTAGACCATAAGATCATAAGATATAGGAGCAAGAGTAGGCCATTTGGCTCATTGAGTCTGCTCCACCATTCAATCATGGGCTGATCCAATTCTTCCAGTCATCCCCACTCCCCTGCCTTCACCCCATACCCTTTGATGCCCTGGCTAATCAAGAACCTATCTATCTCTGGCTTAAATACATCCAATGACTTGGCCTCCACAGCCGCTCGAGGCATCAAATACCACAGATTTACCACCCTCTGACTAAAGTAATATCTCCATTCTAAATGGACGTCCTTCAATCCTGAAGTCATGCCCTCTTGTCCTAGAATCCCCTTCCATGGGGCATAACCTTGCCATATCTAATCCGTTCAGGCCTTTTAACATTCGGAATGTTTCTATGAGAGTCCACTCCTCATTCTCCTGAACTCCAGCCTAAGAGCTGCCAGACATTCCTCATACGGATTGATAAGGATCGGCAGTGTCATGCAAATTTCTTTAGCTTCCTGAGGAATTAGCAGCATTGACCATGGCATCTACGTGTTGGACCAGGACAGGCTGAAGAAGAGGTTCTATCCTAGGAACTTAGCAGAAAAATTCCTTTTGTTTCATACTCCTACCGATAAAGTCTTGACCCAACACACTGACCATCACTTCTAGTTCACAGCTGCTGTCTGAATTGCTGAATTTCTCCAGCAGTTTATTTCTTCACTGCAGATTCCATCATCTTTAACCTCCTGCGTCTCCACCCAGACAGACTTGCTTCTTTCGTACTTCTGACGAAGGACCCTGGATCTGAAATGTTCATTCCTTCGCTTTCTAGGGGTGCTGTTGTCACAATGGGGGAGTGCTGGGAGCAGGGGTGGACCCAAATGCAAGACACATCTTGTGAGGTTAACTTAATTGAGTTTATTGCTCAATACAAGGAGAGCAAAGCAGAAGCAGGAATAGCCTAATGGACAAGGACTCAGGTCTTGGACTAGGCTGGGACTAAGGGTCTGGGCTAGGACTCGGAATCACAGACCGCCAGGGCCAGGACTTGGTACTTGGAGCTGCCTGGGCCCAGGACTCAGTACTTGGAGCCACCTGGGCCCAAAACATAGAGCTGGGAATCCTCCTTAGACACAGCACGGAGTCGGGACTCTTCTTGACACAGGGTCAGGACCCTTCCAGGGTACAGGGCTGGGACCCCTTTTAGATGCACGACATGGATACGGAGACCACACAACAATGGACAGAACTATAACTGGGCTGAAGTATGCTCCAAGCCGCGGCGAGCTCTTGACTCACCCCAGCGGGTTAACTTTGACTGACCCATACTGACAAGGGAAGGCGGCTTGCTGGCACTTGCTTCAGGAGGAGACAAGGCTTGCTCCAGCCAAATGACATTGGCTCGCAATAGCTACGGTGACTTTGTTAACACTCTCGCCCCGAACGGCTAAAACCCAGAGACTATAAACTGCCAGTTCAGCCGAGAGTAAATGGCCCCCAATCACCAAGCCCGAGGGACACGAGAAAACAGGGAACCAAAGGGAAATAGGGAGTCAACGGTCCGGATCATAACATAAACAAAGTAAATTTAAAGGGACCCCGATCCGGACCATGTCAGCTGTCTAATCTGCTGAGTTTTTCCAGCAGTTTCTTTTATTTCAGATTTCCAGCATCTACGGGTTTGTTTTAATTATCAAATGGCTATTTATCTTAGATTCTAATGACATCTACATAGCAACTCCTTCTTTTATATGATTCTTTTGCAAGGGGGCTGACCCGGTGGTGAGATGATCTGCTAACGACCTTATAATGTGCTTCTGGAACATTAACATGAAATTTTATTACTACAATCTATTAACAGAGTGATAACCTCAACCAATTTCAATATATTTGTTAAGCATGACTTGTTTTTCATAACATATAGGATTTTTTTTTGCCTGTATTTTTTTCTGGATGGTCTTAGGTTGTTTACTGTGTGTTAACGTTCACATAACAAATTGTTGTGTTGTCAGGTCTCTAGCTCTCTAGGTTTTGGGGTTGGAGATGATACCTTATAGTTGTGTTCCAGTTTGGATTCCAAATATCCAGTCACAAATAGAACTCCCACATCCTCTTCATAGCTAAAACAGCTTCTATGTAACATGTCATCCTTAGAGCTAAATTCTCCCCTTCCTTGCTTTAACTCTTAGTTCCCTTCCCAACTCATCACGACAGGACTCATATTAGTTTATGGTGCCTACCTCACATCTTGGAGGTGGAATTCGGGAAAAAGCTTGTTGAATAATATTTTTAAAAATCTATAGTTCAGAAACAGGAAGCACTATGCAGCATCTCTACACTGTTGTATATGTGCCATCCAATCACACTTCAGTTAATTCTGTATATCATGCTCTCGCTCGTGGACCTGGACAGCTTCCCTTGAAATGGGGAAACCTTGAGCAACACCATACAAACTGCTGGCAGAACTCACCAACCCAGTTAGAATCTGTCGGTGGGTGGGGTGGGGAATTACAGTTGACATTCGGGCTGAGACTTTGCATCAGGACTTTCTTCTGTTAAATTCCTGACCTTGGCTTTGCTTTTAGACATGGATACTAGACAAGATAACACACCTGCCTACAGGGACAGGGAAAAGATTCAAGTTTATACCTGTCCTAGAGGTGGCATACTCAGCCAGCTGCTCCAGAAACCTGCATTTCCCTTCCTAAACTGCATTACCACCTACTAGGATCTTCCTCTTAAACCCAAACAGTTGCAAGGCTTTTTCATATCTCCTGAAATGAATTGCTATTCATGTTTTCCATGTACCTGTAAAAAATTCCTATTCCTCTTTTTAACTCCCTCCCATTTCCAATTCAATTAGCCCACTCACTCTTTGGATTTTGGCAGCAATGCAGTCTGTTCTGGTTTTCACTTCAACCTCTCCAGCAACACGAGACAGTTATGCCATCCTTCCCTACCTTGCTCAGCTGCAGATGCAGCAGACTGGCTGGAATTTCCTGCCTGCACACTACCTCTAGGTTAGCTGCTGGTAATCAGCTATTGGCACCTGCAGATAAGCTTCTGCCGATTGCTAACAAGTCACGATTCTGTTTGAGATGTCCTTCATCTCAATATTTGTTCTTCAGAATTGTTTGTGTACTATATCAGCTCATACAAATTGTTTGAAGAACTACTGTATCTTATGGGAGTAACACACACAAAGTGCTGGAGGAACTCAGTAAGTCAGGCAGCATCTAAGGAAACTGGATACCCCCCCCCGCCCCCACATTTTAAATATACTCCTCAGCTTTTATTCTCCTGCTGAAGGTTCTCGGCCCGAAATGCCGACTGTACTCTTTTCCATAGATGTTGCCTGGCTTGCTGAGTTCCTCCAGCATTTTGTGTGTGTTGCTTGGACTTCCAGCATCTGAAGATTTTCTCTTGTTTGTATCTTCTGGGAAGCTGTATTTGATAGCTCAGCAATAAACTTAAATGGAGAAGTCACAAAAGTACAGTGATTGCAGAAATAGATCAGAGGACAGGTATTCTGTCACAGAAAATGACTCTCATCATTAACAAGGTGCAAATCTTTCTCAGAGTCAACTCTTTGTCAAGTCGAGTAGACTGGTCTCTGCTTGTCCTGTTCAAAATTGCTCTCGTGGTTAGGAAGCATAATACCACACAAGTGTCTCCCAGCAGCTCACTGCACTGACTACCTCTGCCAAGGTGGCTTCAACAAATCCATACCTCTATTACTTAGAAAGGACGGTAGGCACTCTACAACATCCAAGGTCCTACCTAGGTCAGACAACATCTTCACATGGAAATTTTTCGTAGTTCATCATTGTTGTTGGGTTTAATTCCATGTCCCTCTCCCCTACAAATGTGAGATTACTTACTGCTTTATTATTAACCTGCAACATGATAGCATAGTGATTGGCATGATGCTTTACAGTACAAGTAACCCAGGTTCAATTCCGGCCGCTGTCTGCAAGGAGTTTGTACGTACTCCCCGTGATCGTGTGGGTTTCCCCCGGGTGCACTGGTTTCCTCTCACAGCCCAATGACTGGTCGGTCATTGTAAATTGTCCCGTGATTACACTGGGGTTAAGTTGGGGATTGCTGGGCAGAGCAGGTTGAAAGGCTGGAAGGGCCTATTCTGCACAGTATCTCAATATTAAATAAATCAACAAAATTATTCTTATCATATGCACTGAAGTACCCTGAAAAACTTGTCTTGCATAGTGTTTGTACAGATCAATTCATTATACAGTGCATTAAGGCTGTACAAAGTATAACAAATAACAGAATGCAGAATAATGTGTAACGGCCACAGAAAATATACAGTGCAGGGAGACAATGAGGTGCAAGATCGTAATGAGGTAGATTGAGAGCTCAAGAGTCAAACAACTGCCCATGGGGAAAGGGAAAAGAGGGGCCAGTCCGAACTATTTTTGTAATCTCCCAAATTTTGTAATTTGGAAGAATCAAATTTTTACCTATCCTGTACTTGAGGTGGCGTATTCAACCAGTTGTTCCCAAAACATGCATTTCCTTCTCTAAACCCCTTCACCTCCCTCTGCTAGGACCCTCCTCAAGGGAACCATTCAATAGTTTCATACCAGCAGAGTAGAAGCTGTCCTTGAAGCTGGTGCCTTTAGTATCTTCTGCCTGATGGGAGAAAGGAGAAGAGAGAAACATATCTGGGGTGGATGGGGTCTTTGATAAGGCTGGTTGCTTTACTGAGGCAGTGAGATGTATAGACAGGGTCCATGGAGAAGAGGTTGGTTTACATGATGTGCTAAGATGTGTCCACAACTCCTCGCAGTTTCTTGCAATTACTGGCAGAGCAGTTGCCATCCCAAGCATTCATGCATCCAGATAGGTGCAGATAAAAATTGATAAGGTTTGATAAGGACATGCTAAATTTCTTTAGACTCCTAAGGAAGTAGAGGTGTCGGTTAGCTTTCTTAGCTATGGTGTCTAGGTGGTTGGACAAGGACAGGCTGAAGGTGATCTTCACTCCTACGAGCTTGAAGCTTTCAACTCTTTTGACCTCAAGAACATTGATGTATATAGGAGCATGTGCACTACAGCTCTTCCTGAAGTCAAGCCCTTTTGTTTTGCTGACACTGAGGGATAGGTTATTGTCATGACATCATGTTACTAAGGTGTCTACCTCCTCACAGGAGTATGTGCTCCGCTCCCCTTTCTGGAGTCAATGAAAAGTTCTTTTGTTTTGCTGAGGGAAAGATTGTTGTCATGTGGTCTCTATTTCCTTCCCGTACTCTGAATCATTGTTATTTGAGAAACACCCATTTATGTTAATATCACCTGCAAATGTGTAGATGGAGTCTGGCCATACAGTCATGAGTGTATAGGGAGTAGAGTATGGGGGCCGGGGGGCGGGGGGAGGCGGAGGAGGGTTGAGGATGGAGCCTTGAGGATTTCCAGTGTTGAAATTAATCATGATGGAGGTGGTGCTGCCTCTCCTTACTGGTTGTGGTCTATTGTCCAAGAAGTCAAGGATCCTATTGCTTAGAATTACGGTATTGAAGGTGATAACACTATACTGTCAATAAGCAAAGTCTTATGTGGGAGTCCTTCCTCTCCAGATGCTACAGAGATGAGTGCAGGGCCAGACAGATGGTATCCATCACAGACCTGTTTTGGCAGTAGGCGCATTGCAGTGGGTTGACATTGCATGGGAGACTGGAGTTAATGCATGCCATTAACTTTAAACATGCAGACCACAATGGTTCAAGAAGGCAACTCATGACCACATTCTTGGAGCAAATAAGAATGGGAAGATTATACTAACTCTGACAATAATGTTCCCAATTCATGAATAAAGTTATTCTGTATCTATTGCTAGTGATTTGCTTGTTCATGAATCTCCTCAAATTCACTTACATTTCAAATTATTTCTCAGCCTTTGAATTAGTAATATGTAGGTGCCTAACAGTTGACATCACTCTGGTGTTTGTGGGATCTTTCCAAAGTGCAAATTGGCTGCTGCATTTAAACCAGGACTTCACTTGAAACAGAAATATGAATTGTCTTTGGGAATATCCTAGGAATTGAAAGGCACTGTGTAAATACAAGTTCCTCCGCTTTGCATTCCTGTTGATGAAAGCACCTTTCATTGTGAGAGAGACTGAAAATTGTTGGTGTTCAGGGAACCTTGGTGTCCTTGTACATGAATCATTGAAAGTTAACCTGCAGGTACAGCAAGCAATTACAGAGGCAAATGGAATGCTGGTCTTTATTGCAAGAAGATTAAGTACAAGAAAGGAGGACTCTGTTATAAATATATCCTTAACTCAGCTACAGAGACTAGACCTTTACACAATATTCCAGACTCAGAACCATTTGGATTCTATGAAATTGCAGAAACTTGCCTTTACTCCTCTACCCAAACTTCTTGTCAAAATACCATCGTTATCATACCATTTGTCTTCCTAATTGTTTCCTCTACCAGGAGGTCTTTGGAATACCAACTTCTTTGAATCTTGCAACATTTACAAAATACTATGCTTTTCTTTTTTTGCCAAAATGGGTGACCACATTTTTTAATTCCATCTCCCATCTATAAATCTGGAAGCCTCTCCCCCGGCATCCTCCACATAGTCCCCACTGCCACTTGGTTCTGCTTTATCAGTAAAATTGGCTATAATATATTTGATCCCCTCATGCAAACCATTGATATGGATTGTGCACAGCCGGTCTCCCAGAGCCAATCCCAGTGTTGTTCCTCTGGTGACGGCCACACCAATCCTTCATTTTTTAACTACTTCTTTTATTTTCTGTTCAATAATCAATCCCCAATCTATGCCATTTCATTACCTCTACACTGTACACACTTCTTTATATTTTCTTACATAGCATTTTGTCAATGGTTTTCTGAAATTCCAAATACATGACGATCACTACACGATGAGTAAGATCAGGAGTCAGCCATTCAGCCCCTCAAGACTGCTTCACCATTCAAAAGGTCATGGACTATCACAAGTCTCAGCATCATGTCTGTGACACATTTCCTGCATCCCTCGATTCCCTAATATCTAGCGATCTGCTGCCATCGGGTAGAAGGTACTAGAGCCTCTGGACTCACTCCACCAAGTTCAAGAACTACCCCTCAACCATCAGTCTTGAAAAAAAAACTCAACTGCTCATTTATTGAGATATTCACAGAATCAGTGATTTCATTTCAAGGACTCTTTTATCTTGTTATTTCATGTTCTTGTTATTTACTGCTATTTATTTGCATTTGCACAGTTTGCGGTCTTCTATGCTCCATTTCATCTTTCATCGATCCTGTTATACGTGCTTTTTATAGACTTGCTGAGTATGCCCACAGGAAAAAGAATCTTAGGGTTGTATGTGGTGACCTCTGATAATAAACTTTACTTTGAACTTTGAACTACTTTGCTCTATCAATCTCAGTTCTCGGTGCAGGCAGCGAGCCACTATAGCGCTCAAGCATGGAAAACCGCAAAGATTCTCCAAACCATTGGTGAAGAAAGTACACTTATTTAAGTTCAAAATAGTCAACCCCGCAACTTGTGACTATGACCACTATTTTTTTTAATGCCTTTGTGAGCAAAACATCCCTGTTGAACCCTCTAAGAATTTTGCCTTGCTTCAAAGCCATCACTGTTCCCTCTTCTTAACACTAGGGAATATAAAGTGGCCACTTAGTGCATACGCACAAAATGCTGGTGGAACCTAGCAGATCAGGTGGCATCTATGGAAATGAATCAAACAGTTGATGTTTCAGGCCAAAACCCGTCATGAGGACAGGAAAGGAAGGCGGAAGATGCCAGAATAAGAAGATGGGGGGGGGGGGGAGAGGGAAAGGAGGACAAGCTAGAAGATGATAGGTGATGCCAGGTGGGTGGGGGAGGGAGGATGTAGTAAGGACTGAAGGTGATAGGTGGGAAAAGTAAAGGGCTGGAGAAGAAGGAATCTGATAGGAGAGGAGAGTGGACCATGGGAGAAAGGGAAGGAGGACGGGCACCAGGGGAAGGTGATAGGAGAAGAGGTATGAAGCCAGAGTAGGGAACTAAAGAAGAGAGAAGGGGGAGGAGAAAAATATTACTGGAAGTTGGAGAAATCGACATTCATGCCATCGGGTTGGGGGCTACCAAGACAGAATATGAGGTGTGGTTTCCCCCAACCTGAGAGTAGCCTCATCATGAAGGCATGCATCGACATGTTGGAATAGGAATGGGGATAGGAATTAAAATGGTTGGCCTCCAGGAAATTTCATTTCCTGCAAGTTGAGCAGAGGTACTTGACAAAGCAGTCACCCAAACATTGCTGGGTATCACCGATGCAGAGGAGGCCACATCAAGATCATCAGATACAACCCCAAGCGATTTGCAGGTGAAGTGTTACCTCCCCTGGAAGGACTGTTTGGGGCCCTGAATGGAGGTGGGGGTGAATGGGCAAGTGTAGGACTTCTGCTGCTTGCAAGGATAAATGGCAGGAGGGAGATTAGTTGTCAGAAGGGGGTGCTGGGAGGTGGACCCAAATGCAAGACACAGACACTGAAGTACCAGGAACAGGACTAGGTTAGTCAAGAAAGCAAGGGAAGTGGGGAAGAAAGGATGCTGGACATGACACAGGCCCTGGATGAGACAAGGATACAGGGCCTGGGCTAGGACTTCACTGGAATAGCAGAACCAGGACATGGAACTTGGAACTAGGAGCCTGGGCTTGGACTTCGAGCCAGAAACTGGACAAGGACCCGAAACCTGGGTCTTGACTCGGGCTCGGAACCCAGATCTAGGTGAAGACATGATGAGGCTTGGGTTCTTTGAGGCTAGGGTACTTCAAGGCTTGGGTATGGACTCCGAGCCAGAGACTGGGCAAGGACCAGAACCTGGGACTTGACTCGGGCTCGGACTCCAGAACTAGGCAAGGACAAGATGTGGCTACAGGACGAGGAGAGGCAACAGGACTGGACGTGAGACTCCTGGACAGGACAAGGGAACCCCAGCACAGGACGAGGGAACTCCAGCACCGGGCCGGGCAAGGTACTCCTAGGCTGGGCGAGACACATGGACAAGACGAGAACACAAAGCCATGGCTTGGACAGGACAAGGTTCTTGGATCGTGGTTAGGACTGGATGAGACCCCAAAACCCTGACTTTATCGAGGGAGAGACAGGAATGCAGAGCCTTGGTCCAGGGAGAGACAGGGAAACAGAGCCTTGGTCAAGGGAGAGACAGAAACATGGAACACAGAGCCAGGACCCCTCCTTGGAAACAGAA
This sequence comes from Mobula hypostoma, assembly GCF_963921235.1. NCBI lineage: Eukaryota > Metazoa > Chordata > Chondrichthyes > Myliobatiformes > Myliobatidae > Mobula > Mobula hypostoma. Next base: position 28,793,045 of record NC_086121.1, on the reverse strand, counting down.
TGTAGGGCTGGGACTCATTACACAGAATGCAGAATATGACAAGATGGTTCTCAACACAAGGCAGCGGCAGACAGCTAGACCTACCTAGCAAAGGCATGGATACAGACGGTTCCCAACACTAGGTAGTGGCAAACGCCCGGACCTACCTAGCAAAGGCGTGGATACAGACGGTTCTCAACACTAGGTAGCGGCAAACAGCCAGACCGACCTAGCGAAGGCGTGGACACAGAGACAGTTCAAAACAACAATCAACAGTTCTTTATCTTGCTTTGGTGATTGAACCTGACACCAGCGCAGGCGAGGGTTACAGGCAAGGCGAGGCAAGGCTTCAGACAAGGCACGGTGAGGCAAGGCTTCGGTCGAGGCATGGCAAGGCAACAGAAGGAAGGGGAGGGGATTCAGACAGGGGGTACAGACAGGAACAATAATCCTGAAAGTATTTACGAAGCCAGCCCAAATGAGAATCAGCTGCCTCAACAGAAACTGGGGAAAACCGGAAAACCTGGAATAAGGAGCGTGGACCGGACCGTGAACCAGAATGCGGATTTCACGGACCGGACCATGACATTAGTAGAGAGTGATGAATCACAGAGGGAGCAATCCCTGCAGAAAACTTAGAGTGGGGGGGGTGTGGTCTGTTGAGGTAAAGATGTGCTTGCTGATAGGGTCCCATTGAAAATGGTGGAGGTTGTGGAGTATGATGTGTTGGATGCCGTGGCTCATGGGGTGGTAGGTTAGGTCAACAGGAGCTCTATCCTGGTTAAAGTGGCGGGAAGATGTGATAAGAGTGGATGTCCAGAAAATACAGGAGCTACAAATGAGGGCAGCATCAATGGTGGAGGTAGGGAAACCCCATCCTTTAAAAAAGGAAGAAATCTCTGACGTACTGGAATGGAAAGCCTCATCCTGGGAACAGATGCAGCAGAGATGACAGAACTGAGAAAAGGGTATATCCTTCTTTAGGAAAGGAGAGCAAAACTGTTGACATTACTTTATCTGTGAGGTCAGCTAGATCCTATAACATTGTGTGATGCAATCCCTGCACACTGATCGAGCTGCAATGACGACCAACAGACCTTCTGCCTTCCTAATTGCCAAAGCCACATGAAGACTGCAGATCTGGAATCTGGAGCAACATACAATCTGCTGAAGGAACTCACCAGGCTGGGCGTCATCTCTGGCAGGAAAGAAACTGTTGAAGTTTTGGTTTGAAATCCTCTATCAAGCCTGAGGGTGGAGAGGAGAGATGTCCAGCACAGAGAAGAGAATGGAAGTTGCACACCCTCTCCTCTATACTGGTCATCTGGTCTTGGCACTCTCTGTTCAGAAACAGGGTTTTGACTTGAAACGAAAGTCATTCCTTCCCTCCCAGTGATGCGCTCAACCTGCTGAATTCTTCCAGTAGACTGTGTTGTTCAATTTACAGTGACTTCTCCCACTTTGGTCTGGGTTTCTTCATCAGCAATACTTTCCAATTTCACACTATTTTAAAAAGTAATCAGTACTTGTGTTGTTTTCTTTATATAAGTGGATAGTTGTCATAAGGAGGTGGCTTGGGTACGGACCCAACAGCAAGACACAGACACTGAAGTACTAGGGACAGGACTAGGAAACAGGGCGAGGGCAAGGTCATGGACAGGAAAACCGGGAACCCGGAACAGGACTGGACAAGAGAGCTAGGAGCCTGGGCTTGGACTCCGAGCCAGAAACTGAACAAGGACCCAGTACCTGGGTCTTGCCTCTGGCTCGGACCCCAGAACTAGGCAAGGACGAGGCTTGGCTGGCAGGCAGGACGAGGCTGGAGACTTCAGGCTTGAGGCTAGAGGCTAGAGGTGAGTCTTCAGACTTGAGGCTAGGCAGGAGGCTGGAGTCTTCAGGCTTGAGGCTAGGCAGGAGGCTGGAGTCTTCAGGCTAGAGACTTGAGGCAAGGCTTGGCAGGAGGCTGGAGACTGGAGACTTGAGGCGAGGCTGGAGGTTGGAGGCAGGAGACTTGATGCAAGGCAATACTGGAGGCTGGAGGCAGAAGACGAGGCGAGGCGAGGCTGGAGGCAGGAGACTTGAGGCGAGGCGAGGCTGGAGGCTGGAGACTTGAGGCGAGGCAAGGCTGGAGGCTGGAGACTTGAGGCGAGGCAAGGCTGGAGGCTGGAGGCAGGAGACTTGTGGCAAGGCAATGCTGGAGGCAGGAGACTGGAAGCTCCTCCTGGGCAGGGCGCGGATCTCCACCCGATGGAGGCAAGGGACAGGAAGGGACAGAACCAACCATAGGTAATGGCAATATGGCCTGGCTACCCGACAGAGGCAAGGGACAGGAAGGGACAGAACCAACCGTAGGTAACGGCAATACGGCCTGGCTTACCCAATAGAGGCAAGGGACAGGAAGGGACAGAACCATCCGTAGGTAACGCCAATACAGCCTGGCTTACCCGACGGAGGCAAGGGACAGGAAGGGAGCTAGGTACGGGTTGGCTCCAGGACAAGACAGCAAGCCAAGGCAAGGCTTCAGGCAATGCAAGGCAAGACAGAACTTCAGGCGAGGCGAGAGTTACCGGCAAGACAAGGCAGGGCTTCAGGCATTGCAAGGTGAAATGAGAACTTCAGGCGACGCGAGAGTTACCAGCAAGGCTTCAGGCAAGGAAACAGAAGGCAGGGGAAGGGATACAAGGAGTAAGGACAAGAACAATCCAGCAGCCATGCCCTGGTCTCCGAAGGTATTTATGCAGCCAGCCCCAACGAGCATCAGCTGCCTCAATTAGAGCTCAACAAGAACAGAAACAGGGTAGACAGGAAAACCTGGAGCAAGGGTTGATGGACTAGACCGTGCATCGGAATATGGACTTCACGGACTGGACCATGACAATAGTATTACAATATTTCCATATTGTATGCCATCTGCCAACTATTGCTGATTCGCTCTCGCATCCTTATTTATCTTAATAGTCATAACCTCAAAAACCACACAGTTTCTGTTTTTCCTCCTTCCTTTCTAGTCTCTACGAAGCATCAAAGTCTGAAATGTCCACGGTTTATTCCTCTCCAGAGATGCTACCTGACCTGCTGAGTTCCTCCAACGTTTTGAGCATTTTCCTAGCACCTGCAGAATCTTGTCCTTGCAGATTCGCCAAGCACCATTTCACCTGCACAAATCCACATAGACTACACCCAATCCTACTATTACTTTCAAAGTACCTGCGGCCATTTCTTTAGAATTTCAACAAATGCCCTACTAAAGATGTAAGGTAAAATTTACAGTGACTACTCGAAAGGCTATTAACTTAAACAAACTTGATGATCTTTAAACGTTTTCTCCTCTTTTCCTCATAACCTATTAAAGTCATAGAGACTTTTTGGACCACCTAGACAGCGCCAGCTATCAAAATAAATGCATTTCACCAGGTAATAATTTGAAATAGAGCCCGGCTCCCAACATTCATTCCCAGAAATTAGCGGGATGGAGTGATGAATGTTTTCGAGCGGCAGTTCCGTGGGGAGGGAAGCGGAGAAGGGAGGGGAAAGAATTACCGGTATCTCCATTTTCCTTCTTTCCCGCGCTCATTGTCACGTGAAGTAGAAGCGAGATAAAAGGGGTTTCGGTTCTTTCTTTTATCCACGCCGCCATTACGTCCCAACCGTGTCACAAGTTGAATGCGCTTGGAATCGTGGTGTGTGTGTTGGCGGAGAACTGTTACACCCGAGGTACTTGGCTGTGTGGAGAAAGTGGTATTACTCCAAGCTGAGGCACTGTTCTCAATCGGCCCAGCTCAAGATGTACAGTGCCAGGCTCCAGATGCGGCGCCCGAGTCGCCCCTGAGGAGCTGAGAATGGTTGATGGAGGCGGTCTCGTCCCACATCTCCCCTCATCCATCCACCCCTCTCCTCCGTTCCCCTCCCCTCCTCTCCCCCTCCACCCTTTCTTGACAACCCGCCTCCTGGTTAATTGTTGAGGGCCGGCCAGTCTCATCCCTCTTCCCTGTTCTAACCTGGTTGGTTACGGCACCTCGCAGACTCCCCTGAGTACAAATGGGGAATCCTGGAGTGCTTCAATTTTTAATGAGTTGAGGAGGGACCACTTGGCCACCAGCAACCTAACCTCTAGCCATGTCTAACGGCAGGAAGAGTTACCCGCCCCAAAGGCGTTCTTGGCAGGGTGTGGAAGTGGGAGGAAAAAACTCAACCAGCACCTCCATATTAACGCGGTTTGGGGTTGGCGGCGATGGCACTCACAGTTGAATAGCCTACTGAAGCTCGGGAATAAAGACTTGAGAAGTTATACAGGAGGGAAAAGGCAACTGTTTTCCGTATAGGAAATCACCTTAAAAACAGAGAATGAAAACGGAAATCGTAATGTCACGAAATGCTAATTCTGTGGTTTTAATCAGTCTCAAGATCATTTGAATTTCTGCAACATTTCATCTACTCTCACTTTTAAAAACATTGGAGGTGCTGGATAGATGAAATCCTTCAACTGATGATTAGATTTTACTTAATTTGCCCAGCGAGGTTAAAATGAACGGTGAAAGTTTACAATTTCTCAAAGGGTGATGTTGACGAGATTGAAGAATTATCTTTTGATACCACAAGTGGCGGAGTAAGAGTTAACCTTCCCAGGAGAAGACTGTGTGCGTGTCAGAGACAGAGGGAGAGAAATCTCCAGCCCTGGTAAATCGGCTTAAAAGCCAGAAATAGTGAACCGTTGCTATACGGGATCCGGAGCAAGGATTTAAACACATCTACAGTGTTGAAAATCGAGTCAGAGAGGGTAAGGGCTGAGTGGGAGAGGTTTCATCAAAATCCCTGTATCAGTGCTACCCCCGTCGAGCTGGGCAAACGGAATAGAATTCTCATCTTGGGCATCCCAACGAAGTGTATTGGAACCAAATTATTAATATTTTTAAAGAAAAAGAAAAACAATCTCTGAAACTCTGTCAACTTGGCTGGATCTGAATGTTTGAGTCAGGATAAATTTTGGGGTCAGTGTGTCGGTGTTGGCTCGCTGGATAATGAGGATCACCCGGCGCTGTTTGCTGGATGGAGCTCGTCACCCGGCGCCTTCTGAAGCCTGACTTTGAAAGTGACCAAAAATGAACAGGAAAAACCTCTACCAGCGCCTTTTCCTCCTGTTCTATCTGGCGGACCTTGCTCTCGGTAAGTCGGAGGGATGAAAATTCCTGTACTATTAAGGCAGAAGGGGTAAAGTGTTTTACGAGCGAAACAGCGGTATCTGCTGAAAGAATGGCCGTTTTAACATCAAGATCATTATAGACATACATTATCAATTTATATGGACAAACTAACTCCCACCTATTTGCTGTTCATCTCATGCCTCATTTATCTGTACGGTGTGTAGGTTCCTCGGATCCCGTATTATCTGTGCTTGATAGATTCAATTGCTCTAATAAGGCTTTTCACACATTTTAGCCGCAAATTATTATGCAACGGCGTCTTTTTAAAGTCCTCACATATTTTGTGTTTTAAAAAAAATACACGCGTTTAATTCGACTCGTCATCAAAATTTGAAATAAAATGGGGTGGCTTTAAAAAGGCGCGATCCCGGTCCATGAAAATCTGTGAAAATGCGAGCTTTTCGTGACGGTGGTTCTCTATAACATGGGACAGTCTTCAACTTTCCACCGTTTCCAAGTCTCCTGGGGTAATAATGACGCTCAGCCCTGTGACCGTTCTGCTAATTCGCTACCTACACTTGGGGTGCATTCTTTGTATTTGAACTTTACTTTGCTTCTACTGATCCGGATCGCGCCAAGTGCCAGAGCTGGCTGTTGAGTGAGTTGCCCACTTCACAAGGAGTCGAATGGCCGGGCTGGTGGCATTCATGAGTTGTAAAGTGCCGGTCTCAAATCGAGCGATTTAAGCACTAAGATCCAGGCTAGCAGTCTCTGAAGCAATGTTGTGGCAGGGTTTCTTTACGGGAAAGGTTGGAGAAGGGTGTACCCATCTACTCTTTCATAAACTTTTCCAAAGGCAAGGAAGTTATTGCCAGAGTCCATACCAGTGGGTACCATCACCAAAAGGTCACCATACCTAAAGAACAGATTGTCAAATCTTTATTAAATTGCTATTTGTGGGAGCTTGCTGTGCTGTTAGTTGCTGTTGTGAGGTAGGCAACGTTAGTGACAACTGATAGTGTGATTAAGTAATTGGAACAGCATGACTTAGGATGAAAATGTTGAGGTGATTTATTTCAGTCAATCAAATATATTTTAGCATTAAAAATACCAGCAGTTCCTGCCTCACAGGAAATGGAATAAGTCATCCAGAGGTCGTGGAAGATGCCAAATAAATGCAAATCTCTATTGCTTTATGCATTACATCAAGGAAACAGACTGCCCTTGAAAGTGAGTCCTCCACTACCGAGGAAGATGAGAAGAATGAGTGGCCTGAGTTTTTGCAGGTGTTAGTAATGTTCCCACCCGACTCTAATATTGTCTCCACCCATTCAGTGTTCAGGATGGGGAAATGGGTATCATGGATTTTGCTGCATTTATTTGGAAGTGATAGCTCAGTCATAACTTTTCCTCCTGGAAGCACCTACAAGCCACTCTGAGTCATCATTTGATTGATACTGAGGAGAAACACCAGACCACTGTTCGGTGTCCAGCAGCCTAGGTAAAACACCAAGTTCACTAACTGAGGCATACTGCAAACTCCAGTTAACATGGTTCCATTGTACTAGTATGTTTATCACAATTATACTGTCAGTATTGGCTCAGTGGGTACCATTCCAATTATAAGAACTCATAAATTAGACATATATTACAGTGCAAATATTATGGAAGTGCTCTGTTATTATATATCCTGTCATTTAGATGATATTTTATACTAAAGCTTTGTTTAATTAACTCATACTTCTTTGTGGGATCATGCTGTTTCTCCCCATCTTAGAATAAGGGTCTATAGTTCAAAAGTAGTTTACTGAAGCTTTCTCTCGACTCTCCATAACCTCTAGGCTTAGAATTCATTCAGCTAACCTGTGCCCAATGAACCTGAATGATGTGTTCGATCAGAACATGTACCAAATATGTCAGTCTGGGTGTCTGTTAGAGTCATACATAGAGTTGGACAGTGCAGACACAGGCCATTCAGCCCATCATGTCTGTGCCAAACGTCTTGCCCATCGACACTAATCCCATTTGCCTACATTAGGTCAGTATCATTCAATGCTTTGCTTGCTTAAGTGCCTGAAAAGTCTTTTAAATGTAGTGATTGTATTTGATTCCATCATATTCTCAGGAAGCATTGTACAAATGTCAGCCAATCTCTGTGTCATAAAATAGCTTTCCCCTCAAATCCCCTTGAAAACTCCTTCCTCTTTAACTTTTGTCCTCTTGTTTTTGACAATCATATCTTGGGAAAATGATTCTGATCATCCGCTCTGAATATAAGAATTATATACCTCTGTCAGGTCACCCTTCAGCCTCAGTTGCTCCAGGGAAAACAAAAACAGCCTACTCAATCTCTCCTATAACTAACGTCCTCCAATCCAAGTAAAGTCTTGGTGAACTTCCTCTGTACTTTTTCCAGTGCAATTATATCCAAGTGCAGTTTCGTCAGAGCTTTGTAAAGTTGCAACATAACATCCTAATTTTATTCTTCTTCACCTCCTGATCTACCTGTGTAGCATGTTCAATGAACACCATTGTCCTGTTCATCACCATTCCTTGGCACTCTAACATTACTCTTTATGATATTTGTGCTTCTCCTGTTTGACTTCCCAGAATACATCACCTTGTAGTTGTTGGGATAAAATTCCATCTGTCAACATTCCGCCCAATTTTCCATTTGATTTATGTCCTCTTATCACCTTAGACAACTTTCTTCATTAGCCACATTGCTACAAACTTTGGATCATCTGCAAACTTACTAATCATGCTCATTAATATTTGTCACAAAGTACAAGTGTCCCCGCAGTACATCACTAGTCACAAATATCTGATCAGAAAAATGTCCTTTCACTACTGGCCTCTGCCTACTAATCAACAAAACAATTTTGGATCCAGATTGTCTGCTCACTTTGCGTTCATATTCCTTAACCTCCTGGACCAGCCTGCCTTGTTAAATGCCATATTAAAGTCCATTTAACCAAAGTTGACCATCCTGCCTTCATCGATCTTCTTCGTTAACCTCTTCAATCAATTCAATTACATTAGTGAGACAGGATTTCCCTTGCACAAAGCCATTCTATCTTTGATTTGTCATTGCCTTCCCAAATGTACATAAATTCTATGCTTTGGTGTACATCCCTGATGTAAAACTCGCTGGCCTGCAGTTACCTGGCTTAATTCCGCTGCCTTCCTTAAAAAAAAAAATCACCAACCGTCCTCCTGTTTTCTGGTACCTCATCTGTAGCCAACAATGAGCATAAGACATTGGAGCAGAATTAGGCTACTTGGCCCATTGAATCTGCTCCACCATTCAAGCATAGCCCAATTATTATCTCTCTCAACTCCGTTTGCCTACCTTCTCCCGACAACCTTTGATGTCCTTACTATTCAAGAAGCTATCAACCGCCATTTTAAATATAGACAATGATTTGGCCTGCATAGCCATCTGAAGTGAAGTCTTTCTACTCTTGAGGCTGTACTGTCTGGTCCTATACTCCCTTGCTATGGGAAACATCCTCTCCGCATCTCCCTATCTAGGCTGTACAATATTTGACAGATTTCAATGAGATCCCCCTTCATTCTTCTAAACTCCAGCGAGCACAGGCCCAGAGCCTTATACATTAAACATTCCTTATACGTTAACCCTTTCATTCCTGGGATCATTGTCATGAGCCTCCTCTGGACCCTCATCAATGCCAAAATCTGTCAGGGCCACAGTGGTCTTCTCTCTTGTTTCCAGTGGCAACATGGGACAGATCTTAGCTGGGCCTAGCCATTTACTAAGGTTTATTAGCCCATGATATTTGACACTTCCTTCTTAATACTGACCTGCTCCAGATTATTCATGAACCTCTCCCCCATCTGCTACTGAACTCACTATCAACCATGTCCTTTTCCTTGGTGAGGACAGGTGAGAAGTGTTTAAGAACTGATGCATGTAGCCTGGCTCTACATATAGCTGCTCTTTTCCCGGCTATCCCCCTGCTCCTGCTGCACTTGATATTGCGATAGAACTTTAGGTTTTGAGCAGGTCATTCCTGCGTGTTTAGCATAGTTCAGGATGATGTGATTTCTGTTGTGCTGTGTGCCCTCTGCTTTTGATCAATAGCAATGTCTGATTAGCAAAGCAAGGCTTTAGCCTTCGCTGCACACATCTTTGGGTTGGGTCGAATACGTGAAATTTTATAAGTGCTTGGATTGAGTTTCTCTTGCCTGTGGTCAGGTTTTGAATCTTTTCATGAGCAGACCTCTCGCTATTCAAAGCCTGCTGCATGTGTCCTAGCTCACCAGTCTTACTGATCTGTCCTGTTAATCATTAGGCAGTGTGTTGCGTTTTACATTCTGAGCATGGTCTTCAAATCCTTCCATGTTTTTGTCCCTACCTGTCTTTGTAACCACACACAGCCCCGTAACCCTTTGAGATGACCTCTTCCTCCTGTGCTGACCTCTTGTATATCCTCAGTTTAACTGACTGTACTATCAACTCCTGGGCCTGCAGGGGCTCTCGAATTCCTTTCCCAAACCTCTTCACCTTATTGTTTCTCTTTCACCCTTCTTGAAATAATCTTCTGGTGAGCTACAATAATTTCTTTTTATGACTTGGCATTGACATTAACCTAATAACACTCCTATAAAATGTATGGTACAGTTTACTACGTTGAAGGTGCTATATAATTGCACATAGCTGCCGTTGTTTCAAGAAGAGCACCCTCTCCTGTTCTGGTGCAGCAGTGCCATTTCTGCACCAGTCGGTTTGCTCAAGCACTGTCGACTCGTACCCATTCTGATTTGATCTGCCCCAGCGGAGCCCACTGAAGCCTCTGACTAACCAAAGATCATAGTACCATAAACTACTTGTAGGAGAGGATGCCCTGCTATCTCAGTCAGAATCAGGTACCTGACAATTGTCTTCAATATAGAGCTTCAGATACATCGCCTGTTGAAACAATTTTGATTGTTCTGTGATGTGAAGAATTCCCATTTTAGTGATGTTAGGGAATATAAGAACAATTCAACATTTCAGAAGCAGTAATATTTTTATAATGTCATCAACTAGATATGGGAACAAACAATGAATGAAACTCACATCTTAAACTACAGCAATGCTTCGCTTTATTTATTCCTTCTGCTTTAAATAACTTTTCTTTTGATATCCTGTTTTTCTTCTGTGTATCGGGTACAGATTACGTTTTGCTCTCCCAACCTCTCAGTAACATGATCTCTTTTTAAGGACAGAACTGATGTCACAGGCTTCATCAAGAAGATTGACAGCTTGTATGTCCTTTAAACTTTAATTTAAATTTTATTTATTTAGAGATGGTAGCAGGCCCTTTGGCTCAATGAGCCTGTGCTGCCCAATTAAACCCATGTGACCAATTAACCTAGTAACCTGTGCAGCTTTGGACTGTGCAGGAAACCATGGCACCCGGGGAAACGCATGCAGTCCTGGGGAGAATGCACAAACTCCTTTCAGACTTTGGCGGAATTGAACTCAGGTTGTTGGTTCATTAATAGTGTGATACCAACCACTATGCATCCCTTTTGTTTTAAGGGAAAATACATGAGTGGTATTATTATAATTTTTGTAGCTGCCTGTGACAGTTGTTAATCGGATGTTGCCCATGATGTGTCTCATAACAAGGATACCTGGGTTCAGAAATAGGAAACTATGGATTGCTGAGTTCCAGAGAACAATCCCGTTACTCCCATACTCCTCTCCCTTTTTTCCTGTACTCCTGCAACATGTCCTCTCTCACACGTACCCACCAATTCATCTCTGTTTCTTTTTTCCCCGTTAACCAACGTTCAGGGACAATGTAGCGGGCAAATAACCTATAGGTTTGGGATGTGGGCAGAGACCGGAGCTCCTGGAGGAAACCCACACAGAGAGAATATGCAAACTCCTTACTGACGACAACCAAGTCAGGACTGAATCTTGAGGGCAAGGTGGCGAGTCCCTGTTTCTCTTCTGCAGAAGTGCAGTGTACAGGACACTTCTGGTACAGGGAGTGGTGCTGGACCACAGAAAAGGAAAGTGATTCTTGCTGTTCATAAAAAAGAGTTGTGCTGAAGGGCAAATTTTTAACACATTAACTCATTGCTACAGGATGGGTGAACCTGGTATGCTCCAGTCTCTCCTTGGAAGGGGACCAGTCATGTCTTCCTAGGGAGATACAACTTGGAAATGGGCCTTTCAGCCCATCAGCTCTGTGCTGACCATCAAACACCCATTTAGACGAATCCCAGCCAAACCCATTTTATTCATGTCGCATACTCCATTCTACTCTTCACCTGCACTAAGGGTAACTCGTAGCAGGCAATTAACCTACCAACTAGCACATCACTCAGAATGTGGAAGGAAAGCGAAGCACAGTGGAAAGCCCACATAGTAACAGGGAGAACGTGCAAACTCCACACCAACAGCACCTGAGGTAGAGATCGAACCCCTCCTATATATAATGAGGTAGCTCAAACAGTTATGCCACTGTGTCAGTCCAAACGTGGACAGCACTCTGCACCCTCACCTTCTTGGCTACAGAAGTGTCAAATCTCTGCCAGCAGAGGAGACAAATATGAATTTAAAGAGTCAGGTTAAACTTGTCGCTTTTAAGTTGGAAGCTTCTGCTGACCAGAAATGCTGTTTGCAGTTCTAATCTGCTGACTTAGTGAGCAGATGTTTCTACCAGCAACCCCTATCACCTTCTTTGGTCCTGGGCCTAGAGAGAGAATTTTTCTTTAAAGGAGGATTTCAACTGCTGATGTTTCTGGCTTTTCCTCTTTGCTTTCGGGCAGTGAAGGATTAGCTTCTATTAAAACATCTCAGAGAACAGCGAACAGATATGGTTTGTCAGGGCATGAAGTCAGTCAGAACAGAAAGAGTAGCAACACATCTTTGCAATATTTATACCTCAGTGCAGTATGTGGCTAAAGCTGTGATTTTCCCCTTTGTTGCCAAAATATTTTGTACTTGTAATAGAGGAGGAAATAAAAGACTTTCTCACATTTACTCCTGATGGTGTATATATGGTGACATATAGGCACTTCGATAATAAACTTACCTTGAAGTTTTGAACTTTGTTGCCCACTTATAAGGGCAGTGGTGGTTCCTGGACACTTGCCTAAAAGGGAAAACCAATGGGTGCCACCATGCCTTCATGTTTGAATTGAGGAAATTGTAGAAATTATTAACTTGGCATTCCAGCATTTGAAACTTTAATTGTAAGACTTTGAGAATGAAGTTTCCTCCCTACCACAGGGCTAGGTGGGAAACTGTATTCCTGGTGTGTTATGCCCAAAATATACTCAATGGCCACTTTAATAGGTTCTCTTATACACCTGCTCATTAATGCAAATATTTACTCAGCCAATCATGTGGCAGCAACTCAATGAATAAAAGCATGCTGACATGACCATGTGGTTCAATTGTTGTTCAGACCAAATGTCAGATCGAAGTGACTTTGACCATGGAATGATTATTGCACCAGACAAGGTGGTTTGAGTATCGCAGAAACTGCTGACAGAGAATGGTGCAAAAAGCAAAAAAACATCCAGTGAGCGGCAGTTCTGTGGACAAAAATGCCTTGAAAATGAGAGAGGTTTGAGGAGAATGGCCAGACTGTTTCAAGCTGACAGGAAAGTGACAGTAACTCGAATAACCATGCGTTACAACAGTGGTTTGCAGAAGAGGATTTCTGAATGCACAACATGTCGAACCTTGGAGTCATGGGCTCCAGCAGCAGAAGACCATGAGCATGCACTCAGTGGGCACTTTATTATGTATAGGAGGTACACAGAGTGTAGTCGGGCACTATGCTTATTTGCTGCCTCAGTGCTCCGAGAACCCAGGTTTAAGCTTGACCTTTGATGCTGTGTATGCAGTTTACATGTTCTCTCTGTGACCCTGTAAGCTTTCCCTCATGCTCCAGTTTGTTCCCACATCCCGAACTTTGTGCTGGTTGGAAGGCTAATTGGCTGCCGTAAATCACCCCCAAATGTAGGTGGGTAATGGGAGACAGAATGGGTTGCAAGGGAATGGGATTAGTGTGAGCCAGTAGCTTCTCAACAGGCTGGAAGGTCTTGCTATGTGTCATGCGAAGCCTATAACAATGCGGTTGCAGGCAGAAATCTATGGCAACTCCTCGCTCTTGCACAACTCCAGGCCAAGCTGACCTCAACCAAGCAAAAACTGCAAATCACCACTGGCTGTTCAGCGTGATTCATTGCCAACAGAGGGTGTTTTCATTCAGATAAGTGAGAAAAATGGAGAGCTCGGTTAGCTTGGCAAATTTCATTCCATGTGTTCACCGTCTCTTAGAGTCCTTCAGATTACCCAATACGTGCAGTAATATGTACACCATAGCAGCCGCAATTATAGCACATCAATATTTCACAGAACATGAGTTTCATCTCTTACCATGGGGCTCCGGGAATTTTAAAAATGTGGAATATTAAATATTGCTATGGGCATGATATGTATTAAAAATCCCAACTAGTTCACTGACATCCTTATGGAGAGGAAATCTGAGACCTTTAGCCAACTAAGGCAATACATTTGACTCTTAAATGACCGATAAGCTGCACAGGTGTATCAAACAGCAGTGAAGACATGCTTCTTTATAACACAGCAGCAGCACAGCAAGAAGCCCACCATTCCCCATTCACGCGGTTTGACGGAGGTAATAAATGGCAGGCCTGCTATTTTTGTTTAAACTCCTCTATTGTTTACTTACTCCTTCCCTGCAGGTGCGTCAGGCTCCACATTTTCAACTTGTTTGGAAGCTATTTCCTTAGATTGTCCATTTTTTATGAATAACTGTGTAAATGTTTATCATAAATTGATACCTGCGTTTAAAGAAAGATTTGGTTCCTTAGAAGCATTGCTGTCCATCTAGGAACACCAGACAAGATGCTGGAGGAACTCCACAGGTCAAGTGGCATCTGTGGTGGGAAATAGACAGTAGAAATTTTGGGTTGACAGTCCTTCATCTAGACTCTCAGTCCAAATCTAAAAGAAGGATCTCAATCTGAAATGTCAATTGTCCATTTGCCTCCACCAATGCTGCCTCTAGCATCTGAGTTCCTCCAAGATTCGTTGCTCCAGATTCCAGAACTATAGTCTGTTGTATCCTCCTCTGAGTCCTTTTAGGAGCTCTGAGAAGAAACTTTGATTTTCCATATATCTTATGCCTGGTGTAAGGATTATGGGAATGTTGAGAGCTGTGGTAATGGAAGAAGCATTTACCCCACCTCTAACATTCAACTGGTTTGCATTCTGAGTGTGTAGTATTTAATCCCAAACACCAGAGACAGACCTTGAGATTTCTATCAGCATGCAACACACACAGATAAACAGAATTTTCATTTTCTTCATTTGGTGGGTTTGAGATCAGAGTCTGCTATTGAATAGGCAGGGTTTAAACTTCACCACATTGGGTAGTCAATTAAAAGGAGTTATTATCCACTCAGTCTGGGCTTCAATTCGCTTGTCAGAAATAAAAGGATGAGCGATAAGATCCTGCACGTCCATTCCCATCACAAGTAAGATTGGTCTAGGCACCATTTCAAATGCAACTACCTTGAGTAGAAAGATAACCATTAACTTTTAACTCACATAGGCTGTCAGTCCCCATCAGAAACAGACTTATTGGCCTGTTTGATTGATCCTGAACTCTGGTCCCAAGGATGAAAGATTGTGTTTGAACACAACAGGAACACATTGCGAGACGTTTTCAGTCATACGTGTTTCAATAAAGCAAACACTGGAGGTAAAAAAAAATAAAATGACACAACTATCCCCACCGCCCTCCCACCATTTCTAGAGCTTCACTTGCATAGGACAGGTTTAAAGAGAGTTTACAGAGATTAAAAGGCACTGTTTGAATACAGAGTCGGAGCAGTCTCTGCTTACACTGCCCTTTCATGCGGAAAACCTAAATGTAATGTAATTTCTATCAAACACAATTTAATTTCTATCAAACACTAACAACAAGCACATTTTTCCAAATATTTGGAATTAACAGATCCTATCAGTCAGAAGACAAATTATTTAGCAAAACACACTGAAATGTATAGAGGGTTTTATTAAATGTCATCAACATCCACTCTAATGATATGATGGTTTCCTTTTTGAAAGCAATTATGGCAACCAATAGGAATGCATTAATAGCAGTGAGGCGTTAAAGCAATATTTGGAGTAACAGTTGAGGGAGTAAGACTGCCTAATGCATTTGATTGTCTGCAAACAGTGCCAAGGGATTTTTAACATAAATGAAAATTTGCTGGGGCCGCAGTATAGCTCCTCATTGGAAGAACTGCACCATTGACAATGATGCATCTCTTTAATATTACACTGGTTTTAACCGAGATTATCTCTGCTAATTAATTTACTTGAAACCCAATTGTAAAACACAATTGAGACTCACCGTGCAGAAGAGAATCTATAAAAGTCCTCCGTGAGTGCATATGTTGAGGGCAGGGCACGCACAGTAATGTCAACTGAGTGAAATCATGTTGTTGTGTCACTTGAACACTTGAACAATTCCTTGAATGTCATTGGGCAATTAAAGTGAATCAACTGGTATAGTGAGGCTGACTTTAGTCTTAGCGAGGAGATCATGCTGACCTGTTTTACAGATATTTCAATCTATCAGTACAGGTACAGTACTGTGCAAAAATCTATATATAGCTAGGGTGCCTAAGTTCTTTGCACAGTATTTTAGTAATTTAATGTATGGCACTGTAGTGTTGCCACACACAAAAAAACGAATTTCATGACATGTGTGAGTGATGATACACCTGATTCTGATATGGGTCTCTGTTGTGGACTTGAGAGTGGGAAGGGGGCAGGGAGAGGGAAATCGTGGTGGGGAAAACGGGAAGTGAGAGGCGAGGGAGCAGAGGGCACCAGAAAGACGTTCTGTAATGATCAATAAATCTTTTGATTGAAATCAAATGAGCTTGCCTTGTATCTCGGGGCTGAGTGTGTCTGCACGCGTGCCATAGCACCCGTCCCCTGCTCCGCCCCGCGCATTCCCTCTGTGCCACCTGTTCCACACTCCCCCCACGGCACTCCACCCTCACCACTCCCAACATCCTTTGCTTCCACCAGATTTACGAACTCTCTCTCTTCTCCACGCTGACAAATAGAGAACTGTGCAAAAGTCTTTAGCACCCTAGATATACAGATTGAGCCCAGGACATTTCCATATTGCCATAGGTCCATCTTCACATAGCTTCTGCCATATTTTACTTTGCTCGTGAATCACTGCCAATAACCTTGGGGGTCCTGATTTCACATCTGGCACCCCCCTACCTCCCCCACCAGTTTGTTCTCATATTCCCATTCCTCCATTGCCAATACAACTGGTAGTGGATTGCAAGATCAGCTAATGATCGAGCAAACTGTTCACCTAATGTTAGTTATGGGCAAATATTGACAAGTATTGGCCAGACCATTGGGAGTAATACACCAGGTCTTCCTTTGCCTCATCCAAAAAAAAACCATGCTCCTTCAATTTTGCACTAATAGATTTTGTGTAGTCCCTGAGGTGAAAATTGAACCTCCAAACTTGTAACTGAGAGAAAAGAATGAGAGACATGTGAGTCATAGCTGATATTATGCAAGGGGTTTAATATTACCCATCACATCAAAACACTTGGATACCCAAGAGCACACCAGCACAAAGATCAATGTCTCTTTCATCTTCGCAAATATAATTTGCCATATATCTTTGTACATGGCATCCCTTTAAATCTGATCATCCTTTGCATTCATGAATCATGGGAGCTTTGTACAGCATTTACATTACAGACACACCAATCAGGAAGATGCCCCTAGCTGA
The DNA here is from genome assembly GCF_963921235.1 of Mobula hypostoma. Lineage (NCBI taxonomy): Eukaryota > Metazoa > Chordata > Chondrichthyes > Myliobatiformes > Myliobatidae > Mobula > Mobula hypostoma. The sequence goes on along the minus strand of NC_086121.1, from coordinate 28,776,088 downwards.
GTTGGGGTTACCTCAGCTAAGGAAGAAGTGGACCAACCTTTACGGATTGAAAGAGTACACACAAAACACTACATATTCATTCAGCAGTTCTACCTCACGTATCCTTCGCTCTTACCCCTCCATCCCAGAAAAACAAGATGGGGCCATTCGTACCCTCTAGTTAGCTTCAGTGTTTTACAGTGCCTTCATTCCCAGCACAATTCTCCTGCTCTTATCCCATCCCTTTGACTCCTCCTGTATCCAGAAATCAATTGATCTTCGTTTTGAAAGGAGTAAATGCAAAACAACTGAACCTCTTGACCATGTCTGCATGCTTCTATGCATTGAGTTGCTGACTAATATTTGCATTAACACGATGATGTACAGGTGCACCTCATGAAGTGGCTGCTGAGTGTATGTTGTCAATGGGAAGACGTTCAGGAAAAGGAATCAGCCTGCAAAGTGTTTACAGATTCCTCTCCTCCCAAATTTTACTTAATGACTGGTACTTAGATTTGTTCTTCACTACTCTCCAAAGGCTAATTTCTGCTTTGACGTGGCATGACATCCCAGGCACAGCACTAGGTACTGATGGGCCATACTAGGGAGCCCCAGATGTCCTCAGACAACATAAATAGAATAGAAGCTCAACTTAGTGAGTTTCTGCCTTATTTCACTGACTTCTACGTCTCAGGCACAAACTTTTGCTCATAAAGAAAAATTAGAAGGGATGACAACACAAACAAATCTTTCTCTACCAATACTCTGTGCATTGCACTGAATTTAAAATGAATTGTATTCATTTACCATACACTGAAGATGATATTATAGATAATTCATAGACTACGAGGAAGCCCCAGCTCTCTGTCCAGCAGCTATTTTATGGAACTCTGTGACCTTCCAATATCTAGTTTATTTGAACAACATGACAGTCAGAGTTGGCTCTTACCAGACCCCCATCCAAATTTCTAGGTCAGGCGAAGGTGATAATTCATACATATTAAACAGCTCACATCATTCAATATTATTTTCTATGATATTGTCAATATGTGCAATGTAATCTGGCTCATGATATTTTTTTGAAATTGAAAAAATACCAAATGAATTTTCCTTCCTGATGCCAATAACTAGAAGTGTATTTGAATTTGTTCTAATTAGTCCATGGCCTCATTAATTAACTGTCATTCTACTGTAGTGCTCTTGTCTGGTGTGATTGCATTGTATTTTAATTTCACTTAACACAAACAAGCTTCTTGATTGATTTCTGGTTTCTGGATATTGTGCCATTGTTATAAGACTGGTACACTCCACTCTAGGTATCGCAAGTGACCTGCTGTTCTGGTTTCCTGTATTCCCACTGCATTAGGTCATATCAGTTCTTGCTTTATAGTTCAGCGATGCTTCCGGTTTAAGACAGTGCTGGTGAAGCACAGTGATGACTTGCTGGCAGAAGGCTAAATTATTAATTATTTAATGACTCTCACTTTTTCTCGAAAGCGATTGCTGCAGTCAATAGCCTGTAACCCCCGTATGGAACTGCCTGTACGGCCTGATGTTTTTACGGTGTGAACTGCAGTCCAGAAGGTGCAGGATGGCTGCAGCATGGTGCGTACAGTTGAAATCACGGCGGCTGACAGTGAGGAGTGAGCCAACGCCTGGCTGGGGCGTTGGAGCTGGTTCAAAGCGGCTGAACCGAGCCGAGGCACAGTTGAGGTTGGTGGGGGGCCTGGCCACAAGGGCATGTAGGAATGGCAAGGCCCAGTTCTGAGATCAAGGAATGACCTGCTGTTTGGCCAATTTGAGTACGGAGCTAGATTGAAAAGGCCGGGGTGCCTGGGCTGGAGGTCAGGGATAGGCCGGTGTTCAGCTTACTGCTCCACGAGGTTTACTCGACTCTGCACTGGACTGAGGCTGTGGTCTGCAACTAATGGACTCCTGGATTGGCTATGACTGCCTTTGTGGTTGTGGACTCATTTCCTTAAACTTCAGTTCTGAAAGTTATTTGCATACTTTTATTGTTTACACGGCGTACTTTTTCCGCACATTGGGTGTTCGACTGTTTTTGTTTAAAATTTTATTGGGCTTAGTTTAGTGGCTGCCGGTAAGGAGATGAATCTCCAGGTTGTATATAGTATGTATACCTTGACCATAAATGTGCTTTGAACTTTGAGCTTTTAGCATGATTATCGTTGTTCCTTATACATTCTCTCAGATCCAATCACCTCTTAAGCACTGCTTCTTCAGATGACATTTAGACCATGGCACATCATTGCTAAAACCATTTGGGCTGCATGTACAGCAATGTCCACATTTGTCTCAGCTCATCTGGTGTGAATATCTTCACTGTTTACTGTAGCTATTCCAATGTTCTGAATGCTGGTCTGCTCACTCACTCCACCCTCTATAAATATGGAAATTCCACACCTGTGCTGCCCAACTCCTAACCCATACACAGGTTGCCAGTAATGCAGAACTTTGATTTGATTTTAAAAAACTCTTATTTTCAAAACCTGCATCAATTTTCCCCATGTCTATAAACTCCTTCCGCTTGCCTTCAAAGTACCCAAGCTTCTCCAGTTCTGGTCCCTTTATCATCCTTGATGTTAATCACCCTTCCATTGATGCCACTGCCTTCAGATACTTAGGCTCTGACATTCCCTTCCTACATTTCCTTCTTCCTCTTTTTTCCTGTCCATAAGTATTTAAAACTAACTTTTAAACTACTCTTTTGCTTATCTACCCAAATGCTTTTGTACTGAAATCTATTTTATAAGGTTCTCTGCAATATTTTACTGGTTTAATGTCCTAAGCAAGTATGAGCTTTAATTAACACATCCAAACTGCTGGAGAAACTCAGAAGGTCAGATAACAGCTATGGAAAGGGATAAATAGTTGATGTTTCAGGTTGGGATACTTCATCAGGACTGACCCAGCCTGACCAGGTCTTGGCCCAAAACGTTGACTGTTTATTCCTTACCATGGATGCAGCCTGATCTGCTGAGTTCCTCCAGAATTTTTGTGTGTGTTACTATGGATTTCCAGAGTCGGCAGCATCCCTTGTGTTTATGAGCTGCTAATGTTGCTTTCCCCAAGTACTTTACAACATTTGTATTTTGGCCTAGGGTCCTTCATCCCATTTGCCAATGCAAAATCACACTGTTAAAAGGTTGATAATATGGTACTGCAGGTTTGTCTTCCTGCCTTCACTATTCCTTTCTTAGTGCTCTTGTCAAAATGCCAAAAGTCTTCCTCTAACAACAGGAATGCTGCAGATGCTGGAAATTCAAGCAACACACATCAAAGTTGCTGGTGAACGCAGCAGGCCGGGCAGCATCTCTAGGAAGAGGTGCAGTCGACGTTTCAGGCCGAGACCCTTCGTCAGGACTGACTGAAGGAAGAGTGAGCAAGGGATTTGAAAGTTGGAGGGGGAGGGGGAGATCCAAAATGATAGGAGAAGACAGGAGCGGGAGGGATGGAGCCAAGAGCTGGACAGGTGATAGGCAAAAGGGATACGAGAGGATCATGGGACAGGAGGTCCGGGAAGAAAGATGGGGGGGGGGGGACCCAGAGGATGGGCAAAGGGTATATTCAGAGGGACAGAGGGAGAAAAAGGAGAGTGAGAGAAAGAATGTGTGTATAAAAATAAGTAACAGATGGGGTACGAGGGGGAGGTGGGGCCTTAGCGGAAGTTAGAGAAGTCGATGTTCATGCCATCAGGTTGGAGGCTACCCAGACGGAATATAAGGTGTTGTTCCTCCAACCTGAGTGTGGCTTCATCTTTACAGTAGAGGAGGCCGTGGATGGACATGTCAGAATGGGAATGGGATGTGGAATTAAAATGTGTGGCTTCCTCTGCCCGGCTCAAGTGGCTACATTTGATTGAAGTTGAAATGGCAAATGTTGATGGGTATGTTAACCAAGCCTAACCCCATTTTGTGATGATGTCTACACACAGTCAAAGTTCAAAGTAAATTTATTATCAAAGTACAAATATGTCACCTTATATAAACTGATGATTCACTTTCTTGCAGGCATACTCAATAAATCCTAAATAGAATCATAACCAAAATATAATCAATGAAAGACCACGCCAACTTGGGTGTTCAACCAGTGCGCAAAAGACAGCAAATTGTGCAAATGTAAAAAGAAAGAAATAATAATAATAAATAAGAAATAAACATTGAGAAATACTGAAACTAAGTGCTGGGTGGTGATCAGGAATGGAAAGATTGGTCTTTAATCCAGCGCAGAATTTATTCAAATTCATGGAAATACCAACAAAAAATGGCAGGAGCAGCACTCTATCAAAACCTGGACTGCTGTGTCTAATGACAACTGCTCTCCCTACTAATCTGAATGACATCAAGCTTAGTCAATATTATCCCATCCATGGTGCATTGAAAATATTACTGGGCCATTGACTCTATTTTCGTTAGCTTCTGCGCAATGTTATTATGGCAGAATGCATTAATCAGTGCTCTCAATTTCTCCATAAGGTGACTCTATCCAAATGTAAATTGAAATAAAAGAAAATAATGCTGTAACTTATTAACATTTATATTAATGTATAATGTATTAAATTTTGTGCCAAATCACTTTTCCATTATAAGGTTCCATGTCTGCAAATGATAATGAAAACTGCCTATGTAAACTTGTCATGCTGTAATTGCAGTGACAGGTTTACATAGACAATTTCCATTGTAAATGCCAAGATCTCCAAAATTATAATGAAAACAAAAGTTTGCTGAATGTTGGCACGGGTAGAAGATATATCCTTGCTGACTACAATTTCAGGACTAAAGTCCTGTACCATATTGGCATCTTCTGAATTTGCAAATATTTTTCATTATTACTCACTGATTTTTAACATCGCCATCTCTGCAGCAGCATGGAGGGTTTTGTCTGTAACTGTGATCATTGTACATTATTCTCCTCACATTTGCGATTGCTTTTGGCATGACCTTCTACCTCTCCCTCCCGCAGTTGAACTTGATGTCCTGCCTCAGCTTGGCCACAGTTGATAAGCTAATAGTAATCAAAATATCTCGTTTTCTTGGCTGTGAAGTGTTTCCTCTAGAGTCCCCTAATGAACACTTCTTTCCCTTTCCTCTTTTATAACCAAGTACTGCCTTTTGATGAAAGAATTTCAATGTGCCTGATGTGCTTCCAACTGTAGCTTGGCAGAACTTCTCCAATTATTCCTTTTCACAGCCCTATTGTGTCTGAGGTGTCAGAAGACTCCCAGTCTTGGCTGAGCCACATTTTTCTCCAGTGGAGCATTGCCCCAGACACACTTCCGTAGCCATTACTGTTTGCTTCCTGGTCATCATTGTCAGACTAAATAATTCCTTACTCTCTTTAGCCAGAGGGTGGTGAATGTGTGGAATTCATTGCCGCAGACAGCTGTGGAGGCCAAGTCACTGGGTATATTGAAAGTAGAGGTTGATAGTTTCACAGGTTATGGGGAGAAGGCAGGAATATGGAGTTGAAAGAGAAAATAAATCAGCCTTGATCGAATGGCAGGGCAGATTCGATGGTCAAATGTCCTAATTCTGCTCCAATGTCTTATAGCCATGCTGTATTGTCCCTCCATCTTTGAGATAATTTTTCAAAACTCGTTAGATTCTGGACTAGTTCCCGAGGATTGGAGGGTGGCTAATGTAACCCCACTTTTTAAAAAAGGAGGGAGAGAGAAACCGGGGAATTATAGACCGGTTAGCCTAACGTCAGTGGTGGGGAAACTGCTGGAGTCAGTTATCAAGGATGTGATAACAGCACATTTGGAAAGCGGTGAAATGATCGGACAAAGTCAGCATGGATTTGTGAAAGGAAAATCATGTCTGACGAATCTCATAGAATTTTTTGAGGATGTAACTAGTAGAGTGGATAGGGGAGAACCAGTGGATGTGGTATATTTGGATTTTCAAAAGGCTTTTGACAAGGTCCCACACAGAAGATTAGTGTGCAAACTTAAAGCACACGGTATTGGGGGTAAGGTATTGGTGTGGGTGGAGATTTGGTTAGCAGACAGGAAGCAAAGAGTGGGAATAAACGGGACCTTTTCAGAATGGCAGGCGGTGACTAGTGGGGTACCGCAAGGCTCAGTGCTGGGACCCCAGTTGTTTACAATATATATTAATGACTTGGATGAGGGAATTAAATGCAGCATTTCCAAGTTTGCAGATGACACGAAGCTGGGTGGCAGCGTTAGCTGTGAGGAGGATGCTAAGAGGATGCAGGGTGACTTGGATAGGTTGGGTGAGTGGGCAGATTCATGGCAGATGCAATTTAATGTGGATAAATGTGAAGTTATCCACTTTGGTAGCAAAAATAGGAAAACAGATTATTATCTGAATGGTGGCCGATTAGGAAAAGGGGAGGTGCAGCGAGACCTGGGTGTCATTATACACCAGTCATTGAAAGTGGGCATGCAGGTACAGCAGGCGGTGAAAAAGGTGAATGGCATGCTGGCATTTATAGCGAGAGGATTCGAGTACAGGAGCAGGGAGGTACTACTGCAGTTGTACAAGGCTTTGGTGAGACCACACCTGGAGTATTGTGTGCAGTTTTGGTCCCCTAATCTGAGGAAAGACATCCTTGCCATAGAGGGAGTACAAAGAAGGTTCACCAGATTGATTCCTGGGATGGCAGGACTTTCATATGAAGAAAGACTGGATGAACTGGGCTTGTACTCATTGGAATTTAGAAGGTTGAGGGGGGATCTGATTGAAATGTATAAAATCCTAAAGGGATTGGACAGGCTAGATGCAGGAAGATTGTTCCCGATGTTGGGGAAGTCCAGAACGAGGGGCCACAGTTTGAGGATAGAGGGGAAACCTTTTAGGACCGAGGTGAGGAAAAACTTCTTCACACAGGGAGTGCTGAATCTGTGGAATTCTCTGCCACAGGAAACAGTTGAGGCCAGTTCATTGGCTATATTTAAGAGGGAGTTAGATATGGCCCTTGTGGCTATGGGGGTCAGGGGGTATGGAGGGAAGGCTGGGGCGGGGTTCTGAGTTGGATGATCAGCCATGATCATAATAAATGGCGGTGCAGGCTCGAAGGGCCGAATGGCCTACTCCTGCACCTATTTTCTATGTTTCTATTTTCGATGTAAGTTACATGTCTCTGACTCTTACTGATACCTATTGCTGAGGTTGTCATGCATGTCTTTATCATCTTCGTCTGTCACATCCCTGGCTCCTCATACTCGTCTCATTAAAATGATTAAAAATACCGAATCCTAAACAAATAATAATATCACATCCTCTGGCTTCTAGTACTCTCCCAAACCCTCATATTTCACCCTATTAACTGAGTTAATTCTCCAAAGAAGTACGGATTAGTAAGTGGTGGGCTTGCTATGTTGGTGCCAGAAGCATGGCAACACTTGTGGGCTGCCCTCAGCACATCCTCGGACTGTGTTGGTCATTGACGCAGATGACGCATTTTACTGTATGTTTCAATGTACATGTGACAAACAAAGTAATCTTTAATTACATCAGGTTCCCAGGTACCAGGACTCTCTTTGCACCTTTGAGTAAGCAGGAAAGACTGTCACCCACTAACAATCATAGTGCTGTCAGTCATCCAGGTCACATGCTCCATCATTCCCAATATAAATCCCTGCAGGTTACCATCTCCTTTTCTTCCTTGCAGACCCCCCACAAAAAAAAATTCTCTTATTCGAGTACTAATAGGGCCTCCTATTGTTTCCTTTGACATTGGATCAATTTTATTTTTTGTCACATTCAGGTGATATTCTCGAGGCACAATAAAAGTGCAGGCCTTTATTAGCTTTATTCAAATACATATAGTTATGTCAACTGTTATTTCAGCAATTAAGTAAAAATAATTGCAGAGTGAGACAAAAATTAGAAGGAGGCATAGGTTATAAGAATTTAGTGAGATCATGCTAAGTTCCCTGGGAGATAATGTCATTTTTGAATCTCAGTGGAAAAATAAAAATAAATAAAAAAGTTCCTGATGGATATTAATGAGAAATTACATCACGAGATCACAATTACTTTAAATTCTTCCCTTTAAAGAGATCTTAACACTCACTCCACAGTAACAAATTACTTTTTAATAATTCCAGGAGAGTTTTAACATAGGCTCACTAATTTTTTTACGTTTCATAGTTTAATCTGAAGTCTTACTCAGGGATGATGTTTTCTACAGATTTAGCAACCAGATATATCTCTACTAAAGGTCAAGTTTCACGATGCAGTGTTTCTAGGCTCTAAAGCCCAAGCTTCTCAATATATCAGCCTCCTGACATGAATAGGGCTGCAACTCTTCTGTGCATTGCATCCAGCTCAGGTGTCAATTATAGTGAGTCTACAGCATAGAGGCAAGCTGTTTGGCTCAACTGGTCTCTATTGGCATTTATGCACCATGCAAGTCCTGTTCCACCACTTTACACCTCCTTTTAGTCCACCAGTGTATTCTTTTGTTCCCGTCTCCCTCTTGACTATATCCACTTTTATGAAATATAATCAATTGTGTTTTGCTCAACTGATTCTTACTTCATTCCCAAGGACCTATATTTATCATCTTGTGAATCTGTTCTGCTGCTTCTTCAATATCTTTGCCTCCTTTCTATAATACAGAAAACAGATTTATACAGAAACTATCTACTCTAAGTGTTAGTACAAATTTTAGAAATGTTTCAATTTATCCCTCCAGAAATAAACACCAATACTAGATTTGATTTATATGGCCTTTTCAACTAACTGCCACCTCTGGTAACATGTAAATGTGTATTGCTTAATCTCTGCTCTTTTAATCGTCCACATGTCCGTATACATTAATATTCATTTGCCGTTAAAAATCCTCATAATTTCATTTGTACAGTGGCACTGTGGTTGACTAGTCTAACTGGTTGTCTTCTGGACCATTGATCACAAGGCATGAGTTCAAACCCCACCATGACAGCTGTGAAATTTAAATTCAAATGCATAGTTAAATCTGGAATTCAATAAAAAATAGTAATAGTAGCCAGGCAGTTACTAGATTGCCATAATGAACTCTCTGGTCCACTAATCTCCCACAGTGAAGAAACTCTGCCATCCTTACCAATTTTGGCCTTTTTCTGATTCAGCACCACTAATGAGGTTGACTCTTAACTGCCTCCTCAGTTCAGTGGAAATTTGGAATCATTAGTATGGGCCAGAATTGCTGATAATGTCCACATCCAATGCATAATATAGAAGCTGCCACACTCTTTGTTTTCACCACAACCACAGTTTGGTGTTAGCAAATTTTCAGCTGCTTTAAAAGTGGTAATCAGAAAGATTGAGGACAGAACTGGACCACTCTCCCCTGCACAGTGTGGAGATGATGTCTCACATCATCTGGAGACAACGCGGAGTCAATCGTTGGAGAAGAAAGTTAGCTGCAGAACCACATCCTGCAGTCTTACAGTCAACTCCTACAACGACTACGGAGGAGGTCCCAATACCTGAGATTGTTTCACAGCCACAAGTTTCACCTGCCAAATAGAGTGATTCCACTTGTGAGGAAAGATGTCATCCCACAAGAGTGAGAAATCCTCCACAATAATTATATCTTTAGGCCTGAATAGGGCAATTTAAAATTTACTATTCTGTGGATGGCTGTATATAGTTGTTGTATTATTATAATATATTATGTATGTAGTTGAGATACATCCTATATTGAGATGGAAAGAGTGAAAGTGTTGTATATTTAATATTTCAGTAATATTTGAGTAATCTTGTTCATTTAAATACCCAGTAGGGGTTATATGTATAAATACATGAATAAATAAGTAAGTCATCATGCTACCACATGATACATGCATGCCTTGCTTAAAGTAAAATCAAAGTTAGATCCACATTCCCAGACCATCAGGAAGGAGGGATAGAAACCTGGAGGCACACACTCAGCAATTCAGGAACATCATCTTCCCTGCCATCCGACTTCTGAATGGACATCCAAACCATGAGCACTACCTCGCTACCTTTTTTTAATTTCTGTTTTTGCACTAATTATTTAATTTAACTAATTAATGTATATATTTTTACTGTAATTCACTGTTTTTTTCTATATTATCTTATGTTGCATTGTACTGCTGCTGTTAACAAATTCCATGACATATGCGGGTAATATTAAACCTGATTCTGATTTTGATTCCCACCTCAGCTGGTGTATGTGGATGAACCTGAACCACTGACATTGTTTTTTCAGTTAGTTTACAACCCATTCTATTGCTTGCTTCCTGACTCCACAGATTCTAAAATCAACTGTTGTAAGAAATGAGGGGCTTGAGCAGCAACTGTGGATGCAAGGGATGTTGGACATTTAGGGTCCAGATTCTGCATCAGGACTGGGAGTGTAGAGGAAAGATAGCCAGTGTGAAGCAGCCAGAGGGAAGGGCGGGGCAGAGGCTGGTAAGTGATAGGTGGAACCAGATGAGGGAGGGATTGATGTGCAGGAAGAGCAGGTGGGGAGAGGGAGTTTTTGTGCTGAGACAGTGACTACTTCATAATGGGTAAAACCAGGTAAGGGGAGGATGATGGACAGATAGAACCAAGTGGGAGAAGGTAGTGACCACAGTTTTTGTGATGGGGGTGAATAGATGGAAGAGACAGCAAAGGGAGACAGGACCTGGATGGTACTGGGACTAGGAAAGAAACCGGGGCCGGGGGGGGGGGGTGTTACTAGGTAATCTAAAATTGGAAAATTCATTGACCATAATGGACGTAAGTCACCAAAACAGAGTATGAGGTGGTGTTCTTCTAGTTTGCATTTGGCCCACCATGGAAGTGGAGCATCAGGATGGTGTGAGAGTAGGAAGAGGATTGGAGATGACACAAAACTGGAAGCTCAAGATGGTCATTATAGATAGAGTGCAGGTGCTCTAAAAAAACAATCACCTTAAATACATTGATGTAGAAGAAGTGCACAATCTCAACTAGAAGGTCTGTTTTGGTTGCCGGATAGTGGTAAGGGTAGGAATGAGTATTGCATCTCCTACCGTTGCAGAGGAAAGTGCCAGGAGATGGGAAGCTTTAGATGGGAAGGTACGAGTTGACCAAAAATTCATGGAGAGTGAGATTCCTACAGAGAGCAGAAAGGGGGAGGAGAGTGGAAGATGTTTCTGGTTGTAGGATTCCTTTGGAGAAGGTGGAAGTGACAAAGAATAACATACTGAATGTTGATTCCAGGGGTGAGAGGTTTGCACCAGGGGAATTCTATCTCTTTTTGGGGAGGGGAGGGTTAGAAAAGATGGAGGACATATATCACACCGCCCCCCCCAAAATCACCAGCTAGATCCACCTGCCACCTGCCACCTGCCAACCTCCATCTGACTCATCCACACTGCTATATACTGACAAGATTTCACCCCAAAATGTCAACCATCCATTTTCCTCCAAATATGCTAATTGATCCTCCAAGTCCCTCCAGCACTTTTCTTTATGCACCAGGTCCCAGCATCTGGAGTCTCTTGTGCTTCACATGCTCTATATCCTTGCCCATGAATCCAATCGGCAGCAGTTCGTCGAAATTCTCCAGAAAATCCATGTTACAAATATTTCTGCAAATACTTCTTTCTTGGTAGCGAAAACTGCATGCAAAATTCAAAGAATAGCTTGCCCAGGTCACTTCTGTTCTCTGATTTATTTAGTCATAACACCATTATGTAGTTACATTGTATTTCAGACGATTGTTATTTTGCATTAGGTGAAAACAGTTTGCATTAAGTTCACAAGAAAACCTCAATTACATTCAGCTGCATCATGTTCAGCCTGAAACGTATTGACTTCAAGATTGTTGATGGAATATGAATGTTATTCATTTTATCTTTCTTTTTCTGGTACTTCACACTTGCCTGCATTAGACTGCATGCCTCATTAATTTGTCCATTTGTATACTTCATCCAGTTCACTCCCACCTCTAAGCTTCCTGTCTCTTCTCATTAGAAAGCACGTGCTAGTTGTTAATATTAAAAATCTCTGACATTCAAATTATGCTATACCCTTTCATTTTTTTGACCAAGGAAATGATAAAGATTCACTCTTATTCTCTTTCCGTAGTTGTTAGCTGACCTGCTTCACATTTATAGCATTTTTTCCTTTGTGGTTCATATGTTCAGCATCTGCTGCCTTTTTTCATTTTCTGCCCTGGAATTTTATTATTTTGCCTCCTGGCAGCTTTATCCGCAGGCTATTGAGAGAAATGTATATTTAAGAAAAACAAGGAGTTTCTGTGCTTTCTTGCCATGCTGGACTACCAGTCTACTAACTCCACAAACTTTGACTCTGAAGCACTTATATTTTCCCATTTCAAAATCAGCATTATCATTATGTGCCGTGTCGTATGATATGGGCGATGATGATCTTTCACTTGTCAGAGAGATACCCCTTCATCTGGCTGAGTCCATTCTGCATTGGGATTGGCTCTATGGTGGACACATCAGTTATATTATGTATATATCTGATGTGTCCACATGGCATGTATATCATGTCATAGCAGATATAGAATGGTAACAAATTTCAGTGAGGACAACCAAATCCAAGTAAGGCTCTCCACAATTTCTCTTGGTTGATAAACATAGGAGGGTAAAAATGGCTAATCACAATGGCCATTGCTGCCTTCTACGTTTACTTGGAATTGTTGAATGGCGAAAATCATGTTCAATATACCTATAGATTGTTAGACCACAAAATACGGCAGCAGAATTAAGCCGTTCAGCTCATTGAATCTGTAACCATTCAGCCATGGGTGATTTTTCTTCCCAACTCTGTTTTCCTGCCTTCTCCCCGTAATCCTTAACACCTTTATGAATCAGGAACCTTTCAATCTCTGCCTTAAAAACACCCAATGGCTTGGTCTCCACAACCACCTTGCTGAAAAAATTCCTCCTTTTCTCAGTTTTAAAGGGATATCCTTTATTCTATGGCTGTACCATTGAATTCTAGAATCTTCCGCTAATGGAAGCACCCTCTCTTTATCAATTCTATCTGGGCTTTTCAGTATTTGGTAGGCTTCAATGAGATACCCCTTTATCTTTCTGAACTCCGTCGAGTACAGGCCCAGAGCCATTAAATGCTCCTTCTATGTTAATCTTGATAGATTGACTCTGAGGATGGCTCCATTGTGACTGGGAGGAGGCAAGTGGGGAGATTCCTTGTAACGAATTGCCCTGTGAGAGGCAGAAGAGGGATCATCCTCTAATTGCCACAATCTTACCTTTTTGAAGATGGTCAATGGTCACAGACTGTCTGAGATCCTGTGGCATGCTCTCCTCCAATTCACACCAGAAGCACTTCCTCACCATACTTAGTATTTCAGCAGGGATTTAGACTCTTCAAGCAGCCTGCCAGGCGAGGTTATGGACACGATTATAGCAAATAATGTGCCAAGGGGCAGAATCAAACACAATTGCGTTATAGACAAAGGACCAGATGAGAAGTTGGTGTTGTTGGCTTCTCTGACCTTGATAAGCTTGTATCACCAACACAAGAAAATCTGCAGATGCTAGAAATCCAAAGCAACACACACAAAATGCTGGAGGAACTCAGCAGGTCAGGCAGCATCTATGGCAAAGAATAAACATTCTTTTCCACAGATGCTGCCTTGTCTTTTGAATTTCTCCAGCTTTTTGTTTGTCTTAATAAGCTTGGAGGTTGTCCTTGGATGTTTGGTCCTAGATGTGTAATAAAAAAACCCAGCTTGAAACCATCAGCTTATTGATGATAAGCAGCAGTGTTTATTCTTGATTGGGCGTGTCAAATTGACCTAGTTTAAATTTTTGAAGAGGTGACTTAAAGTGATTGAGAGGAGAATATCTCTGGATGTTTCATATTATCAGGAGGAATTTGGTAAAATCATACAAGACTGTTGCTAAAGTCAAAGCTTATGGAATTGAAAGTAAATTCTTCTTGTGAATAGGAAATAAACTGGAAACAGAGAAAATAGAGCAGGTACTCAGATTGACAGAATATGACAGGTCCAGATAGAACAGAGCTGGACCATAACTATCCATCTTATTTGTAAGTGTCTCAAATGATGTGGTAGAAAGCAATATGTCTAAGTTACCCAATGACACAGCGATAGACAGCCCTACAAGTAGAATGGATCCGATTGCTATGTTGCAAAGAGAGATAAATAGATTAATCATGTGAACAAAATTGTGACAAATAGAATCCATATCGGCAACATTGTCACCCGGTTCAGGCTGTGGAAATATAAAACAGAGTTTAGTAAATGGCAGGAAGGTAGAAGCAGCAGAGATTTAATGTGACCTTGAGGGTCCATGTACATAGAGCATTAATTTGTCATGAATAGGCTTAGTAAATATTAAAATAAGCTGAATCTTTGTTGGCCTTTTTTTAGGGCAAAGGTCACAATACAGCAGTACACTGTAAATTGATCACACCTGGAGAACTGGAGTAGTTCTGACGCTGTGCCTCAGGAAAAATGATTGACCTTATGGGACTGGAGTATAGAATGCCCAAAAGTTGAAATTACAAGGAAATTCCATAAATGTTATATTCTCCCTCAGAGTGAATTTATTGAAGTTTTCAGGTTACATTGGTGTAAGCAGAGACAGAAATCATGTCCACTCTGGGTAGAATAGGGAACAAACCTAAAAGTTTAGAGCAGGTCTTTCCAGAGCAGGGGTTACCAACCTGGGGTCCACAGACCCTTGTTTAATGTATTGGTCCATTGCACAGAAAAGGCTGGGAACCTCTGTTCTAGAGTAAACACTTCCTTCTCAAAATGTGGATCTCTACTCCACAAAGGACTATTGAATCTTAGTCAATTATTAATATTACATTTGAAATTGTGAAATTTTGTTAAGCATAACCATTAAAAATTAAGAGGCTGAGGTCACAGATTTGCCATGATCTTACCGAATAGAAAATCAAGGTCAGAGGCCCAAATGGTCCACGTCTGTCTTTATGTTCCCATTTACCTATGTTCCATGAGCAACCTTTCTGCTTTCAGAATAAATTAAGGGATAGATTTTTGCTAGGGGGAGAACTCCCTGCATTTGGCTCACATAATATCATGGCTTCCAGTTCATCACTTAAGAGGGCAGACAGACATCAGATTAAAATTTAATGCAAAGATTTTTTAAATGTTCTGTCATCATTTCTATCTTTCCATGGGACAAATTGTCCTGCATATACTGCCTGTGTAATCAATAATAAAGCCTGACTTTTTTTTAGATCATTTTGAATTGATTTACATTGAAGACTAATGAAAGTGCAGAGCAACAATTTTTTTTAAATGGCAGATGCAGAAATGAAGAAGATTGGATTCCAGCTCCTGAAAGGATGTGCTGAAACTGTTCTCTACATCTTATAAACTTTAAAATTAGAAATAAATATAACTGTTGGATTTAAGGGAAATCTTGCACAGAAATATAGATGAAAATAAGCTGTTGCCAACCAGCTAGACACCACCCAATTACTTTTTTTTATCTCTAGCTGTACTCTTCTCTTGAGGTAGAATGATTCCATTGGTAATTGGTAACACTTTGTACCTCAAACAAGTGGTTGCTGTTCATGTATAAGCCTAGGAGTTTCAGTACACGGTCCTACAAAGCAGATGGGTCTGATTTTCAGAAGCAGAGTAAAAAATGCATGCATTATTATTTCAATCTCCCAATGCATTTGAACAGGACAGATATCAGACCCTGAGGGTTAACAGGTTTTTCCATCTTCTTGTGTCTCTCAATTAACCTTACCTCACCAAGATTATTTAATCGTGGTTTGGAATGGGAAATCAGGCTGATTTGTGCTTTAAAAATAGTTTTCCCTGATTCTGAAGCAGTGAAGCCATTGTACTTCTTGGGCATGTCAGTCTCCTCTAGAGAAGGTGAGGGTGGCTGATCAAGATTGATGTAGGCACATTTAACTGAGACAGGGATAAAACAGTGAAGAAGATGTCTATGGATGGGGAGAACACATGGCTGAAAGATGGCTTTGTTCTCTAGCCTTGGGGACTAAGTACTGCTGGTGAAAATATGCATATGAGTGGCAATGCCATGTGACATTAGGGATATCACAATGCTCAAGCCAGAGGCAGTAGAACACCACTTCTAATCACAGTTGTTGGCTCCAATTGTCACTCAACTACACACTGTTCCAGAATATGTGGGTTGGAGTCTCCTTTGGAGGAGATGGAAAAGAAATCCTAGCCAATGCAGCTGCTCCCCATTCTCACTTCGAACATACCTTTTGTGTGCTTTGTTCCTGTGAAACATTCTCTTGTTCTTCTTTTGCTTCAGGTTCCTCCTCTTGGTGTTGAAATTTAGTTTATTGATCCTTTCCTCACTCTCATGCTTCTTCAGAACTTCAGAACGCTGAACTTTTTCACCCATCAAAGGCCTAATTTACTTTGAAAATAGGGAGAGATTTATAATTCCAATATTCAAAGTGTATTTATTATCGAAATATGTATATGTCAACTCATATGACCTTATGATTCTTTTTATTTATTTATTTATTTATTGATTGAATACGCCCCTCGTGCCCTTTGAGCCAGTGTCCAGCAACCCCTCAATTTAACCCTACCCTAGCCTAATCATGGGGCAGTTTGCAATGACCAATTAACCTACCAATCGGTAGGTCTTAGGAGTGTGTGAGGAAACCAGAGCACCTGGAAGAAATCCACACGGTCACAGGGAGAACGTACAAACTTCTTACAGGCGGTGGCGGGAATTGAACCCAGGTTGCTGGTACTGTAAGGCTTTGCGCTAACCACTAGCCTACAAATATGCCTCTTACTGCAGACATTCAAATCAGAACGGAGAAATACTATAGAATAAATGGAAAAATTGCACTAAAGAATGACAGGCAATCAATGCGCAAAAGAAGACAAATTGTGCAAATAAGCATAACAGTAATAATAAATAATAATACTGAGAACATGAATTGTAGAGTTCTTGAAAGATATAGGTATGAAATCAATTCAGGGGTGAGGTGATTGAATTTATCCACACCGGTTCTGGAGCCTGACGGTTGAAGTGTAATAATTGCTGTTGAATGTGGTGGTGTGGGACCTCAGGCTCCTGTTCCTGATGCGTTGTCAATGAATTAGTAGTAAAAAGAAAAAAGTTGGGGAGGGTGTGACAAGGGTATCACATCGTTACTTAATCATTCACAGTGATGGATTGATCTTCACATTAAAGAGTATTGCCAACACACAAAATGCTGGAGGAACTCAGCAGGTCTGGCAGCATCTATGGAAAAGAATAACCAGTCGATGTTTTGAGCTGAGACCCTTCTTCAGGACTGAAAAGGAAGGGGGAAGATGCCAGAATAAAATGGTGGGGGGAGGGGAGAGTGGCTAGCTAGAAGGTGATGGGTGAAGCCAGGTGGGTGGGAAAGGTCAAAGACTGGAGAAGAAAGAATCAGCTAGGAGAGGAGAGTGCGCCATAGGAGAAAGGGGAGGAGGAGGTGACCCCTGTGTAGGTGATAGGCAGGTGAGAAGAAGTAAAAAGTCAGAGTGTATAATAGAGGAAGGGGTTGGGGAGGGGGGTGAAATTTGTTTACTGAAAGGAGAAATCGATATTCCTGCCATCAGGTTGGAGGGTACCCAGACGGAATTTAAGGTGCTACTTCTCCACCCTGAGGGTGGCTTCAGGATGCTGCCCTTGTTATCACACTCTAGATGGTTTCCATGCATGGTTCTGGTGTACGTATTACAGAAAGATAATAGAGACTCTGGGGAAGTCATATAAATTATTTGGATGATACTGCAATTTTGAAGCTATAACTTAGCAAAGACTAATCAGTACAAGTTTTTAATAGAAAGAACTAACCTGACGAAGCTGTTTAAAATTATGGATGTACTAATTAAGTTAGACATTGAGTACATGTCTCAACTTGAGGGGCAATAACTGTAAAATGGTCACTAATAAATCAAATGAGGAAATTAAAGGACCTTGTTACCTCTATAACGTATGAATGTGGAATTTCTACCACATGGAATAGCTGGAATAAATGGAATTGATATAGAGGTATCTAAGATGATAATAGATAAACATTTAAGGAAAAATTAAATAGATGTACATAGAAAAATTGAAAGAGCTGAGGAAGAATCCTATGGAAAATTTTAACAGCATTTTGTAAGCTGTGACACATATTTCCATGGATTCTGTCTGATTTTACTCCATTGTTTTTATTTTTCCAATCCTGTGCTGAGTTCCTAGCCCTCTGGTTGGATGTATTTGTTATGTAAAATTTTGCCCAATAACTAAGAACCTAAATTAACATACATAATTAAATAGCAACATGTTATTGACGTGAAAATTAATTGACTGCCTCTGTTGGTGTTACAGATTTTCTTTTCACTCTGAAGTAACATTGTTCTTCTTGTTTGTTGGTACTGCAGGATATTTGACGGTGAACATTGAACCAATCTCCCCTGTAGTAGCAGGCGATGCTGTCACTTTAAAATGTAACTTCAAAACAGACGGGAGGCTGCGGGAGATTGTGTGGTACAAGGTAAGCAGTGACTGTCTGTGCCACCAGGACCTCTTATTACTGAAAATCATTAGCAGAAAACAGATGGAAACTACTTAAATATTTTTGCCGATGTCCAAACCTTTTAATGAAGTGTACTTATTATTACAATATTGTTGGCTATTACTCTACAATCTCCTTCTGCTCTGCCACCTTCCCCCTCTCCAGCTCCCACCCACTTCATATTGAGTTTTGAAAACTAGTTTGTGTGGCTGGATCAAACAGTTCCGAAATATGATGATCATAATCTCTCTTGTAACTCATGCACGGGCTCATCAACTAGTCCTGTTCTCAACCTCAACAAATATTCTAGTTTCTTTCTTCACTACAGCTATGTTCTTTCCTCCTGCAGAATATTATTTTATTCTTTTGATTCAAATTCTTCCACTTTGTGCTGAAATCTAGCTTACTGATATTTTGCCTACTCTTTCTCCTTCTTCTTTTGAATTTCAGAGCTATGACGCTCTGCACTTCTCTAATTTTTCCAAAGATTCAGAGTACATTTATTAATCAAAGAATGTATCAATTATACAACCTTGACATTTGTTTGCTCACTGGTAGCCACAAAGCAGGAAACCCACAAGAACACAAATTAAAGAAGAAAAGAATAAAACATAAAAATGAAAGACTAACACCCAATACGCAAGAGAAAGGGGAAAAAGATGAATCATGCAAACAATTGGAGCGAAGAACAATGATCTGAACCAAAAATTGAGTCCACAGATCTCAACCCCAGAGCTTTTATTACAGGCAGTTATAAAATTCACTCTTAGTTGAAAGGAAAAGAGGCCTCATCATTCCTTAAACCTTTACAGTGATTAATTCATAATTGTGTTAAGAACAATACATCTTTCAGATGTTATACAAAGCCCGATGCAACTTTCGGTGACTAGTTCACTGAGCTGTTCCTACAACCTACGGACTGACTTTCAAGGACTCTTCAACTCCTGTTCTCAATATTTATTGATTAGTTATTGATTATTTCTTTTTGTATTTGCACAGTTTGTTGTCCCTTGCACACTGGTTGTTTGTCCACCCTGTTTCATGTGGTCTTTTATTGACACTATAGTGGTCTTGTATTCACTGTGAATGCCCCGAAGAAAATGAATCTCAGGGTTGTGTATGGTGACATATACGTACTTTAATAATAGATTTCCTTTGAATTATACATCACAACACAGACACATGCTTTATATTGGTTCTCTGCTTTAATCGTAGCCAAGCAGGCAGGATGGATGTAGTATTTATGACTTGGTTGTACTCAAACTCTGGTTCACTCACTAATTAGAATGCAGTCAGTGATGGGGGATGACAATATCCAGAGGTACCAATATGGCAAACAAATAGACTTTCTGTGACAAGTTCACTGAATTTCTCCTACAACCTATGGACTGACTTTCAAGGACTCTTTAAAGTCCTTGGTCTTTTGGTCTGGTTGAGAGGTTAGATTGGACACCCATCACCTAATAATCTCACACAGTAGGGATGAGATCAGTAATTAGTTCATCGCTTGAGTTTGGTTGACAGAGACTCATCAGGTTTCTAAACCATGAGATGCTCTATATTAGAAGACACCAAAAATGTTAACCATCATGTCTAAAGATTGCTTTTACAACCCTTTGTGTGCTACCTTTATTGTGGTACAAATTCTTTAGATGTCCAGCTATCTGGTTCAAAGGACAGTCAGTCTTGTAAAGGGGGAAGTATAAAATGAGATATATGAAAGAACGAGAAGACAGACAACAAGTTAATTAATAAAGGGGACCCTGAGATAAACCAGTCAAAACAATGCACACATCTTAAGATAAATAGCGCCTACATTTAGTGCTCTTTTCAATGTTCAAAAGCGCAAAGTAAATTTTATTATCGGAGTACATACATGTCACCACATACAACCCTGAGATTCATTTTCCTGCAGGCATACTCAGCAAATCTATAGAATAGTAACTGTAAACAGGACCAACGAAAGAGCAAGAGCATAGAAGACAACAAACTGTGCAAATACAAATATCTGCTGTGTACATACATCTACTGATGCTTCTGGACACATCTTCAGTGATGTTCCTGGAATCATCGGGTGTTTTGGGTCTTTCAACATCATACAACCTCCTCCAGGTGACCCAGCCGGGGCTGATCAGACCCCAGCTTGTGTCCAGATGGCTAGCTACTTATGACTCCATGGCTCCCCTCTTTTGAGCCACAGCCATCTTGAGGCCCTCTCTGCTGCATCGGTGGTACTGCGGATGGCTCTCCTCTTCCTCTCTCCCTCGATGCCCAAAATGCTGAAGGCTCTAACTAAAGAACGGGCTACGAATCCCCTACAACAAACCTCCACTGGGAGGCACCTCACTCTCCATCCAGCCTGCTGACTGTTGCTGACCAGTCCTGCGTACTTGGAGAACTTCCTTTCAAAGGCCTCTTCCAAGCTGTCTTCCCATGGGATTGTCAGCTCCAGCAGCACCACTTGTTTGGTAGACTCAGACGCTAGGACAATGTCTGGTCTCGGAGTGGTGGCTACGATATGGTTGGGGAACTTCAGCTACCGTTCGAGGTCCACCAACAGCTGCCAGTCCCTTGCAGAGGTCAGGATGCATGCAGATGTTCTTTTGGTGGGTAATGGATGCTCCCCAGCTCTGACAAAGGTAGTGGTCTGCTTGGAGGGTCGGGACCGCTTCGCCCACTGAACTCCTGTGCTAAATAAATAGCAATAAATAAAGAGAGCATGAAATAACAAGAGAAAAAGTCCTTAAAGTGAGATCATTGGTTGTGGGAACATCTCAGTTGATGAGTGTAGTTATCCTCTTTTATTCAAGAGCCTGATGGTTGAGGGGCAGTAACTTTTCTTGAACCCGGTGTTGCAAGTCCCGAGGTTCTTGTACCTTCTATCTGATGGCAGCAGCGAGAAAGGAGCATGGCCTGGGTGGTGGGGATCTTTCATAATGAATGCTGCTTTCATATGACACTGTTTAATGTATGTGCTCAGTCATTGGGAGGATTTTACCAGTGATGTACTGAGCCATATCCACAACTTTTTGTAGGATTTTACACTCAAAGGCATTGGTGTTCCCATACCAGGCGGTAATGCAGCCAGTCAATACTCTCTCCATTATACATCTATAGGAGTTTGTCAAGGTTTTTGACAACATGCTGAATCTCTGCAGACTCCTAAGGAAGTAGAGGTGCTGCCGTTTTTTCTTTGCAATTACATTTATATGGTAGATCATCTCAGATAGTGTCACCTAGGAATATGAAGTTACTGCCCCTCTCCACCTCCGACAAGGACTGCGTCGTGGACCTCTGGTTTCCCTCTCCTGATTCTAGAATCAGTTCATTTGTCTTGCAGACATTGAATGAGAGGTTGTTGTTATGACACCACTCAGCCAGATTTTTAATGTCCTTTCTGTATGCAGATTCATCACCACCTTTGATCAAAGTTGATGATCAAAATGATGCTGTGTTGGCAAAGGATGATTAGGAGGTGTCTTTGTACTTTCCTCAGGTATGCGTAAATAGGAAGCCTAATTCCTGCTTCTGATTGCTGCAGCAATTCTCAGCATTGGACTGGATGAACCGATACCTGAATTAAAACATCTTGAAATTTCCACATGACACAGTGATGTACAAAACCTTTTAAAGGACTGCTCTACATTTTGTATTTCACATTATAAGGATCTAGTTTTGAAAGTAGAATCAATAGATATTTGGAAATGTGGATTGCTGCCAAACAAACAAGGAGATGATTGTCAATCTCTTTACTGATAGTCTC
The DNA here is from genome assembly GCF_963921235.1 of Mobula hypostoma. Taxonomy (NCBI): domain Eukaryota; kingdom Metazoa; phylum Chordata; class Chondrichthyes; order Myliobatiformes; family Myliobatidae; genus Mobula; species Mobula hypostoma. The sequence continues at coordinate 28,753,840 of NC_086121.1, read as the reverse complement.
CAGAAAAACAAAAGACAGCCTCATTCATTTGGTTTGGGTTCTAATCCTGAGATTTATGGTCTTGTTCTCAGCTCACATCTCCAGACCCTTTTTCTGATGACCATGTTCTCAAACCTCCACATGTCTCCCAGCACTCTTTTCCCAATCAATCATAGTTCCAATGTTTATGATTCTTCTGTCATTTCCCACAAAATACTCTTAGGTTTGCAATCTTTCCACCCACATAATCCTACCTTTAACACCTATACTTCGACCAACCTGCCTGACTTTGGCCTTTTCTATTGCCAGAGTGAGGCTAAGTATGAACTCCAGGAAAAGCACCTCATGTTCTGACAGGGAAGGCTACAGCCTGATGGCATAAACATTGAACTGCTTGCCCTCTGTCCCCTTTCTCTCACCACCTGATCCACCAGTTCCTGCTACACCCACTCCATCTGCCCATCACCCACGCATTCATCCAACTGGGTACCCTTCTGCTACTCTTCCTATCTGTCTACCCTACCTCTCCTTTTAGATTCCTTGCTCCACCTTCCTTTCTGATCATATTCCATCTTCTACAGCCCTTTGTCACCTCCACCTATCACCTCCCAGGCTCTGTTACTACTTCCACTCTTCCCTCCCTCATCTGCCTATAGTCCTTCCTCACCTGAATCCATCTATTGTTCGCCAGCTTTAGTTCTAGCCCTTCCCTTCACCACTTCATACTGACTATCTCCTTCTATCTTCCGATTCAGGTCAAGTGTTCTGACCTGAAGCATTTTCTGTCCATTTCCTTCCACTGGTGCTGCCTAACCCAATTGATTTCCATCAGCATTTGCTAACTCAAACACCCCTCCACCCCTCCCAGAGACAGTCCCTGAGGCCCATTCATTTCACTTTTGAGCCCTGAAATCCAACCCATGAACTTCGGCACTAACCCATGCTGTGTATTACCATTGTCCCAATAGAACACATTGAAACCTGGGGGCTCAGGCACACATTAATCTCTTGGCCTGTTTATTTTCTCCCTACGCTGTTTCTAATGTTGACTATAACTTATCTCCCAAATTGCCTGTTGCTGGGTATCAAATGCCATTGAAATACCCGTGTATTATATTCCAGCTCCTGAGAAAGAATAATCCCATGAGCACTAAATATTATTTTGTTTTCTCAAGCCCCACAGTATAAAAGTCTCCCAAAAGGTCCTATTGCCTTAATGTTTGTCAGTTAGGTTATAGTTTGAAAATCATGAGATAGGTTTGAAAGGAATGAAATTTAGGCTTAGAGAGTGAACTGATATCTTATATTTATAGACGTTAAGGAATTCAGTCAACCCTATTGATACATATTATGCTGTGTTAAATAAAGAAGCTCTCCTGAAGGAGTCAAATAATCTGCCTAGTGATTTGGATACACTCCTCTTTTAGCTATCATTTGGTTCCCTGAGGTAAAATCAAATCTATTCTTTTATCCCATCTTGCCATGTCTTCTTTTTGTTCTCTGGCTCTTCCTCTCTCTTGTAGCTAATGCTGGGGTCAGTTAAAGTCAGTTGACTGCTTTTGAAATGAGGAAGCCATGGCTAAGTATAATGATGAGATTTTAAGAGCTTTCAGGAGGATGAGAAGTTACATACACCATAGTTTTCAGGTGTTGTTAAAGCAAAATTTCAGTTGAGGCGAAAGACGATCAGTTTCAAAGCCTTCAAAGCTATGTGCTGTGGGAATATTTCAGCTGTTGTTAAGATCAGTACTGTAAAAAGGCAGTGAAAAATAGCAGTACTACTTGGAGACCAGAATCAGGTAATTATTGGAAGAATCTTTAATTGGGGTCACGGGCAAGGTAATGTAATTTGTAGGTTGGTTTAATGCGATCAGCTTCATAACCAATTTACCGTCATTACCAGGGATTTCTGTCATCTACTGAACATATGGAGAGCTGCAATATTAACGAAATGTATTTAAACAGTAATTGATGGACAGGTTATCTGCCAATGCAGGGATATATGCTTCTTGAGTTTATTAGTCCAAAAAGGAACAGGACTGAGAATGAGAAGGATAAACTGAAGCATGGTGAAATGATTTATAGAAGACTGTTTTTTCCTACTTATTCACTGGATAAGTGTAATGTCGGCCAGGGAAACTGTTAATATCCACCACTTAAGAAGCGTGGTGGTTCTGCTGTCCTCGACCAGCCACATTCCTCCATGCCCTCATGCTGTGCTTATATTATCGTTATGCCTATTCTGTCTGCCATTTCCAGTACTTCAGCTGCATTAGAACTGATCTCAGGTAGGTTGGTCAGGCAGCCCCAGTAATATTGTTACTCTTGCCAGAACTGCCAGAAAACACTAACTGCCTATCCTAATCATTGCTGCCTCAGATTTGGGCAATTAATGCTGTGCACAAATCCCTACAAATGCAAACTACCAGTTTGTGAAACAATTTTGGCTCATGCCTTCAGAGGTAAAATGGAGTTGGTGGCAAACAGCAACAGTCATCTCCATTGTAGGGAAGGGCAGGCACTGTTTTCTTTCACTCCACGGACCCTCAGCCTACGCATGAAGAGCAATGGTGTATTACTTGTATGGTTGTGTTCTCAACGTGGAGTTTATTGGCATATCTGCAAGTACACATAACATCGAAAAACCTTACTTGCAGCAGCATCACAGACACGCAGCATCAGATTTACAACATTCAAAAGAAAATTAAATTATACAACATCTTACAGTGTCTCAGTAGTGTAGCGGTTTGCACAATGCTTTACGGTACCAGTGACCCAGGTTCAAATCCTTCTGCTGACTATGAGGAGTTTGTACGTTCTCCTCGTGATCCAGTGGGTTTCCTCCGGGTGCTCCAGTTTCCTCCCACGGTACAAAGATGTACCGGTCAGTAGGTTAATTGGTCATTGTAAATTATCCGGTGGTTAAGTCGGGTTAAATCAGGGGATTGCTGGGTGGTGCAGCTCACAGGGCCACAAGGACCTATTCCGTGCTGTATGTCAATAAATAAAATAAATAAGAAAATTACAAGCAAGAACATAATTAGAACAAAAAAAGACGAAGTCCATTAAGTACAAAATAGTCATAGTGTTGATATGCTGAGGGAGCATAGAGTTGCATGGGTTGGTTCCAGAGCTGGATAGTTGAAGGGAAGTAGCTGTTTTTGAACCTGGTGGTGCAGGACTTAAGAGGGCTTGAAGCTTCTAAACCTCCTGCCATTATCAAATACTGTTGGTGAATACAATTGTTAGGTTTTAAGTGTGGCTTTGTGCCACTACACATGATTTCAGTGTGTCCCCCAAGAAAAGGAATTCTCCTCAGCAGAAAGAGATTCAGGCCAACCTGCTGTACTTTGCAGATACTTCCAATATTAATTGTCTTTTCTGACATCCTAAACCAGCCTTGTTTTGAACTTTAATATAAAACTTTGAAGAGAAAAAAGGGGCCAAATTGCCAACCCCAGTGCCTGAGAATGTCAGAAGAAAACATGATTATTGAATGTTCAAAGGCATAAAATGAGATGCTGAGCACTCAATGTACTTACAATAATCCTGAGCAAGATCTTAAGTTACTTCTGTGGCACAGCAAGGTACAAGCTGGGACAGGAAAGCTCATTCTTAACATAAGAAGATTCCTATATGAAATGATCTTTCACTAGCTCTGTGAGTGAAGATTCTCGAATCAAATGAGAGACAAACAAAGTGTGGAATGGCTGAAGAAGCAGTAGGACCCAATAATCTCCTTTGCTGCTATGTCACATCTATTCAGCTTTATTCCAAAATGTTGCAGGATCTGAGAAAGATGTGGTGAGGTCATAGTGCTAAAGAAATCAATTCAGTTCGGAAGCAGGAAGGGTCTGTATTATTAATGAATTTACAATCTGAAAGATAATGACAGATAATAGGTAAGAAGCACCTACACGTATTGGTGTAGCTTGAGCAATAGCAACAAGAAACAGCCTTCTCTAATAAAGCAAAATAATAGATCTTGGAGACGGTTAGCTTGCAGGGCTGGATATCACACTGCTTATTCCTGAGTCTGGTGCAGTGAAACAGTAAATTGATAGTATTGTTTGGATTACGGTTTTGTATTGAACGTTAAATCAGTTCTCCCACATCTACTGTAAAGTAACTGTAACAGGGTGTCATGGGGAGAAGCGACTATTCCAGTTATGATGATTCACTTGAATGAATAATCTGTTGCACTTCAGAGTTAAATTTACAAATGAAGAATGCCTGGAATTATGCACTGTCATCTCCAGCAACACAGATATGGATGTCTTTAATCAAGTGAGCAGGTTTGAAGAGACATATGCTCCTACCATGTGCATAATTTTCATCACTTGCAGCAGTGCAGTTGCCAGCCTCGATTGACAACAAAATTACCCAATCACCTGCAGCTTGGCTAGGTCAACCATTGTCACCATATGTAGTCTTACTTGTAATTTGGCCATGGTAAAGAAACAGATCTTTTGGAGAAGCTGACGGACTGGAGTTGGACCTTGAATCTCAAAAATAGTCACTACTCTCAGGGATAATTGAAAGGATGCAAAAGAAGTGAAAAGGCTGGAATTATACTTAGATTTATGAAAAGGGTTTTGATGCATACAAGATACAAGGTACAAGAGCATCAGGACTCACACCACCAGGTTCAACAACAGTTACTACCCCTCAGCCATCAGGCTCTTGAACAAAACACTCACTTGATTTCTGGTGTTCCCACAACCGATGATCTCACTTTAAGGGCTTTTTGTCTTGTTATTTCATGCTGTTGTTACTTATTGGTACTTATTTCTATTGCACTCGCACAGTTTGTTGTTCATTGATCCCATGCTCTATAGATTTGCTGAGTATGCATGCAGGAAAAAGTAAAAGAATCTCAGGGTTGTATGTAGTGATGTGTATGTACTCTGAAAAATAAATTTAACTTTGAACTTTGATCTCTCTTGTAGTTACTGATATTTACCAATGCAGTGATATCCAGGATAGATTCACTCATGTTCAAATTTCCGGTGTTCACTGCTCACACAGCATCACCTGTTCCTTGCAGGTATATTTACTTCATGTAATAAGGGGGGGTTGATGTGTAACACATGATCTTGGGATGTATCTCCAAACAAGGTTGCGACAAGCTGTACTGAATTGATGGCATCATGAAATGAGTGTCCAACAGGTGTCAGACCCATAGAAAACAATACATTTCACCCTCCTAACTGAAAATTACTTGCCATTCCGATGCTACATCAATGCTACATCTTTACATATTAGAACCATGGAGAGATAAAGCACAGAAACAGGCTCTTTTGCTCACTGAGTACATACCAACCTTCGAACACCCACTTACAGTTAAACTGTCTTAACCCCAAACATATAGATTTTTTCTTCCTGGAGCCAATGCCAGTATCATTTGGGTAGGGATAATGATAAAGAAGGTACTTGGTGTGGGAAAATATGAATTGTCATTGAAGAAGACTGTAAGAGATATAGCTTTGCATTAGTCTGCAGAAATGCCTAACATTAGTATGCATGGAGATTTGAGAATAACACTCAGATTAAAAGGGAGAGGGGAAATGTTTGGATAGGAAAGAGAAGGAAAATTTGAATGAGAAACTTCAAAGCTGCCACAAGGAAGCAATGGTATTAGTCAGTGCCAGGTTTTCAACCTACACCACCTGCCACCTTGTGTCAAAAGGCTGAACTGTGCCCTCCATTCTTATTATCATATTGTTTTGACTGGTTGGAGAATAAATTACTGTCTCTACCAATGCTCTTTTTAAACAGATGTTCTCACTGGCAGGGTGCCGATACTGCTACCGTTTATGCCATTATACTTTGCCCCTGCCAGGTTTGGCTCTGTGCTCATTTTGGGCATCAATACACAATTTTATATTTAGAGCAATAAGGCAGTATTGACATACTCATTTTCACCCCCTGCAGCTTCACTAAAGAAAAGAGGAATTGCTCCCCTCAGTGTAAAATGGCAATTTTTAATCCGTAATTTACTGCATGGTGTCCACATTGGATTTTGCTCCCAGTCATTAAAACGGTACATCATGGAGCAAAGGACTCATCTTCAAAATATTGCTAGAATTCAAAACAAATTCCTTACAATTTTTAGGAGACATAATCCCAACTGAACCTGGATCCATGTCTTTAGATTGAGCCTGCAAACCAGTCTGGAAACACCTACTGTGGAGGGGTTTACAACTTGTCGTCTATGAAGGATGCAGTTACCCAATTGGTTCTCCTTGAGGGGTAATGGGCCAGGATGCTAGTTTGCTTTAGGACTTGGCTCACAGAAGGTGCATCATTAGCTCAAGGCTTTTTGGGTCATGCTGCAAGATGGTGCCAAGCTGTGGTGTCCATCAAGATCGTGGCTCACACTAGTTGTATTTTTTTAAGTTTGTCGGGATGGTCTTGAGGACAAAGAGGGGAGTTAAGAGTGAGATTGTGGTTTAGGGACAGGGATGTGGAGGAGTTAGAGGCCTTTACTCCATGTATGAACCCCAGCAACTTGGATGGGTGAAGAAGGACATCCATGGATGTCGAGCTGTCCCAGATTGGTGGGTCCCAGGATTGGATTCCCGTGAAGCAGGAGCTAAGATGGCTGGTCGGTCAGCGAGCCTGGAGTTCGTGGTCCTGTCAAAGAGTTCAATGCCAAAGGTTGATTGGAAGTCCAGAAGTTGAAGCCTGATGACCAAAGACTGGAGGACTGTCCTGGAGTTGCACAGCTGTCCGTGTGTGTGGGTCAGAAGGAGGGAAAGTGGAAGGGATAAAATGTGTTTGTTTTGCTGATGTTGTTTCGGTGCTTGTTGTGTTTTGTTTTCTTGTCTCCTGTGTTGTTCTGCTGAACATTGAGGAGATGCTATGTTGTATCCCCAGTACATCCTTAGGCATGTTGGTGTTACGCAAATGACACATTTCTCTATATGCTTCCATGTGCATGTGATAAATAAATCTGTATCTTGGATAGAGATGCCCTTTGCCATCTTCATGACATCAAATGAGCAATTCTAGAGGGAAGAAATCCAATAATGAAGAGTTTTCAAATGAAACAATCTAATTTTATTTTTAACACATCATATCATATAGAAGGAACTAGTAACAATACATAGAAACATAGAGAACCTATGGCACAGTACAGGTCCTTTGGCCCACAAAGCTGTGCTGAACATGTCCTACACTGAGAAATTACCTCGGGTTACCCATGGCCCTCTATTTTTCCGAGCTCTATATACCTGTCCAGGAGTCTCTTAAAAGACCCTATCGTATCTGCCTCCACCACCGTTGCTGGCAGCCCATTCCACACACTCACCACTCTGTGCATATATTTATGTTTTTTTTATAACATTCCTTTATCAGGCCTGTAATCAAAGCATTAAATGATTGATATGAAACACAATTGTACTTTTGTTAAACTGTACATTAATAACTGTAGACTTTTAATGCACATTAATAGTCAATGTTTTTTTATTTAAATATCTGGATAATTTGTATGTCTCTGTGGGTTTCTGCTCTAAAGAGAAACAACAGGTAGAATTTGCAGGGTAATATGTGAGAAGTAAAGCCGTTGAAAGTGTATTTGGTTTTGTGAAATTCTGGAGAGACTGTGCACAAATGCACAGCAACACACACATATTAAAATATTAATGCAGTGCCATCACACTTATTTTCAAATACTATCCTCTTAGGTTTCTGACATAGCAATTCATCAACGTGACCCCATCTGAATTTATATCTATCCTTGTTTCCTCATTCTCAATCCATCTGGAGGTCTCAGCCCAGAAACTCCTATCACACAATCAGAACTTCTCCCAGGATGTGCTATGATGACTGCTTCAACTATTTTCTGCTTTCTCCTTCAACAACTGTCCATCAACACCAGCAATTGCTCAGATCTTTCTTGTGCTAGTCTATCTAGAATGACTGGAATGAACTCACGGGCAATTTTCATACCTTGAAGGCCTGCCCACGTGGGCTATGATTTGCTCACTTGACAGATTCCAGTCTTGCTAGTTTGATCTTTCAGATTCAGTCTCTAAAGGCCAATATACAAAGCCACAAACAACATTTTTCATGTTACCTATGTCCAAACACTCTTTGTAGTTCCTCCATTATTCAGCTTTGTGCTCCTTTGGGTGTTACTGCTCTGTGATGAATTTGAAGCAGCCATGGTCTGAGGACAGCTCATAATGTGTACATTCGAAAGGTTTTATATTCTCATCCAAGTCAGTTCAGCCATTCCAACTATTGTCAATTATATCTTCAAACTGGACCTTTCTGTGACAAAAAAAAATTCTGGAGGAATTTCGTGGGTTGAGCAGTATCTATGGAGGCAAAGAGACAGTCAGCATTTTGGTATGAGTCCCTACCTTAGTCCTAAATATCCCTTTGCTTCTACAGACTTTGTTCTATATGACCATAAAACGTAGCAACAGAATTAGGCCATTTGGCTCATCAAGTCTGCTCCACCATTCAATCATGGATGATTTATTTTCCCTCTCAGCCCCTTGTTTGACCCACTGAGCTTCTCAGTAGTTTGCATTCAGCTCCATATTCCAGCATTTGCAGACAAGATGAGATAAACTTCCAATGCTAAACGTCCGTTTCCCCCCATACAGGCTGCCTAATCTGTTGAGTTCCTCCAGCATTTTGTCTGTTGCTCAGTATCTTTTGTCTCTTCTGTCTCCTTCAGTGTTAATCTTGCATCCTTTTCTGCTGATACAGCAAAATCAACCTTCGTTCTCTGTCGGCTTTACATTACGTACAACATTTACATTGACATTTCCCTCAGGGAAACATGATTTCCTTAAGGGAAAATCTTGCCTGACAAATCTGTTGGAATTCTTTTGAAGAAATAAAAAGCTGGATAGACAAAGGAGAACTGTTGGATGTTGTGTACATGAATTTTTTGTAGGTCTTTGACAAGGTGCCACACATGAGGCTGCTTAACAAGCTAAGAGCCATTGGTTGTACAGGAAAGATACCAGCATGGATAAAACTAATGACTGATTGACAGGAGGAGAAGAGTGGGAATAAAATGAACCTCTTCTGGTTGGCTGCAGATGACTAGTGGTGTGTCACAGAGGTCTGTGTTGGGACTGTTTATTTTTATATTAGATGTCAATGATTTGAATGATGGAATTGATGGCTTTGTGGCCAAGTTTGCAGACAAAACGAAGATAGGTGGAGAGGCAGGTGGTGTTGAGGAAGCACAGAGGCTACAGAAGTACTCAGACATATTAGAAGAATGGGCACAGAAGTGACAGATGGAATACAGTGTTGGAAAGTGTATGGTCATGCACTTTGTTAGAAGAATTAGAAATGTAGACTATTTTCTAAATGGAGAGAAAATTCAAAAATCTGAGGTGCAAAGGATCCTCATGCAGGATTCCATAAAGGTTAGTTTGCAGATTAAGTCGATGGTGAGGAAGGGAAATGCAATATTAGCATTCATCTGGAGAGGACTAGAATATAAAAGTATGGATGTAATATTGAGGCTTTATAAGACACTGGTGAGGCCTCACTTGGAGTATTGTGAGCAGTTTTAGGCACTTACCTAAGGAAGAATGTGCTGGCATTGGAGAGGGTTCAAAGGAGGTTCACAAAATGATTTTGGGATTGAAGGGCTTATCATATGAGGGGTGATTGATGGCTCTTGGCCTGTACTCACTGGAATTCAGAAGAATGAGGGGGGATCTCATTGAAACCTATCGAATGTTGAAAGGCCTAAATAGAGTGGATGCGGAGAAGATGTTTCCTATGACGGTGGAGACCAGGACCAGAGGGCACAACCTCAAAAAATAGGGATATTCATTTAGAATGGAGATGAGGAGGAGTTTTTTTAGCCAGAGAGTGGTGAATGCGTGGAATTCATTGCCACAGGTGGCTGTGGAGGCACAGTCATTGGGTACATTTAAGAAAGAGATTGGTAGATTCTTGATTGGTCAGGGCATGTAGGCATATAAGGAGAAGGCAGGAGATTGGGGATGAGAGGGAACTAGATCAGCCATGATAAAATGGTGGAGCAGACTCAATGAGCCAAATGGCCCTAATTCAGCTCCTATGTCTTATGGTGTTTATGCCATTTTTGTAAGGAGGTCTTGATAACAAGTCTGCTATAGCATTCACGCACATCTGCTCTCACCCATCCTTCCGCCACCCCCTAGGGATAGGGTTCCTCTTGTCCTCACCTACCACCCCACCAGCCTCCGTGTCCAACATATAATTCTCCGTAACTTCTGCCATCTCCAACAGGATCCCACCACCGAGCACATCTTGCCCTTCCCCCCACTTTCTGCTTTCCGCAGGGATCGCTCCCTATGTGACTCCCTTGTCCATTCGTTACCCCCATCCCTTCCCACCGATCTCCCTTCTGGCACTTATCCTTGTAAGTGGAACAAGTGCTATACCTGCCCTTACATTTCCACCTTCACCACCATTCAGGGCCCCAGACAGTCCTTCCAGGTGAGGCGACACTTCACCTGTGAGTCGGCTGGTGTGATATACTGTGTCCGGTGCTTCCGGTGTGGCCTTCTATATATTAGTGAGACCCGACACAAATTGGGAGACTGCTTTGCTGAACACCTACGTTCTGTCTGCCAGAAGAATCAGGATCTCCCAGTGACCACACATTTTAATTCCATGTCCCATTCCCATTCCGATATGTCAATCCATGGCCTCCTGTACTGTCGAGATGAAGCCACACTCAGGTTGGAGGAACAACACCTTATATTCCATCTGGGTAGCCTCCAACCTGATGGCATGAACATTGATTTCTCTAACTTCTGTTAACGCCACTCCTCCCCTTCTTGCCCCATCTCATATTTATTTATTTATTTCCTCTCTTTCCCTCTCATGATAACTCCTTGCCAGTTCTCCATCTTCCTCTGGTACTCCCCTCCCCCTTTCTTTCTTCTAAGGCCTTCCATCTTATGATACTCCCCCTTCTCCAGCCTTGTATCACTTTTGTCAATCAACTTCCCAGCTTTTGGTTTCATCCCTCCCCCTCCTGTCTTCTCCCATCTTTTCGGGTCTCGGGTCTTCCCCTCCCCCTCCCACTTTCAAATCTCTTACTATCTCTTTTTTCCGTTAGTCCTGATGAAGGGTCTCGACCCGAAACGTCAACTGTACTTCTTCCTATAGATGCTGCCTGGCCTGCTGCGTTCCACCAGCAGTTTGTGTGTGTTGCTTGAAATTCCAGCATCTGCAGATTTTCTCATGTTTGGGCTGCTGTAGCATTCTGTTGGTTCCTCATAAGAATATGGCCTACTGCCGAATTTTTAAGGCCTCCATTGTCGGAGTTGGCTCCAAGAATGGAGGACTTAAAAGGTTTGTGATTGGTGAATGACATACCTAGCAAGACCTGGTAGAACCCTGCAATTCCAAGTACAATTTCCAATGTCTCCTTCTTTAGTTAAGTATGTAACACAAATGCCATGGATACAACCAGGCTATTGCATATAATTTGGCTTTTCGCTCTATGTAATTTGGAGACACCAAAGGCGAGCTTCAGTGCATGATGCTTGTGCATCATCAGGAGCAACCATAACCAAGACTTCTCTTACAGGTGCCCTGCACCTGCTGCAGTTCCTTTCCGCATGTCCTGGCACAACACATCTTTCTTGATGCAACAACATTAATTATATTGCAGGACTCAGCAGAAGTCTAACGGAACACTGCACTATGCCTGAGAGAGACTAAAGTTCAATGGCATTCTCAAGTTTTTTTTTGTCTGAACAATACCCACAACATTTTTTCTTCCTTGACTGGTTTGCATCAACCCTCAGGCACAAATAAGCCACTTATTTCTGTACAAACGCTCGTTTGCTTCTCTGGAGCTTAACATTATCCTCATGAAATCTCCTGAATATCTCTTTCAGAATTCAGAGATTTTCCCACTCTGTGGTTCCTTCTATTGAAGCATTTTGTTGGTGGACTTCATATAATATCTCGTTCATGGTGGCTTGGAATAATCTGATGATAGGTTTACACCACAAAGTAGCATGTTATACATATAAATCCCCCAGTGGGTGCTGATTGTTATATGGTGTTGTCTTTCTTTAAACACATTACATGGTGGATTATACATCCAAGCAAGCTTTATTAGTATTCTGTTGTGGGCTTTAGTTTGAACAGCCAAAATTTCTCCCTCATCATCAATTTCAACCATGTAGTGTGCCCTGAAGAGCATCTCAATCTGTTTTGCAGAAGAACTGAAGGGCATGTTCTTTTTAATTATACACGTCAAGGCTTCTATAGGAGTTGGATAGAGTTTGAATTACCCTCATGTACCTATTTTAGCAGCTGCAACCCCTCTTCTAGCATTCCCCAGGGATTGTTTCTCTTGTGTTTTAATATGAACTGGAGTTCCATTGCTTTCAGTGTACATGCTGAAGTCATAGTGACTCACGCTACTATCATGAGCGTACACTCACTAGCTTCAACTGCTTCCTTATTTGAATAGTTTCATTTCTTTCACTTTCTATCCTAGTCACCGGTGCAGTATCCCCGTCCCTGTGCAGAGTGTACAGAGTAATATATGGCAAAAGGTTTAAAGGTTCATTTAATTATCAAAGTATGCATGTACAATACAACTCTGATACTCGCCTTCTCCAGATAGCAATGAAATACAGAAAAACCATGGGAACTATTAGAAAAAAAAATCATCAACTCTCCACCCTCCCCAGCACAAAAAAGAAAAAGAAACAAAATTTGCAAACCCCAAAAACCCCCACTCCCTCCCTCGCACAAAAAACAAACAGTTCACCCACATGGAAAACAGCAGCAGGAACATCAAATACCCCAAACCCCCAAACCCCTCCCTCATAAAAAACAGCGACGATAAAATCCAATCCCCATACCCCTCCCTCGCAAAAAACAGTGACATTAACATTAAACCCCCAACTCCCTCCTTCACAAATAAAGCAAAAAAAAACCTCAATCCCCCCATCACAGAAAAAAAGCGACGATAACATCAAATCCTCAGCCTCCTTCCTCGCAAACAAAACAGTGACAAAGGAATCATAATCCCTGATACCCCCTGTCACACACCAAAGCTAACAAGTCGCCCACACAGCAAAACACTAAAAAGAACATCAGACCCCCAAATTCCCAACTCCTCCCTCTCACAAAAAGTAGCAAGTGGCAACAAGAAAGAAAACACCGAAAGAAAGAAAAGCTGAAGTAGACCAATATAAAGTATAGTCCAATAATCACATAAATCTCAGCGTATTGAGAACATCCTCCTGTCAGCATTTGAGGAGAGCGGCCGCACAAATTCATTTGTTCCGTGAAGAGTGACCACCACACCTGGTCCGAATGGCGCTGACCCAGCTACCAACACACATGGAGAGATCTAAAACCGTGTGATTAATTCAAGGCTTTTTTTTTCAGAACATGGTATGTGCATGATAAAATCATAAATATATAATTTCCTTTTTGTTTTTAATTTTGGTACTGCACATGCTATCCTTATCTTTAAACAGATCCAATCAGTCCACTCTGCTGACATTTTAATCAATAAACTTGGTAGCCTATTTAGTTTGAGGGATATGTTTGATTGAATCAGCCTTGTTTCGGTCCTTTACAAGCACGCTTATTTTAATTTTATAGTTTTCTAGAATAAATCCCAGTTGGAAAATGCAACGTGGGAGGTTGATTAGATTGTCGCAGTTGTTTCTATTGCAGTAATTAACATGTTAGACTCAATCTCTTTGATCAGTGCACTAATAGTCAGAAGAGCCAAAGGCCTACCCAATATGCTGGAGTCAATGTTCTGTATGATAGTGGCTCTCGTGAGTCCAACTAAATGCTGTTGCCATCCTTCACAAAGCATTTTATGATTCAAAGCAAAGTACATATGGAGGAGGCAAGGAATCTGCTGTGTTTTTAATTGAATTATTGTGCCTCATTACGCAGTATCAGCCGTGTTGATTACTAGGATATTGCTCAGTGCACTGACCTCTCTCTGTGTATCGAATAATGCACACTTTGACAGCTCTCAAGGGTAGATCTGACCATTTGTTCTCATTTTCTGGTTTAACATTTAATAGTTTTAATGGTACTTTTCCTTTTCTTGCCTTTTGATTCTGCAATTGCCAGTGCTTTACAGTCTTGAGACAGTGCAACTAATTGTCTTAGAGTCGAAGAAAGGCAGAGAAACAGGCCCTTTAGCCCATTGAGTCCATTCCGGCTATCAGCCACCTATTTGGAATCAATTGTGGATTTCAGGAAGGATAAGCTGAGGGAAAACACACCAGTCCTCATCAAGGGACCAGATGTGGAAAGGGTGAGCATTTCAAGTTCAGGAACGGCTTCTTCCCCTCTGCCATAAGATTTTTGAATGGACGATGAACCCATCAACACATCCTCCATATTTTCTCCATTCTTTTTGCACTGCCTTTTAATATATTTTTAAATATAGTTATTGTCGTTTATAGTATTTTATGACTATTGCATTGTACTGCTGCTGCAAAACAACAAATTTCACGGCATATGCTGTTGATGTCAAACCTGATTCTGATTCCACACATATAGCAATGGAGGTCAGGATTGGCATCCTGGAGCTGGATTAACCTGGAATTCCTTATTTTGTGTGTAACGCGCTGCAAGGTTTCACTGCTAATGTAATGGTTTTTTTGCAATGTTCACTGCTGAAGTAACGGTTTCTCTGTAGCATCAATGTTTGGGTTATGGCTGGAGATAACAGGATTGTGGATGCATGTTAGCCAATCAGGATTTTGTTGCCCTGTCTTGTGATTCTGGAAGCGGTTGATTTCGTGGGCTTTTGCCAGAGGGAGAGTGAGAGATGAAGAGAGAAGATGTGAATGGAGAGATTTGGTAGACCGCCGGACGGGGCGGACTCAGAGCAAGGGTCCAAAGGGCAGTGACAATTGGAGGAGGTCAAGGGGGACCGATCAGCCTATGAGTGAGCTCCAGCTTTGTGCACAGACTGTTTAATAAGATTTGGGCCCTTTTTCTTTTATATTTTGTTTCTCTACTAACCATATAGTCAAAATAAGAGTTATAAAGCTTAATCGTTTAATCACATATTGTATACTACGTGTTATTTTGGGGTACTGATTTGCAACAGGGCACACATCCACCCAAATGAGATTTCTTAAGTTTGGCTGGGCAGGGGGTTATCACCCCCTATGTTAAGCTGCTAGGCGAAGCGAGTGTTACAATTGTGGGGGCTACATTCGGGATTGATTCCTTTGGATGGTGTGTGATTACCCTGAGCAGTGAATCAGTGGGGTAGATATTTGTACTCCAGATGAATTGTTAAGTGCTGTTAAAGTTGCGATTGTGAGTGGAGGTTTGATAAAATGGCGGGCACAGCTCTCGTTTTAACGCAGACCAGCGTTGAGGTAGCTGGGGGTGGAGATTTCAAAGACAGGGTTCTATCATTTCTGAGGAGTGAGGGGAAAGAGTGGTTGGATTTGGAATGTCTAATTAGTCTATGTCCCACGGTGAAGAGTGAGAATTCTGAGGTAGTATCCGCCTTTACTCCTCTGGCGAATAAATGGAAAAATCAGATTCAAAGTCCCAGCTATGGCAGGCTCCACCTATTCTCTGGAATAGCACCCACCCCTGAAGGGGTGGGGGAGTATGAGACATGGGTGGAACGGACCTCTCAGTCGTTAGATGGGTGGCAGTGCTCGAATGACGAAAAGCGACTGAGATTGGTGGAAAGTTTGAATGGGCGGGCCGCTGACATCAGAACTGTCAGGTTAAATTATCCCATAGTGACAGCTGTCAATTATCTGCAAGCACTGGACAATGCTTTTGGTCTGACTGGAAGCTCAATGGAGCTGCTGGTGGGGTTTCAAAACATGCGTCAGGAGAAGCGGGAGAAGCTTCCACCTACATCTTTCGGCTAGAGAGGCAGCTAAGTTGCTTGTGGCGCAGAGGGATCATTCAGGCGGCTGAGGTGGATCAGTTAAGAATGGATCAGATAGCCAGGGGCACCCAGTCCCATGACCTAATTGCTTGGGGTCTCTGACAGTCTCGTAAGACGTGCCCCCCTCCATCTTTTGTTGAGCTGATCAGAGAAGTGCAGGAAGAGGAGAACCTGGCAGAGGCATGGGAGGACTGAGACAGCAGGGTACAGTCCTCGGTAGTAGTCCCCTATGGTGAAGTGACCACAGATAGCCTGCCCCGGAGAGCGGTAGAGGAGAACGCAGCAGAGATGAGAACAGAGATACGTGGGCTGTTATCAGCCAATGTGACCCCCGCATATGATGGAGCTGATGGGGGGAGGCGCGGATTCCCTAAGTGCAGATTCCACACTCGTCACACTATCTGGGTGACCGAGGACACCCCGTTTAGAGAAGGGTCGCGGCGACTGGCCGCTGCAGACGTGGAAGACGTGCAGCAGCATTTGTGTAAGTTGAAGGAAGCTGGGATCATCACTGAGTCCCGAAGCCCCTATGTGTCCCCAATAGTAGTGGCCCGGAAAAAGAACAGGGAAGTACGGATATGTGTGGACCATAGGACACTGAACAGGTGCTCCGTCCCTGACCAGTATACGATCCCGAGGGTCAAAGACACGCTGGCCTGTCTGAGTGGTGTGAAGTGGTTTAGCGTGCTGGATTTGAGGAGTGGATATTACCAGATCCTGATGAGTGAGGCCGATAAAGAGAAGACGGCATTTATATGTACCCTGGGATTCTTCCAGTTCGAAAGGATGCCCCAGGGCATATCGGGAGCCCCTGCAACCTTCCAGCGGGTCATGGAGAAGACGGTGGGGGATATGACCTTGCTTGAGGTGTTGTTGTATTTGGATGACATCATAACATGAAGCGAGGCTACTGAAGGTGCTCGGCTGCCTGAAAGCTGAAAGGTTAAAACTTTCCCTGGACAAGTGCCAGTTCTGCCAAACATCTGTTAGCTATGTCGGACACATAACCTCACAGTATAGAGTAGCTACAGACCCGGCTAAGATAGAAGCTGTGACCACTTGGCCAAGGCCACAGACTGTGAGCACTCTGTGCTTGTTCCTTGGGCTCTGTGGTTACTATCGGAGATTTGAGAAGGGCTACGCCAAAGTGAGTCACTCCTTGAATCAGCTTCTGTGTGGTTACCCTCCCTTGGGGAAGAAAGGGAGGCGGAGAAAAGGACAGGAGGGTGGGGAATATCTAAACCCGTCGGAGCCCTTTGGACAGGGGTGGGATGTAAACTGTGAGGAGGCTTTTCAGTCGCTGAAGGAGCTGCTGACCTAGGCTCCTGTGCTGGCTTTTGCGGACCCCCGATTGCCGTATGTACTGCACACAGATGCCAGCCGAGAGGGTTTAGGGGGTGTCCTGAATCAGGATCAGGGCACCAGGTTGAGGCCTGAGGCATTTGTCAGCTAGAGTTTGTCTCCCTCCGAGAGAAACTATCCCAAGCACAAGTTGGAATTCCTGGCATTGAAATGGGCGGTGGTGGATAAGCTGAGAGACTATCTCTACGGGGCCAAGTTTGAGGTGAGGACAGACAACAACCCCCTAACTTATATCCTGACCTCAGCGAAACTGGATGCCCCAGGCCATCGGTGGTTGGCAGTGTTGTCCGCCTATGATTTCAGCCTGAAGTACCAGCCGGGGAATCGGAACATCGATGCCGATGCTTTGTCCTGACGGGTGCATGAGGGACTGCACAGGGACGATGAGTGGGAGAGCGTTCCTGCCCCTGGGGTGAAGGCCATGTATCAGTTTGCCATCAACATGAAGGCAGAGGAAAAGAAGAGGCAGGATCGAGCAGTGGATCAATTGGGAGTTTCTGATGACGCCATGCCCCAAGTTTACTGTAACCTGACTGGTCTGAAGACAAATCAGCTGCTGAAATTGAGTTCTGGGGAGGTGGCAGCTGCTCAGCGAGATGACCCGGGCATTGGCACTATTTGGTCCGCGGTTGAAAAGGGAGACATGGCTCGGGAGGAGAAGATGAAACACGCTTCGGTGCCTCCATTACTGAAAGAATGGCCTCGGCTGGAGTTGAAGAACCAGATTTTATACTGGGTCACGTCACCCCTGGACCGACCTCGGTGTTGCCAGCTGGTTCTGCCCGAGAAGTATCGGAGGATTGTGTTGAAGTCACTTCATGATGATTCTGGACATTTGGGGGTGGAAAAGACCTATGGATTGCTCAGAGACCAGTTTGCTATAAAGTGCTTTGGGACACTGAAAAAGTGCCATATTAGTGTAAGTCTTCCTTTGCTCATCTAGTGATAGTTATCTTAATCAAGTGGACAAATGTCTGTTAAACTTAGCTCAAGTATCCCGATGCATGAGATATCCCACACATGAGGGCCTCGATATGAACTGTCTGAGAAATTCCCACTAGATCCACCAGGCAGAAACACCTGCCAGGGAAAGTGTGAGGTTAAGCTAACTTACTTCCTTCATGGTCTGATAAATCAAAACCAATCTGCTTCTTGCATTATGGCTGATATTATAGGTCCGTCAAGCTCCATGCTTTAATAGCATGTGCCATAGAATCCAACCTTAAATCTGTTTTCATACATAATTGCTCAATTCATATTTCAGAAAGAATTTTTTAAAGTGCAAAATGGCTAAATCTAATCAATTTACATTATTGTCCCTGATTAGGGATGGGAAATATGGGGAACTGCTAATCAGTCAAACCAAGGCATTTGTATTCATAACAGAGTCTGGCACCCAAACCTGAGTTTGCACAGTGGAAAGGTATTATGAAATCATGTAGTTATTGTGCTGTGAGAATGTATTTATGTGTTGTATTGCTGTACACAGCAGTTCTCAATTATAATCTGTTATTGCTGCTGTCTGACAGCCAAACCCTAGTTTCATAAGCCCTACATACCATGCACAAATCCTTCCAGGAGAGAGAGAGATTGCATCCTTCATCATTCATTTGTGTTTAATTCATTTTTTGCTTCCTTCTCCTTTCCTGACACTCCAGAACTTATTCATATTTTTAAACGTTACCCATTCTGCACCTGCTCATATATTTCATATTACCATTTACAGGGCCGGTTAAATAGCTGAGTTTTACTGTAAAGAGCGTTTGGCTTAGCAAAATGTTACAGTGCTCTTTCGGAGTATCCCAGTGAGGATATTAGGTACAATGGAGTATTAGTAGTGGGGCCCAAAGGGCAAGAAATTTGCTGGAGTATTAGTGAAGGTTGTGAAGAGCAATTGGATCATTCTGAAAGGTATGAATCATGGTAAAAAGGTTGGGGTTCAACACAGAAAGAATGGTGTGCTGTATTTAGCAGTGCATTTCAGGAAGGAAGATTGGATGAAGCAGAATGGCACCTTTGAGAATCTGCCCTTTCTTTCCTAAACCAGAAATGCTCCAGATCTGTGCAAATTAAGTCAGAAGGTAGAGCAGTAAGACAGGCAGATGCTCAGATCACCTCCTTTCAGCTGTTGGACTAAAACTGGAATGTTTCTGTCATCAATAATGACAGCAGAAAAATGAACAGTTTTGTTGGTAGTGTTTCTAATGCTTGGTTGGTAGGTTGTAGGACCATTCCTGCTCTATATACAATCTCAGGTGATGCTCCAGAGCAGTACTATGGGAGCCATCTGACCTGCTGAGTCCAGTGTTTCCTGTTTTTGTTCCAAACTTCATCATCTGCAATTTTTCTCTGTTTTCATTTACTGAGAGAGCTTGCACTTTTGAATGAGGCATAAGCTGAGGCCCTCCCTATATGTCCAGATGGACATAAAACATCCCACAGTGGAAGAATGAGCAAATGAGCTATTTATACTACTGCTGTTTATGTTTCCCCCCCTTCAATTGCTGCCACGTTGAACCACACACATCTGATCGTCTCTAAAGTGAACAATTTGTCTGAAGATATTGCTAAGCTTTATTGTAACTATAAGGCTAAATTCCTTGGATCAGTCACACAGCTTCCATGGTCATTTGCATTCAGGTACATTCTTACCAGGCTATGTAGATTGCCAGTTTCCTGATGATCTTCTGATGTTATGATTTTTTATGTTACTTAATGGTATATGAAAGCACGTAACCTTTCCAAATGACTCTTCTTCATTAAAGATGAATCTCCAATCATGGGCATTGCTGTTAGTTCTTTTTATGCTTGTAATTAGCACAAATAACTCATTAGATGCTATTTGATTTTTTACGCTCCATTTAACTACTTTGTTCTTTGACCATTTGGCCCTGTACTTGAAAGGGGGAGGAGGAAAACATCAGAAAAGCATGTCTGAGTTAGAAACTTATCCACGCTGCATCTATTTTCCAGCAAGAAATTCAGGTACAGATGATCAATTTCATTGGGATATTTGCACTGCCCTGAGGAGATCCAAAGTACATTCAAAACCACCTTTGCGTGATTTTTCAATAACGACTACAATCGACTTTCTTCTACTGTGTGTACCTTAGAGGGGCATGACACCAGTTTTATGGATCCTTCCACAACTGTTCACAGAGCCTTTGAAGTCAACAGCAACCTTGGATTGCGTCACAGAACTGCTGCCTCCCCTCCCACTCCCACCATTCTTCTTCTCTCTCCTGCATCACTACCTGATCCAGTTTGAGTGAAGCTTGAGCCATTGTCTTTGTGGCAGTGTTCTGGTGTATCCCTAATTTTGGATCCAAAAGCAGGTTGAAGCCCATTACTTTTTCATGAGTGTGCATCATATTGGGCAGCACAGTACTGAAACTGTTTGTACTTCACTGCTGCACGGCACCTGTGCTCAGGGTTGATGGGCCAATTGACTGCTTTCTACTTTGCAAGAAAATAAGGAATATTGCATCTGAAGTGATGAGAAAGGATTGCCATGGATATGGATTTGGGGAGAAGGCAGGAGAATGTGGTTGAGAGGGGAAAAAAAAACACATGCATGATCGAATGGTGGAGCAGACTCAATGGCCAAATGGCCTAATTTTGCTCCTAGATCTTATGGTCTTATAGTATTGTGGGGAATACATTAATGTTGACCAAGGATTGGCTAGCTAAAGGAAAGCAGAGGTGGGGTGAGATACTGTAGATGGGTTACTTGCAGGTTTCTAAGATGGGGTACCACAGCGATCAATGTTGGTTTCAATTAGTTACTCCCCTAATTAACATCTAAGTATATGAACTCTGCAAAATTTGCTGATAGAAAGGTTGTGAGAAGATACAATACCTGCAATGGAATGGGATAGATTCAGGGAACTGGGTAGAAATTTGGTACAATGTATGAAATGTGAGGTTATGCACTTTGGAGGGAAGAATGGAAAAATATTGCTTAAATGTGGTCAGGCTATAGAATCCTGTGGCACAGCTAGGGAGTTATCTTGATCAGGTACGAGGAGGATTTGAGAAACAGCAAATAGGTTTCAACTTAGATAGAAATGAAGTGATATATTTTTTGACAGCCAAACCAGGATAGGACTTATACAGTGATTGGCAGGGCACTGATAAGTGTTGTGGAACAGAGGGACCTGCAAGTACAGTGCAGAGTTCACAGTCTTGAGAGCTCTGCGGGCCTGTGCACCTGTGTCACATCGAAGTCGTTAAGCCCTTGTGCTTTCTGTTTAACCTAGCTGAGTTTATTTTGAGCGGCAAGGGATTTCAGCATACTGTAATTACTTAAAGCGGACTTCCAATTACTGCTGATCATGGGGTCCTTGTGTGTTTCAAGAATGATTCACCTCGTGTTGTCGCTCGGTTGAGTCATTGATGTTCTTTTGGAATTCCTATGAGTGAACTCATGTTTCTATTTCTACTTGGGAGTCTGTCGTTTCTCTACACTTGTGTTTAGCCGTATGTCAGTGCACACTGGGCCAGTTCACTGAAAGGGGTCGCACAAGTAGACAGAGTGGTGAAGAAGATATTCAGTATGATGGTCTTCATCAGTCAGAATTTCAGAGTAGGGACATTATATTGCAGTTATAATACACTCAATGACAATTTTATTAGGTACACCTGTACACCTACTCATCAGTGCAAATATCAGCCAATCATGTGGCAGTATTTAATTGCATAAAAGCATGCATACATGGTCAAGAGGTTCAGTTGTTATTCAGGCCAAACATCAGAATGGGGAAGAAATGTGATCTAGGTGATGTTGACCGTGGAATGATTGTTGGTGCCAGGTTTGAGTATCTCTGATCTCTTGGGATTTTCACGCCTACAGTCTCTGGAGTTTACAGAGAAAGGTGCGAGAAAGGTCCAGTGAGCAGCAGTTTCGTGGGCAAAAATTGGCTTGTTAATGAGAGAGGTCAAAGGAGAATGACCAAACTAGTTCAAGCTGACAGGAAGGCAACAGTAACTCAAATAACCTCACTTTTGTAACAAAAGAGCAGAAGGGCGACTTTGAAGGCACATGTCAAACCTTAAAGTGGATGGGCTGCAGCAGCATTAGACCATGAACGTATTCTCAGTGTCCACTCTATTAGCTGCAGGAGATACCCAAGAAAGTGGCTACTGAGGGTATGTCATTGGTGGGGCTGCACTTGGAGTATTGTGTATTGTTTTAGTCATCTTGTTATAGGAAAGATATTGTCGAGTTGAAGAGGGTGTAGAAGAGATTTACAAGGGTGCTGCCCAGACTGAAGTGTCTGAGTTATAGGGAGAGGCTTAGCTACACTGGACATCCGTTTTCTCTGGAGAGCAGGAGTATGAGAGGTGACCTCATAGAAGTTAATAATATTAGGAGGGTAATGGATCAAGTGGACAGTCATAGTCTTTTCCCCAGGGTTGGGGAATCCAAAATTGGCGGGCACAGAAACAAGTTAAGAGGGGACAGAATTAAAAGCAGTTTCACCAAGGGAATGAGCTGCCAGCGGAAGTGGTGGAAGCAGGTATAACTTCAATATTTAAGAGACATTTGGTTAGGTACGTAGAGGGGAGGGACTTGGAGGCTCATGGGCTGGATGCAGGCAACCGTGTCTAGCAGGAAGGATGCAGCAGCCAGTATTGATCAGTTGTTCCCATGCTGCTGTTGACTCATTGACGGAGAAACTAGGTGTTTGAGTATCTTAAAAAGAAACTTACAGAAATTAATTAGGCAGTGAATGAAATAAGTGGTGAATTCTTGCTACAATGGTTGCAGGTTATTGGAGAAATCAGGATAGCTGTACCCCATTTTGTTTGGTATCCTTGTTTAATCCTTGCACTGGAGCCATTTTAAAGAACTTGTTGATTCCTGGGTTGAAGGGGTTCTCTTATGAGGAGGAGTTTAGCACGTTGTTTCTTGTCATAGAGTCATGGTCATTCGGCATGGAAACAGAACTTTGGCTGACCAGGGTACCCACCAAGCTAGTGGCATTTGCATGCATTGGGCCCACAGCCCTCTCAACCTTTTTGATACATATGGTCATCCAAATGCTTTTTTTTCCCCAAATGTTGTTATTTAACCTGCCTCAACTATTTTCTATATGGATACTGCTCTCTGGGTGAAGAAGTGCCCCTCAGATCCCTGTTATGTCTTTCCCCTTTCACCCTAAACCTATGCCCTCGACTTTTTGGTTTCCTTTCAATGAGAAAAGAACTGTGTGTGTTCACTCTGTCTGTACCCACCCCCCCACCCCCTGACTTTATACAGCTCCGCAAGGTCACCCCTCAACATTCTACATTCCAAGGAATAAATTCCCAGCCTGCTTAACCTCTCCCTGTAATTCAGACCCTTGTGCCCTGACAGCATCTTCCTACATCTTCTCTGCACTCTTTCCAGTTTAATTTCTTTCCTATGAAAACTGTACATAATATTCCAAGTAAAGTCTCACCAACACTTTGCATAACTGCAGCATGGCATCCCAGCTCAGTGCCCTGACCGATGAAGGCCAGTATGTCAGAAACTTATTTTGGAGCGAGTTCAAGGGAGTAGTTGATTCCTGGGATGAAGGAGTTGCTTTATGAGGAAAGGTCAGGCACATTTATTCCTGGTGTGGAGAACTTCCCATACTCAGTCCTGAACTTAACTTTTTCTTGCTTTGTACTTGCATCCTCTTTCTATTGCCTTGTTTGCCATTGAGGGAGTGGCCCAGTTTGTCCTCCTTCACATTTTTAACAAATTTATGCCTATTCTTGGCTTTGTCTGAGAAAGACAGTTACTGAAAAATCCTGTGGTGTGAACAGGAACTGGATTAATTGAACTAATTAATAACTACTCTGCACCGTCAAAAGCATAAGGCTGAATTCTTGGGAGTTTTGGCAGATTGATCGGTCCTGTCTTCTGACATCTCATCAGTGCCTGTGGTGTATTGCCTGTGCTTTGCTGGGTAAGTATATGGAATTAAAAGGAAAAGCCTAAGCTCCTCAGAGCCTCAGCTATCTAGCGGGAAGAAAACAAAATCAATGTGCTCAAACAAAGAGCTGTGTGTCTAGCCCAAGGTGCTGGAGTCCCTCAGGGCACTCTTTGTAGAAGTGGATTTAACTACAGTATCCTTGTAAAAACACCTTAATGCAGCTGTATCGCCATGTTGACAGGACGTAAGAAAACTGAATGGCTTTGGCAATGAAGTTGAGCGAAATCCCTCTCTGCAATTGCTTCAAACGGTTTTACCTGAGTTTAGCAAAACTCACAGTTGGGACTCATGACTCCCTAGTTCACATAGAAGTACTCTCACCCAAATCACAGGATCTGGCTGTGTGCATAATCCCCCTGCAGTGCCTGAACACAGAATACTAAGACGGTGCTGTGTCAGGGAAGAAAGAACCTCTTTTCAGAATGAAAAGATGTAGCATGCACCTTGAATGTTGAAGAATTAAAAAAATATGTATTACTGCAGGATTAGTGTAAATGGTCACTTGGTGACTAGCCTGGACTTAGTGGGCCGAATGGCCTGTTTTCATGCTGTGTGTATCTCATTTTGAAACAAGTATGGGCATAGTCTAGCCCATGTTGTAAGCAGGGTTCATTTTGACCTGCTGATGTGAGGGTTTTGTGGCCTACAAAACTTTGGATCATATTGTGAGGTATCCCACAGACCCTCAACAGTGAGTTCTAGTAATGACACAAACAAGAGAAAATCTGCAGATGCTGGAAATCCAAGCAATACACACAAAATGCTGGAGGAACTCAGCAGGCCAGGTAGGATCTATGAAAAAGTGTACAATCAATGTTTCGGGCCAAGACCCTTCTGCAAGATTGGTGAAAAAACGATGAGGGGTAGAGTTGAAAGGTGGGAGGAGGAGAGGGAGAAGCACAAGGTGATAGGTGAAACTGGGAGGGGGACGAGTGAAGTAAGGAGCTGGGAAGTTCATTGGTGAAAGAGATACAGGCTGGAGAAGGGGGAATCTGATAGGAGAGGACAGAAGGCCATGGAAGAAAGAAAAGTGGGAGGAGCACCAGAGGGAGGTGATGGGCAGGCAAGGAGATAAGGTGAGAGAGGGAAAGGGGGATGGGGAATGGTGAAGGAGGAAGGGGAGGCATTACTGGAAGTTCGAGAAATTGGTGTTCATGTCATCAGGTTGGAGACTACCCAGATGGAATATAAGGTGTTGTTCCTCCAACCTGAGTGTGGTCTCACTGCCATGGTTTAACATATCGGAATGGGAATGGGAAGTGGAATTAAAAATGGGTGGCCACTGGGAGATCCCGCTTTTTCCGACGGACAGAGTACATCAGGTGTCTCCGATATACAGAAGGCTCCACCGGGAGCACCGGACACAGTAGATGACCCCAATGGACTCAAAAGTGAAGTGTTGCCCCACCTGGAAGAACTGTTTGTGGCCTTGAATGGTAGTGAGGGAGGAGGTATAGGGGCATGTGTAGCACTTGTTCTGCTTGCAAGTAAGCTTGGCACGTAGAAGCAGTCAACTTAATATGAATAATAACACATTTTTTTGGCATATATATCGATTTATTCTCAAATTCCACTGGTGATGATATTAAAGCTTCATGAGTGACAGAGGGGATTTAGATGCCAGCAGTGATCAGGCTCGTGCATGGCAGAGAGCAGGGAAGATTCTTCCAGCATTGGGTACAGACAGGTACAGCTGTACCCATTCGGGTGGCACAACTGCATGAATCAAATGCCACACCCCTGCCTTTCAAACAGAGAAATGAGCTCATCTTGAGGGCTGGGTTGGGGAGATCCTATGCCTTCAGCTCTTCTGTGGCTGCCTACTATTCCCCAGATGCAACCTCTGCCCCTTCCCCTTTCTGAAGGTAGCTTTTGAAATGGATTTCTTTATTTCCGGAGAATCAGAGATTCACTATTCTGAATTAAAAGCTGGTGTAACTGATGTTTCAGCCAGGATATATGACATATTGTACTTGGAGAGAACATTTGTTAGTTGGGAAGAGAATGCAATAAATCTCTCTGAATGAGGAGCACTCATCTCAGTTCACTGTAGAAGCTCTTCCCTCCCCATTTTCAGCAGTGTAAATACTAAATGACCCCACTTCTTTCTCTGGGACTTTGTTCCTAATGCTGAAGCCTCTGGCATCCCTTTCTCCCAGTTCCCACTCTGAAACCCCACTTCCATCACTCCCCTTTCTCTGACGATGCTCCAGGAATTTCACTTCTGCTCTAAGACCTGCTCAGAGGACGGAGACCCAAGTGACTGCAGGCGCTGGAATCCGGTGCAAAAAGACTAACCTGGTGAAAGAAGGGAAAGAGTCGAGCAGCACCTCTGGAGGTGAAGAGATGGTCAAAGTTTCGTGCTGAGACTTTCTCTCCAGAGATGCTGTTCCACCCTGAGTTCTTCCAGCAGTTTATTTTATGCTCCTGCTCCCAGAACCTGCTTCCAGTACCTCACACCCACTGCAGACAACTCTAGGGTTTCTTCCCTTTACTCCTACCACACTCCTGGAACACCCCTGTCTATTTCCACTCCTTGCACAGCTGCCCGTAGAGCACCACTCCTTCTCCTGCTCAATACCTGTGCTTCCATTTCAGAGATACCACATGCCTTCTTTGCCACTCTATAAACCTGTGCAGCTACTTCCAGAGAGCTACGGACTTGGACCACAAGGTCCCTCTGCTCACCAACACTGCTAAGGGTCTTGACATTAAAAGAATACTGTCTCTTGACATTTGATCTCCCACACCACACACTTACTGGGTTAAACTCCATCTGCCACCTCCTGGCGCATATATATGTTTTCATTTTGGTTTTATATACACAGCAGAGATCCCACTACTGAACATCTCCGGCCAGAATATATCCCATCAGCTATTACTCCCTGTCTTTTGTGGTCAAACCAATTCTGAATCCTAACAGTCAATAATCCTTGTATCTTATGAATCATAATCTTCTGGATGAGCCTCCCATGAGGAACCTTGTCAAATGCAATACCAAACTCTATAGAGATAACATTCACAGCTCTACCTTCATGAATCACCTTTTATTGATTTATTTATTGAAATACAGCGTGGAGTGGGCCCTTCTGGCCCTTTGAGCTGTACTCCCCAGCCACTCCTGATTTAATCCTAGCCAAATCACAGGACAATTTACAATTTCCAATTAACCTACCAACTGGTACGTCTTTGGACTGCGGGAGGAAGCCCGAGCACCCAGAGGAAACCAGGGAGAATGTACAAATGCCTTACGTTTGTCACCTCCTCAAAAAACTCAGTCAAGTTAGTAAAAGTCAACCGTCCCCACACAAAGGCATGCTGACTGTCCATGATTAGGACGTGGTTTCCCAATTGCTCATAAATCCTATCTGACAAACTCCTTTCGACTGGCATGTGACTTACTGGTCATAAGTTTCCGGGAATTATCCTTGTTTCCTTCTTGAATGATGGAAGAAAATTAACTAATCTCCAGTCCACTGTGGTTAGAGAGGACACGAAGATAGTAGTCAAGATCCCTGCAATCTATTCTCTTGCCTCTCTTAATAATCTCAGATATCTTTCTTGCATCAGGCCTTGGGAACCTATAGAGTAATAGAGGCATAGAACACTACAGCACAGAAACTGGCCCTCTGGCCCATCTAATCTATGCTGAACTATTAATCTGCCTCGTCCCATTGACCTGCATCTGGACCGTAGTCCTCTGTGCTTTTCTCTTAAAAGTTGAAATCGAACCCGCATCCATCACTTGCGCTGGCAGCTCGTTCCACACTCTCACCACCCTCTGAGTGAAGAAGTTCCCCCTAATGTTCTCCCTAAACATTTCACCTTTCACCCTTAACCCATGACCTCTAGTTCTAGTTTCATCTAACCTCTGTGGAAAAGCCTGCTTGCATTTATCTTGTCTATACCCCTCATAATTCTGTACACCTCTATCAAATCTCCTTACATTCTTCTACACTCTAGAGTAATGGTCACCAACCTTTTTAAGTCCAAGATCCCCTACCTCGGCCTTAGTGAAAGGCAAGATCTACCTATTAAATCGTTTAGAGAAAAAACAACTCAGATTGTTCTTCCAACTTGAGGCCTTTTATTTGGGCTAATTATATTTGAATTACATAAAATGCTTTTGTCAAAATTTCAAATTAATTCAACCAAGAAAACACTGTAACTAGCATATCAAACAGGCCATAGCTGTCTTTCTTTAAGAATATTACAATACTTCATACCTTATGTAGTAACTTCTACTTTGAAAAAGGACCACTGGATAACTTCACGTCCAAAGGAACAACTTTATCTGGGATAGCAAAACCAATGCAGTGCACACATGCGCAGAAAAGACCGGAAATAAAACCTCAGAAACAACCTCTGTTTACAAACAGACTCACACATGCGCTCTAGGGGTAAAATTTGCTTTTGCATCAAAAGGTTTATCAGGCTTAATGTATTTGTGTATTTATTTTTCATTTTTTTCTGGGATCTACTGGGAAAATCTCAAGGATCGACTGGTCGATTGTGATCAATTTGTTGGTGACCACTACTGTAGAGAATAAAGCCCTAATCTGCTTAACCTTTCCCTACAGATCAGGTCCTCAGATATTGGTGACATTCTTGTGAATTTTCTCTGCACTTTCAATAATTGACATCTTTCCTGTAGGTCGGTGACCAAAACTGCACACAGTTCTCCAAATCAAGCCTCACGCTGTCTTATACAACTTCAACATGACATCCCATCTCCTGCACTCAATGCTTTGATTTATGAAGGCCAATATACCAGAAGCTTTCTTTATGAACTTATCTATCTGTGATGCCACTTTCAAGAAGTTATGGATCTGTATTCCCAGATCCCTCAGTTCTACTCTCTCCTCAGTACCCCACTGCTCACCTACCGTGGTTTGTTCTCTCAAAGTGAACACCTTGCACTTATCTGCATTAAATTTCATCTGTATTTTTCAGCCCATTTTCCCAGCTGGTCTAGATCCCATTGCAAGCTTTTATAGACTTCCTTGCTGTCCCACTACGCCCCCAATATTGGTGTAATCTGCAAATTTGCTGATCCACTTGACCATCTTAATGTTTTTTCAGAGACCCACGCTACCTCCTTTTTCTTGAAATGTCCTAGCAGATGAGTATGCTCTACATTGAACTCCTTACCATACACATCTTTCTCCTTGGTAAATACTAATTCAAAGTGATCACTTAAGACTTCAACATTCTTTTCCTCCAAGCACATCATCCCTCCTTTATCCTTGAATGCTCCTATCCTCTCCAGAGTTATCTTTTTGCTCTTGATGTATGTTTAGGACATCTTGGAATTCTCATTAATCTTACTTGCCAAGAACTTTTCATAACCCCTCCTGGGTTTGCAAATTCTCTTTCTGAGTACATTTCTGGCTTCATTATAATCCGTAAGGTCTCTGTTTGATTCTGGCTTCCCAAACCATTCGTATGTTTTCCTTTTTCACCTTGACTAAATTCACCATCTAACTTGAACTCCAAAGTACCCCAACCTCACCATCCTTGTTCTTCCTTCTTAGTAGAACATACCTTTGTATATTTCTGTGCTATATTGACTGTCCTGTTGTACATACTATTTATTACAAATGACGATAAATTGCACATTTAGACGGAGACATAATGTAAAGATTTTTAATCCTCATGTATATGAAGGATGTAAGTAATAAAGTCAATTCAATTCAATACCTGTCCTATACTCTGTGGAGTTGGTCTTTCGGCACACTATGGTAGCTAAGTGGTTGCCATGATAGTATTGCAAGTTTGGACATTTGGATTTCAATTCCGGCACCATCTGTGATGAATTTGTGTGTTCTCCCTTTTACCTCTGGGTGCTCTGGTTTCCTCCCAAAGTCCAAAGACATACCAGTTAGTAGGTTAATTGGTGATTGTAAATTGTCCTGTGATTAGGCTAATGTTAAATAGGTGGATTGCTGGGCAGTGTAGCTTGTTGGACTGGAAGGGCCTGTTTTGTGCTTTTCCTCCAAACAAATAAAATAGTTCTAAATAAACACCTTCTACATGTCAAATATGGACTTGCCCAAAAACAGCTGTTCGCAATTAATTCTCCCTAATTCAAGCCTAATGCTCTTGTAATTTGCTCTGCTCCAATTTAATACTCTCCCATACTTACTCTTATCTATAGCTATCCTAAGACCTAAGGAGTTGTGATCAATGTTCTGTAACTGTTCTCCCACTGAAAGGTCAGTCACCTGGCAGGCTCATTACCCAACTGACCAGCAATTGCTGGGAGTATTTTTACAACCTCAGCCACAGACAGATTATTTTATAGTTGGAGTGAGACTGAAAAATAGTACAATTTACCAGCTACTCTGATGAGACTCCTCTCCTAACTTTACTATTTCCTACCTGCTTTTAGAAATATAGAAACATAGGAAATAGGTGCAGGAGTAGGCCATTCGGCCCTTCGAGCCTGCACCGCCATTTATTATGATCATGGCTGATCATCCAACTCAGAACCCTGCACCAGCCTTCCCTCCATACCCCCTGATCCCCGTAGCCACAAGGGCCATATCTAACTCCCTCTTAAATATAGCCAATGAACTGGCCTCAACTGTTTTCTGTGGCAGAGAATTCCACAGATTCACCACTCACTGTGTGAAGAAGTTTTTCCTAATCTCAGTCCTAAAAGGCTTCCCCTTTATCCTCAAACTGTGACCCCTCGTTCTGGACTTCCCCAACATCGGGAACAATCTTCCTGCATCTAGCCTGTCCAATCCCTTTAGGATTTTATATGTTTCAATCAGATCCCCCCCTCAATCTTCTAAATTCCAGCGAGTACAAGCCCAGTTCATCCAGTCTTTCTTCATATGAAAGTCCTGCCATCCCAGGAATCAATCTGGTGAACCTTCTTTGTACTCCCTCTATGGCAAGGATGTCTTTCCTCAGATTAGGGGACCAAAACTGCACACAATACTCCAGGTGTGGTCTCACCAAGGCCTTGTACAACTGCAGTAGTACCTCCCTGCTCCTGTACTCGAATCCTCTCGCTATAAATGCCAACATACCATTCGCCTTTTTCACCGCCTGCTGTACCTGCATGCCCACTTTCAATGACTGGTGTATAATGACACCCAGGTCTCGTTGCACCTCCCCTTTTCCTAATCGGCCACCATTCAGATAATAATCTGTTTTCCTGTTTTTGCCACCAAAGTGGATAACTTCACATTTATCCACATTAAATTGCATCTGCCATGAGTTTGCCCACTCACCCAACCTATCCAAGTCACCCTGCATCCTCTTAGCATCTTCCTCACAGCTAACACTGCCGCCCAGCTTCGTGTCATCTGCAAACTTGGAGATGCTGCATTTAATTTCCTCATCCAAGTCATTAATATATATTGTAAACAACTGGGGTCCCAGCACTGAGCCTTGTGGTACCCCACTAGTCACTGCCTGCCATTCTGAAAAGGTCCCATTTATTCCCACTCTTTGCTTCCTGTCTGCTAACCAGTTCTCTATCCACATCAATACCTCACCCCTAATACCGTGTGCTTTAAGTTTGCACACTAATCTCCTGTGTGGGACCTTGTCAAAAGCCTTTTGAAAATCCAAATATACCACATCCACTGGTTCTCCCCTATCCACTCTACTAGTTACATCCTCAAAAAATTCTATGAGATTCGTCAGACATGATTTTCCTTTCACAAATCCATGCTGACTTTGTCCGATGATTTCACCGCTTTCCAAATGTGCTGTTATCACATCTTTGATAACTGACTCCAGCAGTTTCCCCACCACCGACGTTAGGCTAACCGGTCTATAATTCCCCGGTTTCTCTCTCCCTCCATTTTTAAAAAGTGGGGTTACATTAGCCACCCTCCAATCCTCAGGAACTAGTCCAGAATCTAATGAGTTTTGAAAAATTATCACTAATGCATCCACTATTTCTTGGGCTACTTCCTTAAGCACTCTGGGATGCAGACCATCTGGCCCTGGGGATTTATCTGCCTTTAATCCCTTCAATTTACCCAACACCACTTCCCTACTAACATGTATTTCGCTCAGTTCTTCCATCTCACTGGACCCTCTGTCCCCTACTATTTCTGGAAGATTATTTATGTCCTCCTTAGTGAAGACAGAACCAAAGTAATTATTCAATTGGTCTGCCATGTCCTTGCTCCCCATGATCAATTCACCTGTTTCTGTCTGTAGGGGACCTACATTTGTCTTTACCAGTCTTTTCCTTTTTACATATCTATAAAACCTTTTATAGTCAGTTTTTATGTTCCCTGCCAGTTTTCTCTCATAATCTTTTTTCCCCTTCCTAATTAAGCCCTTTGCTCTCCTCTGCTGAACTCTGAATTTCTCCCAGTCCTCAGGTGAGCCACTTTTTCTGGCTAATTTGTATGCTTCTTCTTTGGAATTGATACTATCCTGAATTTCTCTTGTCAGCCACGGGTGCACTACCTTCCTTGATTTATTCTTTTGCCAAACTGGGATGAACAATTGTTGTAGTTCATCCATGCAATCCTTAACTGCTTGCCATTGCATATCCACCATCAATCCTTTAAGTGTCATTTGCCAGTCTATCTTAGCTAATTCACGTCTCACACCTTCAAAGTTACCCCTCTTTAAGTTCAGAACCTTTGTTTCTGAATTAACTATGTCACTCTCCATCTTAATGAAGAATTCCACCATATTATGGTCACTCTTACCCAAGGGGCCTCTCACGACAAGATTGTTAATTAACCCTTCCTCATTGCTCAAAACCCAGTCTAGAATAGCCTGCTCTCTAGTTGGTTCCTAGACATGTTGGTTCAAAAAACCATCCCGCATACCTTCCAAGAAATCCTCTTCTTCAGCACCTTTACCAATTTGGTTCACCCAATCTACATGTAGATTGAAGTCACCCATTATAACTGCTGTTCCTTTATTGCACACATTTCTAATTTCCTGTTTAATACCATCTCCGACCTCACTACTACTGTTAGGTGGCCTGTACACAACTCCCACCAGCGTTTTCTGCCCCTTAGTGTTACGCAGCTCTACCCATATCGATTCCACATCTTCCCGGCTTATGTCCTTCCTTTCTATTGTGTTAATCTCATCTTTAACCAGCAACGCCACCCCACCTCCTTCTTTCATGTCTATCCCTCCTGAATATTGAATATCCCTGAACGTTGAGCTCCCATCCTTGGTCACCCTGGAGCCATGTCTCTGTGATCCCAACTATATCATAATCATTAATAACAATCTGCACTTTCAATTCATCCACCTTGTTACAAATGCTCCTTGCATTGACACACAAAGCCTTCAGGCGCTCTTTTACAACTCTCTTAGCCCTTATACAATTATGTTGGAAAGTGGCCCTTTTTGATGCTTGCCCTGGATTTGTTGGCCTGCCACTTTTACTTTTCTCCTTACTACTTTTTGCTTCTACCCTCACTTTACACCCCTCTGTCTCTCTGCACTGGTTCCCATCCCCCTGTTGTGAACTAACCTCCTCTCGCCTAGCCTCTTTAATTTGATTCCCACCCCCCAACCATTCTAGTTTAAAGTCACCTCAGTAGCCCCCGCTAATCTCCCTGCCAGGATATTGGTCCCCCTAGGATTCAAGTGTAACCCGTCCTTTTTGTACAGGTCACGCCTGCGCCAAATGCCTTTCTTTTATTCCATCAACCTACCACAGATGTCTTGAGGACTCATGCCCATCACTTCTGATGACCCCATCTCACTACCATCCTATCTGCTGTAGCTACCAGGGCCCTAATTCTGTTATCACCCCATCCCCATGGCTCCCACCTCCTCTGGGCTCCCATCACCACCTGTTTCTGCCTCTAGCTCACTGTCATTCCCTCTGACAAGGTAACAGCAGTCAGGGTTTGGGGGACCTGGAGATTGTTGTCATCCTGTTACCATTAACTGCAGGATCCAGGTAGGACAGGACTGGCCTGGTCAATAAACAGGAATGGTTGGTTACTCCACCTGAATGATGCTGTCGAGTCCATGTGTCTATTCTGCCAATTTAGTTGGATATTTAAGTTCTATTTGCTATTTTAAGAAAAATTTCATACAGTTCTGCTCAACTTTCTTCTCTCAGTTAAGACTGGCAAAAGAACAAATAACTTGTGTTTGTGGAAACATGTTGCATTGTATTTGCTTTAGCAACGATAGTTGCTCTACTTAAAGGGTAATTCCTTGGCTATGAACATTATTGGATGTGTTGAAGTGATAAGCTTCACCTTTGTTCTCATGTCCAGAGTTAATTGTCATCCCTTTTCCTTTTTGTCCTTAAGAGCTGGCCTAAATAAGTGCAAGATCATACATTTTGATCAGAATAATTGGCAAATCATTTATGTATTACTTCAAAAGGTGTGTGTCCATGTGTAGAGTCATAGAAAAATACAGCACGTAAACAGGACCTTTGGCCCATCCAATCTATGCTGAACCATTTAATCTGTCTAATCCTGTCAACCTGCACCGGGACAATAGCACTTCATACCCCTACTATCCATGTATCCATCCAAACTTCTTTTAAGCATTGAAATCAAGTTTTCTGCACCATTTGTGCTGGCAGCTCATCCGCACACTCACAACCCTCTGTGAAGAAGTTTTCCCCTCATGTTTCCCTTAAACTTTCACCTTTAACCCATGACCTCAAGTCATAGTCCAACCCGACCTCAGGAAGAAACTGAGTGAAGGAGCAACAATCACTAAAAGTAGAGCACAAGTTACCAAGGCCGTTGGGTTAATTTCTAGTTGGATAGAATGGGGAAACTGGGAAATTATTTCAAAATTACATTGAATTATTTGGAACGTTGCATGCATTTCTAGTCATCACATGATCAATAGGTCTTGAGATACTGGTGCAGAGAAAGTTTACAAGAGGGTAATAAAGTTGCAGTTCCATAAGTACCTGGTTAGCCAACACTTGGAGTATTGTGTTCAGTTCTGTTTACCTCATTATAGAAATGATGAAGAAGGTTTAGAGAGGGTGCACAAGAAATTTACCAAGATGCTGCACCAAGTAAAGACACGTCTTATGAGGAAAGATTGATCGAATTAGGGATTTTCTCTTTAGAGCAAATGAGGATGAGAAGTGACTTGATAGAGGTGTATAAGATGATGAGAGGCATAGATAAGAGTGGACAGCTAGTGCCTTTTCCTCAGGGTGGCAATGGCTAAAATGAGAGGACTTATTTTTAAAGTGATTTGGAGGAAAGTACAAGGGGGATGTCAGAGGTAGTTTTTTTTTACGCAGAGCTGGCTCTACCGTCACCTCTGGCAGTGTCTGGAATGCATTGCCAGAGGTGGTGGTGGAGCCAGATGCATTAGGGATGTTTAAGAGATGCTTAGATAGGCACATGGATAAAAGAAATATGGACAGCTATGTAGGAGAGAAAGGTTAGTTCAATCTTGAAGTTGGTTAAGCTGTTAACAAGTCATCATGTTCTTTGTTCTATATTCTATGAAAGATATTAGAAATGCAAGGGTGTTCATATCAAGAAAAGAGGAGCAGAGCAATTATCTTTAGAAAAGAAGACTGAGGGGTGACCTAATATTGTTGGCAAAATGATAGGACGTTTTGAAGGACTGGATAGTGAGAAGACATGGAGTAAAGCGTAACTAAAAGCCATCAGTATAAGATGGTCACCGAGAAATCCAACAGGGAATCCAGAAGAAACTCTTTCAGCCAAAAAGCAGTGGTGACGTGGAGAGGAAAATTGTAGATACTTCTATTGAACATTTTTCATATGTTTTCTAAAATTGTCTTTCGACATGTAAGGAAGGCATTTTGGTTCAGCCACATTAATACCAGAACTCAGAGCCTGTCATAATTACCATTCCACAACTACTTCCTATCGCCCCACACTCCCATTAACTCCTCCTTGAATCACCAAGAGAAAGTTCTAGTCGCCAATTAACCTACTTGAAAGGAAGGAGAAAGAAATAGAGTCACTCTGATAGACAGAGGAGAGATGAGAGGAAGTTAAAGTGTTGCACAAACAGCAGCACAGGCTGGTTAGGGCAAATAGCTTGTTGCTGTGCTGTAAATACTCTGCAGATTCCATTGTGCAGTGTAACACACATGAAAGTTGCTGGTGAATGCAGCAGGCCAGGCAGCATCTCTAGGAAGAGGTACAGTCAACGTTTCGGGGGTCTCGGCCTGAAATGTCAACTGTACCTCTTCCTAGAGATGCTGCCTGGCCTGCTGCGTTCACCAGCTTGCTTGAAATTCCAGCATCTGCAGATTTCCTCGTGTTTGCCATTGTGCAGTGTGTTTTTTTTTATGTGTGAGTAAGGAGGGAAAAAATGTTCTCTTGCAGGTGACTGTGAAGCTGTTGGAAATGTGCTATGCACTATATCCTTTAACAACACATGAGCTGACTTGTACCTTGAAGTGCTGATACCCGCTACCACTTTGGTTAAAGGAAACCTGACCATAACTGGCATTGCCAGGGTGTCTATTATCTTCCAGGTTTTCTTTGGGTTCTCTCCACCCAGACCCTCTCCCGTCATTGTTAATCTCCTCAGCACCGTCTTCGCCACTGCTGTGGCAACAATGTAATTTCTGGCCTATTGACAGATGAAGGGGGAAGAATTTCATCCAGACCATCATTTCTCATCAGTGAACCTCAGTGGCATCTTCATGGATGTTCTACAAATGCAAAAATACCGGTCATCTGTCAAACTCATTCTTCACCCATTAATCTGATACAGACTACTGCCAATACTCTCACATCTGTTTCTTGCCAGCCAATGAAGGAAAGTCTCTCCCTCCTAATGGCAGCAAACTATTCAACCATAAAGACATCAGTGCTAACCTAACCCCATCTACATCCACTCAGGTGTGATTTCAGCTAGAGTCTAGTTGCTGAAACAGAGCCTTGCTGTCTGTTGCGTCTGACTTACATCATGTGTACGATCTCCTAAAGCTTTCATAGTCATGTCATAATGTGCAATGCCATCCGAGCTCACTACTTAATCCAGGTCAGCATGATTTGCATAACATGTTCCACTATTTTTTTGAACAATACCAAACTTTGCAATGAATAGCAAGACGTTTTCCCACTTATTTGCAAATGGGAAGTGGAGATTGACATATAAAAAACAACTTACAACTTCTCAAGTTCGGGTGGGATAACATTGCTGTGTTGGGCATGTGTTTTAATTTTCTACAAGACGGAAAATCTATTCCAGCCATTGGGAGACAGAGGCTGGATATTTCATTTGCTCGCATGAGCTGAAAGGCTTAACAAAGACGGGGGATCCACTCCAGCACCTTTCTGATCAACATAGCTCAGCTCCAACTGGGGCCGAGATATTAAAGTGGGAGCTCCACAGTTCCATTTTGCAAGTGGAAGTTAATTATTTAGGAAATGGAAGAATCTAGTAAGTGTGGAGTCCAGTTCCTTTAGAATTTAATTGCTTTTTTTAATTAGCAATTTTATTTCACTTTTGTCTTTTAGTCTCTTTTGTGTCACAGACTCAATTCCATTCTTGTCCTGTCTCATACTGTATCCTGTGTGCCGTGTTCATTCAAATTGCTGCAAATTGCAGTAAGAGCAAAAGCTTACACTATTTTGAGGGTGATTTTCAGTGAGCCCAGCATGACCAGTTTACTTGCTGGTTCCAACATCCTTTATTTGATAAACACCATTGAAAATTGCCCTCCATCAATCAGATATCCCACACGGTGGGTTCTGTGATAACCACCAGTCCTTTTCCAGTTTAATGATATCAGCCATACAGGGCTGTGGTTTAGTATATCCTGGTGAAATATTTGAAATGGCATTTACTACTAGCAGCCTTGGGGTAGAGGTATAGTATTAATGCTAAATGCAAATAAATTCTCACCTTCAACTGGTGTGCAACTGGAGATTGACCAAAGAGAGACTTCCATCTGATTATGTTGGCCGTTTATGTAAAGGCAGATCCCTGGGGCACTAGAGTCATAGAAAAGTACAGCACAGAAACAGGCCCTTTAGCCCATCTTATCCATGCCGAGCCATTTAAATTGCCTACTCCCATCGGCCTAAGTCCTCCATACCCCAACCATCTATGTACCTATCCAAACTTCTTTTAAATGTTGAAAAAAAAGCTCCCATGCACCACTTGTGCCGACAGCTCATTCCACACCCTCACAACCCTCTGAGTGAACGTTTCCCTTCATGTTCCCTTTAAACTTTTCACTTTTCACCCATAATCCATGAGCTCTAGTTGTAGTCTCACCCATTCTCAGTGGAAAAAGCTTGCTTGCATTTACCCTATCTATACTCCTTATATTGTTGTATACTTCTATCAGATCTTCATGGGAACTGGTGTAGAGCTGGATTATCTTCATAAATGATGCTGATCTCTAACATTATGTAGAAAAAAGGGATGTAGTCTTTGAAAGGTGAAAAGCAGGTAGGAAACTACTAGTTCTCCAAAGTAGAATTGCAGTAGGAGAGTCCAAAAGTGCACAGGAAAGTATGTAGACAGAACTTTTCTCACACACACAACTGGCCTCCATGTATGGCCTTATCTACCTCCAGCTTAGATAAAGATCTTAACATAGAAACATAGAAAACCTACAGCACAATACAGGCCCTTCGGCCCACAAAGTTGTGCCGAACATGTCCCTACCTTAGAAATTACTAGGCTTACCTATAGCCCTCTATTTTTCTAAGCTCCATGTACCTATCCAAATGTCTCTTAAAAGACCCTATCGTATCCACCTCAACCACCATTGCCAGCAGCCCATCTTCACTCCAGGTATGGCTCGTTCATTAAATGGGTGCAGAACATCAGGCTGGATATCCCAGGTTTGTGAGAGGGTCACTTACATTTTGAGACTGAGATTCAGATTACTCAAGGGACCCTAGTGGCCCAGACCCAGGTTATTCCACTTCTGTGTGGCGGAGCAGTCATGGGGCATTTTACCTAACATAAACCTGAGACTGAGTGAGCTGAGTTTACCTTTGGGGTGATTACACTTTATTGTCGCCAAACAATTGTACGTTCTAGTATCAATCATCACAGCGATATTTGATTCTGCGTTTCTATTCTGACTCAAATTAGGAAGTGGACTCTCTTTTGTAAGGATTAGCCCGGTCTAATTAATGCCTGGAAACAGTTAACAAGAAACCCTCGAAGCAACACTCAGAATTTCTTGTGGAAGACATGGTTCAACGATAACACTCATTCTTCATTTCCATAAGATTGTGGGCTCAAGTTCTGCTCTGGAGACTTAAACACAAAATTGATGTAGATACTTCAGGGCAATAGTGTCTTCTCAGGTATGAAACATTCCATGATCAGAGTGCATTGCGTCAGGGTGGGGGAGTAATTAACTAGATGGATGGATAGCTGGCAACAAAGCAGAGTACAGCATAGATGGTAAAATTGTTTGCTTAGAATGCCAGAAGGTAAGATTTGTGTTCCACAGGAACTGGTGCAGCACCACTATTCATTATTTATACAAATTGAAATTGGAAACACTATTAGACAATTTATGAAAAACAACAAAATACACAGAGTAGTTAGTGTGAAGAAAGATTGTGAAAAAAATTCAAAATACATTTGTTATCAAAGTATGTATACAGAATACAACTCTGAGATTTGTCCTCCCGAAGGCAGCCATGAAACAAGGAAACACCATGGAACCCATTCAAAAGAACATCAAACACACAACACATGAAAGGAAACAATTGCACAAACAGCAAAAAAGTGAGCGAACAACAAATAGAAAATCAAACATCAAACCAGGAGTCTAGTAGTACTCAGTTTAGTTTAGCTCAGCGCCGCACCGCTAGCCAAGCCATGTGATATAATGTCTATGCTGATTGAGAGGTGCCTACACAGTCTGATTCTACTGGTCCATCAAATGATCCACAGCTTTGTGCTGCACAATACTTCATAAGACCATAAGATCATAAAACATAGGAGCAGAATTAGGCCATTTGGACAATTAAGCCTGCTCCACCATTTCATCAGGGCTGATCCATTTTTCCTCTCAGCCCTAATCTACTTGCATTCTTCCCGTATTCCTTCATACCATGACCAATCAAGAATCTATCAACCTCTGCCTTAAATATACCCAATGGCTAGGCCCCCACAGCTGCCTGTGGCAATGAAGGCACATCCAGGTGCTTTCAAGATGTAAAGAGTATTTCTGTCTTCATAGTCCTTTTAAGTAGAGCTTTCAGAGTTCGGGTGATGTCCCATCACTACAAAATCTGTTAGCACTTTTTTATGTCCTCTAATGATGAACCTGAATCTGCAGACCTTGTACCTGATGTAGTTTCTTGGATAAACCCACACCATTGAGGCAAATGTACATGGTTTACTTGGAAAAAAATACACCCAAAAATAGAAGTAAAGAGAAACAGTCTACTAAAATAAATGTATGTTAGATGATTAATTATCTTCCCCTTAACACTGGGACCTTTGCTCCTTAGCTTTAATCAATCATGAATAGTACACCTCATGCAAAAGAACACCCATCTGCCACTCTAGACTTTAGATACAACACTGAGACATGTCATCTGCAGAAATTATCTGATGACTTGCCAGTAGTCGGGTGTATAAAGGGAGGACAGGAGGATGAATACAGAGCTCTGGTGGAGGACTTTGTCAAATGGTGCAGGCTGAATCATCTGCAGCTCAACATCAGCAAGACAAAAGAGATGGTGATGGACTTCAGGAAGGCTATTCCCTGTTACTATTGATGGTGAGGACATGAATGTGGTGAGGACCTACAAGTACCTGGGAGTGCACCTGGATGACTTGAGTGGAGCACCAACACAGAATGTACAAGAAGGGCCTGAGGAGACAGGTCCTTAGGAGTATGCAGGTCTCTCCTTCAAAGGTTCTACCACTCTGCTGCCGCCAGTACAATCGTCTATGTGGTGGTGTTCTGGGGTGATGACATCAACATATGTGATGCTTACAGGCTCAGTAAACTGATTAGAAAGGCTGGCTCTGTTATGGGAATCAAACTGGACACACTGGAGGCTGTGGAAAAACAAAGGACCCTACGGAAAATCCTGGCATTTCTGGACAATGTTTCTCACTCTCTGCATGCCACCTTGGCTGAACAGAGGAGTACTTTCAGTAATAGACTAAGACAACCGCACAGCTCTAAAGAGCGCTATATGATGTCATTCTTATCCTCGGCCATTAGGCTCTGTAATGAGTCAACTTATAGCTGGGGAAGTAATGAACCCCTCCTGTTAGACTGTTTGAAGGAAATTATTTTTCATTCTTTCTTACTTCTCTTCTAATATTTGTATATTTGTGCACTTGTAATGCTACTGTGATACTGTAATTTCCTTTGGGATCAATAAAGTATCTATCTATCTCTCTGTCTACCTGTCTAAACTGAGTGCAAGATAACTTTGAATGTCTCCACCTCGTGGCTTTGCTGATTTACATGGTGTTTTCAACAATGTTCTGAAGTACATCAAAGGTGTTTCATGGGCAATTAGATAGTTTGAGCTGTGGTGGCTAATGAGAAGGTAAACCAATTGGTCTTTCAAGCCTGCTCTGCCATTCATCCAGTCAAGTTCACTGTCATTTAACTATGTACATGTATATAATTAGCCATGCCGCTGTCTTCTAGGAGCGTGTTGACCATAGTCTTGGGAGGGCGCCCAGGGTTTATCCTCCCATGCTTGGGCTCCCATATGATGACTAGGCTGGCAGGTAGCTCGGGGTGGCATAGACAGTGCCCTGCTCGTTGCAGTCTTCTCGCCTCGATTTTAGTGGCGAGCATCGGTAGGTCGTCATAGAGCTCGACGTTAGTCATGTGCTGTTGCCAACTCATATCAAGAGCCATCCGAAGCGTCCATGTATAGCAACCATCCAGAGACTTTCGTATAGTCTTGGTGAGTGTTCACATCTCGCATCCATACTTGGGAATGGACTCTATGACTGCTATGAAGATCCTCTTTTTAACCCCTCTGGTCAGGTTCGACTTCCAGATTTCCTTCACATTGTTCATAGCCCTCCACACCAGCGCCTTCCGTATCTTTATATCCTTCTCCGAACTCATCAATCTTGACCCAAGGTACTTGAAGTCAAAGACTTTCTTAATCGTATCGTTCTTTACAGTCTTGAGAGTACCTTCGTCACAGTTAAACACCACGTACTCTGTCTCTTTAGCGTTTAGGTGAAGTCCAACTTTATTGCACTCAATTTCCACTTTTGTCAGTAGCTGCTGTGCTTCCTCCAGCAGTGCGGCTAATGTAGATGAACTGAACACACTGATGAGGGAGAGGGAGAAGTGGAGAGTCTGTCAGTCGACGTCATATATATAACATATATAATATAACCATATCTATAGAAACAAGGCAACATTTCTTCAAGAAAAGAGAACAGCACAGTGCAGGAACAGGTGCTTTGGCCCACAATATGGTGCCCAACTAATTCAGCTAATGATACTTAATTAAACCGGATTGGTACATCCCAAAGGAGAAGGCATATTATATACGGAGGATGAGTCACCCGGGGCTGGCAATAGAAGTCAAACACAGCATAAAAGCAAAAGTGAGAGCATGCAATATAGATAAAAAATTAAAGGGGAGCTAGAGGATTGGGGGGCTTTTAAAAACCAACAGAAGGTAACTAAAAGAGAAATAAGGATAGAAAAGATGAAATATCAAGGTAAGCTAACTAATAATATAAAATATACCTGAAGTGTATTTCAAATATGCAAAGAGTAAAAGAGAAGTAGGAGACCACTGGAAAATGATACTGGAGAGGTAGTAATGGGGAATAAAGATATGGTGGATGAACTGTTTAGTATTTTGCATCAGGCTTTACTCTGGAAGACACCAGCATCATGCCAGAAATTTGAGAGTGTCAGGAGGCAGAAGTGAGCGTAGTCGTTATTACTAAGTGGCAGGTGCTTGGGAAGCTGAAAGGTCTGAAGATACTAGATAAGTCATCTAGATCAGGTAGACTACACCCCAAGGTTCTGAAAGAGGGAGCTGAAAGAAATTGTGGAGGCACTTGTAATGACCTTTCAAGAATCACCAGATTCTGAAATGGTTGTGGAGGACTGGAAAAATTGCAAAAGCCACTCCACGGTTTAAGAAGAGATAGAGGCAAAAGACAGGAAATCATAGGCCAGTTAGCCTGATTTCAGCAGTTGGCATGATGTTAGAGTCCATAGTTAAGGATGAGATTTTGGGGTACTTGGAGGTGCATAATGAAATAGGTCAAAGTTGAGGAAGTAACAGGATAAACAAAGGGGACTCATTTGATGTTGTTTACTATGATTTCCAAAAGGCCTTTGACAAGGGGCTGCACATGGTATTACGGAAAAGGTAATAGCCTGGACAGGAGATTGGCTGACTGGCAGAAAACAAAGAGTGTTAGTAAAGGGGGGCCTTTTCTGGTTTGCTACTGGTAACTATTGGCATTCCACAGGGGTCAGTGCTGGGTCCGTTACCTTTCATGTTATGTAAGACCATAAGACATAGGAACAGAATTAGGCCATTTGGCCCATTGAGTTTACTCCACCATTGAATGATGGCTGATCCTTTTTTCCCCTCCTCAGCCCCACTCACCGGCCCTCTCCCCGTAAACATTGATGCCGTGTCCAATCAAGAACCTATCAAGCTCTGCCTTAGATACACTCATCGACCTGGCCTCCACAGCTGCCTGTGGTAACAAATTCCACAAGTACACCAACCTTGACAAAATGAAATTTTCCACCTCTCTGTTTTAAATGGATGTCCCTCTATGCTGAGGTTGTGCCCTCTTGTCCTCGACTCCCCACTATAAGAAACATCCTTTCCACATCTACTCTGCCAGGGCCTTTCAACATTCAAAAGGTTTCAATGAGATTCCTCCCCCACCATCCTTCTAAATTCCAGTGAGTACGGACCCAGGGCTATCAAACGCTCCTCGTATGCTAACCCTTTCATTCCTGGAATCACCCTTGTGAACCTCCTCTGAACCCTCTCCAATGCCAGCACATCTTTTATTAAACGAGGAGCCCAAAACTGTTTCCAGTACTCAAGGTGAAGCCTTGCCAGTGCCTTATAAAGCCTCAGCATCGCTTCCCTGCTCTTGTATTCAAGACCTCTTGAAATGAATGCTAACATTATTAACAATACTGAACTATAATTTCCTTTCTACTGCCTTCCTCCTTCTTAAAGAGTGGAGTGATATTTGCAATTTTTCAAACCTCTGGCACCATGCCAGAGTCCAATGATTTTTGAAAGATCACTACTAATGTCTCCATGATCTCTACTGGTACCTCTTTCAGAACCCTAGGGTGCAGTTCACCTGGTCCGGGTGACTTATGTACCCTTAGGTCTTTCAGCTTTTTGAGCACCTTCTCCCTTGTAATAGTAACTGCACTCAGTTCTCTTCCCTCACACCTTTCAACATTAGGCACACTGCTATTGTCTTCCACAGTGAAGACTGATGCAAAATACCCATTTATCTGCCATATA
The DNA here is from genome assembly GCF_963921235.1 of Mobula hypostoma. Lineage (NCBI taxonomy): Eukaryota > Metazoa > Chordata > Chondrichthyes > Myliobatiformes > Myliobatidae > Mobula > Mobula hypostoma. The sequence goes on along the minus strand of NC_086121.1, from coordinate 28,709,207 downwards.
CTTGTCCTTCATTATTTTATCTCCTGCCTCATTTTCTAGTGGTTCTATATCCACTCTCATCTTTCTTTTATTTTTTCCATACATCTAAAATCTTTTACTATCCACCTTGATATTGTTTGCTAGCTGACTTTCATATTTCATCTCTTCCCTCTAATGACTCTTATAGTTGCTCTCTGTAGGTTTTTAAAAGCTTCCCAATCTTCTGTCTTCCCACTAATTTTTACTTTGTTGTATGCCTTCTCTTTTGCTTTTACATTAGCTTTGACATCACTTGTCAGCCATGGTTGTACTATTTTGCCATTTGAGTATTTCTTTGTTTTTGGAATACATCTATCCTGCACCTTACTTATTTTTCCCAGAAACGTACACCATTGCTGCTCTGCTGTCATTCCTGCCAGCATCTCCTTCCAATTTACTTTGGCCAGCTCCTCTCACATGCCACTGTGATTTCCTTTACTCCACTGAAATACTGCTATGTCAGATTGCTATGTTTCTCCCTATCAAATTTCAAGTTAAACTCAATCATATTGTGACCACTGCCTCCTTAGAGCTCTTTTACCTTAAGCTCCCTAATCACCTTCGGTTCATCACATAACACCTTATCCAGTACAGCTGATCCCCTAGTAGACTCAATGGCAATCTGCTCTAAAAAGCCATCTCATAGGCATTCAACAAACTCGCCCCCTTGCAATTCTTTACCAACCTGATTTTCCCAATTGATGTGTGAAGTCTCCCATGATTATCATAACATTGCCCTTATAACGTGCCTTTTCTATTTCCCATTGTAATTTGCAGTCTACATCCCAGCTATTGTTGGGAGGCCTGTATATAAATGCCATCAGGGTCCTTTCACCCTTGCCGTTTTTTAACTCAACCCACAAGGATTCAACATCTTTTGGTCCTCTGTCACATCCTTCTATTGATTTGATGCCATTCTTTACCAGCAGAGCCTTTCTGCCTACCTTCCTATCCCTCTGATACAACATGTAACCTTGGACATTCAACTCACAACTACAACCATCCTTCAACCATGATTCAGTGATGGCTACAATGTAATACCTGACAATCTGTAATCGCGCAACAAGACCGTCCACCTTATTTCTTATACTTCATGCATTGAGATATAGCACTTTGAGTACTGTATTTGCTACCCTTTTTGATTCTGCATCCCTAATGCACTGATACCCTGCTGGCTGCAATTTTCTCCTATCACCCGTCTGCACTTCCCAACAATCTGACTGCATGCTATCTTTGCTTTTTTCACCATCTGTCCTATCCTGAGTCCCCTCTCCCCCGTTTCCACCCCCCTGCCAAATTAGTTTAAACCTTCCCCAACAGCTCTAACAAACCTGCCTGTGAGAATATCGGTCACCCTTGGGTTCAGATGCAACCGGTTGCTTTTGTACAGGTTATACCTCCCCCAGAAGGGATCTCAATGATCTGAGAACCTGAAGCCCTGCCCCCTGCATCAGCTTCTCAGCCACACATTAATGTGCCATATCATCCTGTTTCTACCCTTACTGGCACATGGCCGGGCAGCAATACAGAAATTATTACCCTGCAGGTCCTGCTTCTCAGCTTTCTACCTAGCTCTCTAAATTTTCTTTTCAGGACCTCTTTGCAATACATTAATGATCTGGATAAAGGATTGATGGCTTTACAGCCCAATCTGTGGATGATGCAAAGATATGTAGAGGGCCAGGTAGTGTTGAGGAAGCAGAGAGTCTGCAGAAGGGCTTGGACAGATGAGAAAAATGGGCAAAGAAGCAGCAGATGGAATGTAGTATAGGGAAGTGTGTGGTCATGCACTTTGGTAGATGGAATAAAGGTGTAGATTATTTTCTAATTGGGGAGCAAATTCAGCAATCAGAGGTGCAAAGGGATTTGGGAATGCTTGCACAGGTTTCTCTAAAGCAGGGGTTCCCCAAACGATTTTATGCCGTGGACTAAGCAAGGGGTTCATGGACCCGAGGTTGGGAACCCTGCAAAAGGTTAACTTGCGGTTTGAGTCGCTAGTAAGGAAAGCTAATGCAATGTTAGCATTCTTTTCAAGAGGACTGTAAAATAAAAAGAAGGATGTAATGCTGAGGCTTTATAAGGCATTGGTTAGACCTCATTTGGAGTATTGCGAGAAGTTTTGTGCTCCTTAACTATGCAAGAGGGCTCCTGTACTTCCTTCCTGAAGGCAGCAGTGAGAAGAGAACATGGCCTGGGTGGTGGGGTGAGAAATTGTTGGCCAAAAGATTTATGTGAGTTGTTTCAAAATTTCTATGGCCCTAAATTTCTGATCATATTTCAATACCTTGTATAGTCTGGCGTCAGTTGTGGTATTGCAAAAGGTTATATGTTGCCATTTCTCATTGGAACGCTCAGTGTAGGACAATTGCAAAGTAAAATCAAAAAGAGCAAAACATGTATCAAGACACTTACAAAAGAATGACAGACAGTTGATAAATAAATAAGCTCGAAGAGTATAGATTCTCTAGTTCTGAGAGACCGCATCAACACCAACTAAAGGAGGAAGCAACAGCCTATGCCCATTCCAATTCTTTAGGGAATGACATTGTATCTAAGCACTTGAGTGTAGCTGATGCTGTTCAAAGACATAAAAAGAGAGGAGGAACATGTCAAGAAACCTATAAACAAGTTAACTTAGTGTTGATGAGAGAAAGCACAATGGAACCTTTATTCAAAGGTATAATGGAATCACATCTGGAAACCAGATGGATATTAAAAGATAGCATGGATTTCACATGGGAAGGTCATGCTTCAACAGCCCCTTTCAATTATTTGAAGAAGCAACAGAGGTTTGACAAGGATGATGTAGTTCTTTGAGTTTGAAAAGGTCTTTGATAAGCTACCGCATAGTAAACTGAAGGCCAAGGTCAGAACTTGCGGAGTTAGGGTGGGAAAGTAATTGACCAAGTATACAGAAAGCTAGCAGTAAAAGAAAGAGCAGATCAAGGATGGTTTTAATTGTTTGCTGGGACTGGCAGGAAGTAACAAATGGGTGTCCGAAGGAACTGGTGCATGGCCACTATTATTTGCTATTTATACAAATGGGAATTGGAAAAACAATTAGAAAATTTATGGAAAGTGACAAATTGAGCGGTGTAATTAATACAATGGAAGACTGTGGAAAAAATACACAAACACATTCGTAAACATTTCAGGACAGGAAAGCAAATGAGCTGTAGTATAGATAGGTGCAGAATAGTACATTTTGGTAGGCAATATAAAGAAACCACATACTGCTTGGATAATGAGATTCTAAATGGAGTAGAGGCACCTGGAGCTGTATATTCACAAATCAATTCGTTAGAAGTAGTAAAGCAAATTTATTATGCCATAAAATGGAAACAAAACACAAAGGTTCTTTTCTAGAAAAATAGAATTGAAATACATGTTAAATGCATATAGAGTCTCTCATGCAAAGAGATGCATAACTTTGAGATCAATGTGACAAGAAGTGTAGAGACATTTTTGAGAGAATGCAGAAAGGATTTCAGGGATAAGATACCTGAAAGATTAAACATGCTGAGAAGACTTCTTGCCAATAGAGGTGAGAATTAACTGAGCCAGATTATGGTAAGGACAGGGACGATAGGTCCAAATATAAAGACTATATATTTAAGATAGTGACAAATAAATCCAGTGAAGGATTCAGTAGAAACTTCTTCATCTAGTAGACCGTAGACATGGAGGGTGAAATGTGAATAGAACAGATGTCTTTAATTGAAACAAAACCAGAAAATGTCAAAAATACTCAGCAGGTCAGGCAGCATCAGTGGGAAGAGAAACAACTCACAATTCAGGTCCAGGACCCTTCATCAGAATTGGTAAAGAGAGTAAACAAGTTGATTTTATGAAACTGAGAAGGTTGAGGATGCATGAGTAGGGTAAAGAAGATATCTCTTATTACTCATCCATCTCCCACCTTCATGGTATTTTAAAACTAACTTATTTTCTCTCCTCATGTTTCTGAAGAAGAATCTTTGATCGGAAACATTAACTCTGTTTCACTTCAACAGTTGCCTTCTGATCTACTGAGTACACCTGACATTCTTCTTTACATTTCAGATTTCAAGCATTTGTTTTTGCTTCAATGTTCATCTTCAATTAAACTTAGATTAAGGTGTGAGGGGGAGGGAATAATAAAAAAAGTTGTAGGTAGAGAGGGATGAGAAGAGGTTTGTGTGGAGCACGAACATGGATACAGTTCAGATGGACTGAATGCCCCAGTTCTCCATTGAAATGGTAAGGTCATCTCACTGCAGTGGAACATTTCCCACACTAACTGTGGCATCTGGCACTACGTAATTTGGTAGCTAAGCTTTTAGAGAAATATATTTAAAAATGAATAGCAGCTCTACACAGCTCCAGATGTCAGCTATCACCAAACACCCTAGCAACAATTATCAAAAGCAGACTTCCATCACATGGCAGGGCAGAACTTCACTGCTAATCAGCTAGTTTGATGAAATGATGCATATGTCAACCTCCGTGGCACACTTCCAATGCAACAGCAAGATGCCTTTTACAAAAGTGTGCGTAAACCATAAAAATATTCTCATTTTAAAAATTAATGAACCCAAAATAAGGCTGATGAGGAAAGTCTGTGCGGCATATGAAAACAGAGATTGAAAGCAGAAAGGAGACATTTACTGCTGGAGGAGTTAAAAGGGCAATCTTCTACTTAAATAGTTTCTTTCACAACCTCAGGAGTTCCATCATTTTTAATAAATGACGAGGACTCATTGCTGTAATGTAGGGAACATGACATCCAATTTGTGCAGAGCAGGACCCAACAAACAACAATGTGAGAGAGTATAGGCAGTCTCATGTAAATTATATAGATTGAAGGAACCAAACTGAGCAGAACTCTCCTGCTATCTGATCTCTTGCATCCCTCTGAGAGAGCAGGCAAGACCTTGCATTGGTACCTCTTCTGAAAGGCAGTACCTCTCAAAGTTCTGGATTCCTTTACAGTTCTGGAATAGAAACCATACCTCTGCCCTCAAGAGAAATATGTAATGCATATCAATAAATGAACATCCAAAGAGGACTATTCAGTCAGACCTTGTAGATTCGTACAGGACAGAAGCAGGCCTATAGTTTGTGCCAGCTGTCAAGCACCCATTTACATTTTAATCTTCTCCTATCCAAAGATTTCAAAGGGACATTTAATGTCAGAGAAATGTATACAATATCACAAGATCACAAGACAAAGGAGCAGAAGTAGGCCATTCGGCCCATCGTGTCTGCTCTGCAGCTCCCCCATGAGCTAAACTATTCACCCATCTAGTTCCAATTTCTGGCTTTTTCCCCATATCCCTTGATACCCTGACTAATTAGATACCTGTCAATCTCCTCCTTAAACACCCTCAACGATTGAGCCTCCACAGCTGTATGTGGCAACGAATTCCACAAATCCACGACCCTCTGGCTAAAAAAATTTCTCCTCATCTCTGTTTTAACTGGGTACCCTCTAATTCTAAGACTATGGCCTCTTGTCCTGGACTCACCCATCAAGGGAAACAACCTTTCCACATCTACTCTGTCCAACCCTTTCAACATTCGAAATGTTTCTATGAGATCCCCTCTCATTCTTCTATACTCTAATGAATACAATCCAAGAGCCGACAAACGCTCCTCATATGTTAGCCCCTGCATTCCAGGAATCATCCTCGTAAATCTTCTCTGAACTCTCTCCAACATCAGTACCTCCTTTCTAAGATAGGGGGCCCAAAACTGCACACATTATTCCAAATGAGGTCTCACTAATGCCCCAGAGAGCCTCATCAACACCTCCTTACTCTTATACACTATTCCTCCTGAAATGAATGCCAACATAGCATTCGTTTTCCTTACCGCCAATCCAACTTGGTGGTTAACCTTTAGGGTGTCCTGCACGAGGACCCCCAAGTCCCTTTACACTTCTGATTTTTGAATTTTCTCCCCATCTGAATAATAATCTGCCCGATTATTTCTTCTTCCGAAATGTACAACCGTACATTTGTCAATGTTGTATCTCATCTGCCATTTCTTTGCCCACTCTCCTAAACTGACTAAGTCTCTCTGCAACCTTTTCGTTTCTTCAACATTTCCTGCTCCTCCACCTATCTTGGTGTCATCCGCAAACTTAGCCACAAAACCATTTAATCCATAATCCAAATCATCGATATACATTGTAAAAAGAAGTGGCCCCAACACCGACCCCTGCGGAACACCACTAGTAACCGGCAACCAATCAGAATAGGATCCCTTTATTCCCACCCTTTGCTTTCTGCCTATCAGCCAATGCTCCACCCATTCCAATATCTTTCCTGTAATTCCATGGGCTCTCATCTTATTAAGCAGCCTCATATGCGGCACCTTATCGAAGGCCTTTTGAAAATCCAAATACACAACATCCACAGCCTCTCCCTTGTCAATCTTATTCGAGATTACCTCAAAAAATTCCAATAGGTTGGTGAGACAGGATCTTCCCTTCATGAAACCATGCTGGCTTCGGCCTATCTTGTCATGCACCTCGAGGTATTTCATAACCTCGTCCTTGAGGATTGTCTCCAATATCTTTCCAACTACCAATGTCAGACTAATAGGTCTGTAATTTTCTTTTTGCTGCCTCCTTCCTTTCTTAAATAACGGAACTACATTTGCGACCTTCCAGTCCTCTGGAACCATGCCAGAGTCTATTGATTCCTGGAAGATCACTTCCAATGCTTCCACAATCTCCAAAGCCACCTCCTTCAGAACCCTTGGGTGCACCTCATCCAGACCGGGAGATTTATCTATTCTTAGTCCACTTAGCTTCCCAAGCACTTTCTCTCTAGTAATCTTGACTGTACCTAATTCTATTCCCTGATACCTCTGGCTATCAGGTATATTGCTCATGTCTTCCACTGTGAAGACTGATGCAAAATACTCATTCAGTTCCTCCGCCATCTCTTTATTATCCATTATAATTTCTCCAGCGTCATTTTCAATCGGTCCCATATCTACCCTTGTCACTCTTTTAACTCTTCATATATTTAAAAAAACTCTTAGTATCCTTTTTTATGTTAATCACCAACTTCCTTTCATAATTCATCTTTTCTTTCCTAATGACTTTCTTAGTTTCCTTCTGTAAGTTTTTAAAAGTCTTCCAGTCCTCATTTTTCCCACTAATTTTTGCTTCCTTGTACGCCGTTTCTTTTGCTTTTATTTTTGCCTTAACCTCTCTCGTTAGCCACATTTGTGCCATTTTTCCATTCATGATTTTCTTTTTTCTTGGAATATATTTTTCCTGCATTTTCTTTATTTCTTGTAGGAATTTCATCCAATTCTGCTCTGCCGTCCCTCCATTTAGCTTACTTTTCCAATCGACTTGGGCCAGTTCCTCTCTCATACCACTGTAATTTCCCCTGTTCCACTGAAATATCGATGAACCTGATACCAGCTTGTCCTTTTCAAATTTGAAACTGAACTCAATCATATTATGATCACTAGTTCCAAGGGGTTCTTTTACCTCCAGCTCCCTAATCGCCTCAGGTTCGTTACACAGCACCCAATCCAAAACAGCCGGTCCCCTGGTGGGCTTCTGGACAAGCTGCTCCAAAAAGCCATCCTGTAGGCATTCTACAAACTCCCTCTCCTGAGATCCAGTCCCTTCCTGACTTTCCCAATCCACTTTCATATTAAAATCCCCCATAATTATCTTGACATTTTCCTTCTGACACGCTTTTTCTATTTCCAGCCGCAACTTGTAATCCACATCCCGGCTGCTGTTTGGAGGCCTGTATATAACTGCTATTAGTGTCTTTTTACCCTTGCCGTTTCTTAATTCTATCCATAAGGATTCTACCTCTTCTGATCCTATGTCCCTTCTTTCTATTGATTTGATATCGTTACTTACCATCAGGCCCACACTACCCCCTTTACCTACCTTCCTATCTTTCCTATACACTGTGTATTCTTGGATATTCAGCTCCCAATCACATCCATCATTTAGCCATGACTCGGTGATGGCCACGATGTCATATCTTTTAACCTGCAGCTATGCAGCAAGGTCATCCACTTTATTTCTAATGCTGCGTGCATTTAAGTACAGTACATTTCAATTGGTATCTGTTGCCGATTTTGTTATATTTCTGTTTTGCAGCAAATTATCCTGTATATTTACCGGCTTGTCCTTCTTGCGATCTTTGCTGCACAGTATTTTTGACTTATTTCTATTTTCCTCTTCCTCGACCCTAACACCTTGGTTTCCTTCCCCTTGCCAACTTAGTTTAAACCCTCCCTAACAGCTATATTAAACAATCCCGCCAGGATATTAGTACCTTTTGGGTTCAGGTGTAATCCATCTTTTTTGTATAAGTCATACCTTCCCCAAAATAGATCCCAATGATTCAAGAATCTGAAACCCTGCCCCCTGCACCAGTTACTTAGCCACACATTCATCTGCTTAATTCTGCTATTCTTACCAGTATTAGCGTGCAGCTCGGGCAGCAATCCTGATATTATTACTCTGGAGGTCTGGCTTTTCAATTTTCTTCCTAGCTCCCAGTAATCTTTCTTCAGGACCTCCTCTCTTTTTCTGTCTATGTCATTGGTGCCAACATGTACCAAGACTTCCGGCTGCTCACCCTCTCTCCTCAGAATACTCTGGACTCGATCTGAGACATCCCGAACCTGGGCACCAGGGAGGCAACACACCATCCGGGTATCCTTGTTCGGCTCGCAGAAGCTCTTGTCCGTCCCCCTTACGACGGAATCCCCTATAACTACCGCATTTCTTCTTGCTGTCTTGATTTCGGCACTAGGCAGAATGCCAGAGTCTCGTTCACTGTGATCCTCCTCTGTCAGGTCTGCCTCTTCAACAGTATCCAAAACGATATATCGATTTCTGAGGGGGACTGTCACAGGGGTGCTATCACCTTCTCACTTTCCCTAATTAGCCGAAAGTCATCAATTTCCATCTCAAGCTCCTTAACATGGTCCTTCAGGAGCCTTATCTCAGTGCACCTGGTGCAGATGTAATCCTTGGGGAGGCTGGGAGTCTCCCAGGGTCCCCATATCTGGCACTCCAAGCACAACACAATATACATCCTGAAATGCTTTGTCTTCACAACCATCCCAAAAACAGAAGAATGCCCCCAAAGAATGAATGATAGTTCAATGTTAAAACCCCAAAGTCCCCCCTAGCTCCCCTCCCTCCCGTGTGTAAGCAGCAGCAAAGCAAAATCCCCCTTCCCCCCACCAGCAAAAAAAACCATCGGCACCCACCACCGAGCACTCAAGCGTGCAGCAAAGCAACAGCAAAGACACAGATTTGCAGTACCCCAAAGATTGCTCATTCACATGGTATTCGACAGGATCTCTCTCTCCCTAATAAGTGAGAAAGAGGTGCCTCCATTTCACAGCGAGAGGGGAGACATAACAAACAACTCGCTGGTTTATGATGTTAAAAGTCCATTGCATCACTTTTTCCGAGCTCTATGCCCAAAGATCTCAGGTCTCTGGGCACACAGCCAGAGATCTTCCAACTCCCACGACACACTGATCTCCTGCCGAGACACCAACTTCCGATCCGCCCGCCTCCAGAGCCACGAGATCTTGGACCACCGAAGGCGAGCTAAGCACTTAGGCCGTCTCCTTGGCATGTTGTGAAACTCTGAGAGCGGGCCCCATCCCCGCAAAGAACCGAAGTCAGCGTATAACCCCAGATCAGGGTCGTCAAAAGAACCCTGAAAGGGAAAAATAGAGATATTAAAGATGGAAATAGAGCTGTTTCCGAAGATGCAAACAAAGGAGTTGCCGTTTAGTGTCATCAATTCCCGTCAATTCCCTGAAGATTCACCTACCATCTACCTACATGTGGGGCAATTTACAGTGGCCAATTAATCTACCAATGCCATGTTTTTTTTGGAATGAGGAAGGAAACCAGAGGAGCCAGGGGAGACCAGCAGGGCGAACTGACAAACTCCACAAGGACAGGATTAAATCCAGGTCGCTGGCACAGTGAAGCAGAGGCTCTATTAGTTGCACCACTGTGCTGCTCCTTCTGCAGTGTGACTGACAAATAGTTAGGTACACGGGTGCGCAGTTATGATGTCTGGTTAACCTCTAACAAGACCTGTCTGCTTCGAGGCCAACCGTTGCTGTGAATGACTAACAAGGTTCCTCAGGGATGCTGTGTTCAAATTTCAGATACAATGCTTGGCTTCATTCTTCCTTTAATAGGGCCCCTGTAAAATAAACCCAGCCACAGTGAGAGAACAAAGAGATGAGAGCCGAGGTGCCCTTATATCAGACATGCTTGCCTGCTGTTACACAACTAATTAACTTTTATGGCTCTAACAATGCAATTACTGTGATTTAGGAGCACCTGAGGATCTGTTCATTCTTGGCTTTGACCATCTATCACATGGAGGCTGACATATCTGGAAAAGTGTGGCATTTGGTGTCCTACAGGGTTGATTTGTCCATTGAAGGGCCTTGTGGAATATCTGCTTCGGGCAGTGGTGTTCTTGACTTTGTCTCAAGCCCAATGAATAAATTAAACTTATTTGCTGTTTTCAAAGGAGGATTTATTTCAATCAGGCAAAGCTATTGGCTTCCATCACAGCTTGCTTCTGAACTGCGCAGGGTGGTCCTTAACCTGACACTCAGAGTCCTTCTTGGGGAGGTGAGGGGTGAAATTGGAACCAGACCATGTCAGGTGCTTTATGCTGCAATCTACAATTTGCATTTGGGACAATCACCACCAATCAGACAAATCTGGCTGTTTTGTTTACAATACTGCAGCCTGAGTAACTGCAGCAAAGTGAGATAGCACTGCTGAGGGGGAAGACAGAATTGTTCCAGGTTCAGTAGCGAGGGGATTATGTGTTTGTCCGTGTTTACCCATGAATGTGTCTATATTTGCCTATCTGAGTCTCTTGTATGTCTGCTTGTGTGTGTTTGTATGTGTGCATGTCTGAGCATGTTTGTGAGGCTGTGCACATTTCTTTATGTATGCAGGCATATGTGTGCACACACATTTATGTGTATGCGTGCATGCTTGTATGTGCTTACATGTGTATTTATACACTCAGTGTTCAACGGTGTGTATGCTCATGGTCTTCTACTGCTGTAACCTATCGACTTCAAGGTTTGACATGTTTTGTGTTCAGAGATGCTGTTCTGCACATCACTGATGTAAAGCGTGGTTATTTGAGTTATTGTCGCCTTTCTGTCAGCTTGAACCAGATTGGCCATTCCCCTCTGACCTCTCTCATTAAAAGATATTTTTCCCCATAGAACTGCCACTTACTGATTTTGTTTTTGATTTTCATACCATTCTTTATACTCTCTAGAGACGGTTGTGCGTGAAAACCCCAGGAGATCAGTAGTTTCTGAGATACTCAAGCCACCCTGTCTGGCACCAACAATCATTTCATGGTCAAAGTCACTGAGATCACATTTGTTCCTGAGATCACATTTGTTCCCTATACAGTTCAAAGAAAAATTTATTATCAGAGTTACCTACGTGTCACTGCGTACAACCCTGAGATTCTTTTTCCTGCGGGCATACTCAAAAAATATAGAACAGTAACTGTAAACAGATCAATGAACAACAAACTGTGCAAATGCAAATGTAAATAAATGGTAATAAGTAATGAGAGCATGAAATAACAAGATAAAAGAGATCTTAAAGTGAGATCATCAGTCGTGAAAATACCAGAAATAGAATGAGTGTGGCTATCCCCTTTTGTTCAAGAGGTTGAGGGATAGTAATTGTTCTTGAACCTGGTGGTGTATGTCCTGAGGCACTTGTATCTTCTACCTAATGGCAACGGTGAGAAAAGAGCATGGCCCAGGTGGTGAGGATCTTTGATGATGGATGCTACTTTTCTATAACATTTCATGTAGATGTGCTGAATGGTTGGAAGGGCTTTACCGGTGATGTACTGGACCGAATGGACTAGCTTTTGTAGGATTTTCCACTCAAAGGAATTGGTGTTCCCATACTAGGCCATAAAGCAGCCAATCAGCACACTTTTCACCACACATCTATAGAAGTTTGCCAAGGTTTTTGATGACATGCCAAATCTCTGTAGACTCCCAAGGAATTATAGGTGATGTTGTGCTTTCTTTGCAATTACATTTATATAATGGGTCCTGGACAGGTCCTCTGACACCCAGGAATTTAAAGTTACTAACCCCTTCCACCTCTGCTCCTCCGATGAGTACTGGCACACGGACTTCTGGTTTCCCTCTCTTGAAGCTTACAATCAGTTCTTTGGTTTTGCTGACACTGAGTTATAGGTTGTTGTTATGACACCACTCAGCCAAATTTTCAGTCTTCCTCCTGTGTGCTGATTCATCATCACCTTTGAAACAGTCCACAACAGTGGTGTCACCAACGAACTTGAAAGCAGTGTTTGCCGATCTGAACTGACTGGGGTCTACAAGTGTGGAAATTCAGGATCCAAATTATGGGCCATTAATCTCAGAGATAAAAGCAGATATGCATAGATGGAATCTTATCCCCTTTTTAAGTTTAAATTCAAGGATAAATACTATAAAAATAAATATTCTTCCTCGGTTATTGTATCTTTTCCGTACTTTACCGGTGGAGGTGGATGATAATCAATTCAGGGAATGGGACAAATGGATTTCCCGCTTCATTTGGCAAGGAAAGAAACCTAGAATTCAATATAACACCTTACAGTTAGGGAAGGAAGGAGGAGGTATGGTTCTTCCTTGCCTGAGAAATTATTTTTATGCCTCACAGATAATCCCTCTGTTATATTGATGTAATAGGGAATATAAGGCTAGATGGAAGGAAATAGAATTTGGATTAGTTGACAGTTTTCCTCTACAGGCCTCAATAGCTGACAAAGGATTGATGGCCCATTTGGAAAAATCTAAAAACAGTTGGATAAATCTTACATTAAAAGTATGACAGAAGGTGGTTAATTCATGTGGAATTAATAACATGTTAAAACTCTTTAGATGGTGTGCAAATGATACCGAATTCCTTCCCAACAGAGGAGATAAAAGATTTGAGCTATGGATAAAGAAAGGTCTTACAACCTACCTCTCATTTATAGATAAAAGAGTATTACAAAGTTTCCAAATCCTGCAGGACAAACATGGCCTAGAACACAATGACTTTTTTAGGTACCTTCAAGTACGAAACTATGTTAACCAGAGTTGTAGATATACAGACCTATCAACAGTAGAATTAGAATTTTTCAAGATTCTGAATTCGGCTTGCAGTTCAATACCTAGTAAATCAGTTTCTCGATTATATAATGCACTCTCCCATGCTAAAAATGTAAATACACTGTATATTAAAGAGAAGTGGGAGAAAGAAGCGGGGTTGGTACTTTCAGAAGAGGCTTGGGGGAAAATCTGCAGCTTTCAATGGTCCTCGACTAATTCTTTGACTTGGAGAGAAATTGTTGGAAAAACATTATAAGGTACTTCAAAACCCCATATCAGGAAAAATATGAAGATACAAACGTGACGTGTTGGAGAAGGTGCGGCTCCAAGGAGGCAAATCATTTTCATATTTTCTGGGATTGCCCTAAATTAAGTCTATATTGGGAAGGTATTCATAGAACATTAGTTAAGGTACTTAGGTCCCAGATAATTCTGAACTTTGAGATGCTCTATTTGGGGCATGTATTGTTTCTAGAACAGAAGGAAGATATAAAGTTGCTGCAGACCCTCTTAGCGGCAAGTAAGAAATCAATCACTAGAAAGTGGCTAAATCCAATACCACCTACATTAGAAGATTGGCACGAAATTATCTTGGAAATATTTAAAATGGAAAAGTTGACTTACTCCCTGAGAATTCAAAAAGAAAAATTTTATCAAATCTGGAATAAATGGATTGAATATATAACCCCAATGCGAGCAGACTTTAGATGACTCTCCTAATGATTTATACTGCTCTTCTCATCAACACAGTAATATTGCTAATGTAAGCACCCCTAGTCTAAATGTCTTTTTTTTGTTTTCTTTTCTTTTGGAAAATAGAGAATTAACACAAGTAAAGGGAAAGATTTGGGAAAGGGATAAAAAATGAAAAAATTAAGTAAATAAGTACATAGGAATTGGATAATTATGTCTGCGGGCAGGAGCAAGCATGAACAAATTAGGATATAAACACCTACAATGGTTGTTACATAGGCTTACATACAACATTTTGGACCAGTGGAAATGGTCCAGAAGAGTTGTATGGAAACTATTATTACCATTTTTCTTAACAACTAATACCATTACTTAGCCTAATAGATTAGAATTACCACAGTACATAATTATCTATTTAAGTGTCTAATTTTCTTTTATATCATCTCAATGTGTACTTAAGAATGTATAAATAATTATAGTTTTATACATATAAAAAAATGGAAAAGGTTATATGTGTGAAAAAAGTACATATTTGTGAATTCCTTATCCAAATAAAAATAAAATTAAAAAAAAAGGAAATTCAGGATCCAATTTCACAAGGTGGGTATGGAGGCCCTGTTCTTGGAGTTTATCGATTAGTTTTGAGGGAATGATGATATTAAATGCTGAGCTGTAATCAAACAGATGTATGAGCTGAACAACAACTGAATCTCTTGACCTTTTATGCATTGAGTTGCTGTCCCTTGATTGGCTGATTGGACATTTCCTTCATAAGGATTGTTCAGGTTACCTAATAAAGTGACGGCTGAGTGTATATGTATGCCTGTGTGTGTGAATACTTGTGCGTGTGTGTCCATGCATGCTAGTGTGTGTCTGTGCACATTTATTTATGTGTATGCTTGTTTATGTACAGATATGCTTGCATCTTTGTATCTTTTCATATGTGTTTGTCCAAAGTTCAAAACAAATTTATTATCAAAGTACATAAATGCCACCATATACAAACCTGAGATTCATTTTCTTGCAAGCATACTCAGTAAATCCATGAACCATAATGGAATCAATGAAAGACCGCACCCAACAGTGTGGATAAGCTTTACCCGTGATGGACTGGGCAGTACCCACTACTTTTTGTAGGACTTTCCATTCAAAGACATTGGTGTTTCCATACCAAGCTATGATGCAACTGGTCAATATACTCTCCACCACACATTTATAGAATTTATCAAAATTTTAGATGCCAGACTGAGCATAACAAACTGCTAAGAGAGTACCGTGCTTTCTTCATAATCACACTTATGTGCTGGGCCTTGGACAGATCCTTTGAAATGATAATAGTGGGGAATTTAAAGTTGTTGACCCTCTCTACCTCTGATCCACTGGTGAGGACTAGCTCATGGACCTCTGGTTTCCTCCTCCTGAAGTCAATAATCAGCTCCTTGGTCTTGCTGACAACGAGTGAGAGGTTGTTGCTGTGGCAACACTTAGCCAGATTTTCAATATCCCTCCTATATGCTGATTTGTCACCACCTTTGATTCAGCCTACCACAGTGGTGTTACCAACAAACTTGAATATCACATTGATACTGTGTCTACTAGCCACACAGTCATAAATGTAATACCAGCAGAGCGGGGGCTAAGCACACAGCCTTGTGGTGCAATTGTGCTGGTAGAGATTGTGGAGGAGATGTTGTTACCAATGTGAATCGACTGATTGGCAAGTGAGGAAATTGAGGATACAATTGTACAAGGAGGTATTGACACCTAGGTCTGGAAGCTTATTGATTAGTTTTGAGGGGATGATTGTGTGAATGCCGAGCTGTAGCCCATTAAGAGCATCCTAATGTATTTATAGTCAAAGTGAGTAGAGAAGGCATTGAGCTCATCTGGAAGCAAAGCCCTGTTGTGACTTATGTCATTAGATTTCACTTTGTAAGAGGTAAAAGCATTCAAGCCCTGCCACAATTGACAAGCATCCTTCAGTGATTCAAGTCCAGTCCAGAATTCCCACTTCGCCTGTGAGATGGCACCTGAGACCGTACCTGGACCTTCAGTATCTTACTTGGTCACCAGACTTGAATGCATCGAATCTGGCCTCTCAGCAGATTGCGGTTCTCATAGTTCATTCAGGGTTTGTGTGTGTGTGTCCGTCCATCCGTCCTTGCGTGGGTAACTAAGGGAATTCTCAACTCCATCCTACATAGGCCACTCTTGCCACCAATCCTGGCCTACAAGAAATTGGAAGTTCCATTTCTCGACTCAGCTTCTCAGAAAACCTTCAGTCAAATATTCACAGAAATATCAGTCACATCTGGGAAGAGGGATATTTTCCACTGGGCTCTAAAGTGGCAATTTCAAGAAAGGAATCAAGTCTGATGTGGTAACCATGAAATGGTTTCCCTGCTATCTCTCACAGGGGAAGTTATCACCAGGATCTTCCTCAGCTACCTCCTTCCTGCAACTGAAGAGCTGCTCACTAACATGCAGAGTGGATCCTGTCCATTTAGAGGCACATTTGACTTGATCTTCACTGTGTGACTGCTTCAAGAAAAATGCAGAGAGCAGCACCAGCCATTATACATGACCTTCTTTAACCCTCATTAAATCTTTTTGGGAAAGACTGTGGAACATCCACTTCAAATATGGATGTCCACAAAAATTCATTTCCATTTGATCATGCTACACAAAAGGCCCTACTCTTTGCCTGGTTACCCTATTGCTTTTAATGTATTTAACATCTTTGGGATTTTCCTCAGTATTACCCACTAGCGATATTTCATGTCCTATCTTAATCTTCCCAGTTACTTTATTACAATTCTGTAGCCATTCTACATTTCTGTAGGTCTTCTCCTTTTACCATTTCTTTATAACTGCCACAAGTTACCTTTTTACCACAATCAATCCTCAACCTTCGAGGGCCCCTTGTACATTTTGGCCAAACCATTCACCATTATGGGAGCAAGTTGGCCTCCAACTCCCAGCATTTTATTTTTGAATGACTCCCATTGGTCACTCGTAACTATACTTGCAAGTAGCTGATCCCAATCCATTTTGTGTGTGTGTGTGTGTGTACGCATGTACGCATGCTTTATCTTTGTGCCAGAATGTATCTCTGCGTACCACTGGGTATATAATGCGAATGTGTTCCTCCATGTGAATATGGGTGTCTATATGTGCATGTGTATAGGACAGATTATCTCCATATTAATGTACAAGTATATATTTCTACAGGCATATCTGTGTGAGAGAGAGACTCGATGACAGACAAAATGAGAGAATGTGATTAATATAGTGGGAGGAACAGCATAGACACAGAAAATGCAGGTGAGGAAGAAAGAGCAAACTGCAAATACATGTGAAGGAGAGGAAAAGACTGTGGGTGAGAGACAAAGAGACAGAGAATTCATACAAGAGATAGAGCAGGAGAAAGCATATGAATGGTATTGAGGAAGGGGGGAGAAAGTGGGTGAGGGAGAGAGAGAATAAAGAGAAAACCCATGTGGACAACAGAGCGAGTGTGGGTGTCAGAGAGAGACACCATGGGTGACTGAGAAGGAGTGTTGGTGAGGGACAGAGAGGGGTTGCATGTGAGATCAGGTGGGAATGAGCATGTGTGACGTGCAGAGAATGTCGGAAAAAGAGAGAGAATGCGGGTGGGAGGAAGGTGGAGAGAATGCTGTTGCTGCAGGGTGGGGGCAAATGAGAGAGAGAGAGAGTGCGAGTCTGTAGAATACAGGAAAATGCAGATGATAAAGAATGAAGCATTTGTGGTTGGGAAAGGATGCTGATAAATGAGAGAGAGAAATGGTGTGGGCAAAGAGCATGCAGTTGTGAGTGTAAGAGAATTTGTGTGAATGAGAGAGAGAGAATGCATGCGATTCTGTGAGAATGAAATGTGGGCAAAAGAGAGAGACTGAATGCTGTTGAGGGGAGAAGAGCAAAGCAGAATAGCAAGGGTAGAGAGAAAAGGGAAAATGCTAGGAATGTGATTAGAAAAAGTATAGGAGAGTGTAACAAAGGGAATATGCGGGCATTTGGGAGGAAAGAGAATGCTGATGAACTGAGAGTATGAGGGAGGCTGAGAGGAAGAGGGAGTGAGACAGTAAGACAGACAATTCAGGGAGTGAGACAGGAAGTTGAGCAGAGAGACAATGTGTGAGTGATGGTGTATGAGCAAGGATACGCGAATAGAAGTGTACCTATAATTAAACTTGAAACCTTTCCAATTTCCATTTTTTTTGTTCCTATCCTTATTCCTTTAACAGGCTCAACACTCTGAGCTCAGTCTTTACACCATCCCTGGAGGGCTGCCACCTTTTCATATCAGCAAATAATTGTAGGCTGAGATTTTGAAGCTTCATTCAAAAGAAAAGTTAATTAGTGGAAATAATTTCAGCTTTCCTGATTAACAGCACATTAGCTCTGAGCTTTTAATGTTCCATTTCATTGTGTAAACTGATGCTGTCAGCCATCAGTCAAGAGACATTCCAAAAAGCAAAACTACTGTCAGAAAGGAAGAAACTGCAGAATTTCACTTTATGGAGTACAAAGTGACCGAGATCACTGAGCTTCACTGATGCTATTCAGGGACTCTGTGATTTTCTAGTGATAGTAAATCATTTATTCTTCACTGTTACTGATCAGAGATACTTTGCTCTAAACTGACCATGAGGGGTAACTCCTCTGTATTCACCACAGTTCATTGTCAATGATCCAGGATAATGTACTACCTATTGACTCTGTTCAAGGGCACTTCATCATTCACTGGTGCTGACCAGGTATGGTTTTGTGTTTGTAGTTGGTGAACAGGGCTAGTGTGCTGTTCACTGCTCATAAAAGCTCTGCTGTACAATGTTGACATTGTGCTGTTACGTGATAGTCCCCAGAGGCATACTAGGGTTTACTGTTTCTGGACAGGGTCACTGCTGTCCAGGATCTGTGATCTGGGGCTCTCTGCTATTCAGTGATGACCATCAGCATCACTCTGCTATTCATTCCATAAGACCATAAGATATAGGAACAGAATTAGGACATTTGGCCCATCAAGCCTCCTCTGCCATTTCATCATGGCTGATCCAATTTTCCTCACAGCCCCAATCTCCAGCCTTCTCCCCATATCCCTTCATGCCCTGACCAATCAAGAATCTATCAACCTCTGCCTGAAATATACATAAAGACTTGGCCTCCACAGCTGCCTGTGGCAAAGAATTCCACAGATTCGCCACTCTCTGGCTGAAGAAATTTCACTTCATCTCCGTTCTAAATGGACTTCCCTCTATTCTGAGGCTTTGTCCTCTGGTCATAGATTTTCCCACCAAAGGAAACATCCTTTCCAAATCCACTCTATCAAGGCCTTTCACCATTTGATAGGTTTCAATGAGGTCGCCCCTCATTCTTCTGAAGTCCAGTGAATACAGGCCCAGAGCCATCCAATGCTCTTCATATGACCCACCATTCAATCCTGGAATTATTTCCGTGAGCCTTCTTTGAACCGTCTCCAGTTTCAGCGCATCCTTCCTAAGATAAGGGGCCCAAAACTGCTGACAGTACTCCAGGTGAGGCCTCATCGATGCTTTATAAAGTATCAACATTACACCATTTATATTCTAGTCAGACTGATTTGTAAAGAAGAATGCTTAATCAACAGCATATTTACAATATTACTCAGATACTACTAAGATATTAAAAACCCAACAATGTTGACTGTTTATTCCCCTCTATAGATGCTGCCTGGCCTGCTGACTGTCTCCAGCATTTTTGGATGTGTTCCTCTGGATTCCAGCATCTGCAGAATCTCTTGTGTTTATCACTGTCAGTGTGTGGGGACTCTGTGAACTCAGATGCGATCAGGGCAATTGTCTGTACAATTGTGACTGGGGACATTCTGCTGTAATTGATGATGATCAGGTGTGCAGCAGCATACTAGTAGTTATTGGTTCAATAGGTACGTTTAATGTCAGAGAAATGTGTACAATATACACCCTGAAATTCTTCTTCTTCACAAACACCCACGAAAACAGAGGAGTGCCCCAAAGAATGAATGACAGTTAAACACTAGAACCCCAAAGCCCCCCCCCAAGCACACACAGCAGTAAAGCACAACCCCCACCCGCAAAAGAGCATCGGTGCCCCCCCACCGAGCACTCAAGCATGCAGCAAGCATCAATAAAGACCCAGACTTGCAGTACCCCAAAGACTACTCGTTCACCCAGTAATTTGTCATACCACAGACTCTCTCTCCCTAGTAAGGGAAAAAGAGGTATCTGTTTCACAGCGAGAGGGGAGACATGACAAAGAACTCGCTGTTTGCGATGTTAAAAGTCTGTTGCATTGCCTCTTCCAAGCTTTGTGTCCAGAGAGGTCAGGTCTCTGGACATACAGCCAGTAGCCAAACCGCTGCTCCCGATGTTCCGTGTTCTCCCGTGACACCTCAGCCAGGGGCACTGGCCTTGAATCAGCCTGTCTCCAGAGCCACGAAAGTCCGGCACCCTGAAGGCACACTAGTCTTCCAGGTCTCGTCCTTGGGATATCAGAAAGCGGCTGGCCGTGAGACCCTGAGAGCGGGTCCCATTCCCGCAAAGAACCGAAGTCAGCCTGTAACTCCAGGTCAGGGTCTTCAAAAGGACCTTGAAAGGGAAAAATAGAGATATTAAAGATGGAAATAGAGCTATTTCCAAAGATGCAAGCAAAGGAGTTGCCGTTTAGTGCCATCATGACTAAGCTCTGCCCTCTTTAAGAGGAAATAACACACAGGACCACAGTTACACTGAGTTCAAGAGCACTTAGAGTGCTATCCTACACCCACACTTATGAAAGTCCAATCACCTGGGCTGTACTTCCACTGCCGGAGTATAGGCAGAGACTGAAGATTGCAGCACCAGTGGTGAGGACCAAGGTATGGTCCAGGCAGGCACAGGAGTGCTTACAGGACTGCTTTGAATCGGCGGACTAGACCATATTCAGAGAGTCATCTGCAAGTCTGGATGAGTGTGCTGCAGTTGTTACTGACTTCATTAAAACCTGTGTGGATGAGTGTGTGCCTACAAAATCTTGCTGTACATTCCCAAACCAAAAGCCATGGATGAACCAAGGGGTTTGTTGTCTGCTGAGGTCTTGATCTGTGGCAGTTAAGTCTGGTGGCACAGGCCTGTATAAGACAACCACGTATGACTTCCGGAGGGCTATCTCAATAGCGAAGAAACAACTCCAAGAGAAGTTGGAGGCAACATCGGATGCACAACAACTCTGGCAGGGTTTACAGGATATTACTTTCTGCAAAGCAAAACCTGACATCATGAATGGCAGTGATGCTTCACTACCGGATGAGCTCAACACCTTTTATGCTAACTTTGAAAGGGAGAATAAAACCATAGCTATGAGAACCTCCAAAGCATCCAGTGATCCTGTGATCTCTGTCTTGGAGGATGACGTCAGGCTGTCTTTCAAGGGGCTGAACCCTCGCAAGGTGGCAGGTCCCGGTGGAGTATCTGGTAAGGCTCTGACAACTTGTACTAACCAAGTACAGGAGAGTTCAAAGACATCTTCAATCTCTCATTATTATGGTCGGAAGTTCCCACCTGCTTCAAAAGGGCAACAATTGTGAGAGTGCCCAAGTAGAGCTGTGTGAGCTGCCGTAATGACTGTCGTACAGCAGTACTCACGTCTGCAGTGATGAAATGCTTTGAGAGGTTGGTCATGGCTAGAATTAATACCTGTCTCAGGAAGGACCTAGGTCCACTGCAACGTGTCTATTGCCAGAATAGGTCTACAGCAGACACAATCTCAATGGCTCTCCATGCAGCCTTGGATCACCTGCACAATACAAATACCTATGTCAGGATGCTGTTTCTTGACTAAAGCTCAGCATTTAACACCACCATTCCAACAGTCCTGTTTGAAAAGCTACAGAATCTAGACCTCTGTACTTCCCCCTGCAACTGACTCCTAACCAGAAGACCACAATCTGTGTGGATTGGAAATAACATCTCCAATTCGCTGACAGTCAACACTGAGACACTACAGGGATGAGTGCTCTACTCTCTCTATACCCAAGACTGTGTAGCTAGGCTTAGCTCAAATGCCATCTGTTTGCTTGTTACATACACCTGTTAGGGTGCATCCTCCAGTTACCTTATAAGGTAACCATAGCCTTCAGCCAGGAGCAGATGTCATCAGGTGGTTCCCGAATTTACTGATGATACAACCATTGTTGGCAGAATTTCAGATGGTGATGAAGGGCGTACAGGAGCGAGATATACCAGTTAGTTGAGTGGTGTCGCAGCAACAACCTTGCTCTCAACATCAGCAAGACCAAAGAGCTGATTGTGGACTTCAGAAATTGTAAGATGAGGGAACACAAAGTCATCCTCATAGAGGGATCAGAAATGGAGAGACTGAGCAATTTCAAATTTCCTGGGTGTCAATATCTCTGAGGAACTAACATGGTTGCAACATATTGATGCAGCTATACAGGAGACAAGATAGTGGCTATATTTCATTAGGAGTTTCAGGAAATTTGTTTTGTCAACTAAAACATTCAAAAACTTCTACAAGTGTACTGCGGAGAGCATTCTGAATGGCTGCATCACCGTCTGGTATTGGGGTGTGGGCTACTGTACAAGATCAAGATAAGTTGCAGAAACTTGTAAAATTAGTCAGCTCCGTAGTATCCAAGACACTTTCAAGAAGCAGTGCCTTAAGGAGATGGTATCCATCACTGAGGAGCCCTACCACCAAGGACATGCCCTCTTCTCTTTGCTACTATTGAGAAAGAGGTACAGAAGCCTGAAGGCACACACTCAGCAATTCAGGAAAAGCTTCTTCCCCTCCGCCATCTGATTTCTAAATGGACATTGAACCCATGAACACGACCTCACTACTTTTTGTTTACCTCTGTTTTTTTTGCACTGGTTATTTAACTTAACTACTTAATAGACATACATATAATGCAACTCAGTTTTATTCTCTGTATTTATTTATCATGTGTTTCATTGTACTGCTACCATAAATTTAACAAATTTCACGACAGGTGCCAGTGATATTAAACCTGATTCTGATTCGTCGTCCACTGTTGTGAGCGGTGATACTCCGCTGCCCTGTTGAAGCTGTATAGGACATGGTGAGCCCTAATTTGGAGTATTGTGTGCAGTTTGGTCATCTACTTACAGGAAAGATGTACATAAGCTTGAAAGAGTACAGAGAAAGTTTACAAGGATGTTGTTACCAGGTCTGGAGGACCTGAGCTATAAGGAAAGATTGAATAGGTTAGGACTTTTTTTTTTCCTTAGAACATAGAAAATTGAGGTGAGATTTTATAAAGGTATACAAAATTATGAGGGTATAGATAGAGTAAATGCACGCAGGCTTTTTCCACTGAGGTTGTGTGGGACTACAACCAGAGGTCATGGGTTAAGGGTGAAAGGTGAAATGTTTAAGGGGAACATGAGGGGATACTTCTTCACTTAGAGGGTTGTGAAAGTGTGGAATCTGCACAAGTGGTGCTTGTGAGCTCGATTTCAATATTTAAGCGAAGTTTGGATAGGTATGTCAATAGTATGTATATGGACAGATATGAGGAAATCTGCAGTTGCTGAAATTTCAAGCAACACACATAAAAACTGCTGGTGAACACAGCAGGCCAGGCAGCATCTATAGGAAGAGGTACAGTTGACATTTCGGGCCAAGACCCTTCGTCAGGACGTCTCGGTCCGAAACGTTGACTATACCTCTTCCTTTGGATGCTGCCTGGCCTGCTGTGTTCATCAGCATTTTTTATATGGACAGATATGGTTGATTGGACTAGGAAGTTTAATTGGTTTGGCACAGACTAGATGGGCTGAAGGGTCTATTTCTGTGTGGTACTTTTATATGACTTCATGGTTCCACAACTCCTAGGGAAGAAAGTTTAGGTAGAAGGAGGATAGTATGATGGAAAGTGTGAGCATGGGGTAAGCGACTGGTGATGGGAGAAGAATGAAAGAGATGCAGGGTCAATGCTGGAGAGGCCAAGGAAAATTTGTCCAAGTGGGTTTAGGGAAACATCAGGGACAGTGGTTTGGATAATGCTAATCTGAATACAAGAGTTCCCACATCCGATGTTGGAGGCGAGGGGGAAGGGGTGTTTCTTTTGATTGAAAAAAGGCTGGGATTTATGTATGTGTGCTGGGATAATTGTGTGTGTGTGTGTGTGTGTGTGTGTGTGTGTGTGTAGTAATTCAATGAAATAATGAAGGAATGAGAATGAGACTGTCTTTAATCTTAGTTTTAAAGCAAAGCACCATATTCTTTCAAAAGAGGCATGAGCAGGAATAGGAGGAGTGCAATCACACTAAGGGATTGTACTACAGACCCCCTCTAATAGCCACCAGGGCATTGAGAAACAGATATGACTGAATTTTTTGACAAGGTGACAAGGAAGATTAATGAGGGTAGGGTAGTGAATGTTGTCTACATGGATTTTAGTAAGACGTTTGACAAAGTCCCTCATGGGAGGCTAATCAAGAAGATTAAGATGCATAGGATCGACAGCAAATTGACTGCTCAGAGTCAAAACTGACAGAGAAGACAGAAGATAGTGGTTGAAGGAACTTGTTCAAGCTGGAGGCCTGTAATTAGTGGTGTTTCGCAGGGATCTGTGCTGAGGCCTGTGCCATTTGTGATGTATGTAAATAACCCGGATGAAAATGTAGATGGGTGGGTTGTAAGTTTGCGGATGATATCAAGATTGATGGAGTTGTGGATAGTGTAGAAGACTGACAAAGAATACAGTGTGATATAGCACAGTTGCAGAGATGGGCAGAGAAATGACAGATTGAGTTTAACCCAGATAAGTGTAAGTGTTGCAACTTTGTAGGGCAAATGCAAGGAGACAGTACACTCTTAACGGCAAGATCCTTAACGGTGTTGCTGAGCAGAGAGATCTTGGGATCCAAGTTCATAGCTCCTTGAAAGTGGCTACACAGGTTGATAAGGTGGTTAAGAAGGTTTATGGAATGCTTGCTTTTATTAGTCGAGGCAATGAGTTCAAAAGTCAAGAGGTTATGTTGCAACTTTATAAAACTCTGGTTAGGCCACATCTGGAGTATTGCATACAATTCTGGTCACCCCACTACAGAAAGGATGTTGAGGCTTTGGAGAGGGTGCAGAAGAGATTTACCAGGATGCTTCCTGGTTTAGAGGGTATGTGCTATTATGAGAGGCTGGATAAATTTGAGTTGTTTTCTCTGGAGCGGAAGAGGCTGAGGGGAGATCTGACAGAGTTCCATGAGATTACAAGAGACATAGATAGTATAGACAGGGATTATCTGTTTCGCAGGTTGAGATTTTAATACCAGAGAGCATGTATTCAAGGTGAGGGGGTAGGTTCGAAGGGAATGTAAGGGGTAAGTTTTTTACTCAGAGAGTGGTGGATGTCTGGAATGCGCTGCCTGGTATGGTGGTGGAGGCAAATACATTAGAGGCTATTAAGAGACGTTTGGATAGACACATGGATGCAAGGAAGATGGAGGGATACAGAGATTGTGTAGGTAGGAGGGATTAGTGTTTGGGTATATTTGATTTGCTTTTTAGGTGGTTTGCCACAATATTGTGGGCCGAATGGCCTGTTCTGGTGTTGTACTGTTCTATGTTCAATGAAAGAGAAATATTAAAACATGTCTGGGACTGAGCAAAGGTATGTTCTGTGCCTGTGGATGGTGAGAAGAATGTAAATAGACTTGATAGTCATCAAGGCCTGTTTCTTCCCTTGAACATTTTTAAGTTGACGCGCTTGGGAGAGAAGTGGTGAAAAATTGAAAAGGAAACACGGAAGAATAAAATATTTTCAACCTTTGAAGATTGTGGAAACCTAAAATTGAAGAGATGTCAGAATCAGTATTGGTCCGTTGATTTGGTAAGGTCTGAGGTGTTGAAAGTGGGTTGTGGCAACCACCACTTCTCATAACATACTGTGTGACTGCAGTGTTTTGATATTCACCCTGAATCGGTTCTGGTTTTATTTTTAACCATTCGATGCACTCTATTGACAAGTCTTATTTTTGCACTGGCAATTTGGAACATTTGAACTGAGAAGCAAATGGCACCTCAGAATTTATGGAAAGCAGGCTGTTAATAACAAGAGTGGCCATCACAGTGTTATGGTACTTTATCAGCGGCTGCCTTTATTCATTTTGAATTCACGAGGGCTTTGGCTCCATTCCCGAGAGCTGTCCTATAATTATAAACTATTTGGGTCAGTCACCAGCAATAGATTACCAGCGTGACGTGGAGGAGAGCTTGTATCACCAAGAGACAAGACGGCAATGTAAAAATGGATTGTTTTTCTGTGTAATTGAAACTTTTCTTCTGGTTACAATTTCAATGTTAATGCAGTCAGAATGCTTCAGTAAGTAAATGGCACTTCATGTCCCTGACTTCCCTCCGCCAGCATTTCTTGATTATTTTGGAGAAAATAAAATGCATTCAGCCTTTGACTATCTGTAGTCTAATTATCAAAGCCAGGATGGTTGCAAACATTTTGTATATACCCTGCAGACTTTGACTCTAAGACGCCCGTCTTTCCACTCTTAGAAGAACCAATCTCATTGTTTCATGTACAGAGCATATTTGTGTGAGCTCTTTATCTAACTCACTTTGGGCACTCCATTCCACTTTATCCTGCTCTCCCTCTTCTCTGAAGGCATCGAACAGAGAACGCCAGCCATTCTCCTGTATCCGAGTATTCCCCTCCCCATTATAGCTCCGTCTGTTTGTTTTGCTGCTGGGAGTTGATAGTCTGATCTGGACTATATTAAAGGAAACTATCTTCTTCCGTGTGTCTTCCAGATAACCAGCTGCTTCCCAGGCTCACGTGCCACTAATTATCGAATCACTCTTCAGCAGAGAATGCATTCTGTGGTAGAGTATATGCTTCGTATGTGTGAGGGCCTGGGTTCTTTAATCAAGTTGCTAAATATTTTAGTACAATTATTGAAAGATCCTCTTGGATACACAGACTGAGCAAGGCAGCAAGATACTGTTGACTTCAATGGCAATGTAATGCCTGCAGAACAAACTCTGTATTCCCAAAGGGGTCTGCTCCTTTACTTCAGAATATTATTCTGTAAAAGAAGAAATGATCTGTAAAGAAAGAAATGTTGGACATCACTGTCTGTTCAGGCCTTTCAAAAATAATAGTCAGAAGGACGTCGTCCTTATTGGTTTGTGTGAATGAGCACTGAAAAGTTTGGACGAATGGGCCAGTAAGGGGGATTGAAGTGGAATGTTCTAGTAGTGGACAACTACTCATCCGAGGCATCAGGGCCCTCACCAAAAGTAGTTCAGAAGGTTAGGTTGTAGTACCTTCATCCTGCATACAGATATCACTGGGGAAACTTCTTTTTGTTTCTATTGCTGGTATCATTTGGCAATAAGGAGGAAATTTTAAACTCTCAGGTGTTTGCTGACTGAAATCAAGCAACCTACCAGAACAATGAGTACACTTCACGCTTCGTTAATTTTGCTCTGGTCGATTTTAATAGGGGTGGATCCTTTTATTTAAACTGTGAAAGTTGAGGCACGATTTGCAAAATGGATACTAATGAGGCGTTGGTCTGTAGCGGCCAAGCAGCTAAATGGAAACGGTCAATTATAAGGCAGATTTACATGCTGTTTGCATTCTGCACTGTAAACTAATTATGATCCACAATGGTGATTGCTGAAGCATTCAAAAAACTGTGTAACCCATAATTAAGAGGTGGGATTCTTTGAAGATTGCCCAGTTACTATTTCCCATGGTAAATTCTGATTTGCAGAGCAGAATATGGAAAGACTTATTTAAGCTACTTTGCTTCTGCTCTTCCTTTCTTGGCAACGTTGACCCTTGCTGAATACCGTACAGTCAGTGCATCTCTGCCCCTGCTTTGTGAATCTGTTCAGTATCTATCTACGACCTTTTTAGTCAGAATGCTACCAGTTTTAACTGCATGTCAGTATAAAGTAGGTGACAATAATTATGCCATATGACTTAGATCTCTCCCAACGTGCTTTTATTTTCATTAAAATCCAAAGTTACTCCCACCTATTTCAGGAAATTACCAAATAACATTCTGGTCGGTAACGGCCCACCCTGTGGCCAATCTACCTATGTGTGAGATCAAAACCTGTGGCTTGATGGTTCACTTCGTGGTGGAGGGCATCAGATTTGAATTTGATTCTGTCCTTGCTCTAGAGTAGTGAAAGTTTAATATCCCTGCTTTGAGAGTACTGAGCACAGTTGGAACTTCTGCATTGTCACCTCAGCTGAGATCATTTACTTTAGCGCAGAGCAGGGATGGAATGGTGATAGCATTTGAGTCAGAGTTTGCTAAACCTTAAACTCAAATGAAGATTATAAGTCCTATCGGATATAGGTATCTATGGATGCTCTGACTATGGGGAGGTTATACTGTATTCACCTGCTCCTCAAGGACCAGCTTACTTTCCTGTCTAGTCTCTGTGGCGAGGTGTAGGTGCCAATACCCACTGCTTGTGTGTTGGGTCCCACCCCCCTCCCATAAAGAGGAGATACTTCCAGCTGACGGATAAGTTTAAGCACAGTTTATTTTATTTTTAATGGTACTTGTTTAAATTTGGTAAATTAATTCTTAAAACACATTTATCACTCACAAAGTACTTTTAATTTATAAAACACTAATGAATTACAAAAGATTTATAATCTGTAAAGGATTTCCAAATACAAGTACAGTTCTTACCTACCAACGAGTTGCAGGTGAATGAGTCATCTAACACAGAAACTAAAGATTTAGGAATAAATTCTAGTTCTTCTTACTGTCACCCCACCTTTCTGTCATGCTCCTCATCATTCCTAACAATCCCTAATGCTTTCTAATATTTATACAGTTTTGCTGCTCGTTGACATTATTTGCATGTGATGTTTCTCAAATACATTTGCTGGGACAAAGCAATTCATACAGATAGTCTAAAAGCTTCTGGAAACAGAGATCCCAGACACCTAAAATTAATACTGTGAGGGCTGACTATCTGGGATTACAAATATCCCAATCAGCTGTGCCTGTGACAATGTTTGATGTAGTAAGTGACATCAACCCTTTGTCTTGCATTTGGCTAATGCAGACAAGAGCTCACATGGTTACTTCACTTTGCAAACCATATTGCTTTAGCAGTCAGCCCCTTCTGTGGGTCAGCTGCCTGTGGTCTGTAAATTATGCTGTTTGCAAAGCTGTGCTTTCAACTTCAAATGATTGCTGCTTGCAATTTACGTTAAGAATTGAAGGCTGGTTCTTGTTTATAACAAGTAGCTGAGCAAGGAATATTTATTAGAAACTTAACTTTGTCACAAATGACTTTGACCCTTTTGCAGAGGTCATGCTGCTGTGCTAGAAAGCTGAGATTGGTAATAAATCTCTGGATCCATCACAGAACCAGGTTTTGGTTTCCTATCTGTACATTTGGTAGTGATTAGTGTTACCCTCTGAACAATAGGGAAGCTCTCGACTTGTTGCTCATTGCAACATACAGATGTATATGAAAGCAAATTAATTTGGGATTATCTTTCCAAATGGCCAGCAAGACAGAATGTGAAAATCAACAAAGAAAATGCTGGAAATCTAAAACAAAAGCAGTAAATGAAATAAATACTCAGGAAGTCAGGTCGCATCTGTAGGAAGAGGAACATTTGATGTTTGAGGTTGAGATCCTTCATCAGAACTGAAAACCTTCCTGAAGGATAAGACTGGGGATACCATGGACATAAATTGTAAACAAGGTCAGTGAGTGAATGGGAGCAGTTAAAGAATGGGAATGTCGACAGAATGTGACCACAAGTAATTGCAGAGAGTTATGGACACTCTTCAGCGTGTGACAGCCTCCTTGCTATGGACTCAGAAAAGCAGCCAGCATAATCAAAGAATTTACCCATCCTGGACATTCTTTCTTCTCCCCTCTCCCATCAGGCAGAAAATACAAAAGCCTGAAAGCATGTACCATGAGGAAATCTGCAGATGCTGGAAATTCAAGCAACACACACAAAATGCTGGTGGACACAGCAGGCCAGGCAGCATCTATAGGAAGAAGTACAGTTGACGTTTCGGGCCGAGACCCTTCTTCAGGGCTACATCCTGACAAAGGGTCTCGGCCCGAAACGTTGACTGTACTTCTTCCTATAGATGCTGCCTGGCCTGCTGCGTTCCACCAGCATTTTAAGCATGTACTGCCATGTTCAAGGACGTTGTCTATCCCACTTTTGAATGGCCTTCTTGTATGATAAGATGGACTCTTGTCCTCTCTATCTGCCTCATTATGATCTTGCCCTTTGTTGTCTACTTGCACTTCACCTTTTTGGTAGCTTTTACATTTTGTTCTGCGTTGTTATTGTTTTACCTTATTCCATCACAATGTGCTGCAGTTACAAGCCGAGCTTTTCACTGTATCTTGTTGTATGTGATAATAATAAGCCAATACTGCACAGTGCAGAGCAGTAAGACCTCCCCAGCAGGTCAGGAGGACCCCCCTCCCCAGCAGGTCAGGAGGACCCCCCTCCCCAGCAGGTCAGGAGGACCACCCCCCAGCAGGTCAGGAGGACCCCCCCCCCAGCAGGTCAGGAGGACCCCCCCCCCCAGCAGGTCAGGAGGACCCCACTCCCCAGCAGGTCAGGAGGACCCCCCCCTCCCCAGCAGGTCAGGAGGACCCCCCCCCAGCACGTCAGGAGGACTCCCCCCCCCACCCCCGCCAGCAGGTCAGGCTGGACATGCCCTCCACTCTCAGGAAGAAAATAAACAAGCTAGGCTAATCTCATTGATGGATGAGTGAATCAGATAGAGAAATCAAGTTACCCGAAGTTATGGAAATCTATACTGAGTTCACATGCCTAGATAGAAAATGAGATACTGATCCTCAAGCTTTTATTGGGACTCACTATGACAGTACAGACTAATGGGTCAGAGTGCAAGTGGAATGAAGACTTAATGTGGCAGACAACGGGAAGGTGAAGGTTGCCCTGTGGGCTGAGTACAGGGGTTCTGTAAAACAATCACCTAATCTATGTTTGGTAAGGGGAGTGGAAGTAAATTGCTGGTTTACCTAGGAAGTCTGTTTGGGTCCCTCTATGGTGGGATGTGAAGAGGTGTAAGGACAGGTGTTGCATCACCTATAGTTGCAAGGAAGTGCCCTGAGAAAGTGGGATGCCTGGGGTTAAATGAAGAGTGGACCAGGAGATCTTACAACTACCAATACCCACAGCTATCTCAGTTGTACCTTGTCTCACTTTGCCTCCTATAAGGAATCTGCTCCGGCACCATTTCATTTGCTGCAATGATGGGACTTCCTGTACGGACGCCTCTGAAATGTCATCTTTCTGAATTGTGGTTTTGCCTCTACAATTGTTAAAATAACCCTTGGACCACACCTTATCTAAATTTTTTCCTTCTCTGCTCTCACCCTGTCTTCTCTGCGACAGAACAGAATACAGTTTCCCCTGGCCCACACCTTGCACTCCACAAACCCCTGTACTCAACACATCATTTTCTATGATTTCTACCATGTTGAAAGAGATTCAGCCACCAGGTAACATTTATTTATCGTGCTTTGTATCTTTCCTCTCCCCCTTTCAGCGTTTTGCATGGACTGGTTGTAATTGTCTGGTCTATTCTTCCATTGCCTTCTTACAACACTTTCCCTTGCAACTGTAGGCAATGCAAAAACTGTCCTGTCACCTCCTCCTTTGCCACCACCCAGGGAACTAACCTGTCTTTCCAGGTGAAGCAGTGATTAACTTCCATTTCTTCCAGCACACTGCATTCTGTTGCCCCCTGCTTTAATTCCCAGTCCCACTCTGAATATCCGTCTGTAACCTCCTCTATGGCCAATGTGAGGCTGTAGAAGTCTTGTCTTCTATCTGGGCACACTGCAGCCTTCTAGGCTCAATGTTCAACTCTTCAACTGCAGGAAACTTGATTTCTTGGTTTGCGTTAGTCATCCACCTGTAATATTAGCTCAGCTTGCTTTTGGTTTTCACTCTGCTCACCTGTTGAACTTGGCCTGCTAGTCTGCGTTTTGTAACCCCCTTCCCAAACACTTTTACCTAGGACCTTTTGCCTATGGTTTTGCCTTCTAACTGCATTCATTCACCGAGTAGCCAGTCAATCTTGCTTACAACTTATCCCCATGTTCATCCCAATTTTACTGTGTCACAGACATTCCCTCCCACCTCCTCCTTGGATCTTTACATGCTTCTTTTGTCTCCTTTGTAGTTCTGATGAAGTGCCTCCAACTCGAGATGATGATTCTGTTTCTCTTCCCACAAACGAGGCCTGACCTGCTGGGTATTTCCAGCATTTTCTGCTTTTGTCACAGACATAATGGGCGCTGTCAGTGTTTGGGATGAGCGCTGTTTGCTTTGGCTGCAAAGCGGGAAAGGACAAGAGGGCGATGAGCCATTATTCACTGTACAGAATGTACCGATCACAAGTCACCAGGCCTTTTCTCAAATGCGGTGCCTCAGAGACTTGTGCTCAACATGCAAATTGTCGCTCATCCACGCCAGCAATTGCCGGTTCATTTAGGCACTCCATCAATAATTGCCACTACCTTACCAGGAGCCAGGAAGCTTTCAGTAGCTACTGACTCTAGTGATTGTTGTTTCTACATGTCTGATGCAGAAATCAGTTGACCATGTTGATGTGCGCTTATGAAGGTCACCAAAGGTTTTCTTCAAGGGTTCTTCGTAAATATTACAATATTTATATCACTCCTTACTACACTATCAACTTGTTTCAAGTGCTATACACAGTGAATTACTTTTGGAACTGTTGTTGGAGATGCACTTTCCCAAGCACAATACAAATAATTGGAGACACTGTTGGATTGCTCAGAGGGCTGATTGCAATCAACTCCACATGTCCTGACATATGGGTACCTGTCCATAATACATTCTGTACCTCAATTGAAATGGCTTCTAGGCCATGAATATCAAGTAGCAAAAAATACTAAAATGCTTTTGAGTTTTTGAACTCAATTACCTCTGCTCTGTGAATGACTTCTTCTTTCAGACTCAATCATCCATGACCAAAGTCTTTAAGTGAGATAATGGACTGCAAGATTTGTTATTCAGTGGTCGTGGAGATGACTGGCAGAAACTCAGGAAACTCTTGTCTTCCTCTCTTGCTGAACCTTAGCACGTGGAATATGTAGGCATGGATTTGCTCATAGTATTATTGAACATTTTACAATGTGAAAGATGCTGTTCCAAAGGTTTAAGACGGTAATGTTATACAACAGAATGCAAATCATAAATGTTAAGTATGATGCCTTCAGACCTGTGTATTGTTCTGATCTAAAAATAAAGATTACATCATGCGGTGCTCAAAAGAGAAAATTGCTATGAAGAGAAAATAGAAAATTTAACCCAGTCAAATTCCTCCCAGCATCAGCCTCTCCTTATAGGAATTATTATGGTGGCACCACTATTGCATTCTTGTGCTACAAAAAACAATTACAGGCAATTTCTTAACCCAAAAAGGCTCCCTTTAGGCACCTCTATTGCACATGACATTTGTGTATCAGGCTGGACAATCCCATAGTGTGATTTTTCTGTTCATGTTTTTCCCTGGTAGTTCAGATTGCTCCTTCCTGACTCATATAATTCTTTCTTTGGCTTGTAAGACCTATCCAGATCAATAGGCCCAAACCATTTCTAAAGACAGAGCACCACTTGCCTGGAATACTTCTCAGACCTTTCAGTCTCCAGGAATGTAGTATCTATCCCTCTTGAACTAACGTGCTCTGTTCACCTTGATTGACTTTACCTCAATTTATGTTGCATTTCAGGTAGATCAAATCTCATCTTTTCCGGTTTCTTTCCATAATCCTGACACTCTCAAACTCTACACTTCTCTGCCTCACATAGCAACGAAAGGATGAAACAAGATTTTTGTAATGTATCTTTTAGGATGAAAGGTTTTTTTCTCGGTTTCTGTGTGTGTTTGCATTGTGACTCTAATGGATAGCAGAGTCACGTGGTGTCCTCACTTCTCAAACATTATTCCAATTTCACAGACACTAATGGCCAAATGAAGCTCTCAACATGTAAGTCATATGGAGTCTTGTAAATAAAGCTACCTCTCTGAATATATATTTGCTGTGTCTCAATGCATTCTGAAGACATTACATTTTTCTTTCTTAAATTTGACCAGCTACTGAAATCTCATGATAAGAGTTTGAAATGTGAACTTTCTGTGAATGTCATTGTGCCTGTGGGAGCAAAAGCCACAATGCATCTACAGTAATGATCCTTCAACATTTCTCAAAGAGCTAACGATTCACTGAAGTGCAATAAATGTTGTGCGGGTTGTTCGGCAGCCGAGGTGAGTGCAGTGTTTGTGTGAAGTGGCTCCGTGACACTTCAGAAATCCTGAATTACGCAGAAGGGTAAATGCATAAGTGCCTGTTTGCCTTCAGAAAGAAGCAGGAGTGAAAATTTCTGTCAATAAAAATGATAGGGGCAGGAGAAGGTTATTTAGCAAGTTGAGCCTGCTCTGCCATTTGCCAAGATCATGGCTGATCTTCTGACTTCACTCATTTTCCTGCTCTATCCCCATATCATTTGATTCCCTCAATATTGAATGTGCGGCACCATCCCAGCATCTCACTTGCTGCTTCTGGAGAGGGTGTCTGTGTGTGGCAGTCTGTCGTTGCTCTCTCTTGCCCAGATTTTGCTTTGTACACTGAGTATTGTAGCGGATAAACAGTTACCAAACTGCACACACAAAATGTTGGAGAAACTCAGCAGGCCAGGCGGCGCCAATGGAAAAGAGTAGAGTCAATGTTTCAGGCTGAGACCCTTCATCAAGATTGAAGAGAAAAAAAGACGAGGAGTCAGAGTTAGAAGGTGGGGGGAGGTGAGGAATTAACATAAGGCGACAGGTGAACTCTCCAGATGTGATTGTACAGTGTAATTTTAAAACATTATATTATGTAATTTCAAAATCTTCACTTCTGAAAATACAGAGTACATCTTCTGTATTTTTGCATTGTAATATTTCTGCCATACCACTTTCCTTGTTGATAATCCTGAAGAAGAGTTTTCAGATCTCAGATTCATTGATTTATCACATGCACATCAAAATGTGCAGTGAAATGTGTTGTTTGCATTAACAACCAACACAACCCAAGCATGTGCTGGGGGCGGCCAGTAAGTGTTGCCATGCATTCCGGCGCTAATGTAGCATGCTCCCCATGTTCAGCTGAAGAACACAAGAAAAAGAAACAACATTAGCAATAAAACAATGACAGCAAAACGAGCCCCTTTTCTCACCCCCCCTCCCATCCTCCCATCCTCCCAAAAGCTTACATACTCAAACAGGGCTCTAAACTTTAGTCCTTGGTGCAGGCTCACAGACTTGTATACATCAGGCCTCCAACTTCTGGACATGCAGATCCATGGTCATTGAGATGGTGGTGATTAATAGGAATCTTGGCTTTCTGGTAGGAGAATGGAAAGCACACATACAGGCAGCAATGTTTGAACTCCTTTCAGGAATATGCATGTGCTCTTACAGGGATGGGGAGAAAAACGTGATTCGGATTTAGTAAAATAGAGAACTGGAGGATGATAAAAGATCTATAATGGCGTCACCAAGATGTGGAACATGGTTAGTTATTCACTATGTCAGGAAGGTCTTTGGATAATGCTGAGTTAAATTAATCCAGAAGGTTTTGCAGGAGGTGTGATGATATTAGTTTTGCTGTCCATGAAGTTCTGAATTCAAACAAAGATCTTAAGACCTATTCAATATAGATCTCTCCCAGTACCCTCACAAAAGGGAGATTATACTGTTTAGCCACCTACTTTTCAGAGGCTAGATCAGTTCCCTGTTTGTCCTCCATGGTGAGATTAGCTGCCAATACCCACTATTTGACGGTGGATACTCCCGCCCCTATCGAGGAAAAGATGCTTCCTGCTAGCAAAGTAGTTTAAACACAGTTCACTTATTTTTAGTGACACACATTTGAATTTAGATAA
This sequence comes from Mobula hypostoma, assembly GCF_963921235.1. Taxonomy (NCBI): domain Eukaryota; kingdom Metazoa; phylum Chordata; class Chondrichthyes; order Myliobatiformes; family Myliobatidae; genus Mobula; species Mobula hypostoma. Next base: position 28,673,305 of record NC_086121.1, on the reverse strand, counting down.
AATTCTTAAAACACATTTAATGTGCACAGGGCATTTCTATCTTATAAAAGGTTTTCAAATTACAAGCAATTTCTAAAACACAAAGAATTTCCAAAACACAAGTACAATTCCTATAAGCTAAAAAGACATTCCAGTGAGTCACCCATCACAGAAATCAGAGGCTGAGGAATGGATTCTAGTCACCAAACTTTCTGTCATTCTTCTTCTGGTTCATTAACCATTCCTAACAAGCCTGACTACTGATTAACATTTACACTGTTTTTTTTTGCTACTTGGTGACTTGACACACATGTAATATTTTTCAGATACTTTTGCTGAGAAATTCACACCAAGTGTCTAAAAGTTTCAGATCCCAGACACCCAAAATTAATGCTGTGAGGGCTGACTCTCTGAGTACCCAGTCTTCCAACTATTGATAGATAGGCTATTTGATGTACTAAGTGATAGTATCAGTCTGGTCTGCAAGCTTCCTTGAACCAAATAACTTAGCCAGTGTTGTCTGGTTTGATGCAAGCCTAATTAACTCAACCATTTTGTCTTACGCTGCCTCTCTTGAGCAATCAGCTTCGTACTGTGGGCCAGTGGTCTGTGCTCTCTATAGACAGTGGGCTGTTTGTTTGCAAAATTGTCGATTTTAACTTCAGACTGATTATCGCTTGCAATTTACATTAAGAACCTGAGGCTGGTTCATGTTTATGACAAGAAGCTGAGCAAGGAATAGTGACTGGGAGTTTAACTTACTCAAAAAAACCTCTTCGACCTCTGGAAGAGTCAACTGCTATGTTAGGAAGCTGAAGTTTCCAAAATGCAACCCCCCACCCCCCAGGTCCTGGACAGTGAATATATCACAGGGGAATCTGACAGTTGGCCTCAGTACCAAGTTACCATGATGGGAGGGAAGTAGGCTTGCCTCGTTGTCATGTTCTTTTGGAAAATTTCGGGTTGAGAAAGAATAAAGATCAGTTACGTTGAAATGGTGGAATAAGTCTTAATGATGGGCTGTATCCACTTACTGCAAATATTTTAACTATTCCACAGTTTCACCTGCTTGTTGTTCATTTGTTAAACAACTTGGCTAATTATCATTTTAAGCAGTGTGTTGTCAATTACTATTATTTGCTTAGCCATGTTATTATTGCATAAATTAACCATGGCTATTAGTGTAGAAGTAATCATAAGCATATCGCAGGAACAATTACCTGGTGTTGTAAAACATTAGTTTACAGGTGTACAACAGGCCTTGTTAGTCACTCATGATTGAGAAGCTTTTGAATTACAGCTACAAAGGTGTTATAGGCACATACTCACGTGGTCATACATCATGTCGCAGCCTCTACAGCCACAGTAATGATTTTGTTTTCCAGCCCATCTAAAATAGAGTTCAGAAGAATGAGAAGGGAATCTCATTGAAACTTATCAATCATTGAAAGGCCTAGATAGAGTGGATGTTTCCTATCGTGGTGGAGTCTTGGACCAGAGGGCTCAGCCTCAGAAAAGGACGTCCCTTAACAGCAGAGGTGAGGAGGAATTTCTTCAGCCAGAGGTGGTGAATCTGTGGAATTCATTGCCACAGATGGCTGTGGAGCCCAAGTCATTGGGTTGGGGATATTGATAGGTTCTTGATTAGTAAGGGCAACAAAGGTCATGGGGAGAAGGCAGAAGAATGAAGTTGAGAGGGAAAATAAATCAGCCATGATGAAATGGTGCTGCAGGCTTGATGGGCCATATGGCCTAATTCTGCTCCTGGTCTTATGGTTTTATGGCCTAAATAGAATCAGGCAAAAGGAAACAATGGCTCTTTTAGGAGCTGAAGCAGTCCCATTCAGCCAGACTTGTCAAATTCCATACACCTAAGCATCAGGAAGTTCTCAGCTTCTGTTCTACTGAGCCCTGTGATCTGATTTTCAAAGGCAACAGCATCCTGGAATGTCTGAATGAGAACTGGGGTTGTTATTTTGTATGTGGATTAGTAGCTGTCGGATAAGGGGTGGAATCAGGTATGACAGTAGCACCTCCTGCTATGGTAGAGTTTTAGGTTGATGGATAAAGGAAGACCTCCTTGCCTAAAGTGGATGGTGAGTTTCTGCAGTGTATATGTTAGTAAAGAAGAGGAAAGAAACTTTAGTTGTCTTCCCTTTGTGAAACCAATGACACAAACTAGTATAAAGACAGAAGATGCGGGAACAACTCAGCAGCTCAGGCAGCATCTGTGGAAAGAGTAATCATTAATGTTTCAGGCTAAAGGCCCTTTAGAAATGTTAAGAGTGGCTGGATCTCTTCCTTCTAGGCCAGAAAAAGCTGAAAGAGAGCTTCAAAATAACAGAAGTTTTGATTGATGTAGAGAGGCTGTTTCCGTTTGCAAGGGAATTTCAAATCTAGGGGCCGTAAATGTCATCTAGTTACTAATAAATATGGAATTCAAGGCAATTCACTTTACCCAGCAAATGGTTAAAGCATGGATTCTCCAGCAGAAGTAATTGTCACAAATAGGAGGAGGGAAGGAACTGAATTAAAAGTTGTGCCAGTGGAGGGGTGGGAGACAGCGCATATAGATCACAAACTTCAGAATGGGCCTGTTCTGTTAAGGAGGCTGTTGCTGTGCCATTAATTTGATATAAAAATTACTATTTTTAATGTAGTCAAATCAGTTTACAGGAGCATAATCAGAAAATAATGAGCCAAAGGAGATGGTAAGAGTGTGATAAAATCATTAGTTAGCAATAAGTTTTCGGAGGGTCCAGTAGTAAGATGGTAATGTGCAGAGGTACAAGAAGGCAATTCCAATCTAAGTGGTTGAAGATGTGGATGTACATATTGTATAGTGGCACACAAGTTGTCATCTGGGGAAACGTTGAGCTCTGGGGAGGTTACATGGCCAGAGTTATAAAAACATAGAAGGATTTAAACACAGTAATCTATTTTCAATTGGAAATATTGGTAGATCTTGAGACAAAGTAGGTCAATAATGATCAGCATAATCAGCACTGGTAGCAGAACATGTAATAGTGTTCCAGAAAGTGGAGAAAAAGAACCTCAACAAGAGTATTGAAGTAGCCTGGTGGTGTTAAAGGTAAACTTGAGAATTACAGCAGTAAGTGGGTAGTGGTGGGTGACGATGTCCTTGTTGAAGTATGATGGGGTCAGTAATTCATTGTACTCTAGGTATGATAGTAAGGTTGCAAACTATCTGCTGTAACCATAAAATGCTGACCACAAAGGGGGTGGAATCTGTGAGGAGAGAACAAAAGTTGTAACGGGGCAGACGTGATGTTTTGGTTCTCTTCATGTGTAAGTGGAGAAAGCTAGAATTCATCTACAGGATATCAAAGAGTTAACATGGTATAAGAGTGAAAAGGTAGAATGATACATGCTTAATAAAGGCATGGGAGGGGAAATGGAGTAATATAACTATATCAAGTATAACCATAACCATATTCAAATAACAAGCCATGGATGACAAAGGACATTAAGGACATCCTGAACGCTAAAAAGAGGGCGTTTAGAGATGGAAATAGGGAGGAGTTGAGGGCAATACAGAGTGACCTGAAAGCCAGGATCAGGGAGGCTAAAGACAGGTACAGGAGGAAACTTGAGTGGAAACTCCAGCAGAACAACATGAGAGAGGTCTGGAGGGGGATGAGGACCATCACTGGGGTTCCGGCAAACTAGCAACAGAGGAGCGGAAGGCAGTGTGGACAGGGCCAATGAACTTAATCTGTTCTTTAACAGATTTGACAGTGTGACCCCTGCCCATCCCACACATGAGCCATCTGTTGTCGGCCCCCAACCAACACATATTCCACTCTCCCCTCCTACCCCTCCTCACAGTCCCCCACCCTGCTCTCATGACTATACCCCTTCCCCACATGAAACCACCACGGTGGGCTTCACAGCTGAACAGGTGAGAAGACAGCTGAAATGTCTCAACCCAAGCAAGGCTGCAGGACTGGTTGGTGTCAGTACCAGGGTGCTCAAAGCCTGTGCCCCTCAGCTATGTGGAGTACTTCACCATGTATTCAACCTAAGCCTGAGGCTCCGGAGGGTTCCTGTACTGTGGAAGACGTCCTGCCTCGTCCCTGTGCCGAAGACGCCGCACCCCAGCGGCCTCAATGACTACAGACTGGTGGCATTGACCTCCCACATCATGAAGACCCTGGAGAGACTTGTTCTGGAGCTGCTCCGGCCTATGGTCAGGCCAGACTTAGATCCCCTCCAGTTCGTCTACCAGCCCCGACTAGGAGTTGAGGATGCCATCGTCTTCCTGCTGAACCGTGTCCACGCCCACCTGGACAAGCCAGTGAGCACTGTGAGGGTCATGTTTTTTGACTTCTCCAGTGCGTTCAACACCATCCGCCCTGCTCTGCTGGGGGAGAAGCTGACAGCGATGCAGGAGGATGCTTCCCTGGTATCATGGGTTCTTGATTATCTGACTGGCAGACCACAGTACGTGTGCTTGCAACACTGTGTGTCCGATAGAGTGATCAGCAGCACTGTGGCTCCACAGGGGACTGTCTTGTCTCCCTTTCTCTTCACCATTTACACCTCGGACTTCAACTACTGCACAGAGTCTTGTCATCTTCAGAAGTTTTCGGATGTCTCTGCCATAGTTGGATGTGTCAGCAAGGGAGATGAGGCTGAGTACAGGGTTACGGTAGGAAACTTCATCACATGGTGTGAGCAGAATTATCTGCAGCTTAATGTGAAAAAGACTAAGGAGCTGGTGGTAGACCTGAGGAGAGCTAAGGTACTGGTGACCCCTGTTTCCATCCAGGGGGTCAGTGTGGACATGGTGGAGGATTACAAATATCTGGGGATACAAATTGACAATAAACTAGACTGGTCAAAGAACACTGACCAGGCTGAGGGTGGCAGACACCAACAGAATCAACAAACTCATTCGTAAGGCCAGTGATGTTGTGGGGATGGAACTGGACTCTCTGACGGTGGTGTCTGAAAAGAGGATGCAGTCTAAGTTGCATGCCATCTTGGTCAATGTCTCCCATCCACTACATAATGTACTGGGTGGGCACAGAAGTACATTCAGCCAGAGACTCATTCCACCAAGATGCAGCACTGAGCATCATAGGAGTTCATTCCTGCCTGTGGCCATCAAACTTTACAACTCCTCCCTTGGAGGGTCAGACATCCTGAGCCAATAAGCTGGTCCTGGACTTATTTCATAACTTACTGGCATAATTTACATATTACTATTTAACTATTTATGGTTCTATCACTATTTATTATTTATGGAGCAACTGTAACGAAAACCAATTTCCCCCGGGATTAATAAAGTATGACTATGACTGTAGTCTTATAGCTTTGTGGATGAGGGAGAAAGTTGGGTAGATCCAAGGGTAATGTACAGGAAGATTTCAATCCCATCAAGCCAGACACTGGAAGAGAGGAGCTGAAGGAAAATAGTGCACTTAGATTCAGAGAAGGATGTCCGTGGATGACATATGTGCAATAGCCATGGTTATAAAAGATGGCACTGGACATTTTGAGTAGGGTTTTATCTATGTGATCTTTTGGAGATTGTTAGGATTCATTCATGGTTCGAAGGCAAACAGTCTGCCTGACAAGGTAGAAATGAGCTCAGATCCATATGGAGCCCCTGCCTTGTGTGGCTCAGTAGTTCCACAGGAAATAGATTTTCAACAAAAGTCACAGAGGGGAATCTGACATTGATATTTAATTGGATGCATAATAATAATTTATTTAGACAAATGCTCCTTTACGTTCACAATAATTGAACAGTTTGAAGCAGCTCCATATTAGGCAGCAGAATATTACATTTAAATTATTTGGACAGTGGAGATTAATGAGGCATTAAAATGACTGACTCTGTTAGTTAAACAATTAATATTTTTATATTTGTTTATGTGACAGCTCAGGGCGTAAATCTGCTGCATTATTTTGTTCCATTTTTTTCTTGTTCTTCACAAAGCTACAACACAGCATCCTGGGGTCCTTGAAAGCTGCGCACATTTTTCATTTGCCACCTTGTACTTTGGAGTATTGGCACTCATGGTAGCTTCAGAGTCAAATGTAATTCCATTCTCAACTTTCTATCATTATGATCAGAAGCAGGAATAGTACTGCTATTCCAACCCACTCCTCCTTTGAACAGGGATACTGTGATATCCATAATGCCAAAGTAACTGTGATCAAAAAACCAAACATGGACCAGAATCAGAGCCTTTCCTGGTCACTGTGGTTAAGTGCCAAATTGCATTGTCCGTCATTCACTTAGCTGACATGAAGCCTTACGAAGAAATCGATAGCACCATTATTGGTAGCATCATTCAGTAGTCAGCACTTTGATCTACAGTAATATGTCATGATCCAACTTCCAACATAAAGCCCAACACGTACCATAAGAGAATAAATAGATCAGGAACGGGCCAAACGGCCTCATAAGCCTGGTCTGTCACCCAGCAAATTGTGGCTCAAACTCAGATGTATTGGAATGAGTAGATATGGTTAGATGAGGTTACTTAATCATCTGAGTAGAGTTCAGCAGTGATTTTTATGCTGCCTAGAGCCTGAGCAGATAATGTAGTTTTACCACTACTGGGTTCATGTTTGTGCCTTTGGGCAGAGTTCATCTTCAGGAGCTGTCTGCAGTGATACTTCAGAATAACATCTACATTTAAATCACTGAAAACATAAAAGAGTACAAAGCTCCCTGACGACATAAGGGTCAATCTTATACTTGAAAGCATTCTTTTATTACCATAGCCAGGACTGGATGAAGAATCAACCATTGTGTATTTATTATTTAAGTAATATTTGAGTGATCTTGTATGTATGTATATATATATATATATATATATATCAATCTTGTTTGCATTCTTGTTTGTTTAAGTAATTAATTATGGGTTATATGTAAAAATATGTTACTTTCATAAGCCATCACACTACTACGTGATACGTGCGCACCTCGCTTAAAGTAAACTCGAATTTAGACCCGCATTTCAGACTCCCATGTTTTCCCGAAATTAGTTTAATGTTTTGAAGTTACAAAACATAACATCAACCTCATCTGAAATTCTTCTATAATTGTTCCTTGATTAACTTGCTGTTGCTCATGACCCTTCTCATTCTTTATTTTGATATCTTTCCTCTCTCCCTTTCTACCGCACTTTCCTGCCCCGCCACACCCTGTCTATAGCTTATCCCCCTCTCATGATTTTCTCTTTCACTTGCACACACCTCTCTCACTCGGCACCCTCTTACTTATGCCCTTTTTCATATTTGTGACACTTTTCCTCTCTCACCATCAGAACAAGGATCACTCCTCCACATTCCTGAAACCCAGTGCATGAATCTCCTTTGCCAAAGGTCTCAGTGAAGGTTGTCGATCAATCTTCTCAATGTAGCAGAACACACTGCGGAAGCTACGAAGTGAAATCCAGAGCATTAATGGCAGAAATCTAAATGAAAATTCGAAAATGACTTGGTGCCACTGGTGGTTAATCAGAGATTTCCAAAATGATTAGCAAGAGGAATGCCATTTCATTAGGATCCATTAACAGCGAGAGATGAGGCACGAACAAACATAGCTTATTCAGGGTGCCGTTGGATAGTTTGTCCAGTGAGAGAACTCCGTGACATTTTATTTAAAAGCCAATTATTGGTTTCCTTATTTTTATCACATTAAGGTAAACTGGTGCTGCTATTTCATAAAATCTCCAAACCAGCCTGTTTTAAATGACAGCTTAGTGTATAAAGTTCATCTCTGAGACATCTGAAACCTCCCTCAAAGGAGGAGATGGAGAGGTGGTGTAGTGGCATCAGCACCGGACTTCGAGGCGGCTGATCCTGGGTTTGAACCTGGCCGGCTCCTTGCACGCTTTCCACCTGTGCTGGGCTGAATGTCAAGCTAGCAACTCGGCTTCGTTAAAAAGCAGTCAAAAATACTAAAGAAACTAAAAAAATACAGAAGAAATACTAAACAAGGTTGCTGCACGATGCGGCACAAGGCACGGAAGGGAACAGCTGCAGAGGAATGTAGCCACGGACTATTGATCAAGATGTTTTCTTTCTCTTTTTCCCTCTACCTCTGTCTTTTTTGCTCATTCTCCCCTTTTACTGTTCATGCTTTCTTTCTTTATATCATTTTCCTTATTGTTCAAGCCTTTGCTCTCTTATGTTTATTCCCTCACTGTCTACCTACCATTCATGCTCTCTCTCTATTATTCATGCCCATTCTCTCTCATGATCCAGCCACCATCCTCTCTCTTTCTCTCTCTCACTGTCTCTCACTCTCTCTCTCACTCTCTCTCTCTCTCTCTCACATCCATATTCTTTCTTTCTCTGCTGCCCACGTTGTTTCTGTAATGGCGCTGTCCCATCTCTATCACTTGCCTCACTATTTTGCTTGTTCTCATTCAGGCTGCTCTCCACTGCTGGTCACAAGCCTGCAAACTCTCAGTTCCACTGTGAAGTGCCTCAGTAGTTAATTTGTAATGGCCTGTCAGAAGATGAATGAACTCTTGCATAACACACACACACACACACACAAACACTTCTTCTTCAGTTGTCCATTGAAATCCGATGATGATGTCCACTCCTTTAACGGTGAGATCTTTGATGACTATACAGTCCTAACCTGGACCCACAAGCTCTGTTGCAGGTGGGACATGTATATGTGGTAGTGGTGGCAACCATGGCTGCGTTTCTCCTGGCTCTCTTCTGCTGTCTTCTGGTTGTTCTTTCCATCTCCAGAATACGAACCCCATCCCTACACAGCTGTTGCCAAGTGGTACGGTCAGCAGCAACATCCTCCAGCTCCTCAGGTCTTCCTTAATGCTTCCTAAAAGCATTCTTCATCTGATCCTTATAGTGCTGCAGCTGAGCGTCAACCATGATGTAGCTGGTCATATAACACTCTGCGGGGTAGCCAACATGGGGGCATCCTTATCACGTGCCCCAGCCACTGCAGCTGACGCTGGGTGATCATGGCCTCAACACTCCTGCAGTTGGTCTTTACAAGTATTTCAGTGTGAGGCACCTGCTCACGTCAGGTAATTCCCAGGATGCGCTGGAGGCAGCTTATGTGGAAGCGCTCCAAGGACTTGATGTGACGGCTGTAGGTTACCCAAGCTTCACAGCTATAAAGGAGGGTGGTGACACAAACTGTTTGGTATACGGCGACCTTTGTGGAGGGACGAAGGCTCCTGTTCTGAAAGACTCTACGCCGAAGTCTCCCAAAGGCAGCTGATGCCTGTTTAATGTGGCTCTGGATGTCGTTGTCAATGCCGCTATCCTCAGAGAGAGAATGCTCCCCAGATATTTGAAAGATGGCACTACTGACAGCTTTTCATCACCAACAGTGAAGGCAGGTAGAGTGGGTGGGACACTGGTACTCCATTGGCAAACCACTTCTGTCTTGGTGGTATTGATAGTCAGTCCCATCCTGCTGTACGCTCTCACCGCCACAGCAAGGACAGTCTGAAGATCCTCCGGAGTGTGGGTCACAGAGCACAGTCGCCTGCATACTGCAGCTCCAGGACCCGCTCTCTACGGAGTTTGGTGGTTGCGTGGAGCCTCCTGATGTCAAAGAGCTTGCCATCTAACCTGACGTCCACTGCCACACCACTGCTGTCTTCAATCTCGTTGTGGAGAAGCTTGGTAACACACAAGAGGAAGATGTTAAAGAGCACTGGCGCTAGCACACACCCCTGCCTCACCCCTGTGCGTACGTAGAACATAGAATACTACAAGGAAGGGCTTGGACTCTTGTCCTCCTATGGTCACCCGAGCAGTCATCCCATCATGGAACTGGCGGAGGATGTTAACACACACACACACACACACACACACACACACAAATCTATAATCAACTTTTAAGCCAGTCTGTAGAGCAGAGCAATTATATCCCAAGCATTTTTAAAGGCATTTGGCTGTGCAAACAGCCTGTCCCTTTTTAATAAATTAATCCCACTTTAATCATATCCCTTAATCCTTTCTCCCTCCAGAAAAAAAATCTATTTGTATCCCTAACCTATTTATCCTGTCAGCTTCAATCTCCACCCCCATCCCTAGCCCTAGCAATTTATTCCCCAGCCTTCTAGTTAAAATGTCCTTTTAGTTTCCCATCCCACGTCTATTTATGTTACTAGACCCTAGTGTTCCTCTGTACAAAGCCGCCACTGTAGTGAAAATATTTGAGTGAATTTTGTGAGGTTCTCAGCAAGTCAGGCAGCATCTGTGGAGGGAAATGAACAACTGATGGTTCGGGCCCTGTTCTGGTTTACTTTACCGAAATGCAATACCTTGCACTTATCTGAATTAAATTCCATCTGCCATTCCTCAATCATGTTGTAATCCTAGATAACCTTCTTCACTGTCCACTATACCAATTTTAGTGTCAGCCACAAATTACTAACTATGTTACCTACATTCTTATGCAGATTGTTAACATCAGTGATCAACAACAGTCCTAGCACCGATCTCTGCAGCAAACCGTTGGTCACAGGCCTGCAAATCTGAAAAACAATCCACTACCACCACTCTCTGACTCTGACTGCTTAATCACCTTCTCCTCATCAAAAGCTATCTTCTTGACTCTGATTTCTCTCATAAGCTTAGTCCGGGGTTCCCAACCTTTTTTCACGCAATGGGCCCCTAGCATTAACCGAGGGCTCCATGGACCACAGGTTGGGAACCCTAACTTAGACAGTACGAAGATCTCAGCTTCTTCCAATTGCACAGAGCTCATCTTCTCCCCAGCCCTTCACTGCTATTGCTGCTGAATAGCTTATCCATGCTGTTGACATCTGGCTTTGATTCCTCTATCTGCCTGCCATCCTTAAGTTTGTGCAGCATTTGACCACCTTGTACCTATCCTTCACCACGCCCAACAAAGGTTCAGTACTTCCCTTTTCGCCCAACCGTCCTGATGAAGGGTCTCGGCCTGAAACATGGACTGCACTCTTTTCCATGGCTGCTGGCTGGCCTGCTGAGATACTCCAGCATTTTGTGCGTGTTGCATCAAATTTAAAATCATCATTCATCTTCAAGTCAGCCCATGGATCCATCCCTGCAATCTTGCAGAGTATTTTATTTCCTGCTTCTTATGGTTCTCCTATTTTACTCTCTCATATGCTACCTTCAATGTCTCTACCCTTCCCTAAACCACTCACTCTACTGTCCCTCTCCATCCATCTTTAGAAAACCTCCCTCTGTAAAAAGCACACTTAGTCAAATATTCTAAACCTAATTGCTTGTATCTATTTTTCTTTCATCCCCTCCCACATTGCACCTTTGAGCATTTTCTACATACAGGGCTCAAGCCAAAGGTGTTGTTATATAAACACAAACTGGTGCTGTTATTTTCTCTCAGTAAGGGCTCTAATCTCTTTCCCATGATTAGGTGAAGAGGGCTATTCATTGTCATTTCAAATGGAGTTTAATTGTCACCCTAAATAGCAGCAATGTGACTTCTAACATTTCGATGAGATGGCAGATCCCTGGAGCAGAAAAATTATTAAAGGAGATTAAAACAGGGAATTTTATCAAGAAATATTGGAGGTCACTGTTGTGGAGACATTCAACATAATTATAGCCTGCCCTCAGCGGATGGAGGGAGTATGAGGTGGAAGAACTAAAGATCTGTCACAATATAAGCATCCTGAATGGGAGTGTGGCTAATCGGAGAAACTATTACAGGAAACAATTTGCGGTAATGGCAACCTATGTGGAGGAGGAAGTAACACACATCAAAGTTGCTGGTGAACGCAGCAGGCCAGGCAGCATCTGTAGGAAGAGGTGCAGTTGACGTTTCAGGCCGAGACCCTTTGTGCGAAGGGTCTCGGCCTGAAACGTCGACTGCACCTCTTCCTACAGATGCTGCCTGGCCTGCTGCGTTCACCAGCAACTTTGATGTGTGTTGCTTGAATTTCCAGCATCTGCAGAATTCCTGTTGTTTGGAGGAGGATGTAGGTGCTGCAGTTGAAAATGGATTCTGCAATGTTGTTGTGATACTATGAATTATAGATTTCTTGACATAGTGCTCCCAGCAAAGTCTTACATGATATAATGTGAATCTCACAATGAACAGTAAAAATGGAGTGGCAGTGATGAATTCCACACCCAACTTCACCTGATTAGCCAAGCTTCAGACTAACATCACACCTGTAAGAAAGCACTTCTGTTAATATTCCTCCAGCTTGATGCTCCAATTAATTTTCATTCTAGATTGTATAATTGGATGTGGGAGCAGGGGTAGACTATGTGGAGAGTTGATCAATCGTGGCATCATAGCTGATTCTCCAACTCATGTCTGTTTCCAGCCCTGTTCCACAACTAACTGAAGCAACAGCGTTTATAAACTTAATGAAGAGATGCAAAACCAGGTGGCCAAATTTGCTGATAACATTAAAATTCATGGCAGAGTTAACATTGTAGCTGGAAGCATTAATTTACCAAGAAATCTTCACAGGCTATATTTGTTTATTCATTGAGGTGCAACGTGGAACAGGCCCTTTCGTTCCTTCAAGCCACGACGCCCAGCAAACCCCCGATTTAATCTGAGCCTAATCACGGCACGATTTACAATGACCAATTATCCTACCAATCGGTGTATCTTTGGAGCGTGGGAGGAAACCAGAGCACCCGGAGGAAACACACACAGTCATGGAGAGAATGTACAAACACCTAACAGGCAGTGGCAGGAATTGAACCTGGGTCGCCTTTACTCTAAAGGCTAACCACTACACTATCATGCCGCCCACAAATGAAACAACTATGGCGGATAGAATTCAATGTAGACAGACTTTGAACCTGACTTGTTTAGCATAGCAGCTCCTCTCAGTTGTTCATAGTTGCGCTGAGTTAGGAATGAGGGAAAGATGTCTCAGCCACCCTTCACTTCAAACATAATGTATTCTTAAAATCTGTATCTAAATGAAGCACTTCAGCAGGAAAGCAGCATCCACCACCCAGGACGTGCTCTCTTTTCACTGCTGCCATCAGGAAGAATATTCAGAAGCCTCAGGACTCACACCACTAGGTTCAGCAACAGTTACTGCTTCTCATCCGTCAGGCTCTTGACTCAAAGGGGACAACTTCAGTCAACTTCACTTGCCCCATCATTAAAATGTTCTCACATCCAGTGGACTCACTTTCAATGACTCTTCATTTCATTTTCTCAATATTTATTCCTTACTTATTTATTATTATTATTTATTTCTTTTTGTATTTGTACAGTTCCTCCAGCATTTTGCAGGCTGATTGAACGCCCAAGTTGGGGTAGTCTTTCACTGATTCCATTATGTTATTATTCTGTGGATTTATTGCGTATGCGTGCAAGAAAATGAATCTCAGGGTTGCATATGGTGACATATATGTGCCTTGATAATAAATTTACTTTGGACCTTGACTTTGAATATACCAGCACGATAGCTCCTACAGCCTATGCCAGATATTTGTGTTTTAAGTCTCCTGAACTGACAGCTTCTTTGCCTCAGGGACAACTTTATCTTGCTAGGAAGTAGTTTACAACCCAATTGTGTTTTTCTCTCAGTCACATTCAGTAGAGAAAGTACAGGTGAGAGACTTTGAGGAGTCTGATCTGCCCTGTTCAGTCATAAAGTTGGTCATCAGATTTTGTCTACTATTCCCAATTGAAACTCCCTGTCCCTTTTCTGCTCACCATCCAGTCAGTACTGATATTGCTGTTACTGAGAGAGGTGATAAAAGGAGAGTGAGGATTGGACATGGCATCCAACGCTCCTGCTTCCTTCTGTTAAGGAGACACAAGAGTGCAGATGCTGGAATCTGGAGCAAAATGACAGAAGAAACCGGTGGATTAGGCAGCATCTGTGGAGGGAAATGGACTAAGTCCAGATGATCGAAAATGCTAACTGTCCATTTCCCTCCACAGATGCTGCCAGTTTTAAGTTCTTGATACCTGCATCAATTTGCCCATTTGTGAGAGACCATAAGTTGCAAATTCTATTCTCTTACAATGGTTTTAAACTTCACACCCTATGAAAGTGTGAATTTCGATACATAATACACCAGTGTTTCCCAACGCAGTCCCTCAGGGAAAGCATTAGGAACAATGACAAAAGGGTTAAGAGGCTTCAAGAGCACTGAAATAATTTGTACACAAAGTTTACTAAAATAAAATGTTATTTTAGTACCGTGAGACGGCACTGTAGCATAGTGGTTAGCACAATGCTTTACAGTACCGGTGACCCCGGTTCAATTCCCGCAGCTGCCTGTAAGGATTTTGTACGTTCTCCCCGTGACCACATGGGTTTCTGCCAGGTGTTCCATTTTCTCCTCACAGCACAGGTTGGTAGGTTAATTGGTCATTGTAAATTGTCCCGTGGTTAGGCCCGGATTAAATCAGGGGATTGCTGAGTGGTGCGGCTCCAAGAGCAGGAAGGGTTTATTCTGCACTGTATCTCAGTAAATAAATCAATAAATAAATGAACATACTTGACGTGCTCGCTGCCCGATTCCTGTTAGCAATCCTTGAAAAACCTGAGGACATCATCCAACTCATTAACAGGAAATGGTGTGACACTTTTTTGAAATAGCCTACATTTGTTATTACAATTCATAATTTAAGTCAGAATAACTAATGCCAAAATTAACAAAAGCATTTTTGTTGGTCCACAGATCAAAAGGGTCATAAATGACAGTCAGTTTGAAAAACTTCTAGTTGGATTAGAGAAAATTGCATGGGGGGGCAATCAAGGATGTTGTTCAAAATTTTTTTGGCAACTACAGAACATCAAACTACCTGCGGTTGGTTGACAACATGCTTCAAGAATACAAAACCATGTTACTAAAAATTCATCTTCTGCATTCCCATTTAGTTCTTCCCTGCAAATCTTGGCACTGGCAGTGATGAGCATGGTGAAAGGTTTCACCAGGACATTGTGGTCATGGAGATACGGTAATCAGGGCAACTGGAATCTATCAGTGTTGGCTGTAAGGAGACTCTGAAAAGCATGAACAAAGCATTTTTTGCTTGGTTGAACTATTGCAAAGCGTCAAATCCATTATGCAATTAAACACATTATATTCAATAAAAGTCAATTTCTTGCTTCTCTAAATTCTTATGCGATACAAGTAGTCTGAAATTATATTTGCATTCAGCTTCAAGTGATCTATCATAAACAAAAAAAAATTCTGAGGAAGCAATACTTGTGAAAAAATGTGTTGTCCGGTGTTATTATTACATGTACAAAAATACGGTGAAAGACATTTCTGTTTTGCAGTTCATCTAAACAGATCAAGCCACTGATAATTCTACTGAAGTATTAAAAAGAAAATAGAAGGCAGAATATAGCATACCATTTTAGAGAAAATAGATGGATAGATAGACAGACATACTTTATTGATCCCGTATGGGTAATGGGTAAATGAGTAAAAATGCAGTGAAGGAAGTTAAATAAGGTCCAAGGGCTACAACTAAGTAGACTGGAGATCAAGAGATTCAACAGTTTATCTTTTAGCATATGAGATGTCTGTTTACGAGTCTGATTGGGGCAGGATAGAAGCTGTTCTTGAGTCTGTTGGTATGTGCTCACAATCTTTTGTATCTTGGGTTAGAGGAGAAGAGAGAATGACCAGAGTGGTCCTTGATTATACTAGCAGGGTCCCATGCCATTGGTCCAAAGAGAAATCAATCCAGTCTCCCCTTCAGTTAATATACCCTTCTATCTCTAACTGATATCCTCTTCGTGCTCTCCTCCTCTTCAATGAATACCTCCCTTTGTTCTTTCTTTCACTCCGATTTTCAGTGTCTCAGTAATTTCTGGAAACTATTTGATAGAGAATTCTTTGGCAACGAAGACGCTCAGTAGAATTACATTATTTCTCTTTCTCAATGGAAAGCACTATCTTCCTGCCTTCGCATTCCAAGTGTAATGGCAGAGTTGCTTAGAAACAGAGATCCTCTCATGTGTCAACTCTAATATTCTGACTATTCTTTTGCTTTGCCATTTTCACTGGGGAATGTAAAAATGCCTTAGGTGCCGTGTGATGCTGATAAAAAAGACTTTCTAATTTTCACTCACTCATTGTTGACGCTGATGTATTATTCCTTGATACCAGGTGACAGATGGAGGAACTATCAAACAGAAAATATTCACATATGATGCCCTGTTCTCTACAAATTACACTCATATTGATGAATATCAGAAGAGGGAAGACTTGGTCTACCAGTCCACTGTGCGGTAAGTCAGTTCTACCTGTTCTCGATAATGATGGCCCTGCCTAATTTACACAGAGCAAATCACTGCTGATAGAATAGATGAGAAACTATCATGTAGGGCTGGCTGGTGGCGCAATGACTTCAATGCCGGACCCGGGAGCGGAGGTTCCCGGGTTCGAAACCAGTCGGGTCTGTCCCGATTACGCTTTCCATCTGTGCCGGGTGTAGTGTCGAGATCGCAACTCGACCTTGTAAAATAAAGGGAAAATACTGTGAATATGTCTGTGTGAGGAATGGCACGCCACACAGTCTCTCTCTCGCTCCGTGCCTTGTAAAAAGCCATGAAAAAGACATCATCACGGATGCACGCACGGACACGCAGACGCACATGTGCAGATGCACACGCAAAAAAAAAGAAAGAAACTATCGTGTTATTTTCAGGCAAAAGCACCTGTCATAATGTGATCATCGATGTTTTGGAAGGCCATTTACCTCTGCTATTTAACAAATAAAAATAAGCTTTCAAATCTCTCTGATATAATTGGTTCCTCATTCCACCTCCAAATCTAGCTGGACATAGCTGGATTTGTGTGAAAGTTCTTTCTCCTCTTTTTCAATAAGGAAGCAGATAGCAGCTGCTGTAATAAGGTGATGCCATGTCAATCTCCATGGAACTTCACATCGAACACTTGTCACGTCTAGGGTTCACATAAGAAGTATTCATTTGGTGGGCATGTACGATCCAAAATTTGCTGGTCTTTACTTCAACAAAGATTGAATACTCAAGTGAAGAATTTTGATGAGTCTTCAACTGGAAGACTACTTTTAACCTTCATCACCAGAACTCAAAGAAACATTTATTAACCACGTGGAACAGAATCACCAGAATGACCCCAATGGTTACATAATGAGGACAGGTCTGTTTTTCTGAGAGTTCAAAGTTAAGAAGCAATTTAATTGGGGTGTTTAAAATGATAAAGGCATTTGCTAAAAAAAATTACAGAGAAATGTTTGTTAGGGAAATCCAGAACAAAAGGGAATAGATTTTAAAACAGAACTAACCATTTTCAATGTGAAGCATATATTTTCGTAGGATGAAGATATTTGAATGGCAGAATAAGCACAATGGGCCGAATGGCCTCTGCTTCTCACTATGACTTGATTTAAGCTTATCTCCTTTGGGTATAAAGCCAGGGCTGCACTTGGCAGCATGTTATTTGTAATCAGGCGCTCTCTCAGCACAGGGAACATATTGCACAGAACCTTATCCTGTCACACTGTGGTCAGCTTGTGGCCGGCTTCACCTCTCCATATAGATGTTTACTGGGAATTGTGGCTTTCAGCTCAATCAGTGAGTAATGCTGTTTTATACTCTGGTTCCATTCTCTGTGGGATTCCCTTTAATGTGATTGCTGGGTAGGTTTTGTGAACGGGGCTTCTTGACACAGATAATGTGGGGAAAGGAAAGGAAGTACAAGACATGAATTAAGTACAGAGTTCTTCCTTTGTGCCAGTTTCCCATCCCCAATTCCAATGTTGCTCACTAAACCAAGCCTTTCATTCCCTCCCATCTTGGTGGGTAAAGAGCCCATTCTGGACTCAAATCATAGCAGGCCATGACCAAATTAGCATATTCATAAATATGCCTCCCTACCAACCATGTGACTGGAACTTTGGAACGAGTCTTGTAGGTGCCGAGTTGCTCTTTTGAGTTGCCTGTTTTGATCCAACACAATGCATATCTGATGGTATTTCAGCATAGCTACCACAGGAAGAAACAACCTACACCACATCAGATGTGAGTGACTGGCCTGATACCACCCCCTCACCACCTCTGCTCTTTGCCTCCAAACTTTGTGAAAGATGGAGAGAATCCAAAACAATCCCTGTCATTATTGATTAAACACTTCTCGCCTCACAGCTTGACAAATTTGATTGTAAGAATTATTTGATATTGGAGTGGTGATGAACTGATTAAATTTTCAGCAAAATCCAATTTTTACTTCGCAGAAAGATGTCTGAAATACTTTTGCTGGCACTTGATCTCCTCTGTGTGATGGATTTTGATAATTTTCCAAAGTGTGCTGTTGAGTTTCATCCTCGCCTGATTATGATATCTTTCTACAGTAATTTCTGACAGTCTGGACAAAAATATGCACAACAAAGTCCCGATTATGTTATGGGTCAACAGTGATCAACGGAGAAATGATCAGTTCATCAGAATCTCTTTAAGCAAAGCTACTTTTGAAATCTAATTAGGATACTAACTCAAGAAGTCAAATTTCAACACTAATTAACTCTTGACATTCCTAATAAGATGGAGCTTGTACAGGAATTGCCAATTTCTCTGTAGTAGCTGTTAATTGCCTTAGATAATCTTTCCTATTACCAATCTCTAATTTTTTTTCCGTGCGCTCGTGTTATTCCTCTGTATTTTTCATCTTGCCTCAAAAATATAAGCCCCCATGAACTTCATCCTTACAAAGAATTTCTATGTAGAAATACTCTATGCCATATTATCATATTTTCTTATGAAACCCCTTTTTACTGGGTGTCTCTAGAGATGTGGCTCGTTAGCCCCTCATTAACCACCACCAAACTCAGCAGAGAGAAAACCAGCTTTCTCAGACTCCATACGTTTAGGGCCGGTGGGACTTGGGTCCCACTAAAACTGGGAAGCTGGGATGTCTCACCTACCTGAACCCTGATCTGTGTGACTACTGTGTAACTACTGCCCCATGCAATTACCTATCAGCAAGAAATAACAGATCATACACTGCATACAATTATAAAGAAAGTATATTTATGAATGTTAATGTAACCAAACTGTTATTAAAAAAGAAAGGGAAAAAAGGAAAAACAATAGAGCCCAAAATAATTAGAACAGTCATATGTGCACAAGTTGGAGCTCAAATCTTCCAAAAGCTGATGTGTCTGATGTATTCACAGCACCAACTCCTATTCACCAATCACCGGTACGGCTTCTCCTCTTGGACTCTATTGACTTGTGCATTCCCCTGGGATTGAATCCCTCAGCCGGATCTTTCGAACTTTTCTCTTCATCTCCTGCTGAAACGACCTCCACCCAATGTCCATCACAAAACCTCTCTACCCAGTGTTCTCTAGAACCTTCTCCCAATTTCACCATCCTGATTAGATGACACAACATTCCTAAGCATGAGCGTCACAACCCCTTATCTTTAATGGTAACCTAAACATGACCAGCAGAACACACAGCTTCTACAGAAAGCCATTTAATGAAATACCTTACAATACTAGCAGTAAAAGCTTAAACAGGGGGTTGCACTCTACCCTCAGCAAAAATAGTCATGTCCTCATGACTTTGAAATTTACCAACCCATCATTAATAACAGTTTTCAAAGGAATTTTGTGTCATGACCTCCGATCCATTTGTGACATATCTCACTAGGGGGATAGATACAACACTCTGTTCTCCCGGTGCATTAGAGGCCAGCCTATCTGGGGGTTTCCTGACTCTTTGAGGACTCCTTATCCCATCTTCCGCTTCTTAAGTCTCAGACACTCCTTGAAATCCTTTCTGTCTACTTGGAGAGGCCTTCCCCTGTTTATTACTTATGCCCTCCTGTCTCTCCACTGATTCTCTTTCTGTTCTCCCACTTCGACACAGAGTCCTCCTACTAGCTGTAGGATCCACCTCAGGCTCTGGGTCAACACACACATCCTGTCCTTGAGGTAAAAGGTGGTTCTGACTGAGAATTTTGCCAGGCCCATAACTGTCTTCTGGTTTCACCTCTTCCAGGGTGGACCTGAGCACTATGAGATCATCAAGGTACATCACTACCTCAAGCAAGTTTCTCCATGAAATGTTGGAAAGTAGCTGGTGCTCCTAATATGCCTTGGGGCATTCTTTCAAGTTGAAAGAATCCAAGGGGACATATGAATGCCGTCTTCTCTTTGTCAGCTTCACTCATGAGGATCTGATAATACCCACTCCTTAGATCCAGCACACCGATACATTTCACTCCACTCAAGCAGGCCAGTGCATTCTCGATCCACAGAACAGTATACTGGTCAGGGACTGTATGTTGGTTCAGTGTTCGATAGTCAACATACATTCGTACATTCCCATTCTTCTTCATCACTGCTGCTATGGGTGACACATAGAGACTCTGTGACTCAATGATAATCCCAGCTTCCTTCAGTTTCAGCAGATGCAGCCAAACATCCTCCACCTCTGCTGGTGCTAATCGCTGAGCTCTTTCTCTGAAAGGGCTGTCCTGTGTCACTCAGAAGGTGTGACGAGTCTCATCAACCCACAACAATCTTGTCAGCAGAAAAGCCATCTTCAAACTTTAACATCTTCTCCAACAGTCTCCACTTCCAACCCTCAGGTACCAGGGAGTCATCAAAGTTGAATGATTTGATTGTCAACTTGCCTGATCCAGAAGATGGTCTCCCTCTTGGTTTCCTCAGAGGGAAACTAGACATTTACTGTCACTGTTAAAAGATGTGCCATCGGCATCCCCTGCCTGAGGGTGGCCTCTTTCTCTGAAGTGTTCCTGACAATCACTGTCATCCTGTTTACTTGTACAGCTGATGGGCTCTGCAGTTCAGGCCTCACCAGTACCCCGACAGGTGAGTGTGACTCCACTTCATGGTCTTCCGGAGCACCCACCAGGTGGGTCTCTGCATCAGGCATTCAGGGAAATCTGGGGTTTCCCATCACTCTAGCTACTTCCCCAGGCTGTAACATGATGGGTTTGAACTGGGTATACCACACAGTTCCTCGTTTGTGCTCATCATCCAGCACTTTCTTGAAAACAGCTTTGAACACCAGTGGATGGACAAAATTTTCAGAAAGCTCTCTGCAGTTCTTTCCTTGCAGGCTCCCACTTGCCTCCTCATAACAGGAGAATTTGTTCTCACAAGAATTGAAGCATCACCCTTCTCAATCAATTCCGGACAGACCAACACTAACATTTCAAGGGCCTCAGCTATTCCAACATTTGCCTCTGAAAACTCCAAATTCAATGACAAGTAACTATCATACGGGTAGTCATCAGTACTAAAGCCCCAAAACTCTAGGACACTGAGTGATGTCAATGGTAAATGTATCAAATACTGGTTGTAGAAAGATCTGTACAGCAGAGTAACCCGAGATCCTGTGTCAAGTATAGCTCTAGCATAAATACCCTCCATTAGTAGGGATACACTGGAGCTTGGCCCCACTAACCTTTCAGGAATAGGGTTTCACCCTGTGGAATATTCTTTGATACATTGATTGGAATATGTTCTCTCTGAGACGTCAGGCCGTAACAGACAATAGCAGTTGCTCTCCTTTTCTAGGGACCCCGTTAAATAACAGCCCTCCATTTAGTACATCCCACCAGCGGGTCCAGCTCCCTCTCAGCTTTGTCATGCTTGGTACAGCACCAGCCGATATCAACTGAGATACCTCAGCTCTAAAATCTCTCACGAAGTCCTGTAAAGCCCCCGCCTGTGTGACATCAGGGGTCACTTCGGCAACAGAAGCTACTACCGAGGACTGTGCCCTGCCGACGAGGGCCTCCCGCTGCTCCCCATCACGTTTTCCTCCTATCTACTTCCCTGATCAACTCAACAAACGAGGGAGGGGGCACATCCTATGAGACATTCAGAGGCTTAAAGCAATCACATCACGTGACTGTGTGCCCTTCACCACTTGGTACATCATATATCGATTCACATGAGCCAGTTGAATGGCCCCTTCATTCTGTAAGCAAACCAGCTGTCTCCCTAGTCGAAAAATGTAGGCAGGAAATTTCTCCCCTTTCTCCTGAAACAAGCGCCTAACCCCGTCATAAGCTCCATTGGGTTTCCTGTCATGCCACAAATGCTTTCTAGTGCTTGCATGTAGCTCGCAGAAGTGGCAAATGGGTTCTCTGGCTTTAAGAACTTCACCATCTCAGCAGCCAGACCTTTTAGATTCTCTACCAGTTGCTGTCTTTTCACAGAGCACTGCCACTCATCCAACACCTGAGATACCTGTTCCGCCCAAGTCTCATATTTCTCCTCCTAGTCGGGGGTGGGCTTCACTCCTGAGAACATTCTCACTCTACGATAACTTTGACTAACCACCTGTGCACTTTGCCATTTATCCACCAGGGACATTATTGGTGACGCCAACTTAGAATCTTCACCCCTCACTGGAGGACTCATGACAAAACTCCCTCCCCTTTCTCTGCGGAAATGAGAGCAACCTGTCTTTAAAGTCCTGCCCTCAGCTACAGGAGACTCGACTCCCAATTCAGTACCCTCAGCGACACTCCACTCTTCTCTGAGAGTATGGATGGCCCATGACCCTGCCTCTCCATATACCCCAAGAGTAACAGGCAGATCCATTCCGATCATGTCATTGGTAGTTTGAACTAAAACGATACCATTGCCCACCGTTTAGTCAAACTGCCATTTCATGATCGTAACTTTCCCTAAACTTAAAACCCTTATCAGCAATTCATCTGGGCTACGGATATCCACCCCTCAAAGTACAAGCTTTAGTTACAAGTGATCTTTTTGAATTGCAGCAGTGCTTAATCACTTCCCCAGGCCAGTGGTCCCCAACCACCCGGCCGCAAAGATATGCTACCGGGCCACGAGGAAACAATATGATTTGGCGATATAAAACGATATGAGTCAGCTGCACCTTTCCTCATTCCCTGTCACACACTGTTGCACTTGGACACCGCCCCCCCCCCCCCCCCGGTTGTCCGGTCCACAAGAATATCGTCAATATTAAACTAGTTCGCGGTGCAAAAACGGTTAGGGACCCCTGCCCCAGGCAATAGTTTAACACAGGCTTAAATACACAAACTACTTAATCAATTCTTTGAGCAATTGTACAGTATTCGCCAAATCAAATCCCGGATGAGCCCCCACAATAAAACTCCCTTTTACCAGGCATCCCTGGAGATGCAGCTCGTTTGCCATTTGCTAACTGTCATCAGACTCAGTGGTAAGAGAACCCCCTTTCTCAGACTTCGTACCTCTCGGGTCAATATGACTTGGGTCCCACCAAAACTGGGAAGTTGGGTTGCCTTGCCCACCCGAACCCCAATCTGTGTGAATACTGTGTAAGTACTGGCCCCATGTAATTGCCTGTTGGCAAGAAGTAACAGATCACACACAGCATGCAATTATAAAGAAAGTATATTTATAAATTTTAACTGAACCAAACAGTTATTAAAGAAGAAAGAAGAAAAAAAGAAAAAAAAACAAAAGGGCCCATCATAATTAAAACAGTCAAATGTGCACAAGTTAGAGTTCAAATCTTCCAGAAGTTGATATGTCCGGTGTACTGACAATGCCAACTCCTATTTACCAATTGCCGGTAGGACTTCCCCTCTTGGACTTCATCAAGTTGTGCATTCTGTTAGATCGAATCCTATGGCCAGTTCTCTAGAACAACTTCTTTCTCCATCTCCAGCCAAAAAGACATTGACCCACCTCAGTGTCCATCACAAAACCTCTCTGCCCAGCGTTCTCTAGAACCTTCTCCCAAATCCACCATCCTGATTGGATGACACGGCATCCCTAGGCATGAACATCACAATGACCCCTTATCTTTAACGGTAATCCAACCACAACCAGCAGAACACACTGCATCTACAGAAAGCCATTAAATGAAATACCCTTCAACATTAGCAGTAAAATCTTTAGCAGGGCATTACACTTATGACATAGAAGGACACCATTTCCACCCTTCAAATCTAAGCCATTTTACAGAGTAATCCCATTCTCTCACTAATTCCCCTGTAACCTATTTATTTTTTTTTTACATTTCCATCAATTCCAGCTCTGGATTTTGCCATTCACCTGCACGGTTTGTCGTGTCCCATGAACTTACCAACCTTTACATTTATCATATGTGGGAGGAAACTGGAACACTGATGCAGACACAGGGAGAATGTACAAACTGCAAATAGGCATCACACAGGGTAAGGATTTTGAACTTGTATCACTGGGACCGTTCAGATGCATCGTCTAGTACTGTGACTTTCTTTTTCTCTATCTACCTCCCTTACTCCAGCCCCCCTCCTACAACCCACAGGATTGAATCACACAGTACATCTTCTGATACAAGCCCTCGGCCTCTTTAATTGACCTCTCTACCTCACTCTCTCTTTCAGGAGGGTCTTCAGGAGGTGGTGACTGCAGTGCAAAGGCTCCTAGTGCAGTGCAAATCTTCAATAGTTGCCAAATAAGATAATTCAGAGAATAGTTTTTAACCTTGCGTTATTGATGGCAGAAACACACTGCCAACTGGCTGTTTGCCAACATTGACAGAATGACTCTAGGTAGCAAACTGTGAAGCAAAGAGTTTCAGTGAAACTGTTTTTACTTCTGTATTGTGCCTTCATACAATCAATCACGGTTATTGAAAGTCCTTATGATTTGCTTAGCTGTCCTTTTGTTTCAGGTCCAAATGCCAAAGGCTTAATTTTTGTCAGTTTCTTTAAAGATATTGTTGTGTTATTTTACAATCATCATTTATCAAGTGGAGACAGAATTGTCATACCTTCCATAGGTGAATGGTTCACTGATCCTTATTGAAGATGTTCATACTTGAAGAACAATTATAGAATGGAAGAAACCTTATGGCTCAGAAAGAGGCCATTCAGCTCAAAGTGTCTGTGTCCATTAATAATCCTTCTACTAATTCAATCTTTGTCTCTGTGCTAAGCACAATAAGTTTTATATCCAAGACTCACATAAATTTAAATGATTTAATTAAGGCTAAGGGAAAGTTTTCAGAGACATAAGAGATTGCAGATGCTGCAAATGGAGCAACATACAAAGTGCTGGAAGAGCTCAGTGGTCAGGCGGCATCTATGGAGGAAAATGGTCAACCGAGCTTTCGCAGTCAAGACATTTCAGTAGTCCAGATGAAAGGTCTCAACCCAAAATGTCTACTGCCCATTTCCCTCTATAGATGTTGCCTGACTCGCTGAGTTCCACCTGCACTTTTTATGTTGCCTTAAGGCTGATTTATACTTCTGCATTAACTCGACGCCGTAGGTACGAATAACTGTGATTGGTTCGCTTGGTAGCATTGCATTTCCTCCTACGCTGCAATAGCTTCCCATTGGGCGACTGAAGGGCAGGGAAGGAACTCTGGCTGCAATGCTTTCCATAAAGCTTTACAGACCTCCGAAATTATGGAGGACACATTTCGCTTTTACAAGAAAAGGCGGTCACTTTAAACTTGTTCACCCTGAAAAAGACTACCATGACCATGAAGCCTTGCGCAGGCAGGTGCGTGCGCATGCGCGATGTGCCCGAATTGCAGAGCAACACAGACATACCAACGCACAAGTGAAAATGCTCACAATGCACTTAGGTCACTTGCGTAGGTTACAGCGTTGAGTTGACGCAGAAGTATAAATCAGCTTTTAGGGTTCCAGATTCTGGTTGTGCCTTTGAACTGTTTCCCTGCCTTTGAAAGTGGGAGTCCAACATCTTTCCAAGAAAAAGGAGTATAATATGTTAATATGGTGCCAGTGAACAACTTTGGGCAACATCTTCCAGATTTTCTTGTTGCCGTTTGCGCAATTTGTTTTTCGCATGGGGGGGGTGTGTTGATGTTTCTTGTTGCCATTTGCGCAATTTGTTGTGTTTTTTGGTGCATGGCGGGGGTGGGGGATGGGTTGATGTTTTTCAT
This sequence comes from Mobula hypostoma, assembly GCF_963921235.1. NCBI lineage: Eukaryota > Metazoa > Chordata > Chondrichthyes > Myliobatiformes > Myliobatidae > Mobula > Mobula hypostoma. The sequence continues at coordinate 28,647,446 of NC_086121.1, read as the reverse complement.
TTCATGGCTGCCTGGAGAAGTCAAATCTCAGGGTTGTGTATGGCACACATACTTTGATAATAAATGCACTTTGAACTTTGAAAGCAAAGACCTGTAAAATGCTCTACATTCAGTTTCCTTTCTTGTTCCAAAGATGTCTTTTACACCAAATGGCCCAGATTTTGCTTATGCTGACACTTGGGACTGTGAATATTAGTCATGCACATACTCGGTTCATATCTGGATGGCTGATCCTTCTTGGAAGGTGTTTGCCGAGCTTTGCATTGTAACTGCTGGGCTGTGCAACTTACACAATAGCCAGAAAATCCTTCATCAGACGGCAAAGTTACACCCCCAGCTGTACCATCTGTCAAGGCAGCCATGTTCCGTCAAAATCATTTGAAACAAAGTGAAATTTGAAAGTTATCAAAATGTTTAAAATATTAAATTGCTTAATAATGCTTGAAAAAATGTTTAAATTAAAAGCGTGATTGCAAAGATAAAAGATTAAAAAAGCAATTTTAATCTTCACAGCTGTAAAAACTCATCCAAATGCAGGGATACACAAATCCTACACCAGATCTAAACACATACAGGATTCATAAGCAGATTCCCCACTATTAGTGTAGGAAACTTCTGTAATTCTGCTACTAGATTTGATTTGCTGGCAAAATTATGTCATGTAGGACGCCTGTGTTCAGATATGCATGGACAGATGTCCTATTTACCAGCTTGTTCTTAAACTAAAGCCTTTAACTACAGTACTTATGATATGAAGATTTTCCAATACTGAAATAGTATTCCCATTATTCCTTTACCAGAGGTGGTTCATTACTCACTGCTCCTATACTCTGGTTTGGTGTACAAAAAAGAGCTGTTTTTCAATTGTGTCATTTGTGCTTCAATATTTTTCCTGATATTTTATTACTTCATTGATGTAATTTTACTGTTTATTCCCTTGCTCTATCCCAAAGAGTTCAATGCCATATTTTCACATGGAAGTAGAAGGAACCCATTTTGTCTATCAAGTCCGTGCCAGCTCACAGAGTAATCCCATTATCCTCCCTCCACTCCCCACCTCTCTCCCCACACCAACCTTGCTGCTAATTTTCCATGTATTCTATCGTCTCCACATGACCATCAATTTTTCCAACACCTGCACAAAGGGCAATTTACAGAGGCCAATTAACCTACCAAACAGTGCCTCCATGAGATGTGGAGGCAACTGGAGCATTGGGGGGAAACTCATACAATCTCTGGGAAAACATGCAAACTCCACTCAGACAGCCCCTGAGATCACTGGAGCAATTCTATGAGCTGCACCAATGTACTCCTCTCAAATCGTTTCTTACCAGCACTGAAAAATTGGGATCTACCCCAATTATTTCTGTTGTTTCTACCAAAGTTCAAAGACCACTAGCTGGTAAATGTTTCATATCTGAACATTAGCATCGTACATTAGATGACAGATTCCCATCAGCAAATCACCATCAAGATCAACAGTGGATTGTCTACTTACTGGAATTCTCTACATTTAGATTTTTGTTTCAGGTGCTGCTCTGCCTCTTGAGTTTTAAACACTTCATTCTTTCCTCTCAATATAACTTAAAAATACTGCAGGCTATGTTATCCTTCTCCATGAAATTTTTTCCACATAATAATTGGACCAGACTGCTCTTTTTGTGTGGAGAAAGTGGTTTAAAGAGGATTGGAGGGAGAAGTAGGGTTTTTTTCACAGACAGTGGCTGACTTCTTTATTTCGCTGCCAGGGGTGGTGGTGGAATCAGATGCTATCACTGCATTGCAATACACAATAATAAAAACTGTGAATATATATAAAAGTTAACTTAAATAAGTAGTGGAAAAAAATAATGAAGTAGTGTTCATGGGTTCAATGTCCATTCAGAAATCGGATGGCAGGGCAGAAGATGTTGTTCCTGAATTGTTGAGTGTGTGTCTTCAAGGTCCTGTACCTCCTCCTTGATGGTAGCAATGAGAAGGGGGCATGTCCTGGGTGATGGGGGTCCTTAATGATGGATGCCACCTTTTTGAGGCATCGCTCCTTGAAGATGTCCTGGATGCGGGGGAGGCTGGTGCCCATGATGGAGCTGACTGAGTTCACAACTTTCTGCAGTTTATTTCAATCCTGTGCAGTGCCCCCCCCCCCCACCATACCAGACGGTGATTTAGCTAGTTAGAATGTTCTCTACGGTACATCTGTAGAAATTGGCGAGTGGCATTGGAGACAAACCAAATCTCTTCAAACTCCTAATGAAATATCGCCGCTGTCGTGCCTTCTTGATAGCTGCATCGATATGTTGGGACCAGGATAGATCTTCAAACAAGTTGACATCCAGGGACTTGATATAGCTCACTCATTCCACTTCTTATCCCTCGATGAGGATTTGTGTGTGTTCCTGCGTCTTACCCTTTCGGAAGTCCACAATTAATTAAGAGACGTTTAGAGAGATACTTGAATAGGCAAGGCACTTTGAATTGCCGGGTTGGGGAAGACTTTGCTTGCTTCTGGGAGCTGAAAGAATAGTAGATGGAGTTTGGTGATGTCTCAAATGCAGTAGTGAACAGTGCGCCATGAAACATGACAGCAACCAGCAGCAGCCTGGAATGATCCTCAGGCTTGGAAACTGAACTAACTGTAAGTGTAAACTCATGGGGCAAAGAGGTCTTGATATGCTTGTGACTGTATTTAATGTCTTAGAGCACACAGTGTTGTGTACTTAATATTTCAGTACTATTTGAGCAATACCGTAAGTATATTGTTTGATTAAGCATTCTTTCTGTTTTCATAATTTATTATGTGTAGCATGTAAAAGGACGTGTATGGCATACGTCGTATGGGTGCGCCTCACTGAAGAAAAGAAACTAAGTACACACATTGAACTGGCTCACGTGTTTTGCTTTTGGTCAGTTTTTGGAGTTACAAAACTTAACAGCAGATCTCAGTAAGGACAAATACAGTTTGAGTGTCATAGGGTCAATAGATGTGCAGTCCTTTATCCCTTTATCTCACCAGATCCATACCAACAATTTAGCACTAATCCAATTTCCCTGTACTGAAATCCTTCTATGCCTTGCCTATTCGGGGGGGCTCCCTATATGTCTGTTAAATGCAGTAATTGTATCTAGTTCTGCCACCTTCTCTGATAATGAGTTCCCGATCTCAGCTACTCACGGTAAAAAAAATTTCCCTCCAGTCCCCTTTAGCACGTTTTCCCTTTACCATAATCCTAAACCCTCTTGTTTTCGATACCCTGAAAGACTATTTACCCTATCTACATCTCCTATAATTTTATATATCTCTTTCAGATCACCTCTCAGCTTCCTTCTGTCCAGGGAAAACAAGCCCAGGCTTTCCAATCTCTCCACACAACTGAAGTAACATCCTGGTGAACCTTCTCTGCACTCTCTCCACATAATCACACCCTTCCTATAGTGTAGTGACCAGATCTGCACAAGTTTAGTTCAATTAACATTTTGTAACGTTGAATCACCTCACACAAAATTTTATGTTCTATTCCTGCTCCCCCCCCCACTATGAAGACAAACATACCATATGCCTTCTTCACCTTCCCATCAACCTCTGTTGCTACTTTAAGGTTGCTGTTGAGACTTGAATTGCAAGGTGCCCCCGTTTATCGACTTTCCTTGGGGCCCTACCAATAACTGTATATGTTATGCTGCTATTTGACTTCCAAAAGTACAACATCTCACAGCTGATAGCATTAAGTTCCCTTGCCAACACTCTTGCCTAATGTTCCATCTGATCTATATCCTGCTGTAGAATAGATTACCTTCCTCCCTATCCATGACACAAGAACATTTCTGGAATTACTACAGTAGTAATGTGGTTGTTCTGTAAATAGACAAGAACTCCCATTTTTCACCCGTGAAGTTGAAAATTTCAGAACTGATGAATTTTGCATGTTGCAGTCCATTTAATGTCACTTTGAGGAGTTTTCGGCTGGGGAGTGAAAATACTATCAAAAGCAAGGAAGCAAACTTTCCAATAGGTACAAAGTGCAAATATCTGCTAAAATTCCACTATCCCAGTTTAACTCAATTTTCACCAGCAGAGCACAGTCTGCTAGAACCTTTTTTGGGGATGGAGCATTGATGCGAGCAGAATGGCTTTCTCATAGCTCCTGCGAGCTGCTTTAGTTCTGGCCTCCTGTGCTATCTGAGTGGAGTTTGCATGCTCTCCCTGTGAACACACTGGTTTTCTCCAGGTGTTCTGACTTCCTCTCACAACCCAAGAATGTGAGGGTTGCTGGTTTTACCGGGCTACTGTAAATTGCCTGCAGTGTTTAGATCAATGGTAGAATATGGGGTTGGGGAGGGGAAGAGGGGAGTTAATGGGAATATTAGATTAGATTAGATTCAACTTTATTGTCATTGTGCTGAGTTCAGATACAAAGCCAATGAAATGCAATTAGCATCTAACCAGAAATACAAAAAATAGTGTTATTTACAGAATAACTGTGAATAAAAAGTAAGTGCGACAGTACACGAATATGAAAGTACTGAGACAGTACAATATGGGTGCAATACTGCTTAGCGCTGTGATGTGAGGTTCAGCAGGGTCACAGCCTCAGAGAAGAATCTCTTCCTGTACCTACTGGTGCGCCATATCCTGTAGTGCCTACTGGATGGGAGGAGACTAAAAAGTCCATGGTTAGGGTGAGATGTATCTTTGATAATGCTTTTTGCCCTGGCCAGGCAGCGATTATGATGAGAACAAAGTAGGTTAAGGTGGGATTAGTGTAATCTTGATGGCTCCTTGATGGTCAGTGTGGGACAGTGTGGTCCGTGCTGTATGATTCCAACAAGTTTCTTAGCCCATTGCTTTCTTGTTGTGCAAGTTGATGTGTCCTTTCACCCTGGCCCTCTGCAGGTAATGGTATTTATTGCAACCATCTGAGCCTCAATGCCTTTATACTGGCATGAATCAGCAGCCCGAAGTAATTGAGCTCAGATACACGCTGATACAGGGAGCTGCTTATTTTCTATTCATGTAGATTGTGAGATTGCCAAGGAGTAAAATTAATTGCAGGATATGGTTCTATGATCTCTAAATTACATTTTTCTCTTGGGTTAGCAATCCTCTGTTATACTCATGCGAACACAATACCTCAGACAACCTGCAACACAACACGGATAACAAGAGATATGAGAAAATGAAGAGCTAATTGAGTCGCAGAATCGTAGAAGAAATCCCCCATCCAGTGAATGGCATTAGGTATAACATCAGTGGGCTGTGCCACGTCTCTTGGGCATAATTCCAATCAACTGAGCTCCTTCCAGTTCATTTCATTTGCTAGAAAATGGTTCAATGCCAGATTCAGTGGCATACACCAGTGTAACCCAAATGTAACTCACATCGCTCAACTGAGTGCAGATAATCCAGTGTGAAATTTAATTCTAGCGTCTATGGAGCACTATATAATTGTAATCACTCTGAGTAAAGGATCCTTTATTTGAAAGTGTTCCGGCGATTTAGTGTTGATTGTATCACTGAATGCGTTTACAAATCATCTCAATCCGCAATTCTATCCAGAATTTTAAAAGTATTGGACTGAGCTGAAAAGTTCAAATGAAATTAGTTATGCATTGATCTTATAAAAAGTGATTGGAGCACTCCACAAAGAGAACTGTGAAGAGAGAAACAGAGTTAAAACTTCAGACTGGATGATCTCTCATTAACCTAAAATATTAAAACTCTCTTTCTCCCTCTACAGATACTTCCTGAGCTACTGAGTATTCTTCGCATTTTCTATGTTAATTTTAGTTTTCAAGTATCTGCATTTTTACTTGTTTTCCCCCTAATCGAAACTGCCTTGTGTTAACCAATAGAAAACTTACTCCGATTGGTGTAGTTAATCTTTGTTGCATGACTCTGCAGTTACCGCTGTGTCCATTTTGTCTGATTACATTTCTGTAAAACGCCTTGAGGCATTTTTTGAGATTAATGACAGTACAAAAAGGTGATTCTACTTTAAAGAAAAGAATTTCTCCTTGATGTAGAATCCAGGATGATCTTGTTAGAAACAAATTAAGGGCTTAGTGACGGGTTTAGGCCATAAAAAAAATAGAAAGAAAGCAAGGTAGATTAAATGTAGATTCAGATAATGCTCTGCTTGGACCGTCAAATTCAAAGATTACAGGAACTACAGTACAGAAACGGTCCCTTCAGTCCATTAAGACCACACCAATCACCATTCACCCATTTATATTAACCTTATTTTGATCAAATTGTTTAACCTCACCACATTCTCATGAATTCCTCCCAGATTTTTCTCATTTACATCAACAATAGGGGTCATTTACATCAGCCAATTAACCTACTGAACCTCACCCTCTTGGGATGTGGAAGGACACTGGAGCATTTGACAGTCACCCACAAATTCGGAGGGGTAACATGCAAATTCCACACAGACAGCACCAGGGATCAGTGTTGAACTTGGGTCACTGGCATTGTGTGGCGGCATCTCTACTAGCTATGCTACTATGCTGCCCTATTCTAATCTGTGCAAAGAATAATGAAGTTTAATCTAAAAACATGAAGAATGTTCATAATTTAAGGCACCGGTAAAGATGCAGGTCATGGAGGAACTAAAATAATAGCTTGAATCCGTCAACTAGCTTCATGCTTGTTCAAGATTCAAGGTACCTTTGCAGTATACAACTCTGAGATTCGTGTGGCCATATCTCCCCGCCATATTCGCATTTTTTAAATCTCTATAATATGTTCTTTCAAAATGTATTCATTTATGGGATATGGGCATTGCCAGCTAAGTCTGCATTTATTGCCCACCCCATTGCCCATTTATTGTCTTACAAAATCAACACTAAAGTTCCGTGCATCGATAATATCAGGGAGGTAAATGGGATGGTTGAAGGAGGAATGGATATTCTTAGAGCAAGGCTGCCTACTTATTTGACCAGAGATAAATAAACTTTGTGAGCCTGGAATTTGCTATCCAGTTGAAACACTAGTAACTGTGTTAGTAGTTTAAAAAAAAGGCTACCAATGCAACCAAGTCTTTTCATATCTAAGAAAAGGAAAAAAACAAGTTTTGCATTAATATTGGATTTCCCAAGACATCCTATGACATTTCAGAAACAAATAATTGACTTTGAAATGTATTAGTTGTTTCTATGTAGACAAGCTTGGTAGTTAGGTGTACTACAGAAATCAAAAATCTCGATAAAAATAGTTCTGATGGAGGAAGTAGTCCCCAGTGAGCTGATGGGACTGTGCGTTTGATATCAAAATATCTCACTGCAGTTTGTGAACAGATAAGAACAAACTTATTTTTGTTAAGAGAAACCATTTTTTTTGCATTACTTACAGTACAAAACACAAAAGTATGAGATACAACAGACGGAATGATGTTTTCCCAAATTGTAGCAAGTTTTTGTGTTATGGGACAACATTGCAAGAGATCAACACAGCCTCTTCAGGACCATGGACAGAGTCCAGTTTGATTCTGGCAAGATGCAGATGAGGCAAAGCCCAATTTAGAACAGGGCGACTTTAACTGGCAGTCACAGATTCCAGAAGGCATAGTTAAATTCATTCCTGATAACATGTGAGATCGGTTTCAGCATTACTTCTACCACAATATCATTTATTATATTCTCAAATATTATTCACAGAGTGAAATTCATCCAAATTTTAACATACTTTATCTTCTTGAAATTTCCAATGTGGAAGAAACAATAGGCAAGGGCAAAGGAGCAGGAAATTTAAGTTCTGTTGGAGAGTTGATCGTAATAAATTGATACCTTCATTATTGCTCTTTCAGAATAATTATGCAGATCTGCAACACTCATTGAAGTTCAACACGGTTCCATTTTATCCACTGATTGATACTTTCCCCATGTCATCACATCCACCTTTGAAGTTAAATGCTACCCACCCCGCCTTCTGTCATAGATTATAGGCTGCATTTTCCTGTTGTAAAGCTTACTTTGCCTTAGTTCAATCATTCTGTTGAATTGAGTCTGAATTAACAGCTGAAGTAACAAAATGAGTGGATGAATGTACTGTGAACATCATCATTCATAAAGGAGTGAGTGCTTGTCAGAACCCAATTAATGGGTCCATGGACCAGAAGTTATTGAAGGAAGCTTCGAACTTGAGCCAGCCTCTGGATCGCTGCTGAAATGAACTCAGTCAGCTTTGAACAGGTGGCGTGAATAACTATATCTTCATAGGTTTGAGATATCAATCAAACTGTCAGTGTCTTTCATGTCAGCAGTGGCCATCAGGAGATTATCTAAGCTGCAGGGGAATTATAATTGGATCAAATAAGTGAATAATTTTCAACCCAAAATTGCCGGCGGCAGAATCAGGCCTCAATTCTCTTCACCTTCCATGGTAATAACAAGGCAAACAGCCTAATACCCTCCAATTGCTTTGCTGGATTCATCCTTTCCAACTGGGAGCGATGAATATCATTCAGGCAACTTTTGAACATATAGGATAGGATGTTCTGAGCACATTTTTGACTGCCTCTGTCATTCTATATTTTAGATACTTCGGGTAGCGTGTCTTTCTCATTGTTGCATCTTAGATCTTTGTGGTTAAAAATAGTGTTTGTACAACTCCTGAGTAGTTTCTGTTGATGCGATTAGGACAATAAACAGAAAACTCTCCCATTAATGACTTTACTCACTCTCGGAGTTCTGCAGTAATTTTCCTGCCATCAAAATTCATCACTTTTGACCTCACCTTAATGCAATAACTCTTGAATAATATATGAACAAGCAAGATTTGACAGTGATACAATGCACATATATATTTAGCGTATATATTATTTCCTCAATAGTAAAGTAGGAATTTTCTACAATCTGTAAATAATTATGGTTCTGAATTAATCTTTCATAAACACAATGTGGTCTGGAAATTGCATTACTATTATTGTGAGTGCAATGAGAAGGCCAAAATGAGAACAGTGGGGCCATTCAACTCATTTGTAGATCATTTGTCATCTCTAGCTATTTGATAAAGTCTCAAGCAAATGACTGATTATGTAGTGACTGAAACTGTGACCTTTGACCATACAGAGGGGAATGGACCCACCTGAGAACAAAAGCATTAGTAAGTGAGGCCTTTGGTTTTAAATGGCTCTGGGAAGAGTAATTTTGCTTCTCTTAAGCTCCATATTCTGTATAAAGGGTGAAAATTTGCTTCAGTTCCTCATGTTAGACTGGCAGTTGTGGTAGTTCCTTCTGCGTTGTCTCTAACCTGATGGCACGAACATCGATTTCTTTATCTTCCGGTAATTGCACCCCACCTCCCCCCCCCCCCGCCCTTCACTATTACCTATTCCTGTTTCCCTCTCTCATCTTATCTCCTTACCTGCCCATCACCTCCCACTGGTGCTGCTCCTTCCCTTTCTTCCATAGTCTTCTCTCCTCTCCTATCAGATTCCTCCTCCTCCAGGCTTTTATCTTTTTCACCAAACAACTTCCCAGCTTTTCACTTCATCCCCTCCCCCTCTCCTGGTTTCACCTATCACCTGACACCTTGTACTTTTTGCTCCCCTCCCCCCCCACCTTCATACTCGGACTTCTCCTCTTTTTTTCCAGTCCTGATGAAGGACCTCGGCCCGAAATGTTGACCGGTTGCTCTTTTCGATAGACACTGCCTGGCCTGCTGAATTCCTCCAGTATTTTGTGTGTTTTGCTTTCAATCTTTGGCATCTGAAGATGTCCTCATGTTTGTGACAGTAGTTAATAACTGTTGCTTGCTTAACTTCAGTCCTGAATCAAAGGATCTGGATTGCAGAAGAAGAGTGTGGCAGACAGTGATTTTTCCTCCTCTGGTAGGAGTGACCAAGAAGGAGCTTCCACAGAACATTTTGGAACAGCCAGTTTGCCTGTTCACCATCTCAGAAAACAAATCACATCCTAGAAGAGTCATGTTGTGACTGGTCACAGTTCATTATGCAGAAACACTCTTGAAACATGTTTGGCCTTCAGTTTGTAAAGACACTTGAGTACTGGTCAGCGAACTCGCCCGGCTAACTTCAGACAGGCTTCTCGTACAAAATGCTTTTGCCCTTCACTTCTACCTCTTGCCTGTTTTCATCCAATTCCCAGGGTCTTGATTTTGTTTTAAATCTGGCCCAATAAAACAGCCAAAGTTTCAAATACTTACTTTTTTTCCCTTGTTTTGATAATTCAGTTCACTTGAAACAGTTGCCAGAACTTAAATAACTAAGAGATCCATTTAAAAAAGAGCCATCAGTGATTGAGGTAAGTATATCAATCACACTTCATTGCTTCACTGCTTGAATTATATGGCTCAGTTTCTGTCATTTAAACCCAAAATCTAAGAAGCTGACTATCAAACCCTGCAAATATGTATCGATTTTAGGTGAGCAAGGGGAGTAAAGAATCTAAATGCATTTACGATTTAAGCTCGTTGGCCTAGAAATTTGATTTCATGGCAAAATGTGCAGTGTGTGTTGATGTGTGAGAGATCCAAACCAGTTTAAACTAGACCCACACTCGGGGAAAAATTAATGTGCACACCTTGCGAAATTATTGTAGTCGTTAACCTGAGGCAGCCATGCTCGATTGTGCATGAGCAGACAAGTTAGAGGAGGAACCACAGGAGCCCTGCACACTAGCTGGCACTGAAGTTATGGCTGTAGTTCTTAAGAATAAGTATCCAGTGCTTTATACTGCTGCTGAAACATGTCTTAGAATTTCTATACATACTGAGACCTGTAGAATTGAAGGGGTAGAGAGTGTGAGAGACCTGACATGTGCTTGGAGGCCCAAGGATCTCTTTGGGGCCTAACTACCAGGAGGCAGGAGGCTGCCGAACTGATGGTGTCAGCGAGGTTGCACCAGGTACTGCAAACACAAAAGGTCTCACCTGGAAACATCGACTGTTTTTCCCTTTCCGTAGATGCTGCCTGACTTGCTCACTTTTTCTAGCATTCAGGTGTGTTGACGAGCTCCCCTAGCTATTAAATGCTCCCAGTGGTGCGCCCCTCAAAAAGCCTCTGACAACCAAGTCCAGCTCCTGGCCTTCACGTGTGGCTTAGCTACTAAACCCAGCAAAACCGTTTCTACTGACGGGAGAAGAGGCAAAGACCGGTTACTGGTGGCTTAAAACTAGTCGCTTGGAGCAGATGGGGCTCTTCAGCCATGGTTGGCCGCTCATCTAGAAGAAGGAAAACTCTGATCTCAAGCCCCCGCTGTCTTGCGGTTATACCCACTCATGGGGAAAGCTTTGGGAGTAAACCCTGAGGGAACAATCTGGAGTTGGATTCCCTAAGACAGTCCTACTGATGTCCGGCAACTCCTGCGATGCTGCTGGTACCAAACTGTATCAGCCTCTGCCGTTCCTTTGGGTTCATCGGATGCATGGAGAGGGGGAGCTTGCTACATGGGCAGTAGCTTGCTCTCCACATCGTACTGTCCAGGCTTGCATATCTAGACAGTGAGGATGCAATATCCATGGTTAACTTTGACTGACGGAGGCCTTACTCACCTCACCTCTAGATTTCTAGCATCTGCAGAATCTCTTGCATCAAAGTAGCTGGATAAATCAATGAATTTGACAAACCAACAAATGCTATATCACACTTCCACAATTCCTCACATACCACAACTGTATCGTAATCAGAATTAGAAACTGTTGGACATCACTTCTGTCGTACATTCACTGCAGTATGTCTAACTCACAAGTTTATCATTTTTCCAAAACTCAGGCATAGTTAGAGTCATGGAGTCATACAGCACAGTAACAGACTGTTTGGCCCACCTAGTCCATGCTGAATCATTAATTGTCCTAACCCTCCCATCCATGTATCTATGCAAATTTCTCTTAAATGTTGAAATTGAAATTGACGCCGCATCCACCACTTGAGCTGCAAGCTCATTCCATGTTCTCACCACCCTCTTAGTGAAGAAGTTCCCCCTCATGGTCCCCTTAAAATTTTCACCTTTCACCCTTAACCCATGACCTCTAGTTGTAGTCTCAGTGGAAAAAAGCATTTTCGCATTTTCCCGGTCAATGTCCCTCATAGTTTTGTATATCTCTATCAAATTTATCAGACCTCGGTCTGTATCCTTCTGCATGTGGATAAGGTACAGTGCTCACCTAGATGCTGCCTAAATGATGTGAGGGAACCTGCCACCCACCCAGCAATGCATCCCAGATTCCAAGCACTTTTGAATCTCCAGTAAGCCATCTCGTGTGAAGTGGCAATTCCAGACCAAACTTGAATCACTGAAGTATACTTGACAGCTGCAGAGGGCTTGAATGCTACTACCTCTTACGAAATGAAACTAAACCACATAGGTGACAAAAAAGACTCCACTCCCAGATGAGGGCAATGCCATCTATGCTCATTTTGACCATCAAAACATGGAGGAACCATCATGAACTCCCACAGCTCCCAATGACCACATGATTTCGGTCACTGAGGCCAACACGAAAGCATCTTTCAGGAGGATGAACCCATGGGAAGCATCTAGCCGGATAAGTACCTGGTTGAATTCTAAAGATCTGCACTGATCAACTGGCTGGCATGTTCACTGTTATCTTTAATCTCTCCCTTCAGCAGTTTGAGGTAACCACTTATACTGGTGCCTAAGAAGATGTGGTAACCCACCTCACTGGCTATTGTCCAATAGCACTTACATCCACTGTGATGAGGTCCTTTAAGAGGTTGGTGATGAAACATATCTACTCCTGCCTAAGAAGCAAATTGGATCACTTCCAATTTGCCTACCAGAGCAACAGATCCACAGCAGATGCCATTTAATTGGCTTTTCACTCAACACTGGAACATCTGGACAACAAAGATGCAAATATCAGCATACTCTTTACCATTCAATACCATCATCCCCTTAAAACTTGGATCCAAGTTCTTGGGTGGCCTTAGTACCTCCTTGTTTAATTGAATCTTCGATTTCCTCGCTTGAAGACCCCAGTCAATGTCTCCTCCATAATCTCCATCAGCACAGGTGCACCACAAGGCTACAGTATGTGCTTAGCTCTTGTTCTACCTGCTTTATACTTATGACAGTGAAGCTAAGTACAGCTCCAATGCCATACTTAAGTTTGCTGATGACACCACTGTCATTGGCAAGCCAAACGTGGTGACGAATCAGCGTACAGATGGGAGATTAAAAATATAGTTGAGAGTTGTCACAACAGCATCTCACTCAATGTCAGCAAGACCAAGGAGCTGAAAATTGACTTCAGGAAAAGAAAACTGAAAGTCCATGAGCCAATCCTCATTAGAGGATCAGAGGTAGAGAGGGTCAGCAACTTTAAGTTCTTCAGTGTTATCATTTCCTCTCACATATACATTGTCTTTTCATTCATGTGCCTTCCTAAGAGTCTGCTAAATATCTCTAATGTATGTCTCTTGCACCACCCTGGCAGCGTGGTCCATGTACCCACCGCTCTCTGTGGTTAAAAAATACACCTCAGACACTCAAACAACACCCCCCCGCCCCATATTTTTTTCCAAGCACCTTAAAATCTTACACCTGGGTCCAGCAGGCAAGTATAATTATAAAGAAATAAATGACAGCACCTCTACTTCTTTAGAAGTTTGCAAAGATTCGGCATGACATCTAAAACTTTGTGACAAACGTCTATAGATATATGGTGAAGGGTATATTGACCGGTTGCACCAAGGCCTGGGATGGAAACAGCAATGCCTTGAAACAGAAATTCCTACAGAATTTCTGGATATGGCCCAGTCCACCATGGGTAAAACCCTCTCCACCACTGAGCACATCTACATGGAGCATTGTCACAGGGAAGTGACTTCCATCGTTAGGAACCCCATCACCCAGACCATCCACTCTTTTCTCTGCAGCCATCAGGAAGAAGGTACAAGAAGCTCAGGACTCTCACCACCAGATTCAGGGAACAGACATCACCCCTCAACCATCAGGCTTTTGAAACAGTGGGGATAATTTCACTCAACTTTCTTTGCTCCATCACTGAACTGTTCTCACAATCTATGGGGCTCACTTTCAAGGACTCTTCGTCTCATGTTCTCGATATTCATTGCTTATTTATTTGTACTAATATTTCTTCTTTTTTTCTTTTGCAAGTGCACACTTTGTTGTCTTTTGTCCATCCTGTTGGCGGTGGTCTTTCATTCCTATTTAAAAACGCAAACAACAGGAATTCTGCAGATGCTGGAAATTCAAGCAACACACATAAAAGTTGCTGGTGAACGCAGCAGGCCAGGCAGCATCTCTAGGAAGAGGTGCAGTCGACGTTTCAGGCCGAGACCCTTCGTCAGGACTAACTGAAGGAAGAGTGAATAAGGGATTTGAAAGTGGGAGGGGGAGGGGGAGGGGGAGATCCAAAATGATAGGAGAAGACAGGAGGGGGAGGGATGGAGCCAAGAGCTGGACAGGTGATAGGCAAAAGGGATACGAGACGATCATGGGACAGGAGGTCCGGCAAGAAAGACAAGGGGGGGGGGACCCAGAGGATGGGCAAGGGGTATATTCAGAGGGACAGAGGGAGAAAAAGGAGAGTGAGAGAAAGAATTTTTTTATAAAATTAAGTAACAGATGGGGTACGAGGGGGAGGTGGGGCATTAGCTGAAGTTAGAGAAGTTGATGTTCATGCCATCAGGTTGGAGGCTACCCAGACGGAATATAAGGTGTTGTTCCTCCAACCTGAGTGTGGCTTCATCTTTACAGTAGAGGAGGCCGTGGATAGACATGTCAGAATGGGAATGGGATGTGGAATTAAAATGTGTGGCCACTGGGAGATCCTGCTTTCTCTAGCGGACAGAGCGTAGATGTTCAGCAAAGCGGTCTCCCAGTCTGCTACACATGCCCTTACACTTGGGTCCAACATATTATTCTCCGTAAATTCCGCCACCTCCAACGGGATCCCACCACAAAGCACATCTTTCCCTCCCCCCCTCTCTCTGCATTCCGCAGGGATCGCTCTCTACGCGACTCCCTTGTCCATTCATACCCCCCATCCCTCCCCACTGATCTCCCTCCTGGCACTTACCCGTGTAAGCGGAACAAGTACTACACATGCCCTTACACTTCCTCCCTTACCACCATTCAGGGCCCCAAACAGTCCTTCCAGGTGAGGCAACACTTCACCTGTGAGTCGGCTGGGGTGATATACTGCGTCCGGTGCTCCCGATGTGGCCTTTTATATATTGGCGAGACCCGACGCAGACTGGGAGACCGCTTTGCTGAACACCTACGCTCTGTCCGCCAGAGAAAGCAGGATCTCCCAGTGGCCACACATTTTAATTCCACATCCCATTCCCATTCTGACATGTCTATCCACGGCCTCCTCTACTGTAAAGATGAAGCCACACTCAGGTTGGAGGAACAACACCTTATAATTCCGTCTGGGTAGCCTCCAACCTGATGGCATGAACATCGACTTCTCTGACTTCCACTAATGCCCCACCTCCCCCTCATACCCTATCTGTTATTTATTTTTATGCACACATTCTTTTTCTCACTCTCCTTTTTCTCCCTCTGTCCCTCTGAATATCCCTCTTGCCCATCCTCTGGGTCACCCCCCCTGCTTGTCTTTCTTCCCGGACCTCCTGTCCCATGATCCTCTTGTATCCCTTTTGCCTATCACCTGTCCAGCTCTTGGCTCTATCCCTCCCCCTCCTGTCTTTTCCTATCATTTTGGATCTCCCCCTCCCCCTCCAACTTTCAAATCTCTTACTCACTCTTCCTTCAGTTAGTCCTGACGAAGGGTCTCGGCCTGAAACGTCGACTGCACCTCTTCCTAGAGATGCTGCCTGGCCTGCTGCGTTCACCAGCAACTTTGATGTGTGTTGCATTCATTCCTATTATTGTGTTTCTTGGATTTACTGTCTATGACTGCAAGAAATGAATCTCAGGATTGTAGATGGTGATATATATGTACCTTGATGATAAATTAAAGTTGAACTTTGAACTTTGGGTGGAAAAAAAAAGTTCTTCCACAGCTGTCCTCTAACCTCTTGCCATTTACCCTACGGTCTCTCGTCTTAAATACTTTATTTTATTTAAAGATACAGCATGATAAGAGGCCCTTCTGGCCCAACAAGATGCACTACCCAGCAACCCTCCTAATTAACCCTCGCCTAATCACAGGATAATTTCCTATGATCAATTAACCTCGTAGCAGTACAACTGGAGCACCCAGGGGAAACTCATGCAGTCACAATGAGAATGTACAAACTCCTTACAGAGAGCAGCAGGGATTTCACCCGGGTCGCTAGCTCTGTAATAGCATTTCCTTTTACTTACACTATGTATATCCTTCATAATTGTGTATACCTTGGTCAGATTACCCAACAGCCAATTCCATTCCAGTGAAATTAAACCCAGCCTGTCCAGTCTCACTTCAACTGAGATGCGTGATCCTAGGGAACATCCTGCTGAATCTCCTGTGCACCCTCTGCAGTGCAATCATGTCCTTCCCTAAGTGTGAAGACCAGAACTGCATGCAATATTCCAGCTGAGGCCTAACCAGTGTTATATAAAGTTGTATCATAACTTCTACAATTTTACTTACCATTCCTCATCTAATAAGGGCAAGTATCCTGTAATCCGTCTTCATCACCTTATCTGCCTGTCCTGTCACCTTCAGGGACCTTTGAAGTTACAAGCTGTGGTCTCCCACTTCCTCAGTACACTCCAATTCATTGCTTCTGCCTGCCTTATTTTTCCACCTAATGTGCATCACCTCCCAACTCATCATCATCAGGTGCCATGTCCAGTTTGAGCTTTGACTGCCATGGCCCACACACTCCTGTTTCGGGTCAAGTGGATCAATTCATTGGTATTCATTTCCAATTCTCTGGCTGCTGTCTCCAACAATTGTTACCTCCCAATTACCAGGATTACCAGCTGATCAGTATCATCCCATTTATTGTGAGCAGTTTTGGGCCCCATATCTAAGAAAGGATCTGAAGGCATTGGAGAGGGTCCAGAGGAGATTTATGAGAATGATCTCATAAGCAAAAGGAATAACATAGGAGGAGCGTTTGATGGTTCTGGACGTATACTTGTTGGACTTTAGAACGTACCTCAATGAAACTTACCAAATATTAAAAGACCAAGATAGACTGGATGTGGAGAGGATGTTTTCAATGGCAGAAGAATCTCAGACCAGAGGGCACAGCCTCAGAATAGAAGAACATCCCTTTAGAACAGAGATGAGGGGAATTTTTTTTAGCTAGAAGGTGGTGAATCTGTGGAATTCATTGCCACAGATGGCTCTGGAGGCCAAATTATTGCATATACTGTATAATAGGAAAGATTCTTAGGTTCCTGATTCATAGGGGTGTTTTAGGGAGAAGGCAGGAAAGTGGGGTTGAGAGGGAAAATAAATCAGCCATAATCAAATGTTGGAGCAGACTGGCCTAATTCTGCTCTTATGTCTTATGTTCTGATGGTCTTATGGTCTATCCTGCAGGCTATGACCACCTTCCTGACTATCAACAGCACTGCAGCTTTTTGTGTCTACTTCACAGTTATTAATCATTACTCCTGCATTGGTATGCAAATCATTAATGTGTGTAACAGATTCTCGTGGTCTCAGCATTGATTCCTGTGTGGTATGCCGCAGGTCACAGACTCTTAATCTCAAAAATAGTAATCCAGCATCTTGTCTTCCTCCTATTACTAATCCAGTTTTTGATCCAATTTGTCAATTTGCTGCAGACCACATTGGCTATAACCTTCTAGACCAGACTGCTAAGTGATACATTTTCAGACACCTTATTGAAGTCCACGTAGACTATAAGAATTACAATGGCCTCATCATTATATCTTGCTGTCTCTTCAGAGAATTCATTTGAATCTTTCAGACAGGATCTCCCCATAACAAAAACACGCTGGCTCCCTTTCATTGTTCCCCACCTCTCCAAGTGCAGTTTTTAATTTGTTCTGACTTCACTATGGTTGTTATTCATAGACAGAGCCAAATTCTAGTTCCTCATAAGAGCAAAAGAACACAAAAACAGGAGCAGGAATAGACCAAGTGATCCACTCAAGCTTGCTCTACCATTCAGTAAAATCAAGGTTGGTTTGAATGTGGCATCAGACTTATTTTCTATCCTGCTTCTCAGAACCCTTGATCCCTTAAAGTCGATTACCTCTTCAAATGATCTCAGTCAAATATACTTGATGGCACAGCTACCACAGGATTCCCAAGATTCACAACTCCAAGGCTGAAGTAATTTATTATCTAAGTATACAGTATGTCTCCATATACTACCCTGAGATTCATTTTATTGTGAGTATTCACAGATGAACAAAGAAATACAATAGAATTAAATTGAAAACTACACACAAAGAATAACAAACAAACAGTGGGCTAAAGAGACAAATTGCAAGTACAAATAAGCAAATAATAATAATAATAAATAAATAATAGATAAGTAATACTGAGAACATGTGTTGTGGAATTCTTGAAAGTGAGTCCATAGAATCAGTTCGGTGTTGAGGTGAGAAAGGTTATCTATCCATGCTGGTTCCGGAGCATAATGGTTGTAGGGTAACAACTGTTCCTGAACCTGGTGGTGTTGGATTTCAGGCTTCTGTGCCTCCTTCCCAATGGCATCAGTGAGAAGAGAGCATGGCCTGGCTGGTGGGGCCCTTGATGATGGATGCCACCTTCTTGTGGTCGCGCTCCTTGTAGATGTGTTCAGTGGTGGGGAGAGCTTTTCTTGTGATGGTCTGGGCTGTTTCCAGCACTTTTTGTAGGCTTCGCCATTCAAGTTTTCAACAAGATTCAAGTCCTAAATGTGCATATTCTTCCTCTGATTCTGGGATCCTAGTTCAGATGAAATAGAGAAAAGTTTATAAATGGGTAAGAGGAGTGATGACTGATGAAGAGGATGTTGCAAAATGTAAAAAAATGGGGGTGGGGCAGGAAGAAAGATAATGGGATAAGTAAGGAAAAGATGGAACCAACAAAAATGTGAAAGACTGAAAATACAAGGAAATCTGGCACGAAAGTGGCCATGGAATGAGAAAAAGTTTACTAGGCCCCAGGGTACAATCCACCCACTGACTATGAATCCCCATCCAAGCGCTATCTCACGCATCCTTCAGTTAAATTAAAATCCTGGAGGGCAGAAGAAGATAAAGACTATGCACATTTATGACTGAATCACTTACTAAAACCGGAGACTGTTCCAAATTAATAACCTTTCACTCTTTTTCTTTTGCCTTTCCTCATTTCCATTCTTTTATGTTTTCCTTATTCCTCCAGCCCTCCAACTGGTGTCTCATAACCCTGGGATTTCCATAGAAGGGGGTTTGTGAAATTAAATTAAACTTAATTAACTCTAACAAACTGCTGACTGTAGCCTCCTTGTAACCACAAATACTGGAAAATCAATCCATCTTCCATTAGGAACACTACTGTCCCCCTGGGAATTGTCTATTGTAATTGAGGTGTAAACTAGAAGGGAAGTACTGACACAAAGAGGCTGCAGATGCTGAAATCTGAAGCAACAAATACCTGCCGCAGGAAGTCGGTGGGCTGAGCATCATCTGTGAACAGAAAAGAATTGCTGTTATTTTGGGTTAAAACCCTGCTTCAGGACTGCAGGTGAAGAGAGAAAATAGTCCCCATGAAGTGGGGAGGGGAGAGGGGCCAGTAGGTGATTGGTGGATTGGAGAGGGGTGAACAGTGATATGCAGATTTGAGACAGGTAGCAGGGAGAGCGGGGTGGAGCTGGGAGACAGAGGCAAGTGGATGGTAGGTGGAGGTAAGCAAGAAAAGGGCTGATGGAGCCAGGTAAGGGAAGGGGAGAATGACATTGAGTGATAAGCAGGGTGGGAATCTCACCAGTAAGGAAGGTGATAATGGGAAGATTCTGTTTCATGTTGGCCATCTAATCTTCCATCATGCCAATCTGTTTCTTGGCATATGATGGGATTCTAATTTGTGCAACCATGTTTCATGTGGTACCTCATCAATGCCTTCTGGAAATCTACATCCATCATTTCAGGAAGAGAGAAATGAAACCAGGACTTCCTTTGAAACTCTGGACCATCTCAGAGGAGTAAACTGTTTTGCTGGAAGCAGGCAAGCCCCTCTAATTGTTTCCTGTGGTCAGTCAATGACAAACAGGACGTTGGGAGGACTTATGGAGATCAGGGGCATGCTAATGGTGAGTGAAGATTTTTGGGAAGGATGAAGTAGTCATATGGTGCATGTGAAGGCAATGTTGTCTTTGAAAATGGGTGAGAACATTAATATAGGTAAAGTGCCCACAGGCAAGAGTGGAAATTGGATGAGGATGAATTGAAATAGGGGTTTAAATCAACTGAAGAAAAGAAGTAACTCAGTGCAGAAGTGGTAGCAGGAAAGGAATGAAAGAATCTGGCCGGGGGAGATTTTAAATGTACGATGAGAGAGATAGGAGCAATGAGCTGGCTGCAGGAACATGAAGAGTCAGAGCAGGCAAAAGAAGGTGTAGCTTATGGATTGGACGCTGAACTTTCAATAAACGTTTGGGGAAGTGCAGGAAAGTGTAATCAGACAAGGGAGTTTAATCTGCACTCCTTTCAGAATTTTCATTAATCCAGCGAGATCCCAAAAACCATGGCCAATTTGATCTAACTATTCAAGAGACATTGTCCAGTGTAGCTGCGGCACTGATCATAAGCCTAATGAATCAATTCACCTTTCCTCAAGCAGGGTATGGCCCAAGTACACAAACAGTATATGTGGAACTTTATATAAAAGAACATTGGCACATGCAATGAGTTAGAAGCAGAGAAGGATATACGTTTGGGCTCACAGCTGCATTGTGCAGCAAATAGACTCAATTAACTAAAAAACAGAATCCATTTAAGAAAAGGGTGAAACGATTTTAAGGACAAAATGACAGAAGCTTCTCATAACGTAAACAAGCAAATTTTGCTGGAATAACACTGTAGGTAGAGGACGGTTACATATTCTTCTTCTGAGGGAGTCCATGACTTACTCCTCTCCCGTTCCATGAGTTCTAATGTGGATGATGAGGTCAACATAGATACTGTCAAAAGTAAACCTGGAGGTGTGGGCAGGAGGTTTAAGAAGGGGCGAGACCCTTATGTCATTTACTTCAGGCTTCTGTGCGTTCCCCATTCAAGAACTCAAGGTTCTTATTGTCATCCGAAACCTTCTTATTCAATTTTAAGCAACAATGGGCCAGAGATTTCCTTGAGTTGGAGATGATGTGATACCTTTCTCCCTGAATTTTTCATGGAGTTGTCACACAATAAATATCAGGTTCGTAGTCGCTTTACCTAAATACAATCCACACTGTGATTTGGGAAGCAGCTCTTCAGTAATTTGGAGAACGTGGTTGAGGAGCACCCTGATGATAACTTTCCCTCTGTAGTCAGTGGGGAAATCCTCCTGTAATTGCTATAGGACTTGCTTCCTTTCTTAAAGATGGTCATGATCTGGAATCTCTGCCATTCTTGCGCCTGTCCTCCTCTTCCCAGACACTGCAATCAAGCTGCGAATTTTGTGACTGAAGTTCCCTTCTGCCAATTTCAGCAGGGCTACCATCTGCTTCAAATGCCTTGTTGTTTTTCAGTTGGCAAATGCGTTTCATTTCATGCCAAGTGAGTCTGGCCAAGATAGTTACCCGTGGAGCAGAATCAAGGGCGCTCATGTCGAGGACAGAGTTGAGATCAGAGAGTCCTGGGAATGCTCCATCCAAGGATTATTAGCTGTCTCACTGTCCTTGATATTCTTATTCTTTTCTTTATTTTTAGTAGACTGGGTCGCTGGCTGCTTGGACAATTGATGAATTTGATAGCGCTGAAAAATCCATGCAACTTATGTTTATTAGTAAAATGCCTGACCTCCTGCTGTCTTTGTTGGGACTCAGACTTCGATGCTAATAGTTCAGATTTTATTTTTACTTAATGGATATTGGAACTTGCATTTGTAGTTAATGAATTCCAAAATCTCCAGATCATTCTCATCAAACCAACCTTGGTGCTTTTTGATCGAGGGACCACGGGACTCTTCACAGGTGCTAATTAAAGATGAAGTTATCCAATCATCCCTACTCTCGTCTGGGAATACTCTGTCTGGGAATCCACTCTCCTGTCCTATCAGATTCCTTCTTCTCCAGCTCTTTGCCTTTTCCACTTTTCACCTCCCAGCTTCTTACTTCATCCCCTTTCTCCCACTCACCTGGCTTCACCTATCACTCTCTAGTGGACCTTACTCCGGACCTTCAGAAAATTGACTCCGACACCATCACTGACTTCATCAACTCCAGAGAACTCCCATCCACTGCCACCAAACTCATAGTTCCCTTACCCTGCACTGCTTGCTTCTACCTCCTATCCAAATCCACAAACCTGGCTGTCTCTGTGGGCCTACTGTCTCTGCCTGCTCCTGCCCAACTGAATTTTGTGGCCTCATACCTCGACTCCATTCTATCCCACTTGGTTCAGTCCCTTCTTACCTACATCTGTGACACTTCTCTTGCTCTCAATCTCCTCACTAACTTTCAATTCCCTGGCCCTGACCACCTCATTTTCACTATGGATGTCAATTCCCTATCCACTTCTATCCCCAATCAAGAAGGCCTTCAAACTCTCTGCCTCTTTCTCAATAAAAGAACCAACTAGTTCCACCACCACTCTCTTTCATCTGGCAGAACTGGTCCTTACCCTTAACAAATTTTCCTTCGGCTCCTCACACTTTCTCCAGTCTCAAGGTGTGGCCATGAGAAGCAAAATTGAATCAAATTTGGCTCTAACTTCCACCCTGACCTTAAATTCACTTGGTCCATTTCTGATACCTCCCTCCTCTTTCTCAAACTCTCTGTCTCCATCTCTAGATACAAACTATCAACCACCAGCTTTTATAAACCTATCAATTCCCATAGTTATCGTCACTATGCCTCTTCCCATTCTTCCTCCTGTAAAATCACTATTCCCTTTTCACAGTTCCTTTATCTCCACTGCATCTGTTCCCAGGATGTAGCTTTCCTTTCTAGGATATCAGAGATGTCCTCCTACGTCAAAGAACAAGGTTTACCTTCCTCCACTGTAGATGCAGCCATCTCCTCCATTTCTGAAACCTCAGCACCCACCCCATCTTCCAGCCACCTTAACAATGATAGACTCTTGTCCTTACCTACCACTTCATATGCTTCCGCAGTCAACACATCATCCTTTACAACTTCTGCCAGCTCCAAAGTGATCCTACCACCAAATATGTCTTTACATAACTCCCTCTCGCCGCTAACCACAGGTATCACTACCTCCGTAACTCCCTTGTCCATTCGTCCCTCCTCACAGATCTTCCTCCAGGCACTTATCCCTGCATGCAACCAAAGTGCTACACCTGCCCATTCACCTCCTCCCTCACTTCCATTCAGGGCCATAAACAGTCCTTCTAGGTGAGGCAACACTTTGCCTGAAAATCTGCTAGGGTTGTCCTTTGTGTCTGGTGCTCTCGATATGGTCTCCTCTACATTGGTGAGACCGGTTGTAAATTGGGGGACTGCTTTCTTGAGCACCTCCGCTCCATCTAAAATGTTTGGCTTCTCACAGCCAAGTATCTTAATTCTTGTTCCCATTCCTGATACGATATATCGGTCCATGGCTTCCTCTTGTGCCAAGGTGAGGCCACCCTCAGGGTGGAGGAGTAGCACCTCATATTTCATCTGGGTAGCCTCCAACCTGATAGCATGAATATTGATTTCTCCTTCCAGTAAAAAACATCCTCTCTCTCCCCCGTTTTTCTATTCCCCTCTCAGGCTTCTTGCATCTTCTCACTTGCCACTCAACTCCCATCGAGTCTCTTTCTCCTATGGTCAACTCTCCTCTGCTATCAGATTCCTTCCTCTCCAGACCTCTTCCTTTCCTCCTCCCCTGTCTTCACCTATCACCTTCTAGCTACCCTTCCTTCCCTCCTGAAAAAGGGTCTTGGCTAGAAATGAC
This sequence comes from Mobula hypostoma, assembly GCF_963921235.1. Taxonomy (NCBI): domain Eukaryota; kingdom Metazoa; phylum Chordata; class Chondrichthyes; order Myliobatiformes; family Myliobatidae; genus Mobula; species Mobula hypostoma. Next base: position 28,623,494 of record NC_086121.1, on the reverse strand, counting down.
GATTTTTAAAAAAAAATTCATTTCCATCAATGCTGCCTGACCTGTTGAGCTCCTTCTGCATTTTGTGTGTGATACTTTCTAGTTTGTTCTCCTTCCCTTCCCCCCCCCCCACCTTCTTATTCTGGCATCTTCCTCCCTTCCTTTCCAGTCCTCACCGAAAACATCAACTGTTTGGTCCTTTCCACAGATGCTGCCTGACCTGCTGAGTTCATCCAGCATTTTGTGTGTGTGTGTGTGTGTGTTTTGCTCTGGGAACAGCGTTGTCACCATTTGCAGCCTTAAAACTCAGTACGATCCTTCAGGGGTCTGATTTACCAGCAAAGATGAATTTTTGTAGAGAGCTCTGTATGAGGCCGATGTTCCACAGCCCCCTGCAATTGTCAGACTCAAGTGATTTCGTGAGGTTGAAGAAGGTCACGTAAAACGTTGATGCTGCTGCCTGCATTTTACTTGAAGCAGTCACACAGTGAAGATGAAGACAGCACGGTGGCATAACAGTTAGCATAACACTGTTACAGCAGCAGCCACGTGGGTTCAGTTCCACTGCTGTCAGTAAGGAGTTTCTACGTTCTGCCCGTGACCACGTGGGTTTCCTTTGGGTGCTCCGGTTTCCTCCTGCGTTCCAAGGATGTTCGGGGTTAGTCGGTTAATTGGTCACATTGGTGTGATTGGGGTGGTGCAGGCTCGTCGTGCTGCAAGGGCAACAAAAACAAAATGAGAAGAATGAACCAGAATGAGCCAGGATTTTAAGCTGTGGGGTAGATGAAAGGAAGAACGTCGGAGAAAATATGACCACTGCTGTGTTCCTTTGTTATGTAAAAACACTCCAAGCTGAATGATGCTTTTCTGCTGAGAACACGTACACAGATGCTGGCGTTAGTAAAGCCACTAATTAAAATTGCATCCATATAATTAGATGCCATTATCACAATAAGCAACGTAGCAGCCTATTACATTAAACAATATTCATTGTAGGTTGCATTTTTACCCACTGCCTCTTCAGCTCTATGCAATCAGTTTGTTCCAGTTTAACAATGAACTGTTCTGAGCTGGATTACCTCAGTACCCAGTAATGTATTAAGCAGCACCATTTTAACTCTTCCAGTCCCATCCTGATACCCCACCCGCTCCCTCACCCTTGAAAGGTATCCCTCTCAATGGTTGACAAATCACATTTAACATTGCCTTCTATCCTCTCTGATCAGATTCCCCCTTCTCCAGCCCTTTATCTTTTTCACCAATCAGTTTCCTCCTCCCCCTCTCCCAGTGTCACCTATTACCCATCAGCTTGTACTTCTTCCTCCCCCCCCCCCCCCCACCTTCTTACTCTGACATTTTCTCTCTATCCCCAGTCCCGGTGAATGGTCTCGGCTCGAAATGTCGACTGTTTACTCTTTTCCATAGATGCTGCCGAGTTCCTCCAGCACTTATGTGTGTTGCTTTAGTATTGCCTATTTTATACTGAAACAAGTCTTCTCTAAATGATTGATTACAAGTCAAACGCTATAATTCCACAGAAAGGATGTCCTCATACAGGACCCAATGAGGAATCTCTCTCATATGGACACTCCAATGTCATTCAGTCCTATCCCATAACCAGAGAGAAGTAGTCAGATTTCACATTGACCCCCTGCATAGACTCTACCACAGTGAAGGTCTTCACCCCTATGTGCATTTCATTCCCCCAGTGAGAGTCCTCTGTTATAGAGAGAATCTAACATAATTGAAAGACACTCTCATAAAAACATTGCAATCCCACAATGAGAATTCCCTCCTAGAATGCCTAAAGCCCAAATCTACATCAAGAGTATCCTCATATACTGCATAATCTCAGGTGGTGACGAGAGGGCGTACAAGAGTGAGATATGCCAGCTAGTGGAATGGTGCTGCAGCAACAACCTGACACTCAACATTAGTAAGACGAAAGAGCTGATTGTGGACTTCAGGAAGGGTAAGATGAAGGAACACATACCAATCCTCATAGAAGAATCAGAAGTGGAGAGAGTGAGCAGTTTCAAGTTCCTGGGTGTCAAGATCTCTGAGGATCTAACCTGGTCCCAGCATATCGATGTCATTATAAAGAAGGCAAGACAGCGGCTATAGTTCATTGGGAGTTTGAAGAGTTTTGACATGTCAACAAGTACACTTAAAAACTTCTATAGTTGTACCATGGAGAGCGTTCTCACAGGCTGCATCACCGTCTGGTATGGAGGGGCTACTGCACTGGACTGAACGAAGCTGCAGAGGGTTGTAAGTCTAGTCAGCTCCATCTTGGGCACTAGCTTACAACAGGACATCTTCAGGGAGCGGTGTCTCAGAAAAGCAGCGTCCATTATTAAGGACCTCCAGCACCCAGGGCATGCCCTTTTCTCACTGTTATCATCAGTTAGCAGTGAGACGCCTCAAGGCACACAATCAGCGATTCAGGAACAGCTTCTTCCCCTCTGCCATATGACTCCTAAATGGACATTGAACCCTTGGACAGTACCTCGTTTTTTTAATATACAGTATTTCTGTTTTTTGCATGTTTTTTTAAATCTATTCAAGATACGTATACTGTAATTGATTTACTTGTTTATTTATTATTATTTTTATTTTTTCTCTTGTAGGGTTGCATTGCATTGAACTGCTGCTGCTAAGTAAACAAATTTCACGTCACATGCCAGTGATAATAAATCTGATTCTGATTCTGTTTCTGATAATAGCGTGACAATTCACTCTTATATAGACACCAGTCTCAGAGTGATAGAGTCCTTTCTCATATGGACAGTTCCATTCTACAATAACAGTCCTCTCTCACACCAATAGTCCAATACTACATTGAAGGTCCCCATTGACAGTCTAATACTGCGTTTCATCTCTTACAAACATTCATCCCTGGGTGACAGAGGGTTCTCTCTCATACAATCAGTCCAATTAGTAGAGCAATTTCTCGAGCTGCATAAGCTGTTCTCCTAAGTGGTTGACTATTGGTGGGTCTTCAAGTGGCGGTGGAGGCTGATCTGGGATCCACATATTCTGGTACATTGTGGGCAAGAGTTGGTAGCTGTGGTTAGTGGTTGCGTCCTGTGTTCGCTCATTCTGTCCTTTTGCAGCTGCCACTTTTTCTCTGCTGCACAGAGAACAGATTCCCTCCAAGTGTATCTATTGAGTGCAATGTCTTCCCAGCTTTTAGATGCACTGCTGAATTTCTTCAGACTAATTTTGATGTCATCTTCAAAGCATTTCCTTTGCCCACCAGGGTCTCGCTGACCTTTCTTCAACTGGGAGTAAAGGATCTCCCAGTTCCTCAGATGTGAGTTAGGCATCTGAATGTCATGACATAGCCGTCGGCGTTGGTGTTGCTTTATCGTGGTGGAAATACTGGTCATGTTGACCTCCTCCAGTACACTGGTGTTAGTGAGTCTGTTCTTCCTGCTGATCTTCAAAATTCCAGAACTCAGGCCTCCGTCTCATACAGACAGTCTGATCTCACACTCTCAAACAGAGGGCGACACACAAAAAGGCTTGAAGAATTCAATAGGTCAGGCACATCTGTAGATAGAAAGGGACAAGTGGAGGGTTGGACTTGAAACATTGGCCGTCTGTTTCTCCCCACAGACGCTGCCTGACCTGCTGAGTTCCTCCAGCACTTTGTGTGTTGCTCCAGATTCCAGCCTCTGTCATCTCAAGAGTCCCTCAGAGAACCTGGCCAGTCACATCAGCTCTTTGCACAAGGGATGTGCAAGCTTCCTTTCCTACGTTTATCCAACCCTACGCTGAAGACCACTGTCTATAAGAGCAACAGCACCTGCATATCTGTGTGATTTTATTTTCGAGATCATCATTATGAAATTGGCAAGTCTTTCTCACATTGATAGTCCCATTTCATAGCATGCTGTCGCAGAAGAGAGTCACTGCACAAATTGTGCATGACTCTATCCAGATATTGCCCCTCATCTATCACCTACCAGACAATTCAGTTTCCTGATGATGTAGGTCTAGTGATATGTTTCAAAGCGTGATAAAATATAAGGGCTTCAAACAATGAGCCAGACCTTGACAGGAAAGATCTGCTTTGGCAGTGATTTTCCTCTCCTATTCTTCAGTAAGAATCCCGTCACTCTAACCCTTCTGTTCTCCACTGGCAGCTGAATTTCAAATCAAAAGCCAGATGTTATATGTGGTCTGATCACACATTGATAATCCCTTCCTTATTGACAGTCCCAACTCTCACATAGAAAACTCAGGCCCAAGGAGGTGGTATGATCGCAGGTTGAAAAACTCCTTTCACACAGAGAGTCCATTATTGCAGTGAGAGCTTGTCACAGAGATCGAGTGATCAGGCAGGCAGACTGATCACATAGACAGGCCAGTCACACAATGTAGTGTCTTTCTCTCATACAGACAAGCTTGTAACTGATCTTACAGTGAAGGGCCTGTCTACAGGCAATCCAACAGTATAGGCAGCACATCATTCATGAAGCCTAATTAGACAGTGAGAATTCTCCTGATACCTCACAGACCTCAGCAATGGAATCCTACAGGCCACCTCTTACACTACCAAAGAATTGTCTCTGATTGTCTGTTGTCTTTTTTTGCATACTTGTTTTCCCCACTATCTGGTATAATTTATATTCTGTCAGTTGACAGTATCTACGCAGCAGCGATGCTGCTGCAGTCAAAGTTTTCATTGTTGTCTACTGTATCTGGTGCTCCTGATGTGGTCTCCCCTACATTGGTGAGACGTGGCGTAGATTGGGGGGATCGTTTCATTGAGCACTTTCACTCATCCAGGTGAGCTTTCCCAGCAGCCATCCATTTTTCACCAATTTTCCACCAAGTGGAAATTCCACTTCCCATTCCCATTCAGAAATGTCGCTCTTTTCCACCTCCTTCATTCTTCAGTCCTGACGAAGGGTTCCGGCCCGAAATGTCGAGTCATCGTTTCCACTGATGCTGCTCAATCTGCTGAGTTCATCCAGCGTACTGTAAATGTCGCTCTATGGCCCCTTTTACTGCCACAATGAGGATATTCTTGGGATGGAGGAGCAGCACCTCATATTTAGTCTGGGTACACTCCAACCTAACGGTATGCATATTGATTTCGCTAACTTCAGGTAATTTCACCTCCTCCCTTCTCTCTTTCTCTATTTCCCATTCTGGCTTTCCTCTTACCCCATCTCTTCTCCTAATCCTATCCATCACTTCCTTCTGGTACCCCCCCCCCTTCCCTTTCTCCCATGGTCAACTGTATTCTCCTATCAGATTCCTCCTTCAACCCTTTACCTCTTCCCTCTATCACATCCTTGATTCTCATTTTACCCCTCCCCTACCCACCTATCTTCTCTTTCAACTCGTTTCACCTGTAACTTGCCAGTTTGTACTCCTTCCCCCACCCCCTCGACATTCTTATTCTGACTTTCTCTCCCTCCCTTTCCCGTCCTGATGAAGAGTCTCTACCCGAAACATAGACTGTTCATTCTCCTCCATAGGTGCAGCCTGACCTGCTGAGTTCCTCCAGCTTTTGTGGTTGTTCTTCAAGTTTTTCATTATGTTTGTACCTCACCATGTGATAATACTCAACTTGATTGAATCTTCCAGGTTCAGGAATAGTTATTACCCCTCAGCCATCAAGATCCTAAACCAGAATGGATAACTTCATCCACCCCAACACTAAGCTGATTTCATAAACCAAGGACTCACTTTCAAGGACTCTACAACTCATGTTCTCAATATTATTATTACTTATTTATCTACATTGTTATTTAGATTTTCCTAATTTGTTGCTTTTTGCACATTGATTGTCCGTCCTTGCTTGTGTCTCATTTTTCAATGATTTTGTGTTTCTTTGTATTTACTGGGAATGCCCATATAAAAATGAAACTCAAGCTAGTGTATAGTGACACACATATATATATATATATACTTTGATAATAAATTTACTTTGAAATTTGAAACATTGATATGAGCATTCCAATCTCCCCCAAAAATTGTATTTTCATATTAACCCCAGCCACTAAAGTCCTAACACAGTGTAGGGTCATTGTGATGTGGGTACTGCGGCAGTCAACTTGCATACAGCAATGTCCCATAAGCGGCCCTGTGATAATGATCAGATAGTTTTGGTGAGGAACAAATATTGGTTAATACACATGTTTTTCAAAATGCAACCTGAGATCTGAGGAAGCTGCTGTCTCTGCATCTCTTCTTTGTTCTTTACTTTCACTTACATGACCTCATCCATAGGCAACAAATCTTGCTCACTATGTCTCTGAACTACCTGACAAATACACAGGCACTGAGCCTAACTACGTTATCTTGTGTATGTGCCAGCCACACATTCGTCTTAGTGCAATTCAATCGATCACAGGTCTATAACTAAGGTACATTTAAAATGATAAGTACATTAGATGATGTGCACACAACCAATTTCATTACTTCCTGGGGCACTCCTCCACAATTTGATTACAATACCTTTTTCTTGTTTGTTTGTGGTAAGTCAGTTGGTCAATTTAGTGAACAAGTCCGCTGTCATTAAGGAACATTCATTCAATTTGGTGTAGGACTATTATCAGACAAAAGTGTTTTCATTGGAGGACTTTGGGCGGATCAGTATTTTGAAGGACTGCAGCAATAATTTCAGCATTTGGTTATAAATCCAGATGCAATGGAGCTGAAATTGCTACTCTTCTGTGGATCTGTAAGTCCTTTTAACAGTGAAAACACAGAACCATACCCTTCAACATCTCCATCAGCTCATGGCCTGTTTTTAAAGTTAATAGAAAGGACCCTTGGTTCCTCATGATGTGCTAGGGTATGAAGCCTGGCCAATTCTTAATCAAGGAAATGGAAAACTGTTTTTGCATTATATTCTCCTGACCCCTTTAATGTTTCTTTATTTAGAGTGAAATGAGTGGATTTGTCCACAGAGTCACCCAGTGGACAATGTTCCACCAGTACTGCACTGGAATGCCTAATTAAATTGTTAGTTCAAGTTCAGGTTTATTTGTGACATAAGCATACATACAAAAAGTATAAATACTTTGGAAATTAGTTTTTTTGCAGCAGCAGCGCAGTACTATAGAAGGACTAACAATGGTTAAGAGAATCTTAAATGAACACAGATTATATATAATTTACAAGTGAGCAAAGTAAACAAAACAAAGACGATACTAGTGCACGACTGAGAGAGAGAGAGAGAGAGAGATAAAGAAGAAATGTGGTCGGAGATAATGTTCAGATTTTTCAGATCAGCTCAAGGACCCGAGGCCAGTGAGGAAGAAGTTTGGGGCTTCTGGCTGCTGTAGTTCCTGCCTGATGTCAGCATTGAGAAGATAGCATGGCCTAGATAGTGGGGGTCACTGATGATGGATATCACGTTCCAATTTATTCAAGGTATTGATCTGGTGGTGTATTGAATATAACAAGAAGTATGAACTGATTGTATTTATTATTAATAAAGCCAAAATCAAAACCAGAATCAGGTTTAACATCACCAGCATGTCCTGGGTGGAGGGGGTCCTTAATGATGGACACCGCCTCTTTGATATTATGATATTTGATCAGCGAGCAGATCAAATATCATAATATCAAAAGTACTTTTGAAATTAAAAGAATATTGAATAAAAGGCTCTGAAGCAGGATTTAATACTCAAACTTTCAAGCCAGATGGAAGAGTGCCACAGTAACACACACATATAATGTGGATAGTCCTTTCCCGAAGTGGAAGACCCCCTCTTTCAGACAGTCTATTATTAGAATAAGGGGTCCACTATTGTACCAACGGTTCAACTCCAGTGAGTTCCTCTCACACAAGTGATCTAATCCCACTCTCATGGTAATAGTTATTCCCAACTCTTGGACTGACAAAAATACAATCAGTGCCCAACCAAAAAATGAGCAGAATAAATGCTTCAAATATAAGGGATTACCAGGAATGAGTTCAAGGCTGTAATCTATTCTTTCTATTCTTACAATGGTTACAGATCATTCCAAGGGCCCAGGACCTCCACTGAACCTTTGATTAGAACCCTACTGTGCAATAACTCACAGCTATCCATTACTTTATATGCAATAATGATGAGGCATTTACAGAGTGGTGCTATCAGTCTCCTGTGGATTACTGTTGAAATTCAGTTTACAGCAACCAGTTAGTGTTTAAAATGCCTTTTAAACCTTGCTAAAATTAGCCGTCATTGAATCCATGGTAAAAAACTCATAATTTCCAGCTGTCTGATATTGTACAGCTTAAGCATTTCTCAGCATTAACTGCTATATATTAATACTTCACAGAGTAAAGACTCGCAATTGCCCGTCACATCTGGTACTGTTGGCTTCTGTGCATCTGCAGCACACATAAAATAAAGAAAGATAATTCACTTTCATCTTGTCCTCAAAGCCTTGAAAATGCATCAGAATTAACTTGTATATATATATATATACAGTACACAGTAGATAAATGAAAATGACCCATTCTCACATGGATTAACTGTGTCTAAGTGTCAATTCTAGTCATTGTACCACACAATGGGTATCAGGGATACCATTTACATTTGGAAGTATACACTTTGGAAAATAAGGAGAAACTCATCCTTATTTAATAGGGTGTCCTCATCTTCGTCATTCTACTTCACCTTCTATGTGTATCAGTAGATGAATAGTTAACACAAAATTTGCCTAATGGCTCCCGCACGTGTTCAACTACTTCTGTAAGAGGCTTTAATCATTTCAGAGGATTACAGACTTGTAGGATAACAGCATGAGCTTGCATTGGTGGAATAAAATCTGCTTGGCATGCAAGTGAGGACAGTTTTGTTATTTTGCCACAGTGTCCATCCCACAAGTTTGCCTTATTCATTGTCTCTGTAAATAAGCAAGGGCAGCTCTATCATTATGGATATAAGAAATAATTAAAATTGGTGTTACATATATGGGTTTTGATCAAAGGGAAAAATGGCTGGAGTTGCTTAGTACTTTAGTGCAAAGGTGTTTATTATGTGTGTCAAAAACAAACTTACAAAGTTAGTGAAAATGAAACTGCCAATATTTACAAAAAGATATCCACCAAAAACACAACAATAGCTCCATACCTATTTGCCCAGTGTGGACTCCAATCTCTCTCTGCCACTGAAAGCAATGATCCCATTTCTTAGGCACCAGGACATACCATGGTTAATTGAGAAGGCTTCTGTTAGTCTTGCGAGACCATGGATCTGCGCCTGGAAAGTCTTCACTCTGTATGGAAGACCGGCAGTTGCCCATGCTGCAAGCTACCCCTCTCCACAACACCAATGTTGTCCAAGGGAAGGGCATTAGGACCCATACAGCTTGGCACCAGTGTCATTGCAGAACAATGTGTGATTAAGTGGTTGCTCAAGGACACAACACGTTGCCTCGGTTGGGGCTCGAACTCACGACCTTCTGGTCGCTAGTCCAATGCCTTAACCACTTGGCCACGTGCCCACACGTGGTTAATTATCCACAAAGTTAACCTACGGCTACACATGAATCAGAATAGGATGTATCCCACAATGTAGTTACAATCATATTACAAAATAAACAAAAGTATCTACCTTAAATACAGTATACACACAACATATACACATTTACACATCTTCTTTACTAAATAAATGAAACATTCCATCATGGTGGGGAAGGCACAATCAAGCCAACCCTTAAGACACGTTGTTAGAATGTACTGGAGGAAGGCATTGAAGTGAATACACTCAGTGCAATGATAGCAGAACAGCAAGGCAACACACACAAAATACTGGAGGAACTCAGCAGGGCAGACAGCATCTACGGAAAAGAGTACACAGTCAGGTCCAGGTGAAAGGTCTCAGCCCAAAACATCGACTGTTTGCTTTTTTCTATAGATGCTGCTTGGCCTGCAGAGTTGCTCCAGCATTTTGTGTGCATTATTTTGATTTCCATCATCTGTAGATTTTCTCTTGTTTGAGAAGGACGAGGCAATGTTTCTGTGTGTGTGTGTGTTTACCCAGCAATCTGTCACATCAGTGTGGTAATGTTTGCTGCCTACTGGGGAAAAAAAGCAGGCATTTGTAACACCTGTGTAGCACTTTTCTTATCTTGTGTGACTGGCGGCTGCACTCTTTATGAGAAAATTAAATTACATAGTACTACACTAGGTGCTAGCAGGCCAGCAGAAGCTCTAGGTATCTGTAGGAGGCAGTGAATAGAAAACACACACATTTCTGGAGGTAAGTTTTTGTTTATAAAAAATATATACAAAATATTTACATGAGTAAGAGCAATTTAAAATTCCAACATTCCAAAACTCCAAATCTCAGAAATCAAATGAAAACCAAATTCCTTTTTAGTTAGAATCAGTGAGGTTTATTAGAATAATCTTTTTTACTCCCATTTTTCTAATGAATTAGATCTAGTGTTACTCCCCATTTAAAGGTTTACAGACTAACTCTCCTTTTTATTTATCCCTAGTTAGTTCAGAAACTAATTGAATTCCTATTCTTAAATATTATGGTTAACTTCATTTTCAGTTCCTGGTCATTATCTCTACAAATTCAAATTCAAATTAAAAAATAATATATGTGCAGCTTAACTCCTTTCATGACAATTCTCCAACATCACAACTTTTAAACAAAGTAAATCTTGTTCAGTAAATTATCAAAGTCTTTGCAAAAATAATCAGTTCTTGAAGAAAATCTAGTTCAGATCCTTCGAATGAAAATGAACTTATACATCCAACTGTATTAAATCCTTTACGTCATGAAACATTTTGTTCCTGCGCTGGTTCTTCGATCTTGGGTAGCTCACCATTTTGTTTCATTGGATGAAATAGTTGATCATCCACGGAAAATTGATTCACACACTTATACAAAAAAAACCTGACTTGTATACAACAGGATTACAATCTGAAAGTTTTCACACACATTCTGTTTTCAATTTCAAAATAACTCAATATCACACTGTAATTTCCAAACACTTCTCTGTTACAACACTACTCAATGCATTTCACAGAAAAGTTATACACTCAGAACAGTAAAATTTTTAACTCACCAAATCCTTGGTATGGCTTAACAGAAGTAATTCCCAGTTACACGGTAGAGATCTTTGACACTGGCATCTGCTGATACTGTCTCATTACAGCTGATGCTTGCTATAGCCGTAGTTTCAATATACCTTTTATCCATATTATCTCTCCTTCAAGGGTTTCACCTTGAGGTTTTTAAGTAAGTAGGGTAGAGATACTCACTAATAATTCCACTTTTTACAATTTATAGCTTTAGTTTCTAATAGTTTGCTCTATTGCTCTCTCTTGTCTGTGCCTGCATCAGCCATGCCTCATTGTCGCATATTTTTTCTCCTAGTTCTCTCTTTTTTAAAAAAAATTGATAAACCGCGTCTTTCTCCCTCCATAGGTTGAGCGTTGTTATTTCTAACATTATATCCTTGGGCTTAATTAACCTGGGTTACACGTTCATATAGTATCCACAATCTCAGTATGTCCCAAAGCATTATACAGTCCAACCACCTTCACCCTCATCTGGTTTCACCTGTCACCTGCCAGCTTGTATCCCTTTACCTCTTCCACATATCACCTCCCAACTTCTCGCTTCAAGCCCCCCCTCCCAAACATTCACCTTCCCCCTCATTTAGTCTCACTAATTACCTGCTGGCTTGTATTCCTTCCCCTCTCCCCACCTTCTTATTCTGCCCTCTTCAAGTTTCCTTTCCAGTTCTGATGAAGGGCCTAGGCCCAAAACATTGACTTTTTACTCCTCTCCGTAGATGCTGCCAGGCCTGCTGAATTCCTCCAGCATTTTGCATTTGTTATTCTGGATTTCCCGCATCTGCGAGTGCCTTGTGTTTATGTAAATAACCCAAGGAATACCTTTTAAGCAAGGACACTGATAATATGGAAGGAATGAGGTGACAACTTACGAACATATAAGCATATACATTAGGAGTAGACTATTCCACCCCCTCCACTGGCTCCAGCATTTCATGACTAATCTTATTGTAATGAGCCTCACACATTCCCAAGAATCTCAGTAATTACTCATCCTCTTATGTTTCAAGAATCTATCAACCACTTCAAGATTCAAAGTACGTATGCAGTATACAGCCCTGAGATTCATCTTCCCCACAAACAGCCATGAAACTAAGGAAATCGTGGAACCTTTTCAAAGAAGAACATCAAACGTCCCCACACATGCCAAAAAAAAATTGCGCTAACTGCAACTGAAAAAAAATGAGCGAAATACACAGAATAAAGAGTTCATTATATTCAGTCCAGGACTCTGGCACCATCCTCCAACAGAATCAAGGGAGTGAGAAACTACTTCAATGCAGGGACTTTCCTTTGGGAGCAGCGAGCAAGAAGGAGAGAGAGAGAGACCATCGCACATAGATACCCTCCTCTCACAGAAGCAAGTGAGAGACCTGTAGACAGCACTGAACACCCGCCGCCCTCCACACTCACCGCGATGATTTCAAACTTCCTCAACTTTAATTGGTGAGATCAGTGAGTAATAGAGTCGATCATGGTCTCCAGGCTTCTTGGACCCAGGACCACGTGCTTCGCTCGAAGCATCATGGAAACCCTCATGGAGACAGCAAAGTGCCAAATCACTCAGTCAGCCAGAAACCAGACCACCAAACTGTGGATCACAGGCTCCAGCAGCAGCAGAACCACATTTGAAAGAAAAAGAAGTGAAAGAAGAATGTTCAAAGATACTGCTTCCAAACCCCTTTGAAACATCCAATGATCCTCTGAGAGGAAAATATACTTTCTCAACGCTGTTTGAAAGAGGAACCACTTACTTTAAAACAATGCGTCCTCGTTCTAGATTCTCTCTCAAGAGGAAACATCTTCCACAACCATCTTGTCGACATCCTTTGGAAATGTTACAAATTGTGCAAAACAAATTGACATAAACAGCAATGTTATGGTGGCCTAATAATCAGATCACTGAACAAAAAGCAAATTGATGGAAGAATCCAATGGGTCAGACAACATCTGTAGAGGGGAATGAATAGCTGACATTTTGTGTCAGGACCCTTAATCTGGACTGAAGGAACAGGTGGGAGATGACTGCTTTCAAGAATTGAAGGGAAGGCTGAGGACGAGGTGAGGTCAGGTTATTAACCTGAGATACTGAATGTTGACCAGGATACTAGGGACAATTCTATTGTGACATGAAGGTTGCTGGTGCAGTGGATGGTGTAGAAGTTGTCATAGGTACAACAGGGCATAGGCAGGATGCAAAGCTGGACTGATAAATGGCAGATGGACTTCAATCGGAAAGGTATGAAGTGATACTCTTTTGAAGGTCAAACTTGAAGGCGGAGTACAAAGTTAATTACAGGATTCTTAGCAGTGTGAAGGGATGAAGGAATCCTGCGGCTCAAGTCTACAAGTTGTGTAAGTTGATAGAGTGGTTAAGAATATGTATGGTGTGTTGGTTTCATTAGTCAGAGGACTGGGTTCAAGAGGCATAAAGTAATAATACAACTCTATAATATACAGGTCAAACCATAATTTGAGTAATGAGTTCAGCTCTGGTCCCCTCATAATCAGAAGGATGTGAAAGCTTTAAAGAGGGTACAGAGGAGATTTACCAGGATGCTGACTGAATTATGGAGATCATGTCGTATATGGAAAGGCTGAGCAAGCTAAGGCTTTTCTCTTTAGAATGAAGGAGAATAAGAGACAACTTGAGAGAGGTGTATAAGATTATAAGAGGTGTGGATAGAGCCATTACCTTTTTCCCAGGGTGGCAGTGAGTGATACCGGAGGTCATTCGTCTAAGGAGAGTAGAGGAATGTTTAGGGGAGGTGTCAGAAGTGGTTTGCTTTTATTTACACAGAGAATGCACTACTGGGGAGGTAGTAGAAGCTGATACTGTCAGGAAATGTAGAGGAGGCTTTGACCCAAACGCAGAGCAGTGAAGATGATATAGTGGTGAGTAATAACTTTAATATCAAGCTGCTAAATAACAAGCCATGAGGAGCCAAAAAACAAGAGAGGACAGAATCTTAACAAGGTAACTGAAAGCTAGGAGTGACTGGATGGGGCTGGCTGGTTAAATGAGTGAACAATGATTGTGCATGAGATCTGGGTTTAAATAGGCTGCAGGAGATGAGTTGGAAACAAGTGGCACGTGACTCCTGTTGGCTGAAAGAAAAAATAGAGGGTTATGGAATCTATGTGTGAGGATCACTAGCGAACTCAAGTGAGTGAATCGAGAAGACTTCAGCAATTCAGATAAAACTAAAGATTCATTACAAAAATTAACTAGGGAAGCTAACAAGAGCCCAGGCAAACAATACTGAATCTAGACAAAGAGAAATTACTGATGATACACAGTCTGGGTTTCGCCCAACAAGGAACCACAATGACCCAGCGAAGAGGATTGTAAACACAAAATAATCTGCAGATGCTGGGGTCAAAGCAAACACTCACAACACGCTGGAGGAACTCAGCAGGTTGGGCAGCATCCGTGGAAAAGATCGGTCGACGTTTCGGGCCAGAACCCTTCTTCAGGACTGTGATGAGTTCTGTCCTGACGAAGGGTTCCGGCCCGAAACGTCGACCGATCTTTTCCACGGATGCTGCCCGACCTGCTGAGTTCCTCCAGCGTGTTGTGAGTGTTTGCAGCAAAGAGGATTGACATACCCCTCTGAAATACACCCTGGAGCACCTAGGAGTTCCAGACATTGACAATGCCATGCTAATTGAATGATCCCAAATTGAATAAAAGTTATAAAAACAAAGAGTTTAATAATTCCCATGATCCCAAACGAGACAACTGCAAGACAAAGTGAAAACCCAGCGCTAGTTCAACGACAAACAATTAGGCAGAAAAGGTAAACAATCCAAGGACAATGTATACCCATCAGGTGGCATTGAGAAAGGTACAGTCCACATACTAACTGACAAAAGAAATCTTTTCTTTAAAAACTATCCCTGATTGGGACACTGTGGGAGAGAAAGAGAGTTAAAAGGTTGACACACGAAGGGCCTGTGCTGTCCTGTACTGTTAAATGTTCTAAGTTCTTTGAAGTTTTGTGATATGATATATTATTTGCACTTAGAGAGCAGAAGGGTTCTCAGTTTAATGTTGCATGTAAACAATGTCACCGCACACTAAATTATTGACAGCCCAGATTTTTATGATATGTTGCTGGATGGAAACCATATGGAACCCAAAATCTCTCATCAGAACCAAAAGTGACGTCAACTGTATCATGGGCTAACACTTGAAATGGTTGGCTTCACAACTGGCATCTCTTGAAACTGCGGCTCCCACATCCTTGCCTGCAGTTATTGTCTAGTCAAGAAGACAGAACAGCAGGAGAGAAAACAGTGGTATCACTGAATAATCTCTCAAAACATTCATTTGAATCTTGCATTCAGATTTCATCTCATTCCCAGCACGATATGGTGAGCACTGAGATAAGCAGCAGGCAGAACAGGTATAACTCTGAAAAAGATATATTTAGTTCATCAAGCCATTGGTTGACAGAACCAGGGGATTACTGCCTCCCTGGGTCAGTTCCTTTTTCAAAAGATTTTGGCTGTCACTGTAACAGTGAAACAAATAAACTAATAGTACAGTAATAAAACTACTGCTGTGCTTTAACATCTAAAAGCAACATTTGAAATGTAACAAGCAGCTGAAGCACTTCGATGTATCTAATTTATTTTGTCCCTTTTTTATCTTTTAAAAAATGATGTGATGTATAATGTATGAAATGAAGGCAACAATATATAAATAATATAGATACTGTTTTTATAATATCTCATTGCTGTATTATAAAAATTTAGAATGACTTTTGCTGAAATCTATTTAAGGAAGATTAATGTGTTGGAGTGAGGTTCTTTTGTCTGTTGCTTTACAGTAAAATGGATTAGTGACAGTAAACATGCAGAGAAAGAAATACCAAAAGATCATTAAACCTTTGTTCTGCCAACATCATCAATAACCATTTATAGGAAATGTTATTTCACTTCTGATGCTATCTTTCAACAGAATAAACTAACTTATTTCATCTCTCAAAATCATTTCTAATCACAATACTATAAAATGATATTAGTTTGGAATAATAGAAATTGTCAGGGCTATTCTACCTCTAACACTGCAGATGCTGGATTTCATGAAGAGGAATACATGGTCAAAATCTAAATGATTCCATTCATAGTTTTGTTTATTTTTTTTTAGCTCAGAAATACTTCTTGTAGGACAGGTGACTGACCTTGGCTACCTATGTCAGAATCAGGTTTAATATCATTCGCATATGTCGTGAAATTTGTTAACTTTATGGCAGCAGTACAATGCAATACGAGATAAATAAATATAGAGAAAACAATTGAATTATAAAATAGTTGGTTAAAATAAGTAGTGGAAAAAAAGCAGAAATACAAAATAGTGAGGTAGTGTCCATATAGAAATCGGATGGCAGAGGGGAAGAAGTTCTTCCTGAATTGCTGAGTGTGTGCCTTCAGGCTTCTGTAATTCCTTCCCAACATACAGAAGGCTGACAATTGAATTGGTGTAGGCTGTCCAAACATCCCAAACCAAGGTTTAGTAGATCACAACCAATAGAAAACCTGCAAAATGCTGGAAATCCTTAGCAACACTCACAAAATGCTGGAGGAACTCGGCACGCCAGGCAGCATCTATGGAAAAAAAGTACAGTCGACATTTCGAGCCGAAACCCTTCAGCAGGACTGGATTTGGCAGGTTTAATAAATGACTAGAGTGGTGATACACCTTTCCTGAGGTTGGGAGGTTGCAGGAATCATAACGTAGTAGATAACACTATAAAAGGCTTCTCTTTCTGTCAACCACGAGACAGTATGAGGTGTTCATCTTGGTACTCACGATTGTGTGGAGTGATCGAATGAAGCTTGACTTAGTAAGTGAGCAATTGATTCTTCCCTGACTGCAGCCTCTAACCTACTGGTCCCTCTGCCAGTATCTGCTTATGACTGGCTAGTCATCCTTCCATGACTTTTGATGCCCTTGCAGCTGGGAGATCATACTTCTGAGATAAAACCCCCATAATTATTAATAGCTTTATTTTCAGATCTCCCTTTGATTTAAACCCATATTTTGCATTCCACTCTGACGTGAACCAGCAGAACTTCTGCTCTTCCATCTCTCTACAATCGTATCAATGTCAACTCTTTGACACAATTTTAATACATTATAATGTCACAATTTTCACTTACATTCCAGGGAGTCAAGCAATTTCAGTAGTTACAATGCTAACAATGGGGGTTTCAGTTGAGAAGTTGATTTTAGCAGAAGAATTCATTTACAGAGTTAACATCTAAGTTGAGAAAAATAAACTGCAATATTTTCCTACATCTGTGTTCCATTGTTGAAATGAGTTTACAGCATATTGACACAAAATGCTACAGTAAACAGTCTGCTTCTTGACACACAGCAGAGTTCTGATTGTTCTAGCTCTTTGTTTGTTTGGATAGATGAAGTGCTCTTGGAATGGTTTCTAATTCAAAAGCTTTCAGACTATTAGTATTTCCAAAGGCTTTGGCCAGAGAACTTGGGCACTTTGGAGCTTATTTAATACATTGTGAATTCAAAGCATTATGGATAGTCAATAACATAGAGTATAGTCACCATAATGTAATAGCTGACTCTTCTAGAGCCTCCACCCTTATTCATAATGACCGGGACCCTGTGTACATGCGGCCATATTTCGAGATTCAAGTTTATTCATGTGTACATCGAAACATGTAGCCTGCAAGTGTTGCCACACATTCCAGCGCCAGCGGTGCTCGGCAGAACAACACAGAACACAAGAAAGTGACAAAACCCCTGTTCCTCCCTTACATCCACATACATACACAGCCCTCTAACCCCAAAATAATTTGTATTCTTCGGTCTCCAGTCTCAAACAGACCCGGATTTGCACTCAGTTTCAGGCGTGCAGACTTTAGGCCTTTGGCTATCAACAGACTCGCAGAGATGGCAGACCCAAGGCTCTGGCTAAGGAGCCTCGACTTCTACTTTTCCGATTCGACCCTGAGCCTTGATACTGGGCTACCTGTGAATCAATTAGGATTTACCTGACCTGGTAAATTTTTCTTTGACTGCCGCCTCTGCCAATATCTTGCTGCTGACTGATCAGGTCACCCTTCCTTGTGTGCAAATGTCAAGGCTAAATGTGATAAGTATGCATCTTTCTCTGTCTCTCCTCAGAGCTTATACATTTGATTTATTTATTTATTGAGATACAAAGCAGTGTAGGCCATTCCAATCCTCCAAGCTATGCTACCCAGCAATCGTCCGATTCAATCTTAGACTAATCACCCTAACCCTAGTTAACCTACCACTGGTACATCTTTGGACTGTGGGAGGAAACCCACACTGTCATGGGGAGAAGAAACAAACTCCTTACAGCAGTGGCAGGAATTGAACCTGGGTTGCTGGTACTGTAAAGTGTTGTGCTAACCACTACGCTACCGTACTGCACTGTATGGCCATTGGTTCTTTCATTGCTACATATATTAGCTCTTCAAGGAATTCATTCAAATTGTCCAGCTGGTATCTTAATTAGTTCCTGGCTTTCCAAGTGATCATAAAGCCTCTCTCTCTCTAGATTTTTCCCAGTGTCTTCCCTACCAGTGATATTAGTCTCATAGACCTAAATTACCAGCCTTTTCCTTGCTGCCTTTCTTGAAAAGGGGATCATGTTTGCTGTCCTGTAGTCATCTATTTATTTATGTCCATTTATATTCAGTGAAAATTTAAAAATCTCAACTGAGCTTCAGCAATCTCTTCCACTGCCTTTTAAAGCAGCCTGGAATAAATTCTATCTGATCCTCGGATGAATTCGCCTTTAATCCAGCCAATGCATTGAGTACCTCTTCTTTGAGTTTATCCCTTGTTTTCATAATCAAGGAAATTATAATTGGCTTTTACTGAAGCTCCCATGTGTTCAGAGAACATCCAATGCATTCAATACAGCAGTAAATTTTAGTAACCAGCCTTAACTTGCAATCTGCAGTAAGTGGATGCATCGCATTCTTTTCCCCATTCCTTGCACACACTGGGATATATCCTCATACACCTAACTGTTCCTTCCTGCATCAGTCTGTTGTGACAAAAGAACCAGTTATCAGAAGATTGATGCTGATAAGAGGACAATGGGGGAACATGCAAGGTGCTAATAAGAGAGAGACGAGAGAGATTACCGAAAGGAGACGTGGTTCCGAGTATTGTCAGAGACCGGTGGCTTTGAACCCTGAACTGTTTGAAGTCTGATGGACAGGCGATACCCCAGCAGGGGGATAAAAAGGGATAGGTTTGCTAAGGCAACAGACACACGACTCCACGAGGTAACGAGACCCTGAAAGCGATGTACCCCCCCACAAATTGGTGGGGAGTTTTTGAGGTCTGGTCGCGGGACCAGCCATAGACGCACAGGGTAGAAAGATACGATCGGGCGGGAACCTGGTGTGTGTGTCCGCCCTTGCCTGGGTGTCGGGTTCACCGCAGAAGAACGATCGTATCTGGA
Organism: Mobula hypostoma; assembly: GCF_963921235.1. Classification (NCBI taxonomy): domain Eukaryota; kingdom Metazoa; phylum Chordata; class Chondrichthyes; order Myliobatiformes; family Myliobatidae; genus Mobula; species Mobula hypostoma. Next base: position 28,603,979 of record NC_086121.1, on the reverse strand, counting down.
ACGGAGGGGTCACAGTCGGTGACCTCAGAAGACATTACAAAGGGCTCGCCCGAAAGCTAACTGCGAGGAATATCGAAGGTCTGTTTGGAATCCGATTTGCATATTCATTCGTTCTCTCCCTCTCTTCTTCCCCGCCCCAACAGCACAACAGTGATTACTATGAACTGAACTGAACTCAATTGAACTGAACTTTGCGTCACTTGAAACTGGTCATTTATCCCTAGACTGCGATAGGGCTTGATTGATCCTATTATCCTAGTTCTGTGTACATGTGTGTTTTATCATTGCTAAACTGTTGCATTTATATCCTTTTGATTAGAGTACTGTGTTACTTATTTCTTTAATAAAACTTTCTTAGTTCCAGTAATCCAGACTCCAACTAAGTGGTCCATTTCTGCTGGTTTGGCAACCCAGTTACGGGGTACGTAACACTGTTGTTTGGGTTTGGGTTCACCAGCACAGAGCACCTCTGATACCTCAGGCATCTGTGCTTTCTTCTTGTGTGAGCATGAACATTGTTCGGTGAAGACAGCAGAATTGAAAACAATCTATGCGGATGGTCCTGTATGGTGTAAGGGAATGCCATGCTGCAAGAAACACTTTCTTTCAAATGAAATGTTGAATTAAGGCATCATCTTTCTCGCTCAGGAGGACATACAGGATCTGATGGAGACTTTTGAAACACAGAAGAAGTGTTTTCACCTGGGTATCCTGACCATTTATCTTGCTAAATAAATTATCTGGTCATTATCACATTATTGCTCTTCACAAAGCAACACACACATAATGGTGAAGGAACTCATCGGGTCAGACAGCATCTATGGAAATGAACAAACAGTTGACGTTTCAGGCTGAGACTCTTCTTTAGGAAGAAGAAGAAAGGGGCAAGATCATCATCATCATCATCATCAGGTGCCGCGCCCAGTTTGAGCTTTGACTGCCATGGCCCACACACTCCTGTTTTGGGTCAAGTGGATCACTTCACTGGTATTCATTTCCAGTTCTCTGGCTGCTGTCTCCATCATCATTTGTCTTTGTCTTCTTATTGCCTTCTTCCCTTCAATCTTTTCCATAATTGCCGTGCATTTTAACTCCTCTTTCCTAATCACATGTCCAATGAAGTTACGTTGCCTTTTCATGATCTCATACATTATTTCTCTTTTTGTGTTTGCTCTGTTCATGACATCCTCTTTAGATATTCGTTTTGTCCATGATATTCTTTGCATCCTCCTCAAAAACCATATCTCTGCTGCTTCAATTTGTTTCCTCATGTTACTAGACATTGTCCAACATTCTGAGCCATATAACATAACTGGATAAACATAACATTTCCGTACTCTGAGGTGGGTTGTCATGCCTAGTTTAGTATTGGTCAGTATACTCTTCATTCTCATAAAGGTGTCTTTTGTCATCCCTATTCTTCTTTTGATGTCCATGTCGCATCTGCCATCTGATGTCACCCAGCTTCCTAAATAGCAAAAGTTCTGTACTTGTTTTATGTCTTCCTCTTTTATTCTCAGCCTGCAGATAGGATTCTCCTTCTTTTTGGATATCACCATACATTCTGTCTTTTTGCAATTGATAGATAGACGAATTTTGCACTTTCTTCAACAATTATATCAATTGAGTTTTGTAGTTCTTCCTCCGTACTTGCAAATAACGCAGTGTCATCTGCATATCTGAAATTATTGATGTTTTCACCGCCAACTTTGATTCCCAAGATGTCTCTTATTTTTTTGTAATATTGTTTCACTGTACACATAAAATAAATCAGGGGAGAAAACACACCCTTGTCTAATGTGTAGTCGATAAAACAAAGAAACAAATCTTTTTGCACTTGAATAGCTCGTTCTGATAGTATCCTTAACATCAATATTGCGTTTCTTATACCTTTGTCTTTCACAAAACCACATTGTTCTTTACCTATTTCAGCTTGTATCTTACTTTTAGTTCTTGTCATCAAAATTCTTAGAAGTATCTTGTTGACATGACTCATTAAACTTATGGCCCTATGTAATTCACATTCTATTGCTCCAGGTTTCTTAGGAAGAGTGATAAATACTGATTTTTTCATCTCTTCTGGTATTATTCCAGTCTCGTAAATGTCATTGATTAAATCAGTAAGTTTTCCAATGCCATAATCTTCAAGGGTGATAATTTGTTCTATTACTAATTCATGAGGACCTGCTGCCTTTCCTTTCTTCATCTTATTTATTGCATTTCAGATTTTAAAATACTTGGACCTTCAATGTTTTTCTTAATTTCTGGTTTTTCACCTCAATCGTCTTCAAACAATTCCTGAATATACTCAGTCCATCTGTTCATAATCTCATCTTTTTCCAAGATAATGCTACCGTCCTTTGCTTTCAAACATCCACCTGAAGAACAGAGGAGCTTTTTACCAGTGATATTCTTGATCTGTTGATGTAACCTTTTTGGATCAGTAATAGGGATTCTTTCTATTTGCTCACATTTCTGATTTACCCATTCTTCTTTGTTTTTTTGACATAAGCTTTTAACTTTTTTATCTAAGGACTTATATTCTATAGGATTTGCTTTCTTCCCTCTCCTTTCTTCCATTAGATTTTTGATTTCATCTGTCATCCATTTATTCATTGTGCTTTTTTCTTTTTTAGGAATCACTGACTTTACTGATTCTACCAAGGCATCCTGTAGAGAGTTAAATTTCATTTCTACATGATTGCTATCATCTTCAACAGATTCTATTTCCAGACTTTGAAATCTACTCCTTTCTTCAATTGTAAATTTTTGTCTTAAGTTTTCTTCTTTAATTAATTGCAAGTAGTCAAGGGATTGTTCAGGTGTTTGCTTCTTTAGTTTTTTAAGTTTTACTTTTACATGACATACTACTGGGTTATGGTCACTATTACTTGGATATGTTTTGCATTGAGTCACTGAGTTTTTAAATCTTTGGTAATAAAGTCAATTTGATTTCTAGTGTTATCACCTGGAATTTTCCAAGTCCACAAGCGTATTGGATGGTTTTTAAAGTAGGTATTCATAATGACCTGATTATTCACCTGTATAATTGCTAAATCAAATGGTTGTCCTCTGAATCTAACAAGGAGCACTCTTTCTGATATTGCCCAATGTCCTAAAACACTTTTTGCCATGTTTTCATCCATAAGAATTCCTACTCCATTAGTATGGGATGTTCCATAAGAATAAATTAGTGTTTTATTTCTATTGTGACATGTTCCAGCACCTATCCAACGAACTTCACTAATTCCCATGATGTTAATCTTTAATCTTTCCATTTCATTTATCACATTGTCCAATCTTCCTGCTTGATATAGGGTTCTTACATTCACAAGATCACAAGACAAAGGAGCAGAAGTAGGCCATTCAGCCCATCAAGTCTGCTGCACTACTCTCCCATCCAATTTCCGGCTTTTTCCTCATGTCCCTTGATACCCTGACTAATTAAATACCTATCAATCTTCTCCTTAAACACCCTCAATGATCGGGCCTCCACAGCTGTATGTGGCAACGAATTCCATAAATCCCGACCCTCTGGCTAAAAAAATTTCTCCTCAACTCTGTTTTAAATGGTTATCCTCTCATTCTAAGACTGTTGCCTCTTGTCCTGGACTCACCCACCAAGGGAAACAGCCTTTCCACATCTACTCTGTCCAACCCTTTCAACATTCGAAATGTTTCCATGAGATCCCCTCTCATTTTCTATACTCTAATGAATACTGTCCAAGAGCTGACAAACGCTCCTCATATGTTAGCCCCTGCAATCCAGGAATCATCCTCGTAAATCTTCTCTGAACTCTCTCCAACATCAGTACATCCCTTCTAAGATAGGGGGCCCAAAACTGCACACAGTATTCCAAATGAGGTCTCACCAGTGTCCCATAGAGCCTCATCAACACCATTCCAAGTGGCAATAATTTTCATTTGTGTTACTTCAATTTTATGAGCAGCAGCTTGATGTCGGTCGGGGATCCCCTGCTGACCAGAATCAACCCTACCGAGCGAAGCATCTTCAAAATTGTCTTGAAGATCAAGATAATAAAAATAAAGGGACAAGATACCACAATAAAAAGATGGGTGGAGAGGAAGGAGGCTAGCTGGAAGGTGATAAGTGAAGCCTGGTAGGTGGGTAAGGTCAAGGGCTGCAGAAGAAAGAATCTGAAAGGATAGGAAAGTGGACCATAGGAAAAAGGGAAGACGTTTATCATACTGTGATAAAACAATGGCTATTACACTTCAAATGGACTTCATTGGTTATAAGAAACTTTGAGATTTTCTGAATGTGTGGAAGGCATTGCATAACAACAAATTACCTCTTTCCTCTTTTTAATTATAAAGTAATCAATACCCCTTTGCTCCACCACAGCTATGCTAGGCATCATGTCTATTAAACGAATCCCACTTGCCTGTACGAATTCCATATTTTTCACTCGAGTACCTGCCCAGATGCCTCTTAAACGTTGTTACTGTTCTTGTCTGTACGCCCTCCCTTTGCAGCTCATTTCAGACACTTAATGTTAAACCTGTACTTCTCGGATCTCCTCAAACTTTCTCCTTATGATCTTAAACCTATACCCTTTAGTATTAGACACCAAAGCCAGGAGAAACAGATGGAGTCACCCCTCCTATCTAGATTCCTCATAACATCTTGAACATCTATCAACCACCTCTCAGCCTCCTTTGCTTTAGGAGAAACAAACCCTTTCCATTCTCTCCTTATAGTTCAAACGCTCCAGTCCAGACAACATCCTTGTGAATCTTTATGTCCTCTCTAGATTAATCACATCCCTCCGATAGTGTGCTGATCAGATCTTCAGAGTCTAGTTTGCTTAAGGCAAACACATCAAACTCTTTCTTCACCTCCTTGTCTACACGTTGCAGGGAACTATGTACTTGTACCCCAAGGTCACACTGTTCAACAACACTCTCCAGGGCTCTGCCGTGCATTGTTTACGTCCTGACTTGGTCTAACTTCATAAATCAATTGTCTGGGTTAAATTCCATTTGCCCTGCCCTTGTCCACTTTCCCAATTGATCGCTATTCTGTTGCAAACATAGACAACTTTCTTCACTGTCCACTGTCATCTGTGGGTTTATTAATCATGTCACCTACATTCTTGTCCAAAACATTCATATATACGAAAACAACGATGAACCCAGCATTGATCCCTGTGGCACACTCCTCATTACAGTGCTCAAATCACAAAAACAACTCTTCACTACCACCGTCTGCCTCCTCCCACCTAGCCAAGTTTGTACCCAGTTTGATTGCTTACCCTGGATCCCATGTAATCTGCCCTTTCAGGCCACCTACCCATCTGGATTGCACCTTCCAGCCTTTAACTGTCTCCAGATCTATTCATCACGACTACTTGCTCTGATGTAGAGAGAGTAGAGCAATGGGCTAAGCACACGTCCTTGAGTTGCGCCAGTGTTGATTGCCAGCGAGGAAGAGATGTTATTTCTGATCCCAGTGAGGAAGTCAAGGATCCAGTTGCAGAGGGAAGTACAGAGGCCCAGGTTTTGGAGCTTATTGATTAGAACTGTGTTGAATGCTGAGCTGTAATCAATAAACAACAGCCTGGCACAGGTATTACTGTTAATGTGATCCAAGGCCAGGAGGAAAGCCAATGAGAGTGCATCTGCTGTTGACTTATTGTGGTGATAAACAAATGGAAGCAGGTCTAGGTCCTTACTTAGGCAAGAGTTGATTCTGATTGTGGACTTCAGGAAGGGAAAGTTGAAGGTACATATACCAGCCATCATCAAAGGATCAGCAGTGGAAAGGATGAGCGGTTCCAAGATCCTGGGTGTCAACATCTCTGAAGATCTACTCTGGGCCTAACATATTGATGCAATTACAAAGAAGGCACGATTGTGGCTATATTCCATTGTGAGTTTGAGGATAATTGGTACGTTATGTGTTTACAGATGTACCATGGACAGCATTCTATCTGGTTGCATCACCGTCTGCTACTGCACCAGAATGCAAGAATTTGTAAACTTAACCAGCTCCATCATGGGCACTAGCCTCCCCAGCATCGAGGACAGCTTCAAAAGATGATTCTTCATGAGTGTGGCATCCATCATTAAGGACCCCCCGTCACCCAGGTCGTGCTCTCTTCTGATTGTACCTCCTCCTTAATCTATAGGAGCCTGAAGATACACATACACTCAACATTTATACTTTATACTTTATTGTCGCCAAACAATTGATACTAGAACGTACAATCATCACAGCGATATTTGATTCTGCGCTTCACGCTCCCTCGATTACAAATCGATAGCAAATATTAAACATTTAAATTATAAATCATAAATAGAAAATAGAAAAATGGAAAGTAAGGTAGTGCAAAAAAACCGAGAGGCAGGTCCGGATATTTGGAGGGTACGGCCCAGATCCGGGTCAGGATCCGTTCAGCAGTCTTATCACAGTTGGAAAGAAGCTGTTCCCAAATCTGGCCGTACGAGTCTTCAAGGTCCTGAGCCTTCTCCCGGAGGGAAGAGGGACGAAAAGTGTGTTGGCTGGGTGGGTCGTGTCCTTGATTATCCTGGCAGCACTGCTCCGACAGCATGCGGTGTAAAGTGAGTCCAAGGATGGGAGATTGGTTTGTGTGATGTGCTGCGCCATGTTCACGATCTTCTGCAGTTTCTTCTGGTCTTGGACAGGACAACTTCCATACCAGGTTGTGATGCACCCTAGAAGAATACTTTCTACAGTGCATCTATAAAAATTAGTGAGGGTTTTAGGGGATAGACCAAATTTCTTTAGTTTTCTCAGGAAGTAAAGGCACTGGTGGGCCTTCCTGGCAGTGGACTCTGCTTGGTTGGACCAAGACAGGTCATTTGTGATATTGACCCCGAGAAACTTAAAGCTTTTGACCTGTTCCACTTGCGCATCACCGATGTAAATGGGGTCATGTGGTCCGCTACTCCTTCTGAAGTCAACAACCAATTCCTTTGTCTTGCTGATGTTGAGGGATAGGTTATTGCCATGCCACCAGGTTCTTAATTTCCTCTCTGTACTCAAACTCATCATTATCTGATATACGGCCTACAATTGTTGTGTCATCAGCAAACTTATATATTGAGTTCGATGGAAACTTGGCTACACAATCATGGGTGTGCAGTGAGTACAGCAGGGGGCTGAGTACACAGCCTTGTGGGGCACCAGTACTCAGAGTGATTGTAGAGGAGAGCTTGTCCCCTATTTTTACAGCCTGGGTCCTGTCTGTGAGGAAGTTGAAGATCCAGCTGCAGATCTGAGTGCCAAGGCCCAGGTTCCAGAGCTTAGGAATCAGTTTATTTGGAATGATGGTATTAAAGGCAGAGCTGTAGTCAATGAAAAGGAGCCTTACGTATGCGTCTTTATTCTCCAGGTGTTCTAAGGAGGAATGTAAGGCCAGAGAGGTGGCATCTGCCGTTGACCTGTTGCTCCGGTAGGCGAATTGCAAAGCGTCGAGGTTCAGGCTGATGTGTGCTATAACCAATCTCTCGAAGCACTTTATAGCAATTGCTGTTAGAGCCACAGGTCGATAGTCATTCAGTTGTTTCATTCAGTCAGTCATTCGTCTGCTGCGGAGAGCTGCTGGTCGGAATGGGCTGTGTCTCCAAGCAGACCGCGTGTCTCTAAGAACAGCTTCTTCCCTTCCACCGTCAGATTTCTGAATTTTCAGTGAACCCATTAATATGACTACACTTTTTTTACTCTCTTTTTGCACTACCTACTTATTGAATTTAATTTTTAATGTATATATTTCTTATTGTAATTTATATGTTTTTCATTATTAGGCATTGCAATGTACTACTGCTGTAAAACACACATTTCATGACAGACGCCTATGCTGTTAAACTTGACTCTCATTCTGATATTGACTGATTCAGTTCTCGTCCATCATTCTCCCATCCTGACTGCTCTACTTCCTTATTACACCATTCCAATGAAGCCCAAAGTAAGCTCAAGGAATAGCATCTGATCTTCTGACTAAGTTTCAACCCTCAGATTGTAACACTGGACAGAAGAATTTCAGATCACTAGCCTTTCAATGTTGTGTCAGGACTGATTTTCAAACTGCAATGCCAGTTCTCTTGTACGGGTCAGAATGCTGGCACGTGACAGAGAATGACCTTGCAAAGCTGTCATCATTTCACACCATAAGTCACTGGAAGATCCTCCATATTTTCTGGCCAGGAAAGACCTCCAGCTACGCCCTACTCCTTCAGTGTCATGAAGAGGACCTGGCCGCAATCATCGTGAGGAAATGATGGCGAAGGATTGGGCGTGTAACAAGAAGAGAGGCCAACTCCATCATCAGGATAGCACTTCTTTGGACCCCTGAAAGGCAGAGGAAACGCGGAAGGCCAAAGACAACTTGGCGCCTTACTGTAAAGGCTGAAGTGGGGATCCTGAACCACACGTGGGGCACAACAAGGACAGACACAGATGGAGAACCTTCTTTGCTCTCCTAAACGGCAGGCCAGCAGTATAACTGGCATTAACTAACTTACTTTTTTTTTGCTCTTTCTATAAATGCCACTAACCTGCTGATTACTTCAGCATTCTCTCAGACTCAGATTCCTAGCATCAGCAGTGTTTCCCTTCTTTAATGTTTTCTACCACACAGGTCCAGCACAGTTTTCCTTCCTCCCTGTTTTTTTCTAAATCTTCATCATCCTCTGACAGCCTTTCTGTGATGAACAGACCTCCACTCTCACCCATCACCTTTTGTGTCATTGTCTCCTTTAGCCCACCAAACTGCAAGTAGGTTCACTCCCTTTGTTCCCTCCATATCTCCAGCATCTCTACAACTTCCCTAACATTTACCCGTTTGGATAGAGGGTCATAGACTCCACTCAGGAAGGAAGGCAGCACAGTGCTGACCCTGGGTTGATCCACACTAGCTGCTGTCCCTGTGGAGCTTGCACATTTCCCTGCATTCACAGCTTCTTTCCACATCCCAAAGACATGCTGGTGAAGGCACTGACTCGATAAGTTACAGCTCGTGTAAGTGTCTGGTGGAAGAACCACAGTGGAGATGATGGACATGTGAGAGAAAACAGGCTATCGGGGAACAAGTAGAGGAATGGGATTTATGGGGTCACTCTGAGAGCCACATAGAATTACAAGCAAAGAGAACATCTGCAGATGCTGGAAATCCAAGAAACACGCGCAAAACACTGGAGGAAATCAGTAGGCTAGGCAGCATCTACGGGAAAAAGTACAGTTGATGTTTTGGGCCGAGGTCCTTCGGCACGACTGGAGAAAAAAGATGAGGAGTAGATTTTAAATGTGGGGGAGGGGAGAGAGAAAGACAAGGTGGTAGGTGAAACCGGGAGGGAGAGGGACGAAGTAAAGAGCTGGGAAGTTGATTGGTGAAAGAGACACAGGGCTGGAGAAGGGGGAATCTGATAGGAGAGAATAGAAGGCCTTGGAAGAAAGAAAAGGAGGGAGTAGCATCAGAGGGGGGCAATGGGCAGGCAAAGGGATGGGAGAGGGAAAGGGGATGGGAGTGGTGAAGGGGGGCACTATTGGAAGTTCGAGAAATTGATGTTCATGTCAGCAGCTTGGAGTCTACCCAGACGGAATATAAGATGTTGTTCCTCCGACCTGCGCATGGCCCCATCACGACAGTAAAAGAGGCCATGGACTGACATGGCGGAATGGGAATGGGAAATGGAACTTAAATGGGTGGCTACCGGGAGATCCCGCTTTTTCTGATGGATGGAACGTAGGCGCTCGGTGAAGTTTTCTTCCAATCTGCGTCAGGTCTCATTGATATACAGGAAACTACACTGGGAGCAACGAACACAGCATATGACCCCAACAGGGTTACAGGTGAGGTGTCGCCTCACCTGGAAGGACTGTTTAGGGCCCTGAATGGTAGTGAGGATGAGGAGGTGTACGGGCAGGTGTAGCACTTGTTCTGCTTGCAAGGGTAAGTGGCAGGAGGGAGATCAGTGGGGAGGGACGAATGGACAAGGGAGCTCTGTAGGGGGTGATCCCTGTGGAAAGCAGTGCGGGGGGAGGGAAAGGTGTACTTGGTGGTGAGATCCTATTGGAAATGGCGGATGTTCTGGAGAATTATGTGCTGGACTCGAATTTGAGGGCAGGGTGGAAGTTGGAGGCAAAGTTGATAAAGTCAATGAGCTCTGCAAGGCTGCTGGAAGCAGCACCAATACGGTCATCGATGTAGCGTAGGAAAAGTGGGGGACGGCCACCAGTGTAGGCTTGGAACATAGACTGTTCCATGTAGCCAACAAAAAAGCAGGCATAGCTGGGACCCATATAAGTGCCCATGGCTACACCTTCTGTCTGAAGGAAGTGGGAGGAGCCAAAGGAGCAATTATAAAGAGTGAAGATAAGTTCTGGCAGACGGAGGAAAGTGGTGGTGGAGGGGAGCTGGCTGAGTTTGGTATCCAGAAAGAAACAGTGAGCTTTGAGGCCTTCTGGTGGGGGCTAGATGTGTATAGGGACTGGACATCCATAAGATGAAGGGGGCCAGGGAACTTGAAATCATTGAAAAGATCAAGAGCTGGTGAAGTGTCACGGATGTAGGTAGGAAGGGACTGAACTCTGGGGGGTGGGGGATAAAACATAGTCGAGGTATGCAGATATGAGTTCGGTAGGGCAGGAACGTGCTGAAACAATGGGTCTACCTGGACACGTGGATCTTGGCTAGGAGGTTCAGGGTGCGGGAGTGATGAGATTGGTGGCAGTGGGGTCTGGTTCCGAAACATCGACTGTACTTTTTTCCATAGATGCTGCCTGGTCTGTTGAGTTCCTCCAGCATCTTGTGTGTGTTGCCACATAGAACTGATGAGCCCAATAGCGTCCTCTGTCATAAGAATCTATCCTATGCCCTGGACAAATCATCTGGCGACCTTTGCTCTATTAACTGCAGGAAGAGCCAAGCAGAACAAAAAATTGGACAGTCTTGACTCAATTACTGCTTAATATCATAAAGTAGTATCACAGAATACTATAGAATAGGAACCGGCCCTTCAGCCAATCTTGTACATGCCAACATAGTCTTGTTCTGTGTGTCTAGTTCTGTCTGCACTGGGAACCGAGCTACCTCTGAACCCGTATTATCCATGTACCTATTAAAACTTCCCTTAAATGTTACAATTGAACCAACATATTAAGAGCGACTTTTGAGTTTAGGACTATACATTTTGCAATTGACTCTGGCTACCAGTCTTCACATCTGAATATGTAATATGGATTTTATGGAGTGCGGCTCTGAACAATTGGTTCCTAAAAGCCATGAATCCCAGGCCAGACAGTGCTGATTAAAGTTCATTTGGATGTCTGTGGTGTGGATGTAAATCAGGAGGTGTGAAGGTTGTATGCAGTTTCAAAGAAAGCATTGTCCATACATTGTCAATATGCAATTGTTCTTTGATGTGTGGCACATCAAATATCGAGCCCCACATTGGGCCAGCTAGACCTTCCGACCGAAAGCACCTCCATATGATGCCTGCTATACTTTGTTTTGTCAAATAAAGAAGCTGCTTTGCATCTAACAGTACTTTTCTCCATTGACTTCATTCACGCAACAACACTGCACCCACCACTCCCACTGGCCTCTTCTTCCATATTCGCACCTCCCTCTGAATGAAGGTGTTTCTCCTCAGATTCCCCTTAAATCTTTCACCCTAAGCCTATGATCTCTAGTTCTGGTCTCACCCAGCCTCAGAGAAGAAAAACCTGCATCTGTTCAGACAAGTATGAGGGCTGTTTTAACTTACCTGAACTGGTAGGTAAATGGAATGAGTCCCCAGAGGAAGTAGTAGAGGTGGGTACAACTGCAATGTTTAAAAGACATTTGGATAGGCACATGGATAGAGTGGTCTTAGAGGAATATAAGCAAATGAAACCAGCTCAGAAAGGCACCTTGGTTGGTTTGGACAAGTTGGGCCAAAGGGCCCATTTGTACATTATATAACCCTCTGACTCTCACTTGGTGACTTCAGGGTTTTGCAAAGATGATTTTCTCCCACAGTGTAGGAAAAGTTTAAATTTCAATAAGGCCCTCAATAACATACATTTAATAAGTGTCAAAAAGTAATAGCTGGCACTCACATGGAAAAAATATTGAATCAATATTTCTCGGATGCTCCAGGGACTTACGATTTCTTAATAAATAAACATTTTCTACACATCAGCTTTTAAATTTGAAACAAAGCAATGAAAACAGTGAAATAAATGAGGACAATAAAAAAAACACTACAATGAAATTATTTTCAGGTGCCCCCCCTTCTCGGAGTTATTGGGAAGACATCCCAAAGAAGCTTATTGATCCACATGGCCATTTTCATGCTTAGACAGCAACTGCCGAATCCGCCTTGGGAGCAGGGGCAGGGGAAGAGTGATTCCATTCAAATCTGATGCTGTGGCATGCAGTTTCCTGCAGGATGATTCTACTGCTGAATGACCAGGAGTAGCAGGTATTGGACTTGGGGCTCATAGTCTCACTTGGTGCTTTATTGGTCTGTATTCGTTTTCCCACTATTTATTTCCAAAGTGGGTTTGTGCGTTTAACACCAGAAGCATTGACCCTTTAGGATAATACCCATTGTTTTGTGATTACTGTATGGGATTGTACAACAGGATTACTGAAACAAACTATGCTACTGCACAGTTACTAACAGTAACTAAGCACTTCTTCATGAACATCACAGTTGGAGTTCATTGGGATTATGCAAAGTATTAAGCATGAATAGCTTAAATGCTTTGACGTCCTCCTTAATCTTGGTGAGTATGAGATCCTTTTAAATCTATTGATTGGCAAAAGGCCAGGGTGGAGCTGGAATATTCCCTGATTGTTCAATGGAACAAGAGCACAGTGTGCCATCAAGTTGCAAGAACTACGGAAAAATTAATGGGATTTCGCTGAAAGTTACAAAATTCTATCAGGGTTTGACATTTCCCAGGCCGGAACGTCAAGACCCAAGAGTCACAGCCTCAAAATAAGGGGTCAGCCAGAGCAACTACAAGAAACAATTTAAGCAACACACACACACACAATGCCGGAGAAACTCAAGACCAGGCAGCATCTATGGAGAAGAATACAGTCGACGATTCGAGCTGAGACCCTAGGTTTTCTCTTGTTTACGAGAAGAAATTTATTCACTCAGAGAGCAATGTATGTTTAGAAGTTCTACCCATGAGTATTATGAAGGCTCAGTTAGTGAGCATATTTAAGACAGGCATGAATAGATTTTTAGATATTAAGGAAAGCAAGAGGTAATGGTTTAGTGTACAGGAGTGATGCTGAGGTTAAAGATCTGCTATGATCTCAATGAAGTAGCAGGAAGGGCTGAATAACCTTCTCCTGCTTCTAGTATTCAACTTCTGATGTACTAGGTTCAACTTCAAATTTATGCTCAGGTGGTTGGACTCAGCTGAGATGGGCATTGAACTTGACCTCAGCAGATTTGGGCTATAGAAGGGTACTGTGACGAAGTGCTTTGAGAGGCTCATCATGGCTAGAATTAACTCCTGTCTAAGCAAGGACCTGGATCTGCTGAAATTTGCCTACTGCCATAATGGGTGCAAACTCACTGGCTCTCCACTCGGCCTTTCACCACCTGGACAACAGCAATGTCTGTGTCAGGCTGTTGTTTATTGACTGCGGTTCAGCGTTCAGCAGCATTGTCCCCTCAGTACTAATCAATAAGCTTCAAAATCTGGGCTACTGTACCTCCCTCTGCAACTAGATCCTTCTTCATTGAGAAACCGCGGTCAGTGTGGTTTGGAAATATCTCCATTTCACTGACAATTAACAGAGGTGCACCTCAAGGACGCGTACTTAAATCGCTGCTTTACTCCCTCCGCACCCGTGACTAGGCGCAGTGCAAGCACCATCTATAAATTCACCGCTGTCCCAACGGTTGTCAGCAGGATCTCAGACGGCGACAAGGAGGCGTACAGGAGTGAGGTTGATTGTGGGCTTCAGAAGGGGAAGTTGTGGGAGCACACACCGGTCCTCGTCGAGGGGTCAGCAGTGGAAAGGGTTAAGGAGTTTCAGGCTCCTGGGTGTCAAAATCTCTGAAGGTCTATCGTGGGCTCAACATACTGATGCAGTTACAAGAAGGCATGCCAGTGGCTATATTTCATTAGGGGTTTGAGGGTATATATATATATATATAGATAGAGGACCTCTGTTGGTTCAGGCCAACCATGGATACTGTGTTTTCATTGTCACTTTGATATGCCAGCCAGTACACAAGCTAGGGCAGTACAATAGGAGAGCAGGCTGTTGCCCATGCAGCAGGCTACCCCTCTCCACGCAGCTGATGAATCCAAAGGAAGAGCAGAGACCGATCCAGTTTAGCCCCAGTGGTGTTGCAGGAGCAGACAGTCTGTGTGGACCTCAACGCTGGACTGCCGTAGGGACTCCAGCTCCAGATATGTTCTCGGGGTCACGCACAAAGCCTTCCCCGTGGGTGGGTAAGGCTGCAGGGCAGCAGAGGTTTCAGATCAGAGATCTCTTTTCCCTAGATGAACTGCTAACCGCGACTGACATGCCCCATCTGCCCAAAGTGTCTGATTTTAAGGTGCCAGTAACCCACCTTTTCCCCTTCTTCTGTAGTGGAAACAGAAGCTAAGCTACACGTGAAGGCTAGGAGCTGAACATGGTTGTCAGAGGCTATCTGAGATGAGTGCTTTGACAGCCCTTAGTGGATCCCCACTTACCTTAAGGAACCATATATGTATAGTGGATTCAGGTTAATTAGGCCATTGGTTAATTGGGTAATCATTTATTTGGGACAACTCTTAAAGAACAATACTGATTGAGAAAATAGCCAGGAGTCCCTTCATTTTTAAATCATGTCAGTTACATGTGTGGCTGTTAAACACAACTCAGTTCTTCAATCAAACAGTTTTAAATAGCATCAACAAATCCAGAGTGGAGCCCCTAAGGTGGCTGGATGTCATTTAACATCCTTCCGGCAGCTCCTGCAGCCGAGCTGGTGCCAAACGTATTGCTTCGTAACCTTTCCTTTTGACTACACCGGTGAGGCCGAGAGGGGCACCTCGACGACTGGGCATCTCAGGATCTCCATACCTTCCGCCCAGGCTTCTGATTATCATCACCCATTGTCCCTCGAGACAGACGGATGCCAAACACCCCCTCACTGCTATTGGCAAGTCACTTTCAGGATTCATGTGCAATAACCATGAATAACCAGTGACTTATTTCAAGTCAGAATGGCGAGGAAGGGGAACCTGGAAGTTGAGATATTCCAGTGCACCACAACCTCCAGGTTCCAGTTTGGGAGGAACTGCTGGAGCACCGCAGGCAAGTAACTGTTGTACTTTTTTGTACACAGTTCACACTGCAGCCACTGTGCACCAGCGATGGCGGGAGTTAATATGTAAAATGGTGGATGAAGTGCCATTTAAGAGGACTGCTTTGTCCTGAACGCTGTTTAAGCATTTAGTGTCGCTGGAGCTGCATTCATGCAAGCCTGTGGGCAGTATTCCACCACTGTGCCTTGTGGATGTAGAGGTTGGAGATTGCCAGCAGGTGAGTCACTCACGGGATGATACATGGTAGTCATTGTAATTCTGCAGCTGATGCTGCTGTGCTGCAGGACAGTGGAGAAATTGCAGGCAGAGGCAGTTGCATGTGCGTGTTCCCTTTAATTACCTAATCCTCCAATGTTTGAGCTTTTAGGGCTGGGAGCACTTACTGTTTCCTAACTCCCTCTATGTCTGCACAAACAGTAGTTTCTGTGCTGCACTCCTGGCATCTTTTTCAGCATTTTGCAAGCCAAGTAAAACACATCCTTCCATTTAACTATCTTGCAACCAGTCTGAGTGACACCCATCTTGAGCACAAATGTGTTTGTAAAATGTGTTTCGATTAGTTTGCATTGTTTGTTTAAGCTGACTGGTAATGTGTATTTAGATTAATTCCTGAAATACCTTTGGAGAGGCTAGTATTTTCATTGCATTTCATTATACATTAATACTGATGTTTGTTTACAATGCTCTGCAGTGCGGATATATTAATCCAGTACACTTCTGTTGATCCACAATCTGAATTAAGTAATTGAACTGGGCAGCTCCATCCTTGGCCCTACTGCTTCTCTCTGGCATACTTCTGAATCTGTTCTTGTACAACCTGATCCCCCGCTCCTGTTCAAATTCATCCCGGCTCCTGTGTAATTCTTGCCCTTGCACAGTGCCATCCCCATGCAGTCATATTGCTGGGTTTGTCCAGTCTTCTCCTGGTATCTTCGCTTTCCCATTTCTGGCTCCCATGTAGTCTTTTCCCAGGATATTTAGTTTTTGATGACAGCCATGGGGTTGGCATTTCTTTCACGTGGGTAGAAACAGTGAGGAGGAAATGGTTTTTAGAGGCTAGCTGTGATGGAAGGTTTCTCTGGAGAATTCCCAATATGACTATTCTGGGTTGAGCATTTAGAAAGATCCAACCTCAGTATAATAATGCAGCTGAGAGGCCAGTCTGAAGGTGAGGGTAACACTCACAACACTCTGGAGGAACTCAGCAGGGCGGGCAGCATCCATGGAAACGATCAGTCAACGTTTCGGGCCGGAACCCTTCGTCAGGACTGAAGTGGGAAGGGGCAGAAGCCCTATAAAGAAGGTGCGGGGAGGGTGGGAAGGAGAAGGCTGGTAGGTTCCAGGTGAAAAACCAGTAAGGGGAAAGATAAAGAGGTGGAGGAGGGGAAGCAGGGAGGGGATAGGCAGGAAAGGTGAAGAAGGAATAGGGGAAAACACAATGGGTAGTAGAAGGAGGCGGAACCATAAGGGAGGTGATAGGCAGCGGGGGAGGGGGCAGAGTAAAATAGGGATAGGGGAAGGAATTACCGGAAGTTGGAGAATTCTATGTTCATACCAAGGGGCTGGAGACTACCTAGACGGTGCATGAGGTGTTGCTCCTCCAACCTGAGTTTAGCCTCATCATAGAATCTCCAAGAGAAAGAAACTCTGTTGTCAATAAAATATTTATCTGTCCTCCTAAGGTCATATAAGATTCAGGGTCTCTTGGTTTTACATCCCTGCTGCTGATAATGTCCTGAAGCAAGCAAATAGATTCACTCTTAAATGTCCATTGACAGTTCTTGTCTTATGTCCTGACACCTGCTGAATGTTTCTTGCACTTCCTGTTTTTGTTTCACATTTCAACCATCTGCAGTAAATTTCTATTTTCACAATGCCAAGCAAGACTAGTGCCAGGCCTAGAAAACATCAACAACAAGAAGTTCCTAATTGGTCCCTACATTTAGAACAAATTGTAACAGTGTATGTATTATGCTTACAAAACCTTAACTTCTTGTGGGCCAAGTAAAAAGAGATAGACATAGGAGCAGAATTAGGCTATTCAATCATGGTTGATCCTTTTTACCCCTCCTCAACCACATTCCCTGGCCTTCTCCCAATAACCTTTGATGCCACGTCCAATCAAGAATCTATTACAGTAATCTCTGCCTTAAATACACCTAACAACCTGGCCTCCACAGCTGCCTGTGCTAACATATTCCACAAATTCACCACCCGCTGGCAAAAGAAATTTCTCTGCATCTCTGTTTTAAATGGACATCCCTCTATCCTGAGTCTGTGCCCTCTTGTCCTAGACTTCTCCCACCATGGGAAACATCCTTTCCACATCTACTCTATCTAGGCCTTTTAACATTTGAAAGGTTTCAATGAGATCTGATGCACCTTCAATTACTCCAAAAGACTGAAGTAGGGTAAATACTGACAGGCTTTTATTCGCAGTAAAATATGACTTCCAGCATGCTGAGTGACTGCCTCTGGACTGAGGAGGAGGAGCAGGGCGAAATCACCTTTTATCAGGGGTCTGTGGGAGGAGCCACAGGGGCAGTCAGCAGAGGGCTGTGTCCAGACAGTTAACCCAGTTACAGCATATATATATATGGTTTACCACAACATCCCCCTCATCCTAAATTCCAGATGAGTACAGACCCAGAACCATCAAACGTCTCTTTCATTTCTGGAATCATCTTTATGAACCGCCACTGCACCCTCTCCATTGCCAGGACATCTTTTCTTAGATAAGGAGCCCAAAACTGTTCACAATACTCAAAGTGCAGCCCTGCCAGTGCCTTATAAAGGCTTAGCATTGCATCCTTGTTTTTATATTCTAGTCCTCTTGAAATGAATGCTAACATTGCATTTGCCTCCCTCACCACTGACTCACCCTGCAAGTTAACCTTTAGGGTGTTCTGCACAAGGATTCCCAAGTTCCTTTGCATCTCAGATTTTTGGATTTTCTCCTCGTTTAGAAAATAGTCTGTACATTTAATTCTATTACCAAGGTGCATGATCATGCATTTTCCAACATTGTATTTAACTTGCCACTTTCTTGCCCATTCTCCTA
This sequence comes from Mobula hypostoma, assembly GCF_963921235.1. NCBI lineage: Eukaryota > Metazoa > Chordata > Chondrichthyes > Myliobatiformes > Myliobatidae > Mobula > Mobula hypostoma. Next base: position 28,585,599 of record NC_086121.1, on the reverse strand, counting down.
AACTGTCTAAGTCTTTCTGCAGCCTGCCTGTTTCCTCAAAACTACATGCTCTTCCACCAATCTTCATATCATCTGCAAACTTGGCAACAAAGCCATCTATTCTATCATCTTAATCATTGATATACAGCATAAAAAGAAGAGTTCTCAACACCAAGCCCTGCGGGAGACCACTGGTCACTAGCAGCCAACCAGACAAGGATCCTTTTATTCCCACTCGCTGCCTCCTATCAATCAGCCAATGCTCTAACCATGTTAGTAACTTTCCTGTAATACCATGGGCTCTTAACTAGGTAAGCAGCCTCATGTATGTCACCTTCTGAAAGTCCAAATATACATCCACTGCAACCCTTTTAGCTATCCTACTTGTAATCTCCTCAGAGACTCCCAACAGGTTCGTCTGGCAAGATTTTCCCTGAAGGAAATAATGCTGACTTTGTCCTATTTTGTTCTGTGTCACCTAGTACTTCATAACCTCATCCTTAACAATTGACTCCAACATCTTCCCAACCACTGAGGTCAGGCTAACTGCTGCTTTCCTCCTTTCTCAAAGAGTGGAGCGACATTTGCAATTTTCCAGTCCTCTGGCACCATGCCGGAGTCCAATGAATTTTGAAAGTTCATTGCTAATTCTTCTACAGTCTCTAATGCTACCTCTTTCAGAACCATAGGGTGCAGTTCATCTGCTCGGGGTGACTTACGTATCCTTAAGTCTTTCAGCTTTTTGAACATCTTTTCCCTTGTAGTAGTAACTGCACTCACTTCTCTTACACCCTTCAACATCTGGCACACTGCTAGTATCTTCCACAGTGAAGACTGATGCAAAATACTCATTTAGTTCATCTGCCACCTCCTTGTCCCCCATTATTATTTCACCTGCCTCATTTTCTAGTGGTCCTATATCCACTTCCATCTCTCTTTTATTTTTCACATACTTGAAAAATCTCTTACTATCCGCTTTGATATTATCTGCTAGCTTCTTTCATATTTTATCTTTTCTCTTCTAAATAATGATTCCTTTAGCTGCTCTCTGTAGGTTTTTAAAAGCTTCCCAATCCTCTATCTTCCTGCTAGTTTTTGCTTTGTTGTATGCTCTTTCTTCGGCTTTTACATTTGGATTGATTTCCCTTAATGTGGCTGTTCAAGGCTGGACTTGACCTCATGACCAATGTTGAAGTTCTCCATCTAGAGCCACGGTTAGCACCTGATCATGCAGGAGAGGTGATCTGATGAAGCAGTAACCAGCTTAATCCATAAAGATTCCAGTTTTCTGACAAAACATAATAGTAACCATATAATTAGGATACTGTGAATAGGTCACGCTGATTTTAGTCTTGATTGTGCAGCCTGCTGTTCCACCAAATGGAGTTCCATGCTCAGGGCACTCCTTTTTAATTTACCATTTGGATGTTTTATTTCCATCTTGATTGATTTTAAATTTGAAACGAGATGTACATTTAAAGCAAAAATAGTCAAAGCCTGAATGCTGGAGGCTCAAGGATTGTTCTATCCTATAGCTTTAGAACATAGAAAAGTACAGCACAGTACAGGCCCTTCGGCCCACAATGTTGTGCCAACCCTCAAACCCTGCCTCCCATATAAGCCCCCACCTTAAGTTCCTCCATATACCTGTCTAGTAGTCTCTTAAACTTCACTAGTGTATCTGCCTCCACCACTGACTCAGGCAGTGCATTCCACGCATCAACCACTCTCTGAGTAAAAAACCTTCCTCTAATATCCCCCTTGAACTCCCCACCCCTTACCTTAAAGCCATGCCCTCTTGTATTGAGCAGTGGTGCTCTGGGGAAGAGGCGCTGGCTATCCACTCTATCTATTCCTCTTATTATCTTGTACACCTCTATCATGTCTCCTCTCATCCTCCTTCTCTCCAAAGAGTAAAACCCTAGCTCCCTTAATCTCTGATCATAATGCATACTCTCTAAACCAGGCAGCATCCTGGTAAATCTCCTCTGTACCCTTTCCAATGCTTCCACATCCTTCCTATAGTGAGGCGACCAGAACTGGACACAATGCTCCAAGTGTAGCCTAACCAGAGTTTTATAGAGCTGTATCATTACATCGCGACTCTTAAACTCTATCCCTCGACTTATGAAAGCTAACACCCCATAAGCTTTCTTAACTACCCTATTCACCTGTGAGGCAACTTTCAGGGATCTGTGGACATGTACCCCCAGATCCCTCTGCTCCTTCACACTACCAAGTATCCTGCCATTTACTTTGTACACTGCCTTGGAGTTTGTCCTTCTAAAAGTGTACCACCTCACACTTCTCCAGGTTGAACTCCATCTGCCACTTCTCAGCCCACTTCTGCATCCTATCAATGTCTCTCTGCAATCTTTGACAATCCTCTACACTATCTACAACACCACTAACCTTTATGTCATCTGCAAACTTGCCAACCCACCCTTCTACCCCCACATCCAGGTCGTTAATAAAAATCACGAAAAGTAGAGGTCCCAGAACAGATCCTTGTGGGACACCACTAGTCACAATCCTCCAATCTGAATGTACTCACCCCAGTACATTCATTTATTGAATGGATCTCTTCTACGAGGGGTGATCGATAAGTTCGTGGCCTAAGGTAGAAGGAGTCAATTTTGGAAAACCTAGCACATTTATTTTTCAACATAGTCCCCTCCTACATTTACACACTTAGTCCAGTGGCCTTGGAGCATACGGATCTTGGACCTCCAGAAAGTGTCCACAGATGGGTGATTGATAAGTTCGTGGCCTATGGTAGAAGGAGATGAGTTATTAACTTCAAACTTTCTGTATAATCACTCAAAGAGTTGAACTGCATGTGCGTGTAACGAGAGCTGTATAACCCATCTCCTTCTACCTTAGGCCACGAAATTATCAAGCACCCCTTGTACAATAAGATTGATTCGTAACGTCAGAGTCTACCTTGTCATAGCCTTGCACCTTATTGTCTGCTTGCACTTCACCTTTCCTGTAACTGTAACATTGTACTTTATATCCTGATATAGCGTTTCCCTTGCTCTACCTCAATGCAGTGATTTGATGGAAATTATCAGTGTGGATGGCATGCAAAACAAAGGTTTCCATTGTATATCACAATAATAATCCCATTCTATTTAGAAGATCAGATGAGGAGGTGTTTGAGCATAAGAAAGCCAAATATCAGGAGCTGGTAGAGCAGTCCCAGAGGCAGAAGTGGAGAGCACAATGCAAACCTATAGAGGAAAGGTGGAAAGGTTTTGTTGGCTGTTCACTATGCAGAACCTATTCTCTCCATAGCTTTATGGGGACTGCAAAGAGAAGAGTCATCTGGACCATCTGAGAGGCTGCTGAACGAGTCTCCAGATGGTTGTGGATGAAGAGGTATGACCTGTGGACCAATGCTGCTGAGACGCAAGCCAGAGCCTGATCAGTCTTGGCTGGGTCACCTGAGTGAGACTGATGTCGAAAGACCTGAAACACATGATGACTTCAGGTTGCATCGCTGATGATATGTCCCACCGCATCCTAGGATGTATCTTAGCAGAGCAAGATCATCCATGTAAATATCTAAAATATTAAGTTCCCAGTCATTTTGTTTGATGATTACAAGATTTGTGTACAGTGGAGTGAAGAGTTGACCTTTGCCATTCACATTTAGGTCCTTTGGTGAAAATGAAAACTGCCTGCTTTATATGATGATATGAAATAACTGAGGGTCTTTCCATCCAGCTGATAATCATCACAAAACTATCACTATTCAGAAAGGTCATTAGGCATTGGAAATATGACTGTATCCCACTGGTGCAATATGGGGAACTCTCTGAATTTGTACCTGAGGGACATTATTGGAGATAATCTAATCTTCAATTATACCTTCTATGATTCAAAGGGTTGCATATTCCCACCATATTCCTTCTCTCAATTTGACCATGACAAAATTTCCTTCAGTCTATGGAATAAAATGTAGGACTTCTGCCTGGACTATTTGCTTCCAGATGTAGCAACTCCCAGGTGGTAACTTGGCCCTAGTATTGACCAGACTTGAGTCTGCAGAGCAGGGAGCTCTCATGGGGCACAAGAAGAATGCTGATCCATTGCATCTCATCAAAATAGCAAACAAATAGAATTGCATTATGATGTGATAATTAAGAGTGATCCAGAATAACTCCAAAACATCTCATTTATCCGACATCTGCATATCATCTTTTTAGATCACACCATGAGGAAACTGAAATATTACTCAGATTCACACACAATCCATACGTAGGAGAATTCCATAGCCAGCGTTCCCAGTAAGGGTGCTACACTCACAGGAACACTATGATAGTTCGTGCTAAAAGATCTTAACCAAAGTACTGTATGTCTTTGTGGACAGGAGAAGGAGTTGGGGTGGGGGTGGGGGAAGACGGGTAAAATTCTCTGCTGGGTCAGAAACTTGTCTCTATTGACTTAGGAGTGAACTGTGTTTTAATTTGGTGAATCATGATTGATATTTTTCCTCTTTTTTTTTGTCTAAAACAGTATCCCTGAAGTCCGGATTTTGGATAATGGACCTTTTGAGTGTCACGTTGGCATCTATGATAGAACAAACCGCAAGAAGTTTCTGGAAGCATATGGCCGTGCCTTTCTCAATGTTATGGGTAAGTTAACAGGCACAGAGGTAGCCTTCCATTTTATTTATTTAGTTTTATTTATTTAGAGGCATGGCATGGAATAGGCCTTTCTTGCCCTTTGATCTGTGCCACCCAACAACTCCCGATTTAACCCTAGCTTAATCATGGGACAATTTACAATGACCAATAATCGGTACACCTTTGGACTGCAGGAGGAAACGGGAGCGCACAGAGAAACCCACGCATTCCAACTAGGAGGACGTACAAACTCCTTAGAGAGGACGCCAGGGTTGAACTCTGAACTCTGATGCCTGAACTGTAATAACATCATGCCACCCAGTATGCTCCCGTGGCGTGGGAATATAATGCTTGGGAAGAGAGTTTGAGAAAGCTCACATCTCAGAAGATTTTCATTATATACAGATGCACTTATCTATGCATGCTTTTTCCCACTGATACCACAGTGTAAGAAAACGCAAGTTATGAAAGCAAGTTTGGAGCCAATCTGCCTGGAAGGCTGGCAGGATTACTAGAATTGTGAAGTTAGAACACTTCCACAAATACTAACCTGGTTTCTTTTTTCGTTTGGGTCCTTTGTGAGTGACATTTTTCTATTAACTGAGCAAAAGGTAATTTATCTCCATAATTCAAGGACTGTTTATATGATCACAATCTCGAATTCATATTTCATCCAGCAATGTTGTTATTTATGGAAAATCCATGCCCTCCAGATCCTGGTTTTTCATTAATGACAAAATAATAGTTGGTATATTGAAAAAAAAATGGATCAGAGTCTGTAATATACAACAATTTCTACATCTCATTCTCCTCTCTCTTACTCATTCCTGTTCCTAATAAGACAGTTAGTCTTTCCCCTGAACCTAGCTTCCGAGGTCTTGTTCATTCATTCTTTTGGCCTTTCCTCCTTCATCACCAGTGAGTTAACTTTTATAACATCTCTGGGAATTCCTTCATGCTGCAGACTGGAGTTATTCAAGAAAGAGACTCATCACCACCTAAGAATAGCTAGTAACAAGCGCCCTTGCCATATTCCATCTTCAAACTAAAACTGAATCCAGCCATGGATATTGCTGATCTGAACCATACTCTCTTGTTTCCCCAAATCCTTAAATACCATCCCTTGAATACTCGTACACCTCTCTGGAACCAGACTCTTCCATGTTGGCTCCAACTCATTGGCTGAAATTTTCCAAAAGATTCTTACTGTGCATCGAGAGGTTGGCAGTTGGTCTGAACCATCCTAACTGCTCCCTAACTCACACTGATAATGAGCATTCGCTTGGGACAGTCAAATTCAAACGTAATACTAATGATTAAGTCACAGAATCATCGAACATTATGGCAAGAAGACGGTACTTGGCCTATTGGACCCATACAAGGTCTCTATTGAGCTACCCATCTAGCCTCTGCCTCTTTCTTATAGTCCTAGAAATGTCTTTCCTCAAGTATTTATCCTTTTCCCTTCTATAAATTAATTGTTTGTTTCCATCACTCTTCCAGGTGATACTTTCCAATCCAAGGAGGAGATAGATATTACTTTGAAAGTTTTAGTACCTGAATGCAAAGGGGAACTGGCACAGAAGAGGAATTGAGGCCTGGGGCAAATCAGCTGGGATTATGTTTAATGGTGGGGCAGGCTTGAGGGGCGGAGTGGCCTATTCCTCGCTACTGTATTTCAGTTCAACAAAACGGCATAAAAGAATAATTGTCAACTTCCACAGCATTGCTTCCAACTCCCACCTTCTGTTCTTTAGCTAATTATGTAAACTCTGTGTCCACTAGTTCCATAGCTCCTGCTGGTGAAAATAATTTATCCATAATTGCAAACCCTTCATCTGAGGTGTTTTTCAGTATTGTGTCAAAGGAACACTGTGGTGTTCCTGAAGCCTGCCACCACTTAGGAGAGGAAGAAAGCTTTCAGCAGCCCACAGGCTGAGTTCTGCTTGACAATTGTGCCAAGCTTCAGTAGCTGCCAACAACAATCACTCCAGGTGCCCAAGGCATAGCAGCATTTATAGTTTTCCTGCTCCTCCTCCCAGTGCCAGGCTGCTCGGCCCAGAAAGATATATCACCAGGACTCCAAGTGAAACTGACCCAGAAGCATCTTGCCGAGTCAGGGTGGAGCATGCCAGATAGCCCACCGCCGATCTGCTGTGTGTTTCCTTATCGTGCTGGTATTTCCCAAGCCTTCAGATACTTAACTTGAAAAGAACGAATTGAAAGAGTTACATTTATACAAAAGCTGGTTATTTAAGTCAATATATTAAATCTACCTTGATGTGGTTCTGGCATTTTGTTCAGCTGCACTGCACTTTCTCTGTAGCTGCTACACTCTATTCTGCTTTCTCTTTTATTGCTCAATGTTCTTATGTATGGCTGATCTTATGATGGTATACAAATAGAAGCTTTACACTGTCTCTCTGTACACATGACAATAATAAACCAACTTCCATTCCAAGCGACATATAAACTGCTGGAGGATCTCAGTGAGTCAAGCGTAGCGTAATGGGATTGGAGGAAAGGTACGTAATTCACAACCACCGACATTGAGTTGGAGTTCACTTTAAGGGTCTGGTCTGACGTGGTGGCATAATTACGTGAAGCATTTTTTTACTGCACTTCGTGTTCAGTGTTTGGACACTGAATGAGCTATTGCGGTTTTTCTTAAACATAAAACGCCTTATGCCGTTTTATTTTGCGAAGGCCTACATGCGTGTCTGTGCAAGGGAAGGAATTGTCAATGTTTTGAGTCAAAATCCTGCATCACGACCAGTGCAGGGTTTTGACTTAAAGTATCGACAATTCCTTTCCTCCCACAGATGCTGCCCGATCACCTTAGTTCTTCCGGCAATTTGTTAGTTGCTCCAGGTTCCAGCACCTGCATTCTCTTGTGTCTCCAATTTCAATTCCACATTCTCTGCTAAAAAGGAACATCATTGAAAGTCTACATGTAGTGCACAATTTACAGACCATATCATGATCACCAGGTGTTCTATGTAGGGTATGTTACCAGTGGACACTGATACTGTAAAATGTAAGACTAGAGTTTTTTTTTATGTTTCTGACTATCTCTAAATTTAACTGGGCATGGAACATTGTGCAGAAAAATTGCTCCTTAGACCATAAGGAATGCTGCATTCCTGTCAAACCCTAATGCTCTGTGCCTGATGTACTCTTTGTTAATTGATGATGTCATACAGTCATCCTGAGAACACCAAAAGTCACAGAGACCCAGCTCACATCTACGCTCACAGGACCTTTTGATATCGACTAGAGTCTCGAGCAACAGTCTACCTAAGCTGATGGTTTTCCAAGTGGAGGCCAATGCACTTGGATCGGCGGCAGGCTGTTAAGTAAAAGGGATGCCAAAGCAGATACTGCAAGTGTCAGCTGTGCAGGGTTCAAGGAATGTAGGTAACAGGTAGAAGAGAGGCCTGGGGAGTTTGGGGGTGGGGGGAGAGCACAGGAGAGAGAGGCTCAGGGAGATTGGGAATGATCAGCAGACTAGAAAACTCCATATTCTCCTCCCCCTCTAAAACAGCTCATACTAGCTGTGTGCAATAATCAAACAGAACTGAAATATCATATTCTTGCTACATTGGCCTGAAGAATGTAACTGAAGTAGTTGCATTGCACCGACAATTTGATTTATAGTTACCCAGTTAGTGTTATTGGGCCATGTGGAAAGCTATTTGGTTGAAGTGAGTCACTGGAAAAACATTTGAAAACCACTGGTCCAGCCAATTGCAGCAACGTAAACACCATAAGACCACATCACAGGTGCAGGATTAAGCCACTCAGCCCATTCCATCTGCTCCACCACTCCATCATGACTGATTTATTAATGCAGCCAGCCCCATTCTCCTGCCTTCCCCCTGTAACCTTTGACACCCTGACTAACCAAGAACTGATCAATCTCTGCTTTAAATATATTCAATGACTTGGCCTTCACAGCTGTCTATGGCAATGAATTCCACCGACTGCCCATCTCTGGCTGAAGAAATGCCTTCTCATTTCTATTCTAAATGTATGTTCCTCTATTCTGAGGCTGTGTCCTCTGGTCCTAGAGTCACCCACTATAGGAAACATCACCTCCACATCTACTCTGTCTAGACCTTTCAATATTTGATAATGAGAGCTCCCCCCACCCCCCCACCCCCACATTTGTCTAAACTCCAGTGAGTACAGGCCCAGAGCTATCAAACACTCTTCAAATTTTAACCCTTTCCTTCCTGGAGTCATTGTCCTGGGCCTCCTCTGGTCCCTCTCTAATGCCAGCACATCTTTTCTTTGATAGGTGGTTCAAAACTGCTCACAATACTCCAAGTGGGGCCTCATCAATGCCATATAAAGCCTTAGCATTACATCCTTGTTCTTATATCCTAGTCCTCTTGAAAAGAATGCTGACATTGCATTTGCCTTCCTTACCACTATCTCAACCTGCAAGTTAACTTTTAGGGAATCCTGCAGCATGGACTTTCAAGTCGTTTTGCGTATCTGATTTTTGGATTTCTTTCCATTTAGAAAATAATCGATGCTTTTATTCCCTCTACAAAAGTGCATGACCATACATTATCCTACACTATATTCCATCTGCCACTATTTTGCCTATTCTTCCAATTCATCCAAGTCATTTTGCAGATTCCCTGCTTCCTCAATGGTAGCTGCCTGTCCACCTATCTTTATGTCATCTACAAATAATTCCGACATCCAAATCACTGACAAATTACACGAAAAGAAGCAGTCCCAACACCGATCCCTATGGAACACCATTTCTCACAGACAGCCAACCAGAATAAGCCCCCTTAATTCCAACTTTTTGCCTCCTGCTTATCAGCCAATCTTCTATCCATGCTAGTATCTTTCCCGTAATACCATGGACTCTTATCTCATTAAGCAGCCTCAAGTGCAGCACCTCGTCAAAGGCCTTCTGAAAATCTAAGTAAACAAGATCCACTGACTCTCCTTTGTCTATCTTTGCTGTTATTTCCACAAAGAATTCTAACACATTTGTCAGTTAAGATTTCCCCTGAAGGAAACCGTGTTGACTTTGGCCTATTTTATCATGTGCCTCCAAGTACCCTGAAACCTCATTCTTAATAATGGACTCCAACATCTTCGCAACCACTGAAGTCAGACTAACTGGTTCCTAATTTCTTTCCTTCTGCCGCCCTCCCTTCTTAAAGAGTGGAGTGACATTTGCAATTTCCCAGTCTTCCAGAACTATTTCAGAATCCAGTGGTTCTTAAAATATCATTACTAATGTCTCCAGAATCTCTTCAGCTACCTCTTTCAGAACCCTGGGGTGTAGTCCATCTGGTGTAGGTGACTTATTTATCTTCAGACTTTTCAGCTTCCCAAGCACCTTCTCCTTAATAATAGCAACTACACTCAGTTCTGCCCACTGACACTCACATACAGCTAGTGTCCTCCAGAGTGAAGAGTGATGCAAAATACTTCAGTCTGCCATTCCTTTGTCTCCCATCACTGCCACTCCAGTGTTGTTTTCTAGTGATCCAATATCCACTCTCACTTCTCTTTAACTCTTTCTGTATCTGAAAACACTTCTGGTATCTCTTTGATATTTTTGACTAGCTTACCTTCGTATTTCATCTTTTTTCTCCTTATGTTTTTTTTTAGTTGCCTTCTGTTGGTTTTTAAAAACTTCTGAATCCTTTAACTTCCACTATTTTTTGCTATATTATATCCCCTTTCTTTTCCTTTTATGCTGTGTTTGACTTCTATTGTCACGCATAGTTGCTTCATCTTCCCCTTAGAATACTTCTTCATTTTTGGGATGTATCTATCCTGCACCTTCCGAATTGCCCCCAGAAACTCCAGCCGCTGATGTTCTGCCAACATCCCTGTTAGTGCCCCCTTCCAGTCAACTTTGGCCAGCTCCTCTCTCATACCTATTTAATTCCCTTTACTCCACTGCAATACTGTTACCTGACTTCATCTTCTCCCTCTCAAACCACAGGGTGAATTCTATCGTATTATGATCACTGCCTCCCAGAGGTTCCTTTACTTTAAATTACCCAGTTAAATCTGATTCATTCCACAGTGCCCAACTAGAATTGCCTTTTCCTCAGTGGGCTCCACCAGAAGCTGCTGTAAGAAAACATCTCATAGGCATTCTACAAATTCCCTCTCTTGGGATCCAGCACCAACCTGATTTTCCCAATCTACCTGCATATTGAAATCCCCCGTGACTGGTGTAACATTGCCATTATGACATGCCTTTTCCATTTCTCGTCGAAATTTATATCCCACATCTTGGCTACTGTTGTGTAAATATTAAATGCTGCTGGAACCTTGTCAGCACAGCAGTGTAATTCCAGAGGTGTTACACTGCTCGCATTTCATGAGAACAGAGAATTTTGCTTTACCTCCGCATGAATGGGGTTGCACATCTATAGGAGCACTGCTCCAGTGGTGCAGCAGCTGCATAACTAGACAATGAAATGCAATGACCATGCTTACAGTTGAATTTAAATTTATTCAAATATCTTTAAAACAAAACAGTTGGTCTTAGTAACAATGATCACACACTAGTAGATTGTTGCAAAAATGCATCTGGTTCACTAATGCCCTTCAGGAAGGGAAGTCTGACATTCTTAGCCTGAATGGCCTATTGGTGACGCCAGACCCTGCAATATGGTTCACTCTGAAACAGCCTGGCAAGCACCTTGGTTTAAGGCAATAAGAAATGGACAACACATGGTGGTCTTGTCAGTGACATCCAGAACCTGGAAAATGAACCAATAAGAAAAAGATACTCCTGGATGGATAGAACCCCACCCATAGCAGATGGACTGCATCTGGAGAAGATTACTAATAGACACTACTTGGAATGGGTGGGTGGTTTTATGAGGGAAGTTTGAACTAGGCTAGGCATGTATCTGCTGGAGTTCAGAAGAATATGAAAGGAACTTGATTGAAACATATAAGGTGCCTCCATGGAAGAAGGTTGTAAAAATTCTGTTAGAAACATCAGAGAATCAAGAGTGTAGAGAAAATGAGAAACAGTAGTGATAAAAAGCAAAGTGCTTGAGAAGCTGCTGCTGCTAAGTTAACAAATTTCACAACACATGCCGGTGATAATAAACCTGATTCTCATCCTAAAGCTGTCAGGACTGAAAGCCACTGAGTGAAAGTGCAAGTGCATCAAGCCAATGGTCCTGACAAAGGGTCTTGCCCCGAGAAGTAAACCATTTATTCCTCTCCCTATATACTGCCTGACCTGCTGAGTTCCTCCAACATTTTGTGCATGTTGCTCTGGATTTCCAGCATCCGTAGAATCTCTTACTTATAGGCAAATGGTACATTAGCCTTTATTACAAGAGGATCTAGAGACACAAATATAGATCTCTTACTATAAATATAGGACCTTTGTGAGACCTCTGCAGAAGTATTGTTTACAGTTTCATTCTCCTTAACTAAAAAATAAAAAGATAAACCAATTTTAAAAAATGAGAGACAGTGCAAATGAAGATTAAACAGACTGCTTCCCGTGATTGTGGGTTTGCAGTGAGAAGAGATTGAGTAGACTAGAGTTAGAGAAATGAAAGGCTATCTTACAGAAATTTTATAAAATTCTCGTAGGAGTTAGCATAAGGTTTGGCAGGATAGGTGCAGGTAGGAAGATTCCCCTGGGTGAAGAGTCTTGGATAGGGGGCATTGACTTACCATAATGCACAGACCACCTAAGACAAAGAGAATGGGAAATTTCTTCACATATATGGTGGTGAATCTTTGAAATAACATGCCAGGAAGGGCTTAGACTCTGTTGTTGTTTTTTTTCAAAGCAGAGTTCACTACATTTCTGGATATAAAGTGAATTAAGGAATGTAGAGATTGCCCAGAAAATGGAGTTGAGGTAGAAGACCAGTCATGATCTGGATGAATGTTAGAACAGGCTTGAAAAGACCAAGTAGACTATTCTGCCCCTGTTCCCATATTCTTATGTTTTATTTGATAATCCCGATGCGTCTTGAGAAGTTGAGAGTGGAGAAGAATAACATCTAGCACAACAGATCACTCATTTAAGAGACATATTTTTTTCCGCGTAGGGAGTTATAAATCTTTTGAAATTTCTTCCTCAAAGAACAATTTTTGAATATAAAACAGACAGACAGAATCTTAATAAAGTGAAGGTTATTGGGAGGGTTGGCAGACTAGAGTGTAGAGTTGAGACTACATCAGACCAACTATGATCTTGTAGAGGTGGTATAGATTCTAATTCATGTGTTCATCTGCCTTCCCCATGTACTCTTGCAGGAGAGGGATATGGAGATTCAGTGGCACAGTTGTGAAAATGACTGTCTCACAGCAACAAACCGGATTCCATTTTGACCTTGGGTGCTGCCCCATGTGGTGCTGGTACATTCTCCCTATGACCAAGCGGGTTTCCTCCCACATAACAAAGACATGAAGGTTGATAGGTTTATTGGCTTCTGTAAAATGCCCCCCATGTGCAGGTGAGTGATAGAATATGAGAAAGTTAATGAGAATGTGAGGAGAATGAAAATTGGATTAATTTAGTATAAATGGGTGGTTGATCATCAGCACAAATTCAATGGGCTGAATGGCCTGGTCCCAGGCTGCATTCCTAGACTGTGACTTCCACTAGCAAAGTGACCAGGATCAGCCAATTATCTTTATGCTGGTAACTCTTGTCAGGTATTCAGTAAGGCAGGGAAAGCACAGCATTTGCTCTCTGGCTGAAGTACAAAGGAAATATCCAGGGAGGAAAAGATCAGTAGAGAGTTGGTGAAGTCTTAACAAAGCATCAAATACACGTTTGATATGTTTAGAACCTTTCTTCAAATGTAATACGCTCAATTTCAGCCAGCAAGTGAACGTTAAATGGGGTTTGGCATCATTCAAAATACTCTGCATGAACTTATCACTCCTGTTCAGCTGTTTGGACTCTAGAGAGATTGATATGATGATATTAGCCATGAAATTTTTTCACTTTCCTCAAGGAGCTAAATTTCCATTTGGATGCTTAATAAACCTGCACATATCCATCCCAACCTTGGCTTCAACTCCTCTGTTAAGGTGGCATCATATTCCAGATGTAGGCTAAACTAATGTCAGGTTGAAGACGCCTCTTTCACCAACTCATTAGCACCTGGATTATTCAACTGTTCATGCTCCCAGTGCACTGCTCTCCTTGTGTGTGAAGTAGGAAATACACGATTCAGCAGCAAGCCAAACTTCACTCAACTGAAAACCGGTGTCAGGATATCACGCGCTCATGCGTACAATTGAGTAAGAAAAAGCTGATGATTTTGACAGCACAAACGAAAGAAGGACAACATAGGATTGCATAAATATATATATACTTCAGTCTGACTGTAGAGCTCTATTAAAGACAAAATGGCTTCCCCCCGATGTGGTCCAACTGGATTTCAGAATCAAAGTTGGCAGCACTATCAAAATAAAAGTTAGCAGGGCCATATTTCAAAATAAAAGCCTGAACACTCCCTGCCTGGCATCTGAGGTCCTTTTCTGTAAAGTTTCCAGTTGGGAGCAGAGCACTGTGTTCCTTTGTGAGAAGCATTGCAGGAGTAAAAATTAAAGGTGAGTCTGCATCTGTAGAGACTGGAACCAATTGCCTCGAGCTGAAGATCGCCTTTACTTCTGCCATGAGCTGGAAGATCCTGCGCACATCAGCAATAGAATCCAAGATTCTCCCGAACACTCCAATCATGTGCTCCCATGAACTGCCCATACAGTCTGGTGGGTAAAGTATCAGGTACAACCTTGGCTATTTATATACCTCAGTACCTTAGGAGCTTTCATCACTTTCTGGGACCCAAGTCCATGGTAATCACCAACTAAACTCATACCACAGTCAGAGCGTAGTCTTCTGGATGGATCACAGATGGCAAACAACCATCTCAGTGTATTAATGCAACTAGATTTATTCATGGACTCAATCACTTCTGTGTGAACAGCCTGAGTGCTCAGGCAATTAAAGAGCACTGCCCATCGCCTGTTGTAAGCTAGCCCTTCTTGTGTATGTGTGCTAACCACAGTCCAAGGACCAAAGACATCTAGACCACTGTAAGTGAATGGTGGAGAGGTGCACTGTCACTTCTCTGGCAAGTTTGACATCATTTGCCTTTCCATTTTACCCTATAGCTTGTGACAAGTGACACAGTGATCTAAACTGCTACTTGTGTGTCTCTTACTGCCAATAAGCCATATCCCAATAGCTCTAATGTAAATGTACGCATTTGTGCTCAAGGTAATGATATCTGAGCAACATGGGAACTTGATGCTTGCCAAGCAAAGTAATGGGGATCCTCTCTGAGCTGCTCAAATCTGCATGCTTTTTAACAAAACGAGGAGGAACCTTGGATGAAGGTGTCTCATCCCGAACTTTCCCAGGTGTCTGAAAAGTTTGCTCTTTCTTCCTCCACTCTTCTTCAAGCAAATTACATTTTTTGAGATAACTTCAGCAAAACAGCCATTAACAGTAGACACAGACCATTGCTCTTCCACAGCGACAGCTGGGTGATGATCAATAATGATATCACTTGCATAATTATTTTAAAAAACTGGACCAAAGCATCAATTTTCTCTTTTGGTTTGTGCACACCAGATTTTCCATTTGTTTCTTTCTTTTTATTTGATAACATCCTTCACTGCATTTTGTACAGCTGCTGGATCATTGGGAACCACAACTCTACACAATACACTGTGCTGACATACCCTCCATTCACTGCTATCTGATCACATAGTTGTTCTACCTATCTTTTGCTTCTTGTTGGCTGCAAGAAATCTTCTTGATTCCGGGACCAACTCCATTAGTCAATGGAGATTTTCCACCATACCCTAGATTTGGTTTTGCCTAGCAATTGGGTGTTGGCTAGAGAAACTGCATTTAGCTGATTCTTTTCTCTATCCAAGTCCAATCTCTGCCACATCCACTTCGGAAGGAAGGTTTTTCTGGTTTGTTCTGTTCTTTCTATTTCATCTCTCGGTAAAGTCACAACTTTCAGAAGCTGTTACCCACTCCGGAATTGCTTGGTCTGAAGAATTTTAATTGGATAGATCTGGTGACTTATTTCGAGCAACAATGGAAGCCATTTCCTGAGGATCTGTTCTTGTTGTCACGCTGGTTATGTAATTGTTTACATGTACAGATATATCATTGTCTACATCGGTGGCTGCATCCCCTTCTTGTCAGAGCCGTCTGAATTGTGGAGGTTTGTCCTGTTAAGGAGGCCTCCTTCTCTATGCTGGCATATCCATTGACCATTCCCTTTGGGTGGCAGGTCTTCCGTGTTCTAGTTTCCACTAAATGAGATTTTGTCCGCCACTCTATTTTCCTCGCCAGCATTTTTATGTTGAGGCTGTGAACAGGAGTTTATCTTTCCTTTAAAGTTAACATGGCTTGTGCAAGGGCTAAGCAATGAAGGCCTCCCATTCTCAAGTTCAAGATTATTGTCATTCACCTGTACACATGCATGCCGCCAAACAGGACAACCTTCCTCTGGACCATGGTGCACAACACAGTCTACATGATTCACACACGTTACACGTAAAGTAATATTACCACAAATAAATTAACAAATAATGAAGTGTTTGTACGATGCAAGTTAAAAAATAAGCAGTATAATGCTACTGATGCTTCATATATGATGAGATGTGGATGGTGACAGGGAGTTAAGTCGTCTTTTGGCCTGGGGGATGGAGCTGTTTCCCACCTTACAGTTCTTATCCTATTCCTGCCTGATGGTAGAGGGTCAAAGAGATTGTTGGGTGAATGGGAAGGACCACTGGCAATGCTAAGGGCCCTGCTTACACAGCACTCCTGATAAATATCTCTGACAGATGGCAGAGAGACCCGGATGATCCTCTCAGCAGTCCTTGCAATCCTTTGTAGGGACTTGCAGTTTGACGCCTCGTAAGTCCCATACAAGATGGTGATACAGCTGGTCAGGAAACCCTCAATGGTGCTCCTGTAAAAATTGTTCGGAAAGGGAGCCTCACTAGCCTCAGTCTTCTCAGGAAGTGGAGATGCTGCTATGCTTTTATGACCAAAGTGGTGGAGTTGATTGACCAGGTGAGATCGTCTATTATATACACTCCCAAAAATTTGGTGCTGCTCTCTCTCTCTGTGGAGGTGGTGTGTATGTGCAGTGAGGAGTGGTCAGCCTGTATCTTCCTAAAGTCCACAAGCATCTCTGTGGTCTTGTCCACGTTGAGACTCAAGTTGTTGTGCTCGCACCATTCTACCAGCTGCTCCATCTCCTCTCCGTACGTCCTCTCATCATCGTTGTCAATAAGGCCAACCACTGTTGTGTCATCAGCAAGCTTGATGAATCAGTTTGAACTGGATCTAGCAATGCATTCATGCATCTGCAGCATGAACATCAGCAGACTGAGCATACGACCCTGGGGAGTGCCTGTGCTCAGCGTGATGGAGCTGAAGATGTTTCTGCCAATGTGGAGTGACGGTGGCCTTTCTGTCAAGAAGTCCAGAATCCAGTTACAGAGAGAGATGAGGTCCCAACGAGGACAGTTTACACACTAGCATCTGAGGGATGATCAGATTGAATGCCAAGCTGAAGAAAAGAAACAGCATTCTGGCATATGAGGTACCATTTTCCAGGTGGAACAGGACACAATGGAGTGGATTGATTTGATAAGTGAACTGAAAAGTGTCCAATATAGAGGGAAGATGGGATTTAATGCCATCCATAACTTGCTGCTTAAAGCACTTCATTATTGTTGAGGTCAGTCCCACTGCACAGTAGTCAGTGAGTCAGGGCAGTGTCACTCTCTTGGGCTTCAGGATGCCGGTGACTGCCTTGAAGCCCAAGGGTACAGTGGACTGTTTCAGTTTGATGTTAAAGATATCTGTTAGAACCTCGTTTAACTAGACTGCACATCTCCTCATCACCCAACCAGGTATGTTATCAAGCCCTGCACCTTTATATGGGATGTCCTTGGCTAGGGAATTCCTCACATCAGCTGCAGCCATACAGAGTGCTGGCTTCTCCCGAGGAAAGGGGGCCTTTCCCTGCCAGCACATTGGACTGTGCATCAAACTGAACATAAAAGACATTCAGCCATTCAGGAAGAGAAGAGATGTTTGCCTTAAAGTTGTGTGGGCCTGTGGACATTCCTTAAACACCAATCACCAACAAGGACCCATCCTAGGTCCAGCTTCTGTGTGAAGGATGCATTGAGAACCTTCCTGACTTTATGTACCATGAGGATATCTCTCCCAAATGGAAGCAGGATTTGGGCTCTATCATCCAGAGGTGGGATCTGTTCAGCAGGACACTTGAGTTGGGTGAGATAGAGAGCAGTCTCAGGAGTCGCTATTTCTTCACGACTGTCTGGAATGTTATTATACTCAATTAGTGTTGGAAGCGCAAGAGCAAAACCACTATACAATGCTTCAATCTGATAACCTGTCGCACTTCTACCTCATCTTTCATTACACCAGCACAGGTCTTCAAAATGGAGGATGATGACTAGCCATCAAGGCCAAGCAGATCATTGAACTCTGACCGGCTAAGGGTCTGGTGCTCGAGCATAGTGTACATCTTGAAAGCATTCCCTCATTGCCCTCTAGGATACACTTTAACCAAGCATATCTCGGAACAGGAGTTTGTGGCCAGACTGCTGTTGCAGACATCTGCATGTAAAGAGTTGACGAATGGCAATGTTTCCTCCTCTTCCTCCCCGCCATGCTCTGAAGTGTGATCTGAAAGCTTGAGTGCCCATGGAGGAGGACCAGGACCGGGACATAGGGCTGTTGTCATTGCACTCATCACACTTTAGTGTGGTTTTGCAGTGACGTGCGAGGTGTGATGATGAAGAACAGCACTTGAAGCAAATCCCTAGCTCTTTCAGGTAAGCCTTTTGTTCCTCAGTGGTTTTTAACCTAAAGCCACTGCACCTTCACAATGGTTGAGGTTTATTATGGATGGGGCAATGTTTTGCTGGGTCATCTTTAAGTAAGGCTGTCATTTGAGAGTCCTAATGTTTGTGTGCTTTAAAGGAGACTTCTCATTCCAAGATGAGCTGTGGCTGGAAAGAGTGAAGCTGGGGTTATTTCTTAACTTAGCTCAATGGCTGATGAGGTACCTGAAGAAAGGGAAAGATATGTGACTCCATACTCTTTATACTTCGAACACTGAAAATCCATTTCTCTAGCAAAGAATATGGAAGCTTTTGGATAATTGGACTAATGCCGCAGGCAGTATCTAAATAAACCCAACCATCTTCCTTTGATGAAAGCAGCTCCATTAACTGATCCCCAAGTTCTCTTAACTTATAGTTATTCTTATTAGCAATCTTTGGAAAACTGTTTGGCTTCTTAAAAAGCGTGCTTTCTATTATCACCGGTAAACTGCAACATACATTGAGCCTGTCCCAGGCCATTCTTAAAGATGCAGTTGGGTTGTGTATATGTCTAAAACACCAACCTTAGTCTGAGGATTCCTCACCAAGCCAGTTTGACAGCAAGTCCAATTCCTCACCAGGAGTAAGATCCAGGTTTCTGATTGTACTAATAAAATTTGACATCCATGCTCTAGAACTTTCTGGATGGTTATCAAAGTGTAATAGGCTGATGCTCACAAGTTCTTTGCGTGCCAGATACTTTGTCTGATCCAAAATGACTGAAGTCCCTGGGTGCCCTCTGGTAGACTGCTTGTGTACAGAGACGCATTAAATCTTGGCTGTCCGTGTGAATCATTACTGTCAAATCTTGGCATTATCTCTTCTGTCTTAGCAGCTGGCGATTTCTCATTTGGTGCTGGACAGGTTGGTAAGATTTGTGAGAACATATGTGAAAGATTAAGTATTTCCGAGCTTTGCTGTGTGCAACTTACTGGAAGGTGACCACTGGCTATAGTGTGCAGATAGCTATCTTTTTCCAAAGTACGAGAGGGAAATTGAATGGAGTGTTGTGATTTTTGATCCTGTGTTGTGTTACAGACAGTCTCAGACTGCTGGCTAACACATTTAGCTTGGTCCCTGACATAATCGCTCACACACTCATAATCACATAATTACTCATGTGCCCTGGGTGGCTTTTCTGTACTGTAAAGTTCCTCGTCGTCTCGCTCTGCTGCTGCCTCCAGTACCTCGGCCTGGGCGATAGCAGCTGCAGCCTCTTTATCCAGATGCAGGGCTTCCAACTTAGCCCGTGGCCGAGCTTTGTCTGTTTTAATGGCAATCTCCCTCCCTGCAAATGTAGCACGTGCTCATTCAGCCTCTGCTTTTGCTCTGGCTTGTGCTGATGCAGAACCAACTGATGATCTGCACGATCGCAATGAATTGCGATGAGGACTGTTTTTGGGTACCCTGTCTAATGAGCTTTGTCTTTCTGGTGGTGGCGTGTTTTGCATACCTCTAATCCATAACGCTTGTTATTCACTGCCATCGATGCTGTTTGGCCAGCTGTGTTTGTGTTTTTTTACTGTACTGCTGTCCTGTGTGTGGGGTGGGAAGTACACAATTCAGCGGTAAACCAAACTCCACTTAACTGAACATGGGAGTCAGGATATAGAGTCCAGGCTCTGGGTTCTTCATTTGGGCAGCACTCACATACAATTGAGTAAGATTTTAAAAATGATGACCTTGCTGGTGCAAGCAAAAGAAAGACAACATAAGGTTGCAAATATGTACTTAAGTCTGACCAAAAAAACTCTACTAAAGACAGAATGGCTGCCATCCCCGATGTGGTCCAACTGAACTTTAGCATTAAAGTCAACAGCGCTAATAAGATTAAAGTCGGCAGTGTTATCAAACTAAAATTTGGCAGGATTTTATTTCAAAACAAAAGCCTGAACACCTGGAGATTGTCATTTATATTTCAACTTTATGAACCTTGAGATGCCCAATAGCATTTAAAGCCAATGAAGTAGTTTTTAATATGAAGTTTAAGATTGAAGTTATGCAGAACAAGCTCACATAGATACGAGATGTTCAGTTTTGGTAATGTTCTTTGAGGGATAGTCGTTGACTAGGACACACGGAATAACTCCCCTTATCTTCGATATTGTGGCAAGCTATCTTTTTCTTTGAACTGAAACTTCAGATGGGACTTTGGCTTAACAGTGGAAGTTGTCACCACCCTTAGTGCAGCATTTCTTCAGTGCAGGTGGCGTTCAACCCTCTTCAGTGGGGCTTGCTTCAAAGGGTTTAAAGTCATTGTGTTGACTAACCCTTTTCCCTACAATATCCAGGCCAATCATCAGTAACCCACTTACATTAATCCCTATATTCCTATCATGCTCCTTATGTTTCTATCAGCTCCTTCCAGGTTTGACCCCTCACCCCCACACTAGAGGCAATTTATGGTGGCAAACTAACCTAGCAACTTACATGCCTTCTTGATGTGGGGTAACTGGAGTAACCATGGGAAATCGATACGGTGATAAGGGACAATGCGCAAATTCTACAGCTTAGATTAGATTAGATTATGAAGACACTCAGTCCTCTTTTATTATCATTTAGTAATGCATGCATTAAGAAATGATACAATGTTCCTCCAGAATGATATCACAGAAACACAAGACAAATCATGACTGAAAAACTGACAAAAACCACATAATTATAACATATAGTTACAACAGTGCAAAGCAGTACCATAATTTGATAAAGAACAGACCATGGGCACAGTAAAAAAAAGTCTCAAAAGTCTCTTGAAAGTCCCATCATCTCACGCAGATGGTAGAAGGAAGAAAAAAAATCTCTCCCTGCCATGAACCTCCAGCGCCGCAAACTTGCTGATGCAGCACTCTGGAAGCACCCGACCTCAGCTGACTCTTGAGTCCGTCCGAAAACTTTGAGCCTCCGACCAGCCCTCCGACACCGAGCACCATCTCTGCCGAGTGCTTCGACCCCGGCCCCGGCAGCAGGCAATAGGCAAAGCTGAGGATTTGGGGCCTTCCCCGCTGGAGATTCTTGATCGCACAGTAGCAGCAGCAGCGAAGCGGGCATTTCAGAAGCTTCTCCAGATGTTCCCCCATGCTTCTCACGTCTGTCTGCATCAAATCAGGATTGTGCACGGCCTCTAGTTAACAAGTACGATATCATATCGGAGCGGCCGCACGCGCTGCATCGCGCCACCATCTTCTCCTCCCCTTCCTTTTACTTTTTGCTTCCCTTCCTTATTCTTTTGCTTTGGCACCGTAGGTCAGGATTGAACCCAGACTGGCAGCTCTACCAGGTGCACCCCTGTGCCACTTATTAACACACAGTGTTATGACCTTGAGGTGATACTGCATACTACAGCTCATGCATCCTTGTCATCTCCCTCAGCCTTGCTATTCAAGTCTGCTTTGCTCTTATGGATGATGCTTGCCATTGCCAATTTCTTGGTTCAGTTCATTTTCTTCTCTGCTCCTCCCAATCTTGGCTGCTTTTTTTTTGCCCAACGGCCTAGTTCCTTTATCAAATTATCTGCCTTTGAGAGTGAAGACTGGAGGGAATACAGGGAAAAACACAGGCTGAAGATTCTCACAGCTCCACAGAACTTAGAGAGCAGAATCAGGCATTATGGGAAATAGTTTATCCATCAAATGGGCAATCAATAAAAAAATGCTTCTAATTGTGTAGCGTAGCCGATGATCTCAATCACTGAGTAACCTGTTCGTTGTGCCAGAGTGCCTTCCAGCAGAGGCAGCCTGTATCACTGATCGGTCCCATTTTTTTGTGTAATGCAGAGCACGCATCAAACAAACAGCAGTGCTCTTTGTATTTTACTTTGCAATTTGAGTCAAACACACTGTGAGGCAATTGCAGGTTTGCCTGAGCTGAGCTGAACAGAAAAGTAAATATGGATGATGAGGTTATTTGATTTATATATCTTGTCCCTCCAAAGAAACGGCCAATTCCACTGCTCTACTGAGTGGATTTTGAGTTTTTGCTTTATTTGCTTAACCTTGCGGAATTGACAACTTCATGAACAACAACATCTTTCCATCAGTCCTGAAGGTGTAGTTTAACTGGAAGTATTGACTCAAGATGATTTTGTGTCTAGTCCGCCCTATTTTTTTGCAAAGCAAAATACACTCAGTCACCACCTTATGACATACCTCCTGTACTTAATAAAGTGGCTACTGAGTATGGTTCTGTAAGTTTGTGGTCATCTGCTGTAACCCATCCACTTCAAGGTCTGATGTTCTGTGCATTCAGTGATGATCTTCTTCACACACTGTTGTAATGTGTGGTTATTTGAGTTACTGCCGCCTTCCTGTCAGCTTGCTCTTGTCTGGCCATTCTCTTCTGATATCTCTCATTACCAAGCCACTTTTCCTCAGAGAACTGATGCTCCTTGGATGTTTTTTTTTTGTGTTTTTTGCACCATTCTCTATTAACCCCAAAGATTGTTGTGAATGAAAATCCCAGGAGTTCAGCAGTTTCTGAGATACTCAAACCACCCCATCTGGCACCAACAATCATTCCATGGTCAAAGTCATTTGGATCACATTTCTTCCTCATTCTGATATTTGATCTGAAAAATAGCTGAACCTTTTGACCATGTCTGTGTGCTTTTATGCATTGAGTTGCCATCACATGATTGGATGATTAGACATTTGCATTAACGAGCAGATGTATAGGTGTACCTAATAAAGTAGCCACTGACTGTATGGTTGGGTGCAACAGGTTCAATCCACAATCACTGTGTTACTCTTTTATAACCACTTGTGTCCTAAATAAATCTATGCTAAACTGATCAAGTTCGAGCATACATACACAGGATATAAATACCTTGAAATTAGCTGATTGCAGTAACAGCACAATACATTACAAACATGACAACCATAAATTACATGCCCTTAAATTACACTTAACTTATATGACAAAATAAATGCTATGACTTTAGTAAAATTTGAGGGAAATATAGTCCAAGGTAGAATTAAGAATTTTCAGGTTGGTTCAAGAATCTAGCGGCAGTGGGAACAAAGCTGTCGTTGAACCTTTGAAGTGTAGTCTGCAGACTCCTGAACTTCCCACCTGAGAGCAGAATAAGAAAAGAATGTTCAAGTATAATTTACAAAGATGTACGACGGGTGATTGATAAGTTCGTGGCCTAAGGTAGAAGGAGTCAAGTTTAGAAAAACTAGCACATTTATTTTTCAACATAGTCCCCCTCCTACATTTACACACTTAGTCTAGCAGTCGTGGAGCACACGGATCCCCTCTTTGTAGAAGTCAGCGTCTTGGACCTCCAGAAAGTGGTCCACAGCAGAGGTGATTGATAAGTTCGTGGTCTAAGGTAGAAGGAGATGAGTTATTAACGTCAAACTTTCTGCATAATCACTCAAAGAGTTGAACTGCACGTGCATGTAATGAGAGCTGTATAACTCATCGCCTACCTTAGGCCATGAACTTATCAATCACCCCTGCTGTGGATCACCTGGAGGTCCAAGACGCCAACTTCTACAGAGGGGAGACCCATATGCTCCACGTCAGCTGGACTAAGTGTGTAAATGTAGGAGGGCACTATGTTGAAAAATAAATGTGCTAGGTTTTCTAAAATTAACTCCTTCTACCTTAGGCCACAAACTTATCAATCACCCCTCGTACATTCAATACTTGATCCAGTCCTCATAACAGCTGCTATGCTGATGCATCCAGCAAGCAAGTACTGCATTGTCAGATGTCCCAGCTGTTAACTCTGACATTGAACAAAGGCTCTCACATGTAAAAGAATCCAATGCACTCGTCGAAAAGGAGCCCCGTGACAAGTGCTACACCTACCCCTACACTCACAACCATTTAGGGCCCCAAACAGTCCTTCGAGGTGAGGTGACACGCTTATCTGCGAGTCTTTCGGGAGCATATACTGTATCTGGTGCAATCTCCTCAACGCTGGTGAGACTCGACATAGATTGAGGGACTGCTTTGTCGAGCAGATTGAGTCTATCCACCACAAAAGGCAGTATGTCCCGTGGCCACCCATTTGAATTTGACTTCCTATTCCCATTCTGACATAACTGTCCATGTCCTCTTCTACTGCCAGAATGAGGAGGACAAATTTGGGTTGGAGGAGCAATACCTCCAATTTGATGGCATGAATATCGATTTCTTTTACTTCCAATAACTACCCCTTCCTTCCTCTTCTCTCATTTTAATTTCCTGTTCTGGTTACCCTCCCACCCCTCCTGTTCTGCACACCTACCCATTACCTCCCTCTGGTTCCCCTCCTCCTTCCATTTCTTCCATGGTCCACTGCTCGCTCTGAAAAGGTTCCTTCTTCTTCAACCTTTTACCTCTCCCTTCAATTCCTTCCCAGCATCTTACTGGTTACCCTCCCACCTAGCTTCCTTCTCATTTGGTCTCACATACCATCTGCCAGTTGTACTCCTTTCCCTCCCCCCAAATTATTCTGGCTTCTTCCTCTTCTTTTCCTGCCCTGATGAAGGGTCTCAGGCCAAAACATTGACTGTTTATTCCCCTTCATAAATGCTGCCTGACTTGCTGAGTTCCTCCAGCATTGTGTGCATGTTATTCTTGATTCCTAGTTTGTAGAATCTCTCGTGTGTAGTGTCTTCTCTTGGTGTCCTGTTTCTCTTTTTCACTCAATAAGGTCTTGCACTATGCGAAAGGGCCCTCTTGGAAAGTATGGAATGTATAATTACTTTTAATTTGATGTCAGCATTTGCTGAACTTGACAGTCTGCTCCTTTAACCTTGTTTGAACCTGAGCTGAATTTCATCTTTGCAATCAATCATTTGCAGTGATCACATGCTTTCCATCTCAGCCACATCGCCCATCCTAATGAATGTTAATTTTTTTCTATGCTTTTATTATATTTATGCTTCAAAAGTTCCATTCCTTTCCTTCCCAGGCAACTAATCCCTCAAGCAACTCCACTAAAACAGATTATTTGGTCACAATCTCACTAAGGACATAAACATTCCTATGCGAGAATTTTTTCCCCAAATTTCCCCACACTATGAGAGAACCAAAACTTTGCAAAGGGTTTGGGTATATTTTAATATATGTACACTTCTTCCTGGAATTTACAGTTTTTATTATTATATACTGCAATATACTGCTGCCACATAACAATAAATTTCACGACATATGCCATAGATATTAATCCTGATTCTGAATTCAAATATTTGAAATATAGGTAGGAAAAGACTGATTGGAACAAAGAAAAGTTAATTTAGCATTGCTGTTGCCACCCTGGACCTTGCTGCTATGGAATAACAGTGATTATGTGGTTCTACTAATGGTGAATGTTGGTCGTTATGCACTTGCTGGCAAGGTCTTTTCATCCCAGTCTAACACTGGTGACCTGGATAACTGACTTTCTTCGTTGTCCAGAGCAACATCCAAAATGCTTGGGGAAGTCAGGCAGCATCTGTGGAGGGGAATATACAGTCAAGGTCTCAGGCTGAGACCTTTCATCAAGACTGGAAAGGAAGGGGGAAGAAGCCAGAATAAGAAGGTGGGGAGGAGAGGAAGGAGTACAAGCTGACAGATGATAGGTGAAGCTAAGTTTATTCTTGATTCTCCTCCATTGATGCTGCTTAACCTGCTGGGTTCCTCCAGCATTTTGTGTGTTGTTCTGGATTTCCAGCATCTCCAGAATCTCTTATGTTTATCCCTTCATTGTTTATCTGTTTCTCACCCTCTTCGTTCCTAAGGAATTTTTCTTAACAACATGTTAGAACTGCCTACTTAATATCTCTGGGAATCCAAATTCAAATTTACTGCTGGTTGTCCACAGTGTTCTCAAGATTTCATAGTTTATGAGGGAATTACAGTGCTTTACTTGCAACAATACCTTACTGCAGTGGATGTATGGTTGCACAGATTGATTAATTATTCACAAAGTAGATATGCTATGTCTTCCAGATTACCTTTCCTGTTGAGTTATCCCAAGCATCAATCAAACTGTAAAACAGAATGAAGCAGGATGTTGCTGGGTGATTTTAACGCTGAATACATATTTGGCACAGAATTCTTCCTGAAAACTTGCTTATTTTGCTGCAGCTATACACAGTGCACATTTGCAATGACTATTGTAGATTAGTTCTGACAAATCTCAGTCTCTTTCGGCTGAACATGAAGTTAACATCAACTTTCCATGTCATTTGTTGGATGGATCCATGCCATTAAGTTGAATGTCAAGTTCATTGCTATGGAAAATTCAGCAAGGACAGTCAAGAAATGAAGCTTTTACCACTGAGGGACTGATCCTCATAGACTTATGAAACAGGATAAGAAAATGTACTTAGCCTATAAAAGCTGAGGCTTATTTTTTTACCAACGGTAATCTAGCCACACGGATTTCAGTTCATTAATCCAGTTCCTACCACTATCACTAATCCACGATAAATTACTCATTAACGTTCACTGATCACTCAAGATGACAACACAGTATCTATAATGTTCTTTCACTTATGCGTTCCCATGGTCCAGCTTTGACTCAATATCTTTCTCGCCCCATCTGATTTACGCAATTAATAATTCTGTTCCAAGAGAGCATTTTCTTCTCCACTGCCATACATATCCTTCTCCTCTCGATCCTCAAACCCCACTTTAGCTTCTGAGCCTTTGTGCCTGGTGTCTGACCACATGCAGCATCCTCCTCCATCTCAGTTCAATCAGGTATATATTGGGTCCAATTTTTTTTGTTTTACTGGTCTTTATAGTCACAATGCAGTTGCCCTTAAGTCAAGTCAAGTCTATTGTCATTTACCTATATAGTGTCCATAACCATATAATGTATATAGAAATGAAACAATGTTTCTCCAAATCTGGGTGTAAAGCACAGTGGTACACATAACACACAGTAACTTATGAAGGTAAGGATAAAATCTACAGATGAATCACACATAAATAACAATCTAAAGTGCATTAATACTAAATATTGTAGGTACGGAAAAGATTAACCAGTGACACTTTGAATATGATAGTCATAGTCACTGTCATAGTCATACTTTATTGATCCCGAGGGAAATTGGTTTTCGTTACAGTTGCACCATAAATAATTAAATAGTAATAAAACCATAAATAATTAAATAGTAATATGTAAATTATGCCAGGAAATAAGTCCAGGACCAGCCTATTGGCTCAGGGTGTCTGACCCTCCAAGGGAAGAGTTGTAAAGTTTGATGGCCACAGGCAGGAATGACTTCCTATGACGCTCAGTGTTGCATCTCGGAGGAATGAGTCTCTGGCTGAATGTACTCCTGTGCCTAATCAGTCCATTATGTAGTGGATGGGAGACATTGTTCAAGATGGCATGCAACTTGGACAGCATCCTCTTTTCAGACACCACCGTCAGAGAGTCCAGTTCCATCCCCACAACATCACTGGCCTTACGAATGAGTTTGTTGATTCTGTTGGTGTCTGCTACCCTCAGCCTGCTGCCCCAGCACACAACAGCAAACATGATAGCACTGGCCACCACAGACTCATAGGACATCCTCAGCATCGTCCGACAGATGTTAAAGGACCTCAGTCTCCTCAGGAAATAGAGACGGCTCTGATGCAGCCTGAAGTTCAGAAGCCTAATGGCCTGGGGGAAGAAACTGTTTCTCATCCTGACTGTTCTTGTTTTTATGCATCGGAATCTCCTGCCTGATGGTAGAAAGCCAAAGAGGATGCTGGATGGATGGATGGAATCCATAATAGTACTAAGGACCCTGCGTATGCAACGATCCTGATAAATGTCCCCGATTGATGGTAGGGAGACCCCTGTGATCCTCTCAGGGGTTCTCACAGTCCTTTGTAGGGACTTCTGGTTTGATGCTCAACAGCTCCCATACCAGATGCAACTTGTCAGGATGCTCTCAATGGTGCTCCTGTAAAATGCAGTGAAGAGGTCACCTTTGAATGTAATGAGCTACCATATCAGGCCTGTTGATGATTTAAGTAGGTAATAACCAGTAGTTTAATGCTGAATGCACAGCAGTTATATGAATCTTACATGATTGTATGCATCACAGTGATTGGCTGTAATTATGTACAGCCATTCACATGTTCATTTTCAGGGATTAGCCAATTTAATTCCCAATAATTGCAACACATTTCAACCAGGTATATATTGTCTCCAATTTTTAGATGTTTTAACTGCTCTCACTGAGCTTT
The DNA here is from genome assembly GCF_963921235.1 of Mobula hypostoma. Taxonomy (NCBI): domain Eukaryota; kingdom Metazoa; phylum Chordata; class Chondrichthyes; order Myliobatiformes; family Myliobatidae; genus Mobula; species Mobula hypostoma. Next base: position 28,556,887 of record NC_086121.1, on the reverse strand, counting down.
CTCCACATCTGCTGTTGTGAACAAAACTGTTTAATCTCTTATTTAATGACGCTTCTGAAGTTTTGACATTGTTTTCACCAACACTGCATGCACAGCGTAAATCAGGTTACACTTGCATCATTTGCCCACAAGTTTATTAACGCCAATGTGATTGACTTGCACAGATTATACAGTAATGGATCTTAAACAACAGTATGCCATTACATCTGAGAAACAATGGCCTAGGAATTCAGCTGTATGGTGCTGCTTTTTCAGAGGAATGCATCTGAAATTCAATTCTTATCCAAAGTGCAATACATTGACATAATTTCCAGGTGGAACAATTTCACTTCAGACCCTTGCACATCTGACAAATTTCTGAACTGATGTTCTGTGCTCTGCTTCATGATAGTGAATTTTTTTAAAAAAACTTATTTTCCTGGAAGTACCCATCACTTTCCATTCCAAGGATAGCCAAACTCTAACTAATAATTCCAGCTTGGAGCCAACTCAAATGTAGTCCTACTACTTGCCTCTTTTATTTAGGCTCTGTCTGTGATGCCAGTCCCTACGATTACTGATTCCACTGCTCCAAACCAAGCTCAGTCCAGGCCTCACCATCTAATCAACTCAACAAAATGGTCCCTAGACACCCAACCATTCACCGATAGGGCTATTTATCATACTGTCTCACCCCCAAATATTTGATCCCCAGTCACAAATGCAAATGATCTCTTTGGTTGCTGTGGGGATCATTTGTTGATAGAGACCCACTGACGCAGCATATTGTCCAACCACCATGCAGCATTACCTGTTGGAACGTACAGCCCAAGAGATGCTGTTAACAGATGAAATTTTGCAGATGCTGGAAATCCAGAGCAACACAGACAAAATGCTGGAGGAACTCAGGTCAGGCAGCATCTATAGAAATGAATAAACAGTTGACATTTCAGGCCAAGTCCCTTCTTCAGGGCTGAGAAAGAAGATGCCAGCATAAAACAAGGAGGGGGGAAAAGATAGCTAAAAGGTGATAGATGAAGCCAGTTGGGTGGGAAAGGTAAAGGCTGGAAAGGAAGGAATTTGATAGGGGAGGAGAGTGGACCATGTTGGAATGGGTAAAATGAAGGGCATTGGGGGGAGGTGATAGGCAGGTGAGTAGAGATCAGATCAGAGTGAGGAAGAGAAGAGGGAAGGGGAAGGGAAAATAGTTTTACTGAAAGGGGAAATCAGTGTTCATGCCATCAGGTTGGATGCTATCCAGCTGGAATATGAAGTGCTGTTTCTCCACCCTGAGAGTGGCCTCATCATGGCACAGTGCTGTTCTTTTCCTTAACTGTCATTGAAACGTTCTCTTCAATAACATTGCTGGACTCAGATTCCTTTATTCAGGCTGCAAGTTGTCTGGAGTTCTGGAATTCCTTCCTATAGTGGAAGCACAGCGGTGCAGCTCGTAGATCTGCTGCCTTGTTTCCCCATAGACCTGGCTTCAGCACTGACCTCCAGTGTTGTCTGTGTGGGCTCGGCGCTCTTCACTCCGTGACTGCGCGAGTTTCCCCTGGGTGCTCCGGTTTCCTTCCACATCCTGACGATGAGATGGTCGCAGGGTTAACTGCAACACTGCAAATTGCCCTTAGGTGAGCCGCAGAACCAGGTGAAGGGTGGAGTGTGGAATTGGTGGGGAAAAAAACACAATGTAATTGGTAAAATGCAGACAGCGCACACTGCAGGTATCATAACCTGAAGCAAAGAAAGTACATTGTCAGAGGAACTCAGCAGGTCAGGCAACAACGGGATGGTCGATATTTCAGGTCAAGACCTTGCATTAGGACTAAGAGTGTAAGGGAAGATAGCCAGTTAAAAGAGAGCGAGGGGTGAGGCAGGAGCTGGCATATAATGAGTGTTTGTAGATTAAGTAGGCCAAAATGCAAGTTTCTATGCCTCAACATGACTAAAGTCTGTACAGTTCCTTCAAAATCCACCTTTTTAACTAAGCTTTTTGTTCACTTGCCTCGTAATCTCCAATTGACTCAGTGTCAAATTTGTTTAATAGGACTCCTGTGGAGTACCTTGGGATGTTTTGCAATGTAAACCTGTTATATAAATACAAGTTGTTGTTGTTGAACAACCTCCTAACCACAAGGTTTGCTTATGAGGAAACTTCAGTGACATCAGTAATTTTTTGTTGTATATAGCATGCTGGCATTTACTTGAAATAGAAGATTATCTGAAGTGCAGAGTTTTTCAAGCTGTTATTACTTTGCAAATCAATGTAATTAGTCATTATCACCTTTGTGATTGTTCAAATAACTGGAATTTAACAACAGGTGGCTGAATGCATGCTGAGCGATGGAAAATTTGCTGGGACTAAAAGTTGAGGCATGATACTAAGGGAATAGAAAAAGGGGGCTGAAATTCATTTGGGGGTAAATCAGAATCATGGCGTATGTCATGAATTTTTGTGTTTTGCAGCAGCAGTGCTGTACAATACATAATTAAAAATAACTATAAATGCAGTGGCACAGTAGTGAGTGGTTAGCACAATGTTTTACAGTACCAGCAACCCAGGTTCAATTCCCACTGCTGCCTGCAAGGAGTTTTTGTATGTTCCCCTCATGTCCACATGGATTTCCTCCCACAGTCCAAAGACATACTGGTTGGTAGGTTAATTGGTCATTGTAAATTGTCCAGTGATTAGGGCAGGGTTAAATTGAGGGATTGCTGGGCAGTGTGGCTCAAATAGCTGGATAGACTTATTCCATGCTCTATCTCAATTAATAAATTAATTACAATAATATATATATTATTGTAATTATTAATTGAGTTAGATATATATAAATTAGATAAGCAGAGAGAAAAGAGAGCAAAGAAATAGAGATGGTGTAGATGAGTTCATTGTCCTTTTAGAAGACTGATGGCACAGAGGAAGGAGCTGTTTCTGAAATGTGGAGTGTTTACCTTCAGCCACCTGTACCTCCTCCTTGATGGGAGCAGTGAGAAGAGGTCATGTCCTGGGTGATGGTCCTTCATGATGGATGCCACATCACCTTTAAGGCATAACTTTTTAAGGAGTCACCTTTTGAAGGTGTCCCCGATGCTGGGAAGACTCGTAGCCGTGATGGACTGGTTGAGATTGCAACATCCTGCAGCTTTTTCTAATCCTGCGCCATGCCCCCTCCCCACCCATACCAGATTGTGATACTCGAACCCGTTAGAATGCTCTCCACAAGACATCTGTAAATATTTATGATTATGAAGACACGCAGTCCTCTTTTATTGTCATTTAGTAATGCATGCATTAAGAAATGATACATTATTTCCTCCGGTGTGATATCACAAAACACAGGACAAACCAAGACTGAAAAAACTGACAAAACCACATAATTATAACATATAGTTACAAACAGTGCAACAATGCCATAACTTGATGAAGAAGTCTGTGAGCACAGTGAAGTTCAAAGTTTCTCAAATGTCCCACATCTCACGCAGACGGGAGAAAGAAGAAAAACTCTCCCTGCCATGCCGACCACAGTCCGACTCTGAGTCATCCGAAAACTTCGAGCTCTGATCAGCTCTCCGACACTGAGTTCTGAGCGTCATCTCTGACCGAACGATTCGACCTCCTTCTCGGTCGCCAAAAGCAGGCAAGGCCGGGGATTTTGAGGCCTACCCTCCGAGAGATTCACAACCACACAGTAACGACAGCAGCGAGTGGGCGTTTCAGAAATTTCTCCAGATGTTCCTCTAATAAAACATAGCTGCTGTCATGCCTTCTTTGCAATTGCATCAATATGTTGGGCCCAGGATAGATCTTCAGAGATTCTGATACACAGGAACTTGAAACTGCTCACCTTTTCCACTGCTGATTCCTCGATGAGGACTGGTGTGTGTTCCTCCAAGCTCCCCTTTCTGGAGTCCACAATCAATTCTTTGGTCCACAATCAATTCATTGAGTGCAAGATTGTTGTTGTAACAACACTCACCAGCTGATCTATCTTGCTCCCCAAAGACTACTCATTCATCCAGGCTCTCTCCCTCCCTAATTAAGGAAAAAGAGATATCCCCATTTCACAGTGAGAGGGGAGACCATAACAAAACAACTGGCTGGTTTATGGTATTAAAATTCTGTTGCGTCGCTTTTTCCGAGTTCTGTGCCCAAAGAACTCGGGTCTCTGCCAGCAGCCAGCTCGCTGCTTTCGGTCTTCCAGGTACTCCCTCAAATCAGCCCGTATCCAGAGCCATGAGAATCCGGCAGCCTGAAGGCACGCTAGTCTCCCAGGCCACGTCCTTGGCATATCGAAAGGCGGCCTGAGAGAGGGTCCCATTTCAGCAAAGAACCAAAATCAGCATGTAACTTCAGGCCAGGGTCTTCAAAAGAACCTTGAAAGGGAAAAATAGAAATATGGGACAATTTACAATTAAGCTACTAACTGACTGGTCTTTGGACTGTAGGAGCAAACCGGAACATCCAGAGAAATCCCATGCATTCCATGGGGAGGATGTACATACTCCTTACAGAGGACACTGGGGTTGAATGCCAAACTCTGATGCCTCGAGCTGTAATAGCGTCATGCTAACTCCTGTCTGCCGTAGCATTGATCGTTAGTGAAGAGAAGATGTTATTTCCAATCCACACTGACAGTGACCCCCCCCCCCAGCAAGGAAGTCAAGGATCAAGTTGCAGGGGGAGGCACAGAAGCCCAGGTTTTCTAGTTTGTTCATTAGTACTGAGGGTATGATGGTATTGACCACTGAGCTCTAATCAATAAACAGCAGCCTGACATAGATATTGATATATCCAGATGGTCTAAGGCCGGGTGGCGAGCCCATGAGATTGTATCCGCTATAGACCTTTTGCGGTGATAGGCAAATTGCAGTGCGTGTCAGTGCTTGCTTAGGCAGGAATTGGTTCTGGCTATGAACACACTCTCAAAGCACTTCATCACTGTAGATGTGAGTGTAGCTGGGTGATAGTGGTTGAGGCAGCTCACCCTATTGTTTTAATTTTTAAAGACGCAGTGTGGAACAGGCTCTTCTGGCCCAATAAGCCATGCAGTTCAGCAGCCCATCGATTTAACCGTAGTCTCATCTCAGAACAATTTACAATGACCAATTAGCCTACCAACAGTAAGTCTTTGGCCTGCGGGGCAAAGCTGGAGCATGCTAAGGAAACCCATGCAGTCAAGGGGAGAATGTACAAAGTCCTCACAGACGGTGCAGGAATTATACTCCGAACTCCGACACCCCAAGTTGCAATAGCATTGTGCTAACTACTATGCCACAATGGTGCCCTTTTGGGCATTGGAATGATTGTCGCCTTTCTGAAGCAGGTGGGAAACTCCAGCTGCAACAGGGAGAGTTTTTTTAAATTAATTTTTTAACAAGTTGTCATAATGCAGCAAAAAAAACAGTAAAAAAAAAGAGGTTTATACAGTGCAAAACAGACATATCAAATGTACAGTTCGTGACAGTTAAGGAAAAGCAACCATAATAGAATCATATAAATTTAGTTACCACCCCACCCTCCCACTACCCAGCTCCAAGCCAACCTAACAATATATTGAGAAGTTAATCAGAACTTTTATCACCACAGAGCTGTACCTATAAAAAGAAGGAATATTGCCTACCACCTGAGCTATAATATGTTTACACATCAAAAAAAACCATGTCTCAACCGAAAGGAGCTGAAAGTAAGGGATTTAAATGCAAAAGGAAAAAAAGGAGAGATAAACCTTTAATCTAAATGGGAATTATGAAAATATTCAAGAAAAGATCCCCACACCTTTTGGAACTTTATATCCGAATTAAGAAGTGAATAGTGAATCTTTTCAAGGTCTAAGCAGGACATAATATCTCTGAGCCATTGAGCATGAGTGGGTGGGGCAACAATTCTCCACCTAAGAAGGACTGCACGTCTGGCCAAAAGAGAGGCAAAAGAAAATGTACGACTTTTAGCCGGGCTCAGATGTGTATCAACTTCTTCCAAGGTGCCAAAAAGGGCAATCAGAGGGTTAGGTTCCAAATAACAATTAAGTATATGGGGTAAAGTTAGAAAGATATCTCTCCAAAATTTCTCCAAGCTAGGACAAGCCCAGTACATATGAATAAGGGCAGCCTTGTCCCCTTTACACTTGTCGCAACAGGGACTAATATCAGGATAGAACCGGGATAATTTAGTTTTAGACATATGATCCCTGTGTACAACCTTAAACTATAAAAGGCAGTGGCGAGCACATAAAGAAATTGAGTTAATTGACTTGAGAATTGAATCCCAAACCTCGTCGGACAGAGAAGCAGGGAGAGTTTGAAGATGTCCTTGAACAAATGATGAGGTTTGAAAATGGCTCAGTTGTTGTACACCCAGCATAAAAATGAAGCAACACACAAAATATTGAAGGAACTCTGCAGGTCAGGCAATATTTAAGGAGATAAAAAGACCAGTTGTCATTCCTCCTGATGAAGGGTCTCGTTCTGAAACATTGAGTGAACATTTCCCTTCATAGATGCTGCCTGACCTGCTGAGTTTCTCCAGCATGTTGAGTGTTGCTCCAGGTTTTCAGCATCTGCAGTCTTTCTTGTGTCAGCATAAGACAGTTGGGCTCTCCAGTGCTGTACAGTTGGGATGTAACAGTCCCATCTGTACAGCACTGTGGAGTAGATAGGGCTTTCGGGGAATGAGTTGAACCAAAGTCCTATCTGTCCTCTCTAGCATACACAATAGGCTCCATGACACACTTAGCTGAAGCTGATGAGTGAAAACACTGCCAACATTTTAATTACAAAGAAAAGGAGGGACTGAAAAGGAAGTATTATTAGAATAAAGAAATAAAGATTTCAGTCAAACTAATAAAGTTGGTAAAGGGTGACGCCAGCTTAGAAATTTGAAGACACACTCAAATAACCTTGGCTTTGTTGTCTTCATGCTCCCTTCTTTCTTCTGCATAAAAGGCTTTCTTTGTTGGATCTATTGAGAGGTGCATTTGAAAATATTCTCTCTGACTGCAGCCATGTCAGAAAGAGAAGGTTTGATATTCTCAGATGTTTAGTGAAGCTCCTTTGCCAATAGCACAGATATTTGGTGAGAGGAGATCAGTGAATGACATTTGCTTTTTCCATGCCTCTCTGTATTCTCGTTCTTATTTTAATAGTCAGGAGGAGGGCCTCAGGCATCCTTCCCTCCATCCTGTCCTCTTTTCTTCGGGAATTTCAGGGACTGATAGCAGCATGCCTCCACTGATGATTCTGAGGAGACTGATGTGGGAACCACACAGTCTTCCACAACTGGAAGTGGAAGGGTGGGTTAGTAAGTTTGCAGATGGCATGAAGGTTGGTGGTATTGTGCATAATGTAGAAGATTGCCATAGGTTAAAATGGGACATTGATATGATGCAGATCTGGGCTGAGAAGTGGCAGATGGAGTTCAATTTAGTAATGTGTGAAATTATACACTTTGGAAGGTCATATTTGAAGGCAGAATACAGGGTTAATGGCAGGATTCTTAGCAGTGTGGAGGAACAGAGGGATCTTGGGGGTCCACATCAATAGACCTATCAAAGTTGATATACATATTGATAGGATAGTGTGTTGGCCTTCATTTGTAGGGGGATTGAGTTCATGAGCCATGAGGTAATGTTACTGTTCTATAAAACCTTGGTTAGACAACACTTGGAATATTGTGCTCAGTTCTGGTTGTCACTTTATAAGATATAAAGCATAGGAGTAGAATTAGGTCCATTGAGTCTGCTCCATCATTCAATCATGGCTGATCCTTTTTCCCCTCCTCAGCCCCACTCCCCGGCCTTCTCCCCATAACCTTTGATAGGTTCATGTCCAATCAAGAGCCTGTCAAGCTCTGTCAGAAATGTACCCAACGACCTGGCCTCCACAGCTGCCTGTGGTAATAAATTCCACAAATTCACCACCCTAAAGCACCTTCTCCACATCTCTGTTTTAAATGGATGTCCCTCTATCCTGAGGCTGTGCCCTCTTGTCCTAGACTCCCCACCATGGGAAACATCCTTTCCACGTCTACTCTGTCTAAGACCTTTCAACATTCAAAAAGTTTCAGTGAGATCCCCCCCCCCCCCATCCTTCTAAATTTCAGCAAGTCCAGGTCCAGAGCCATCAAACGTCCCTTTCATTCCCAGAATCATCCTTGTAAGCCTCCTCTGGACCCTCTCCAATGCCAGCACATCTCTTCTTAGATAAGGAGCCTAGAACTGTTCACAATGTTCAAGGTGAGGCCTTACCAATGCCTTATAAATCCTCAGCCTCTTATATCCTGGATCTCTTGAAATGAGTGTTAACATTGCATTTGCCTTCTTCACCGCTGACTCTACCTGCAAGTTAACCTTTAGGGTGTTCTGCACAAGGACTCCCAAGTTCCCTTACGTCTCATTTAGAAAATAGTCTTCTACCAAAGTGCATTCATTTCCCACTTTCTTGCCCACTTTCCTAATCTGTCTAAGTGCTTCTGCAGCCTACCTGTTTCCTCAAGACTACCTGCCCTTCCACCAATCTTCGTATCATCTGCAAACTTGGTAACAAAGCCATCTGTTCTATCATCTAAATCGTTGATATACAGCATAAAAAGTAGAGTTCTCAACACCAACCCCTGCGGAACACCACTAGTAGCCAACCAGAAAAGGATCCTTTTATTCCTACTCGCTGCCTCCTACCAATCAAGCAATCTGAAAGTCCAAATATACAACTTCATCTGCATCCCCTTTATCTATCCTACTTGTAATCTCCTCAGAGAATTCCAGCAGGTTCGTCAGGCAAGATTTTCCCTTAAGGAAACCGTGCTGACTTTTTTTTCTATCTTGTCCTGTGTCAATAATTACTTTATCACCTCATGCTTAACAATTGATTCCAACATCTTCCCAATCACTGAGGTCAGGCTAACTGGTCTATAATTTCCTCTCTGCTGCCTTCCTCCTTTCTTAAAGAGTGGAGTGACATTTGCAATTTTCTAGTCCTCTGGCACTATGCCAGAGTCCAATGATTTTAGAAAGACCTTTACTAATGCCTCCACCATCTCTACCGCTACCTCTTTGAGAACCTAAGCTTCTCAATCCTCTGTCTTACCACAAATTTTTGTGTTGTTGCATGCCACAGTTGTACTATTTTGCCATTTGAGTATTTCTTTCTTTTTGGAATACATCTATCCTGCACCTTCATTTTTCCCAGAAACTCACACCATCGCTGCTCTTCTGCCAGCATCTCCTTCCAATTTACTTTGGCCAACTTCTGTCTCAAACCACTGTAATTTCCTTTACTCCACTGAAATCCTGCTTGGTCAGACTTTACTTCTCCCTTGCAAATTTCAAGCTAAACTCAATCATATTCTGATCACTGCTTCCTAAGGCTTCTTTTACCTTCGGCTTCCTAATCACCTCCGGTTCACTACATAACACCCAATCCAGTATAGCTGATCCCCTAGTTAATAGACTCAACGACAAACTTCTCTAAAAAGCCATCTTGTAGGCATTCAACAAACCCACTATCTTGAGATCCATTACCAACTTGATTTTCCCAATCGACCTGCATTTTGAAATCTCCCATGGCTATCGTAACATTGCCCGTTTGATACAATTTTTCTGTTTCCCATAGTAATCTGTGGTCCACAAATAGGTCCTTAAAGGAAGAATGTGGAAGTTTTAGAGAAGGTCCTGAAAAGATTTACCTGAAGGCTGCCTGGATTATGCAGCATTATTTATGAGGAAAGTCTGAGCAATTAAGTCTTTTTTCTCTGGAGCAAAGGGGAATGAGAGGTGACTTGACAAAAGTGTACAAAATGATAAAGCTTTGATAGAGTGGAAAGTCAGCACCCTTTTCCCAGTAGAGAAATGGCTAATAGAGAGGGTGTAATTTTAACGTGATTGGAGGAATTTTAAGGTGTTTGAGGTAGACTTTTTTGTACAGGCTGTGGTACATGCATGGAAAGCACCATCTGGGATTGCGTTAGATGCAGATACATTAGGGATATTTCAGAAACGCTTTGGTAGACACATGCACGATTGAGAGGTGGAGGGCTGTGTAGTAGGGTATGGTTAGGTGATCTTAGAGTAGGTTAAAAGTTCAGCACAACATTGAGGGGCAAAGGACCTGTACGGTGTTGTAATGCTCTATGTTTTATAACATGGGCAGTAGGTGCCTGATGAACAGGTGGGTGTGCTTTTGTAAGGTGGGCTGCCCCTTCCACTACTCTCTGTGCTCCTAATGTGTGGTTTCAAGTTACTCAACACTGTCTTAATTGGTACTCCTCCACTTTAAGCAGTCATGGGGCCAAAGGTTCCAAAGCGTGAGTGGGGAAGTTACATTTCTTCAAGGTGGCTTTGAGCATATCCTTGATTATTTTCTTCTGTCTCTCTGCCAATCTCTTCACCCTCCTGGTTGAATGAGATGGTTCATGAAACTACCTCTTTCACTTCTTTTATGTCTTCTTTTTCTTTCAAACATGGATCTGCTACTGTTGGACCTGTGAACTCCATTTTGGTGGTGTGTTTTCGGGCCACTCAGGCGATCCGGAGTTTTGCTGTCTCCAAGAGTATGGCATGACGCTTCGAATAAGTGTGCAGCCTTGAGGCCAAGAAGCCTGGAGATGGGGGCAAACCCACGATCGACCCAATTTCTCACCAATCTCACCAATTAAAGCAGCAAGGAAGATTGAAACTATTGAGGCGAGCAGGTGTTCAGCACCGTCTCCCAGCCTCTCGCTTGCTGCCAGAGGAAGGTGGCTGCATATGACAGCCTTTCTGTCACTCTCACTCACTTCTCCTGAAGGAAGGTACTTGTGTTCGAATGGTCTCTCTTTTGCTCAGAGGTGTCAGAGGATGGTGCTGGAGTTCTGGGTCTTGAGCAGGGTTTGTGGATTGATCTCTGTAGTTCACATAATGATGTATTTCTGGGCGGTTTTGATCATGGCTAGATTGAACTGAACTAAGGTAAACTGAGTATGCCTGGACCATTTCAATTTTGTCATTTATAATCTGTGTTTTCACTCCTTTTTTTGTTGCCGTTTGCACAATTTGTTTTTTTCTCACATGTTGGGGGTGGTTTTGATGTTTTTCTTTGAATGGGTTCCCTGGTTTTCATTGTTTTGTGGCTGTCTGTGGGAAGCTGAGTCTCAGGGTTGTCTATTGCATACATACTTTGATAATAAATGTACTTTGAATCTTTGAATTTGAATCTACCTTGCACCGGATGTTATCATATGTCAGCACCATTGTCTAAAGCAGTACGGACAACTCATCTGCTGTGTAAGCCACAGATTGACAGAACTAGTACCGACGATGAAGAGCAAAACAAACTCCATATGGGGCAACCAGACAGAACTCCAAGTCTCTCTTTTTAAAGCACCTAATGCAGCAAGAGAAATGTATTCCTTGGCATCAGGATATGAGACCGGTAGACACTGCCTAGTCTTTGAAGTGCAGGCTAGTTGTCAAAAATGATCCCCAGGAACAATTTTTGACAACTAAGCTCAGTCTCTTTTGGCTGCAATAATGGTATAAATTCTTCGGTGCAAACTTCAGCCTAGAGTGTGAGGGAGCAATCAGCACCGTGTCACTTGTTATGAAGATAAACCATCTGCGGTTTCCAATTCAGTGATTGACAGGTCCCTAATACTGCTAAACATTTAAGTAAATGTTGAAGGCATTGTCTATAGATGTTTGCTTTTTCAGAATATGTCTACATTTGACCTTTAAGGCAGGAGTGATATGCTTCACTGGGAATTTCCAGGACTACTGAAGTCTTGTTATAATTTCTGTTTGAGTAGACTTTTCTCTTAAAATAATCCCACCGGGGAGATTCTTCATTTGAAAGAAACTTACTTGGTCAGACTCAGTTGCCTAGCGATTTGATTTTGCTGTTATGGGGTACATTAAACAAGGGCTGTGTTGGCGCGGCCAAATGGTTAAGGCATTCGTCTAGTGATCTGAAGGTCGCTAGTTCGAGCCTTGGCTGAGGCAGTGTGTTGTGTGTGTCCTTGAACAAGGCACTTAACCACACATTGCTCTGCGACGACACCGGTGCCAAGCTGTATGGGTCCTAATGCCCTTCCCTTGGACAACATCGGTTGTGTGGAGAGGGGAGACTTGCAGCATGGGCAACTGCTGGTCTTCTATACAACCTTGCCCAGGCCTGCTCCCTGGAAACCTTCCAAGGTGCAAATCCATGGTCTCATGAGATTAACGGATGCCTATAAATATAAAAACAAGGGCTATTGTCCAATCAGTTAGCTTGCTAAAAGAAAAACATTTGGGCAGTAAAGCATTAAATAAGTTATTAAGATGGTTGACAACCAGATTTATGCATTTCTCTGCACACTTCTCAATGTTCACAATTGGGACATCAATGCAGTGCTGAGCAATGGGATGGCAACTAGTTCTTTGAGGACCTCTGTCAATGACAGCCAAAGATCAGTTGTAGTAAAGGCTGCCAGACATGTAAGGGCAAATCTTGGAGAAGGGGAAGAAAGAGTTTCTACTGTCAACACCGATGCAGTCTAATGTTCTGATCAAATCCCACATTTCAAGAGGCTCCATGTGATTGCCACATCCAGGCCAATCAATCTGGCAGGCATTGCAGCACCTTTCACTGTGATATGTATGACAAAGGAGTGCTGAAATTATCAAGGTTGCACGCATTGTTGCTTCTGCCTGTATGCCAAGCAGTGAAAAATGAGTCTGGCAGAGCCTGTGAGTCAGACATCAATATCACACTAGGGATCCTTGAATTTTCATCCCTTTATCAGAATGATGTGGAGGGCGGGGGAGGGGGAGGTGCTTTGTCTTTTTGTGAATGTTAAACTAAGGTGGTAGGTAACACGTTAAAGTACTGATTTATACCAATAATCACCGAACAGCTCCCTGGAGTCTGTACATGACCTGTTTGTTTCTGTGATGTTAACTGACTAAGATCCTCCACTGATTTCCCTGTTCCTTCGCCGACCATCAAAAGAAGTGAAATGTTTCACTGGGTATGTCTGAGACTGACCAGAGAATTCAGTGAACTTGAAAGCTGACGATGCCAGCTGCCAGGTGTCGCTTGATGACATAACGAAGGCAACGGACACCTTCGACATCAACTGATTTGGGGCTTAGGTGATTTGCAGATGGAAGCACTCAGGACAATTTCCTGATGCAGACACAGGAGATGGCAGGTGCTTTATTTGCTCTTGTTTCCTGATGGACTATAGATGATAGCAGGCATAACCCAACCCAGTGTCATAACTGCAGAGCACTTGCCCCGTGCGCTGGTGAACCTACTTTAATCCTGACCTACTCTAATCCTGACCTACTCTGATGTCTGTGTAGAGTTTGCACTCTCTGTGACTGTGTGGATTTCCTCTGGGTGCTCAGTATTCTCTCCCATTCCAAAGACGTTGCTGCTCGGCTGTGAATTGCCCCAAGTTTATTTAATTGACATAAAGCGTAGAATAGGCCCCTCCGGCTCTTCGAGTCACGCTGTCCAGAAATCCTCGGATTTAATCCTAGCCAAATCACAGGACAATTTACAATGACCAATTAACCTACCAACTGGTAGGTCTTTGGACTGTGGGCGGAAACTGGAGCACCCGGAGGAAACCCACGCGGTCACGGTGAGGACGTTCAAACTCCTTACAGGCAGTGGCGGGAATTGAACCTGGGTTGCTGGTAGTGTAAGGCATTATGCTAGCCACTATGCTACCATGCCGCCCTAAAGAATGGGTAAAGGAAGTCAATAAGCTAGGTAGGCGTGTGTAAGTGAGTGGTAGAATTTGGCGGGGGGGGGTGTTGATGGGAGTATGGGGAGAATAAATGGGTTGGGTAGGAATAATATAAGAATGGGTGCTCGATTGTCTGCATGGACTCAATGGTCTGAAAAGCCTGCTTCCATTCTGTATCTCTGTATGAACTTTGGTGTGTAGAGTGCAAGAACAGGTTCGAGCCAGTTACCATTGTTAATAGTGGGTATCATTATTTTACAGAATTTAAAGTTTCATTTCTTTTACATAGGAGCTGTGGAAATGCTAATGGAGAGCTCAGCTGAGTTTAGTAGTTGAGGCCAGTTGATTGGCTATATTTAAGAGGGAGTTAGATATGGTCTTTGTGGCTAAAGGGATCAGGGGGTATGGAGAGAAGGCAGGTACAGGGTTCTGAGTTGGATGATCAGCCATGATCATACTGAATGGCAGTGCAGGCTCGAAGGGCCGAATGGCCTACTCCTGCACCTATTTTCTATGTTTACTTTCCACCACAATTTCCTGCTGAGTTTTGTGAGTCAGGGGTTGTTTTCAATAAAGTCAAGCAAGCGTTTCCTCCTCGCTTATCAGCCAAAGTAGCAAAAGATGACCTTCTCAAGATGCTCCAGCCAGGTCATATTCGAGGAAGCAGAAGAATGATTTCCTTCCTATGATGAAAATTAATGTCTCATTTTGTATGATACCTCCACATTATTGACATCCCTTAATTATCCAACAGTTCAAAGCTCACAGTATTCCACCAAAAGGGTGACCTGCCTAATCACTGCTAACTGCCCTTCCGCTGTGGGCCCAGGACACGTGCTGCCCTGTGAGTCTTTGAGGTCTGTACATGGTCTGTGTGGTTCTGAGAACTTGCCCGGCTAAGACCCTGCACTGACCACTCCTTTCCTTCACAGCCCATCAAAAGTAGGCAGTAAGTCAAACAAAGCTGAAGGAGCGCTGCCGTTGAAAATTGGAAATTGCATAATTTACACCTTAAACTTGAAAGAGTGATTTTAGAGATCATGAATAACGTAGCCTGCCTAATGAGTGGTGGGCAAGAACGCGGCTTGTAATGTAGTAAACTGTGTGATGATCCACTTTGGTAGCATAATAGAAAAATGGAATATTGATTAAATGTGAAGAGACTAATGTTGCCGTTCAAAGGAACATACGTTTGCTTGTACACACAAGTCCCTGACGGCCAATGAGCACCTGCAGCAAGCAACTAAGAGAGTGAATCACAAGAGGACGAGTACAAGAATAAGGACATCTGAATGTAACTGTTTTGTACCTGGAGTGTGATGTTTAGTGTTGTTCTCCTTACATGAGAAAGGGCATATCGTTGTTGAGGGAGTGCAGTGAAGGTTCGCTAGACTGGTTCCAGGGATGTCAGGTTTGCTGCAAGAAGAGAGATTGAGTAAATAGGGACTGTATTCTTCAGAGTTCAGAAGAGTTTAAAAGACTCTTGAATAAAAGGGGATTACTACATTCACTTGCCCCATCATTGAGATGTTCTGACAACCAATGATCTCACTTTAAGGACTCTTTATCTCATTATTATTTATTACTATTAATTTACACTGGCATTTTCACAGTTTTTTGTCATCTGCACTCTGGTTGATCTTTCATTGATTCTATTATAGTAACTATTCTACAGATCTGCTGAGTATGTCCATAGGAAAATGAATCTCAAGATTATATATAACATATATGACACATGGTGACATTTACGTACTTTGATAATAAAATTTACTTTGAACTTTGAACCTCACTGAAACATATACAATCCTTAAACACCTTGACGTGCTAGAAACAGGGAAGATATTTGCCCTGACTAAAAAGTCTTGAGCCAGGGAGTCACAATCTCAGTACAGGGAGTAGGCCATTTAGGACTGAAATGAAGAAAAATGTCTTCACTCAGAGGGTGTTAAGCCTTTGGAATTGTCTACCTCTAAGGCTCATTCATTGAGTTCTATCAAAACAACAATTGCTGGATTTCAGGATATTTAAGGGAATCGGGAATATGGGATGTGCTGGAAAATGACAACCCGATATCTTGTTGAATAGCAGAGCATGCTCACAGGGGGCTATTCTTGCTCCTATTTCTTCCCTCCCTGTAAGGGAGTGCTATGGGGAGGCAGAATTATCTAAACTCCAGTAAGGCAAGAGAAAGGACTACATAAAAAAGGAAGTATCTGTCCTGTCATTTCTCAGAGCAGATCAGAACCATCTATTGCTTCCCTTGGAGTACTGCGAAGTGTAGACTCAGGCAGCATGCCTAAGAAAAGTAATTCCCTCTGCCCTAAAACATGCTTTAGCAAGCCATTGTGCAAGCTTTGTATCCAAATGAGTAAATATGACAGTATCAACAAAGCATGACATGATGAGTCCGAGATGTCCAGATGGCTCCAGTGCTGCAAGATTCTCTGATTCATCACTAGCAGTTGTTAGTCCCTTGGCTGTAGCTGCTTATATGCACAGTTAACCTGCCAAGCATGCATTGCAGCATGTGTAAGGCCAGAGCCAGACTATGGTGTTACCCTGGGGTGCCTCAGTAATTTAAAAAAACAGAAAGGACTAAATCGACAACAAAACTGTTGGCATCGGAAATGGCAATATCAATGGGAGTCTTCAGCAGGTCAGTGAAGTAGTATTCAAGCAGAGTCTTTGGAAGAACCCATTGAGAATAAAGAGACAAGGTGAAGGCAGGAGAGACAAAACCACAGGCAGGGGTTGCAAAATTAGCTATCAAAATGTGTCAACCCTAAATCCTAAACAATTGTAGACTAAACAAATTTGTGTTAAATTTGCCTTTATTCATTGCTGAACAAGAAGTAGAGCAGCGCCTCCACTTCTTAAGGAGATTGAGGCAAACGAGGCTCTGCCCCCCCCCCCACCATCTTAACTGCATTTTACAGGAGCATTATTAATCGTCCTGACAAGTTGCATCTCCATCTGGTATGGGAGCAGCAGAGCATCGGACCAGAAGTCCCTACATAGGACTGTGAGGACAGCTGAGAAGATCATTCATCATCCATCATCCATCAGGGACATTTATCAGGAGCACCTCTTATGCAGGGCCCCTAGTATTTTTAAGGATCCCGCCCATCCACCTAACATCTTCTTGGACATTCTACCTTCAGGCAGGAGACTCCAATGGATAAAGACAAGAACAGTCAGGATGAGAAACAACTTCTTCCCTCAGGCCATTAGACTTCTGAACTCCCTGCTGCACTGCCTCCAAAGTGACGACAGATGATTTGGACTGTACCGTACAACATTTAATTTATGCACTTTTCTTTGTTTATCTGTGTGTAATTCATTTGTAGATTTAGTTTTTACTTTCCTAAGAAATTGTGTGTTATATATGTGTTATGTGCACTACTGTGGTTTGCGCACTGATCTGGAAAAATGTTGTCTTGTTTGGTGGTATATAGTGGCATGCAAAAGTTTGGGCACCCCTGGTCAAAATTTCTGTTACTATGAATAGCTAAGTGAGTAAAAGATGAACTGATTTCCAAAAGGCATAAAGTTAAAGATGACACATTTCTTTAATATTTTAAGCAAGAAAATTTTTTTATTTCCATCTTTTACAGTTTCAAATTAACAAAAAAGGAAAAGGGCCCGAAGCAAAAGTTTGGGCATCCTGCGTGGCAGTACTTAGTACTTTTGAGAAGCCAAAAAGTTCTATTTTAACTTCATCAGTCCACATGACTTGTTTCTAAAATGCATCAAGCTTGTTTAGATAACAGACATCAAAGTTGCTGGTGAACGCAGCAGGCCAGGCAGCATCTGTAGGAAGAGGTGCAGTCGACGTTTCAGGCCGAGACCCTTCGTCAGGACTAACTGAAGGAAGAGTGAGAAAGAGATTTGGAAGTTGGAGGGGGAGGGGGAGATCCAAAATGATAGGAGAAGACAGGAGGGGGAGGGATAGAGCCGAGAGCTGGACAGGTGATAGGCAAAAGGGGATACGAGAGGATCATGGGACAGGAGGTCCGGGAAGAAAGACAAGGAGGGGGGGTGACCCAGAGGATGGGCAAGAGGGATATTCAGAGGGACAGAGGGAGAAAAAGGAGAGTGAGAGAAAGAATGTGTGCATAAAAATAAATAACAGATAGGGTATGAGGGGGAGGTGGGGCATTAGCGGAAGTCAGAGAAGTCGATGTTCATGCCATCAGGTTGGAGGCTACCCAGACGGAATTATAAGGTGTTGTTCCTCCAACCT
Organism: Mobula hypostoma; assembly: GCF_963921235.1. NCBI lineage: Eukaryota > Metazoa > Chordata > Chondrichthyes > Myliobatiformes > Myliobatidae > Mobula > Mobula hypostoma. The sequence goes on along the minus strand of NC_086121.1, from coordinate 28,538,954 downwards.
GAGTGTGGCTTCATCTTTACAGTAGAGGAGGCCGTGGATAGACATGTCAGAATGGGAATGGGATGTGGAATTAAAATGTGTGGCCACTGGGAGATCCTGCTTTCTCTGGCGGACAGAGCTTAGGTGTTCAGCAAAGCGGTCTCCCAGTCTGCGTCGGGTCTCGCCAATATATAGAAGGCCACATCGGGAGCACCGGACGCAGTATATCACCCCAGTCGACTCACAGGTGAAGTGTCGCCTCACCTGGAAGGACTGTCTGGAGCCCTGAATGGTGGTAAGGGAGGAAGTGTAAGGGCATGTGTAGCACTTGTTCCGCTTACACAGATAAGGCTCTTAGCTGGCTACAGAAAGCATTTACAAGCTGCGATACTTGCCAAAGGGGGTGTTACTAAGTATTGACCATGCAGGGGTGCCCAAACCTTTGCCTCGGGCCCTTTTCCTTTTTTGTTATTTTGAAACGGTAAAAGATGGAAATAAAAATGTAATCTTGCTTAAAATATTAAAGAAATGTGTCATCTTTAACTTTATGCCTTTTGGAAATCAGTTCATCAGTTGCTTAGCTGTTCACAGTAACAGAAATTTTTACCAGGGGTGCCCAAACTTTTGCATGCCACTGTATATGTATGTAGTTAAATGACAATAAACTTGCTTTGACTTGAGATCATGACCATTACCATAAGATAATCAGGGCATAATTAGGACATTTGGCCCATCAAGACAGCTCTGTCATTCATTCCTGGCTGATTTTTTTTTCAGCTCCAGTCTCTCACCTTCTCCCCATAACCCTTAAACAACCCTTACCAATCAAGAATCTGTCAATCTCTGTATTAAATACACCCAATGACTTTGCCTCCACAGCCCACTGTGGCGGTGAATTCCAAAGAGCCACCACACTCTAGCTGAAGAATTTGCCCCTCACTCACTTTTAAAGGGATATCCCTTTCTTCTGAGGCTGTGCTCTCAGATCCAAGACTTTTCTCAGAAACAGAATGGGAATCAGGTTTATTATTACATAAGAACATAAGAAATAGGAGCAGGAGTCGGCCATCTGGCCCGTCGAACCTGCTCCGCCATTCAGTAAGAACATGGCTGATCTGTCCGTAAACTCAGCTCCATCTAACTGCCTTTTCCCCATAACCCTACTATATAAAAATCTATCTAACTTTGGCTTAAATATATTTACTGAGGTAGCCTCCACTGCTTCACTGGGCAGAGAATTCCACAAATACTGTGCTAAATGACATGAATTTGTTGTTTTGCAGCAGTACAGAGCAAAGACATAAAATTACTGTAAATTATAGAATAAGTAGTGCAAAAGAAAGGAGTAATGAGGGAGTGTTCATGGACGCTCAGAAATCTAGTGGCAAAGGGGAAGAAACAATTATTGAGTATGGGTCTTCAGGGTCCTGTACCTCCTCCCTGATTATGGTCATGAGAAGAGGACATGTCTCAGATGGTGAGGGTCATTAATGTACTAATGGAAGCATCCTCTCCAATTATTTTGCAAGATGGAGGGTGAGAAAGGATAGGGAAGAGTGGGATTGTGTCTTGAGGTGAAGATTGGACCCCATTGAGTTTCTTCCTTGAGGGTTAAAGTAGAAATCTGAAGTCAGCAGAGGTGGGCTTCTTCTGCCTTTTTCAGCAGTGAATAGGGAGTTTTATTAAGGGAATTTTTCAAAAGGTTTATCAGGAATTCCTCCAGCATACCTCCATGAGCCCTGTAAACATGGCATCTAGGTTATATGCTGAGATCTCATGTGTATGTTGAGAATTCAAGTACTTACAATGTATTTTGTCACTGATCCCAGATAAGTTGACTACCCAAATCAAGTTGCCTCTCTATTCACTCCAGAACATGGCAGGGAAATTACTGATCAACTTTTTATTTTGAGCTGATCCAATACTACCCTGAAGAAGTTTAAATCTTCTCTTCATCGGGAGTTCAATGAGACTTTCTCTCACTGCTCCCCCTCTGCAATCTCCGCCTCTCTCCGACTTACTTCCGGTAATTCCCTCCCCCTCCCTTCCTCTATCCCTATGTCACTCTGCCCCCTCCCCCAGCTGCCTATCACCTCCCTCATGGTTCTGCCTCCTTCTACTACCCATTGTGTTTTCCCCTATTCCTTCTTCACCTTTCCTGCCTATCACCTCCCTGCTTCCCCTCCTCCACCTCTTTATCTTTCCCCTTACTGGTTTTTCACCGGGCACCTACCAGCCTTCTCCTTCCCACCCTCCCCCCACCTTCTTTATAGGGCCTCTGTCCCTTCCCCCTACAGTCCTGACGAAGCGTTCCGGCCCGAAACGTCGACCGATCTTTTCCACGGATGCTGCCCGACCTGCTGAGTTCCTCCAGCATGTTGTGAGTGTTGCCAAGCCTCAGTTGTTGCCTCTTTACAGTATGCTGACAACCCAGGATCAGATATTGGCTTCACACTCCCTCCATGCAAATGCAAAATCTAATTACTTCATACCAACACTAATTACATTATTAATTAGAGTTTTGGGTTAATTTTACTCCAAAAAAAGGCAGTGAATCATCTTTTCCTCAGGGAGTCACACTCTTTCTTGTTGCCTGTCAAATCAAGCCTTAACACTAAATTTAAACTGCCTTCATATAAAACTTCGACTAAATTTAACAGTAATGTGTAAGCACTGCTTTAACTATTCCAGCACCCTATTCCCCACAACAAATTAGAAAACCTTTGCAGGTTCAATACAGCAACAAGCTCCAGAATGAATGGGCTTCAAGGAGTGTAGTCTCATGAAAAAGCCAGTGATTGCAGCTTTTGCCCCAGATCGATTCACAGAACAATCTTACGACCAGGAAGAGGAGGGGATTTTCAATCTAGCCATCCAAGATGAATTGAACCCTTCTCCCCTGAGTAAAACGCGAGCGCTCTAATTGAATTGGCTCTTTAATGTTTCTGTGGAGACTATTCCTTTAGTGTTCAGTGGCTAATGAATATTTCCGGAGCTGCAGAGCAGTCTATCTCCATTTTATGTTCGGAATTATACAAGTTGATGGAATAGTGTTTTGCAGAGTTAGTTTTTAAATAGTGAAGTTATTGCACCAATTCCTTCAAGTGGAAAAGATCCATTACCCATAGCACAGCAAACATGACTGAGATACTAAATTCTGTTCCAAATGAACGAACTGAATTAGTATAGGTCGTTGCTGTGCCATGAATTATCTGCTTATTGTATTTAAGTCCTATATATAAGCCAATATTGTTCCAACAACAGAGAAATGTGGACAACGGGAAAGAATCTACAGTTATTTAGTACTTTTCTCACCCCTGGAATGTCTCACAGAATTTCACAGTTGTTCCGCAACAAAATGAATGATACCCTGCAAAATCTTTCAGTGGAAATGCATAGTATCACAATTAATCTGCAATTAATCTGCTCTGTTGGTGGTTGGTTCAAAGGTTAAGCTTGGCCAAGAGATCCTCACGTTGTGCAGTATGATCTTTATTTTCAGTGTGAAAGGACTGTGAAAACTCAGGCTTACAGGAATAACAGCATCTTTGACAAAGCAGCACTCCCTTGGTACAACATTTAGCTGTCACCCAGATTAAATCTCTGCCTCAGAGATCAGAGTACCACAGAGGTAAACAAAGACATAGTTTTGTGAAAAGTATTATTGTACAGAAGATGGCCCTTTCGCCCACAAAATTCATGTCAATCTATACTATTTCCATTTGCCTGCATTAGAATGTATTCTTCTATATTTTACCTTTTAAAGTATCTGTCCAAATGCCTCTTAAATGTAATAAGTGTATCAGATTCCACCACTTCCTCTGGCAGTATATTTCAGATATCAACAACTCTCTGAGTAAAAAGCTTACTCCTGAGATCCCCAATAACTCTCCTTTCTCTCAGCTTAAAAGTATGCCCTCTTGTTTTTGACGCTTATCATATACATAAGCATTAAGTTCTGGGAAACAGCCGTAATACATCAGTGGAAGACTCCCTGTGCTAAAGAAGAGGAAAGGAAAACATCCATAGTGCATCTGGATCAAATATCAGTCAGTCTTCGAGAATGATACACTGGAGCCTCAGCTTTGTGCATTTTATGTCAGTGAATGGAATGAAGTTACTGAAGGAATGGTTTCCAAAAATTGCTGCAAAGACAAAGATAGGTGGGAAAGTAATTTGTAAGGAAGGTATAAGGAAGCTACAGAGGGATGTTATAGTGAGTGGGCAAAGATCTAGCAAATGTAACATAATGTTTACGATGCAGTTATACAAGGTGCTAGCAAGGTATCACATAGAGAATTATACACAGTTTTAATTACCCTGTCAGAGGGAAGATGACAATAAGTTGAAAAGAGTGCACAGAAGATTTATGAGGAGAAACAAGGGAAAATCTTCAGCTGCTGGAAATTCAAGCAACATACACAAAATGCTAGAGGAACTCAGCAGGCCAGGCAGCAAATATGGAAAAGAGTAAACAATCGACGTTTTGGGTGCAGATCCTTCATCAGGACTGGAGAAAAAAGATGAGAAGTCAGAGTAAGAAGGTGGGAGGGAGGAGAAGAAGTACAAGGTACTAGGTGATAGGTGAAACCAGGAGAGGGGAAGTGTAATGTAAAGAGCTGGGAAGCCAATTGGTGAAAGAGATAAAGGGCTGGAGAAGGGGGAATCTGATGAGAGAGGACAGAAGGCCATGGAAGAAAGAAGAGGAGAAGAAACACCAGAAGGAGGTGATGGGCAGGTAAGGAGATACGGTGAGAGAGGGAAATGGGAATGGGGACTACTGAAGGTGGAGGGGGGCAGAATTACCAGAAGTTCGAGAAATCGATGTTCATGCCACCAGGTTGGAGACTACCCAGATGGAATATTAAGTGTTCATCCTCCACCCTGAGTGTGGCCTCATTGTGGCAGCAGAGGAGGCCATGGACTGACATGTCAAAATGGGAATGGGAAGTAGAATTAAAATGGGTGGCCACTGGGAGATCCTGCTTTTTCTGGCAGAGAGAGCACAGGTGATCGGTGAAGTGATCTCCCAGTCTACGTCGGATCTCGCTGATATACAGGAGGCTACATCAGGAGCACTGGACACAGTATATGACTCCAACAGACTCACAGGTGAAGTGTCATCTCACCCCTGGAAGGACTGGTTAGGGCCCTGAATAGTAGTGAGGGAGGAGGTGTAAGTGCAGGTGTAGCACTTGTTCTGCTTGCAAGGATAAGTGCCAGGAGGGAGATCAGTGGGCAGAGACAAATTGACAAGGAAGTTGCATAGGGAGCAATCCTTGTGGAAAGTGGAAAGTGGGGTTGAGAGAAAGATGTGTTTGGTGGTTGAATCCCATTGGAGATGACAGAAGTTACAGAGAATTATTTGTTGGGTGTGGAGGCAGGTGGAGTGGTAGGTGAGGACAAGAAGAACACTATCCCTGGTGGGGTGGCAGGTGGATGGGGTGAGGGCAGACATGTGTGAAATGGAAGAGATGCAGATGAGGGCAGCGTTGATGCTGAAGGAAGGGAAGAAGCCCCTTCCTTTGAAGAAGGAGGACATCTCATTAGTTCTGGAGTGAAAAGCCTCATCTTGAAAGCAGATGCAGTGGAGATGGAGGAACTGAGAAAAGGGGGTGGCATTTTTACAAATAACAAGTTTATGAGAATGTTGTCAAGACTTGAGGACTTGAGTTGGGTAAGCTAGGACTTTATTCCTTGAGGCGTGAGCAACAGATCGGTGACATTCTGGAGGTGTATAAAATCATGAGGGCATAGATAAAGGTGAATACACACAGTCTTTATCCAAGGGAAAGGCAATCAAACAACTGTGTTGGTATTGGTTTCACTATCCACAAAGCCATGAACTCAAAAGAAGACTTTAAGCCCTATGCAATATTGGTTATGTATGAGCACCCTCACTAAAGGGAGGTTATAATGCATCCACCTATTTTTCAAGGACTAGCTTAATTCTCTGTCTGGTCTCTGTGGTGAGGTTTTTAGCTGCCAATGCTCATTGCTTAAGTGGTGGGTTCCCCCACCCCCCAGCAATGAGGAGCTACCTAACAAAGTATTTTAAATACAGTAATACAGTTTGACTTATTCTTAATGATACATGTTTAAGTTTAGACAAATAATTCTTAACACACATTTAACACCCATAGATTATTTCTGATTTATAGGTTTTCAAATTCCAAAAGATTTATAAACTACAATGGGTTTCCACATACATATATAATTCTGAATAACTAAAAGCATACCAATTGAGTCACAGATGAACGAGTCATCCATCATAGAAACCAGATGTTAAGAAATAGATTCTTGCTCTTCTTTCTGTTACCTCATCTTCCTGTCATTCTCCTTGTCATTCCTGACAATTTCTAATGCTTTACAATATTTATATTTCCTTGCTACTTGTTGACATTATTAAAATATGATGTTTCTCAGATATGTTTGCTGTGACAAAGTAATTCAAACAGATAGTCTAAAAACTTCTGGAGATGGAGATCTCAGAGACCTAAAATTACTGTTGTGAGGGATGACTCTGTGAGTACACAAATATACTAAGTGTCAATTGTTGATACTTGTGACCATGTTCAATGTGCTTAGCGACATAACCCCATTGTCTTGTGTTTGGCTGGTGCAGACGAGAAGTTTCATGGTCAGTTCACTTTCCAACACTTACTCCTTGAGCAGCCAGCACCTGTGGTCTGCAAGCAATGCCTTTTTCAAAGCTGTGCTTTCAACTTCAAACTGATTACTGCTTGCAATTTACATTAAGAACTGAAGACTGGTTCTTGTTTACAACAAAAAAGATGAGCATGGAATATTTGTCCGAAGTTTAACTTAGTCGCAAACAACCCTGACCCTTTTGCAAAGGTCATGCTGCTGTGCTAGAAAGCTGAGGTTAGTAAGAAGCCTTTTGGGGCCTGGGAAGTGAATATCCGTCAAAGGTTTAATTGAAGAGAACTTGAAGAACAACTGCTTAATATGAAGGGCAGTGCATGTATAGATTTAGCTACCAGATAAAGTAGTTGATGCAGCTAAATTGACAACATTTAAAAGAAATTTGGGCAGGCATATGGATAGGAAATATTTAAAGCAGGAGTTCTCAATTATTTTTATGCCATGGACCAATACCATTAAGCAAGAGGTCCGTGGACCCAAAGTTGGGAACCCCTGGTTTAGAGGAATATGGGCAAAACTCAAGTAATTGAGACTAACATAGAAGTACATCTTGGTTGGCATGGATGAGTTGGTCTGATGGGACTGTTTCCATGCTGTCTTACTGTAACACAATGAGGGAAAAAGTGGAATTTCCATTTTGGCAAAGTGTGTATTATCTCAATTGTGAAAACTAGAGCACATCGAGGCACAGGATTCAAAAAGCTCCAATACTCAGGTCAGCAAGTACGTAAGAAAAATACCAGATTATGATCATCAATTATTGGGGAAATGAACACAAAAGTGAGGAGGTTATGGTTCAGTTTTATAAGACCATAAGATATAGGAGCAGAATTAGGACATTTGGCCCATTGAGTCTGCTCCACATCTCAGCCCCAATTTCCTGCCTTCTCCACGTATCCCTTCATGCCCTGACCAATCTATCAACCTCTGCTTTAAATTTACATAAAGACTTGGCCTCCATAGCTGCCTGTGGCAAAGAATTCTACAGATCCTCCACACTCTGGCTAAAGAAATTCCTCCTCATCTCCATTCTAAATGGACGCCCTTCTAGGTGAAGGGCTGTGTCCTCTGGTCTTAGACTCTCCCAGCATAGGAAATGTTCTCTCCACATCCACTCTATCAAGGCCTTTCACCATTCACTTTGTCTCACTCTTCTGAATCCTAGTGAATACAGGCCCAGAGCCACCAAACGCTCTTCATATGACAAGCCATCCAGTCCTGGAACCATTCTCCTGAACCTCCTTTAGACCCTCTCCAGTTTTAGCACATGCTTTCTAAGTTAACAGGCCCAAACCTGCTCACAATACTCCAAGTGAGGCCTCATCAGTGCTTTATAAAGACTCAACATTACAACCTTGCTTTTATATTCTAGTCCTCCTGAAATGAATGGTAAGATTGCATTTGCCTTCCTCACCACAGACTCAACCTACAAATTAACCTATAGGGAATCCTGCACAAGGACTCCCAAGTCCCTTTGCACCTCATTTTTTTTTTGTATTTTCTCCCCATTTCGAAAATAGTCAGCCCTTTCATTTCTTCTACCAAAGTGCTTGACCGTACACTTCCCAACACTGTATTTCATCTGCCACTTATTTGTCCTTTTCAACTATCTGTCTAAGTCCTTCTATAGTCTCTCTACTTCATCTAACTGCTCCTCCTCCTATTTTCATATCATCTGCAAACTTTGCAACAAAGCCATCAATTCTGTCAACCAAATTATTGACATATAACGTAAAAGGAATCAGTTCCTAATCAGATTCCTGTGGAACATCAGTAGTCACCAGCAGTCAGTCAGAAAAGGGTCCTTTTATTCCCACTCTTTGCCTCCCACCCATCAGCCAGCTTTATACATGCTAGAATCTTTCCTGTAATAACATGGGTTCATAGATTCTTTAGCAGTCTCATGTATGGAACCTTGTCAAAGGCCTTCTGAAAATCCAAGTGCACAACATCAACCAATTCTCCTTTGTTGATCCTGCTTGTTACTTCTTCAAAGAATTCCAGGCAAGATTTTCCCTTGAGGAAACTGTGCTGATTACAGCCTATTTTATCATGTGTCTCAAAGTACCCTGAGACCTCATCCTTCTTGAAGAGTGGAGTGATGTTTGCAATTTTACAGTCTTCTGGAACCATTCCAGAATCTAGAGATTCTTGAAAGATCATTACTAATGCCTCCACGATCTCTTCAGATATCTCTTTCAGAACTCTGAGGTGTACACCACCTAGTCCAGGTAACTTACCTACCTTCAGACCTTTCAGGTTTCCAAGAACCTTCTCTCTAGTGATGGCAACTTCACACACTACATGCTCCCTAACAGCTGGAATGTCCACCATACTGCTGTTGTCTTCCACAATGAAGACTGATGCAAAATACTTATTCAGTTCATCCGCTATTTCATTGTCCCCCATCACTACCTATTCAGCATCATTTTCCAGTGGTTCAATATCTTTTCTCACCCCTTTTTGACACTCTATGTATTTGAAGAAACTTTTGGTATCCTCTTTAATATTATTAGCTAGCTTACTTTCATATTCCATCTTTTTTGACCCTTTTAGTTGCCTTCTGTTGGTTTTTAAACTCTTCCTAATCCTCCAACTTCCAACTAATTTTTCCTCTATTATATGCCCTCTCTTTGGCACTTATGTTGGTTTTGACTTCTTTTGTTAGCTACGGTTAGCAATTTTCCTTTAGAATACTTCTTCCTCTTTGGGATCGACATATCCTGTGCCTTCTGAATTGCTTCTAGAAATTTCTGTCATTGATATTCTGTGGATATCCCTGCCAGTGTTCTTTTTCAATCAATTCTGACCAACTCCTCAATCATGGCTCTGTAATTCCCTTTACGCCACAGTATTACTTATACATCTGACTTTAGCTTCTTCTTCTCAAATTTCAGAGTGAATTTGATCATATTATGATCTCTTTCTCCTAAGGATTCTTTCATCTTACGTCCTCTAATCAATTCTGGTTCATTGCGCAACACCCAATCCAGAATAGCTGATTCTCTAGTGGGTTCAACCACAAACAGCTCTAAAAAGCCAACTCGTAAGCACTCTAGAAATTGCCTGTCCTGGAATCCAGCAGTAACCTGATTTTCCCAATCTACCTGCATATTGAAGTTCCCCATGACTATTGCAACATTACCCTTTTGACATGTAATTTGTAGGCCACATCCTCACTGCTGTTTTTGGGTCTGTATTCAACTCCCATTAGGGTCTTTTTACCCTTGCAGTTCCTTAGCTCTATCCACAATGATTCAACACCTTCCAACCCTATGTCACCTCTTTCTAATGATCTGATTTCATGTTTTTATGCCCAGGGCAACGCCACCCCTTTTGCCCTCTTGCCCTCTTGCCTATCCTTTCGATACAATGTGTGTCCTTGGACAGTATAAGGGAGTTGAGGAGCATGTGAAGCAGCTTGAGTGAAAAGTCTTAAGGGGACTTCACAGGGTCACCTTTTTTTCCCCTCTCAGAGGCTTGTGAGACTTTGGAATCTCTTTCTCAAAAGCTGGTGGAGGCAGAAACTGAATATTTCTAAGGCAAGAGTAGACAGATACCTGATAAGTAGGGGATTTTAAAAAAAGTTTCTGTGAGCAGCTGGAAATGCAGAGTTGAGGTTATTTATTTATTTAGCGATACAGTGAAGAATAGACTCCTCTGACCCTTTGAGCCACACTGCCTAACAACCCCTGATTTAACCATAATCACAGGACAATTTACAATAAACGATTTACCTTCTGACCAGCACGTCTTTGCACTGTGGGAGGAAATCAGAGCACCCGGAGAAAATCCATGTATTCCACAGGGAGAGCGTGTAGACTCCTTGCAGAGGACACAGAGATTGGACTCTGAACTCCGACGCCCCAAGCGTTAACCACTACGCTACCAAGGCGCACAATAATCAGAGTTTAGTGAATGGCAGAGCAGGTTTGAGGGACAGAGCAACACGCTCCTAATTTAGATGTATGTCCATGACTGAGGAACGGGCAAGGCCTCCGCTGCACTCGTCAGAAACCCTTTGTGAGGCTCGCACATGAGAAGCTTCCTCAGCAGAATTCAGTGTGGAGAGAAGGGAATTAATACAGAAGAAAGTGTTGAGATCTGCACAGCTATTATTGCAAAGAATAAACTGCGAAGATGGCTCATTAGTAACCCGTCCTATCCCAAGGATCCAGAGTTTCATTTGGCCTCTGTGGTTGAATGCAGGCACGGTCTGCCATAGTTAGTCATGTATAATCCATCAACAGATCCATGTGAAATGTGATCTATTCATGCATTAAATCAGAAGAGGAAAAAAAATACTCAAAATACCGGAGGAAATCAGCAGGTCAGGCAGTATCTACAGCAGTATCTAAGTTAACAAATTTCACAACACATCCCGGTGATAATAAACCTGGTTCCAATTCTGAATCTGGAACTGAATAACCAGTCGACATTTCCATCTTCCCCCTTCCTTTCTGTTCTAAAGAAGGGTCTCAGCCAGAAACGGCGACTGTTAATTCATTTCCATAGAAGCAGCCTGACCTGCTGAGTTCCTCCAGCATTTTGTGTGTGTGTGTGGCTCTGGATTTCCAGAATCTGAAGAATCTCCTGAGTTTAGAAAAGAATCCTAACTAAAATGAGGATACGTGAGATGGCTCTAATTTTTCTAAAAAGTAAATTTGATTTTATTGAAAATTATAAATACAAATTATCATTTACGCAAATGAAGAGGATATAAATTTGTTCACTGAATAATTACAAAGTAGTGAGGCAAGAGCATTGTGCCTTGCTGTTGGATACTGAACAATATCTTATTATAAAAGTGACAGTAAGGTCACATAGGCAAGGCTACAATCTAAAGAGAGGTATCTCTCGGTTCAGACTCTTGATGCCATTTAATCCCCAAGTGATGCTGTCATTTCAATACTAAGTGTGCAGTGCTGACAGCATCCACGTAATCATAGGACCTGCTTATCTCTGTTAAACCAACACTTTCTCTCCCAGCGTATTTGTCATTTTCCAGTAACCAGCCTTCTGTCAAAATCATCTCTGACTCTGACCAGCCCGAATCCCCAAGGCTATTGCAAAAAGGCCATTAAATGATGTGCATATTTTACATTCTAATTTTAGACATGTTCCACGTTGCAGTATTTTAACAGATTATTGAAATGAGATGTCTGAGGATCAAAAAAAGCATGCATATTAGAAGTTGACAGGTCTTCCAATATAATCTGAGTTGTTCAAATAAGAGATTGTGGTACACTAAACATTTGTATGTGAACGGTTAATTGACTGGTATTCAAACTTGCACATTCTCCTCATCTATTTGGTACCAGGAACCCATCATCCATCTGTGAATGTTGAGAAATAGATGGTTGCAATGGTGAGCCATCACACTGCTTTGTTTCATAAGGGAGTAATTTTATTGCTAATATAGTTCTCAAGCTGGATAATGTACCGTTCACTTTCAGCTTTGATAGAGAGAATATTACCTCTAAAAGGTTCAGTTGCTAAATACACTGCTCTTTATAAAACTGATCATGTTTCAGGCTACATTTCTAAACTTAATTGTGTTTTAAGAAATAAGGCAATCAGGAGGAAAAGAGAAAAGAAGACCAGTTATGTGTAAAAAGCAAACAGAGAAATGAACCAAAGAAAAGACAATATGGACAATGCAAACAAAGATAGATAGGATGGGCAACTGACTTGTCCTAAGTATTGGGGAGTTATTTTAACTTGGAACAACAGTGTGAAGATAGTCAATTTTGAAATGGTTATCCACATTATCCCAAACCATATACTGCATTTCAAAGTTCAAAAGTTCAAGGTAAGTTTTATTATCAAAATACATACAGTATATGTCACCATATACAACCCTGAGATTCATTTTTCTGTGGGCATACTCAGCAAATGGATAGAATAGTAACTACAACAGAACCAACGAAAGATCAACCAGAGTGCAAAAGACATCAAACTGTGCAAATGCAAAGAAATAAATAGCAATAAATAATGAGAATATGAATTAATGAGATAAGGAGTCCCTAAAGTGAGATCATTGGTTGATGGAACATCTCAATGGATGGGCAAGAGAATGGAGTTAGCCCCTTTTGTTCAAGGGCTTGATAGTTGACGGGTAGTAATTGTTCTTGAACCTGGTGGTGCGAGTCCTGAGGCACCTCTATCTTCTACCTGATGTAAGAGCCTCAGGACTGCCAGGTTCAAGAACAGTTACTACCCCTCAACCATCAGCCTCTTGAACAAAAAGGGATAACTACACTCACTTGCCCATCCATTGAGATGTTCCCACACCAATGATCATTAATTGTGGTTGATTTCATATCACTTATTTTATGCCATTATGCTAGGGTAAATCTTTCAAAACCAACACAGGTGTCCCCCGCTTTTCGAACGTTCGCTTTACGAAACCTCACTGTTACGAAAGACCTACATTAGTATCCTGTTTTCGCTTTCAGAAGGTGTTTTCACTGTTACGAAAAAAATCAGCGCGCGATAAAAAAATCAGCGCGCGATAAAAAGCCACGCGCGCCCCGAGCAGCCGCTCTCCCCCGGATTCGGAACGGCATTGCTTTAACACATTGAGCAGCCGTTTGCAAGATGAGTTCTGAGGTATCGGAAAAGCCTGAAAGAGCTCGTAAGGGTGTTACATTTAGCGTAAAACTAGACATAATTAAGTGTTTTGATCGTGGTGAACAAAGTAAGGACAAAGTGAGTTTGACTTGTGGAAGCTGACAAAGATGACGTTGAAGAGGTTTTGGCATCCCATCACCAAGAACTGATAGATGAAGAGCTGATGCAATTGGAAGAGGGAAGGATAACAATCGAATTCAAATGCAGTAGCGAAATGAATGTGAAGCCACTGCGTGAGATTTTCACTGCAATTATAAAGTACAACTTTAATTTTGAAAGGGTACATCGGTTTAGGGGATATTTGCGAGATGGTTTCAGTCCTTACAAAGAACTGTATGATAGAAAAATGCGCGAGGCTCAGCAGTCAAGCAAGCCTTCCACATCAGCCACAGTAGACGACGAACCTCAACCTTCGGACATCGAGGCGGGCAGTCATAGGAGAAGATGAGCCGCCTGCTCTAATGGAAACAGACAACGAGATGACACCCCAGTGTCCCACCACCCCAACACCCTGGCCGTGGACAAATACAGTACCGAATCGCGGAGAATGCAGCAGTAGCTGGGAGACACACAGCACATCTTTAAGAAAAAAGCCGAAACAAACATTCTAATTAATTAGGTGCCACCCCACACGTAAATGTCGGCCCAGATCAGAGGCGATGCAATCGGCAATCGGCACTGATCTGAGCCGACAATTACGTGTCGGGCAGCACCTAATTAATTAGCATGTTTATTTCGGCTTTTTTCTTACATGTGTGCTGTGTGCCTCCCGGCTACCGCTGGACTCCTGCGTGCCTTGCGGCAATGTATCACTCGGCGGCCTGGAGGGTGGGGGCCACTGCACCACCCAATCTGCGATGACTCAGTCTAACACACCATCATCAGTGTGCTCGGCAAGCTTTCCTGATTCCGGTAAGTGATACTACACTGTATATACATTATTTCTACTTTATATCGGCTGTGTACTTTTACGTGTTATTTGGTATGATTTCGCAGCTTCATAGCTTCAAGGTTACTGGAGAGCGCTTGCACGTGTTTCTGTGGAGAGCGCTTGCATGAGATTTTCTGCCGAGAGCGCTTGTGTGAGATTTTCACTACGGAGAACAGTGCCGGCAATGATTGTGGAAAAGTATTTCTACTTTATATAGGCTGTGTATTTATCATATCATTCCTGCTTTTACTATATGTTACTGTTATTTTAGGTTTTATGTGTTATTTGGCATGATTTGGTTGGTTATTTTTGGGTCTGCGAACGCTCACAAAATTTTCCCATATAAATAAATGGTAATTGCTTCTTCGCTTTATGACATTTCGGCTTACGAATCGTTTCGTAGGAACACTCTACCTTCGGATGGCGAGGGAAACCTGCACTGTTTTGAGTTCTGTCACTGGAACAGTTTACTAGATGGGCAGAGGAAAAGATTCAAGGATGTCTATTAAAGACCTTGAAAACTACAGATCCTCTGTTAGCTCCTAAAAACCTCTGGTCTGTGGCCTATCAAAGTTGGAATGAAACATAGAGGATTGTGTTGAGAATCTCAATTCCATGAGTCAAGGTCACACAGAATGAAAGCCACCTCCCATTCCTCCAGCCACACCTTTGGCAATGCTTGCAGATCCAACATTGATCTCATCCACCATTTCAGATAAGATCATAAGACATGGATATAGGAGGTGAATTAGGCTATTCAGACCATTTAGTCTGCTCCGCCATTCCAATATGGCTGATATATTATCCCTCTCCACAAAAGTGGAGTGGAAGCAAATTTATCCTCAATCTTTAGGCTCAGAAAAAGGATATATAACTATCCTCTACCTACTGTAGTATTACCTGCTTTTATGGGGAGATGTATCTGTTGTGTTGGCCACCTCACGACTCGCCCACCTGACTGGCCCCGCAGACAATCCTGGCCTCATCTGTAGAACAGTCTGCAGATCTCACATTGGTTTCATCAGTCACTCAGAATCCATGGAACTGAAGAGGAAACAAGCCACCTTGAACCCAAAGAATTGCCTATGGAAAAGAGTCCCTACTACAGCTTCAAGTGAGATCAGTAATTCAGACATACAGCTTGGAGCTTTTCTGGACTGTGTGGTTCAATACCCATTCATAATGAGAATGCCAAGCACTAATAATCTTGGACAAATATTTCCTGTAGAGCCTGAAATTAAATATGAAAATTTGCAATTTTTTTGTACCACAAACAAGTTAATATTGCATTCGTAGGTTCAGTCAGGCCCAAAGTAACAGATAATAATGACTAGGATTTTGCATAAAAATGATTACAATTGGGTGTACTGTTGCACTGAAATAAAGCTTGGTGTTATGTCTGCTATCAATCAAAGAATAGATAATAAGGAAATGGACTGTACTGTAAACTGTAATGGGAGCTGAAATAATGTTAAGATCTACTAACAACAAACTACATTTATGTAGAGCTTTTACAGGATCATGGACTCTAAGAGATCTTAATTTTTATTGATTTGATACAGTGCAGAACAGGATGTTCTGGCCCAACAAGCTGCATCACCCAGCAACTCACCAATTTAACACTAAGCTAATCGCAGATCAATTTACAATGACCAATTAACTACCAGCTGGTACTTCTTTGGAATCTGGGAGGGAAGCAGATCACCCAGTGGAAAACCCTATGGTTCACAGGGAGAACGTACAAACCTCTATGGCTACCAGATCCGAAACAACTCATTAAGTAACAAAAGCATTTTTTAAACTTTCTTCTGGTAGTATAATAATTAGGTCTGTGCCCTATTTACTGAGGTCCTTGCAAGCAGAAAATGTCTCTTCCTTTTAACCTATCAAAAGTCTGCTTTATAACGGAAGGAGAGAATGAAGCAGAGGTTGAAAGATGACTAAAGGCATAGTTGGAGAGGTATATTTTGAAGACAGTTCACTCATATGTTCAATGATCCAGTTGTTCAATTTAATATCAAAGGTTGCAAAAGGTACATTTAATGTCAGAGAAATGTATACAATATACATCCTGAAATGCTTTTTCTTCGCATCCATCCACGAAAACAGAAGAGTGCCCCAAAGAATGAACGACGGTTAAATGTTAGAACCCCAAAGTACCCCCCAGCTCTCCTTCCTCCCGCGCATAAGCGGCAGCAAGCAACAATCCCCCCACTCCACCAGCAAAAGAAAAGCATCAGCACCCGCCACCAAGCACTCAAGTGTGAGCAAAACAACAGTAAAGACACAGACTTGCAGTTACCCCAGAGACTATGTTGTTCACCCGACATTTGACATATCACAGGCTCTCTCTCTCCCTAATAAGGGAGAAAGAGATGTCTTCATTTTCAAACAATTCGCTGGTTTATGATGTTAAAAGTCCATTACGTCGCTTTTTCTGAGCTCTGTGCCCAAAGATCTCGAGTCTCTGGGCACACAGCCGTAGATATTCTGACTCCCCTGGTGACACACGGGTCTCATGCCGTGACACCGACCTTCGATCCGCCCTTCTCCACAGTCCCGCGATCCTAGACCTCCGAAGCCAAGCCAGACTCTTAGGCCGAACCCTTGGCGTGCCGAACAACGGCAAGTTATGAAACCCTGAGAGCGGGTCCCATTCACGCAAAGAACCATAGTCAGCATGTCAGGGTCTTCAAAATAGAGATATTAAAGATGGAAATAAGCTGTTTCTGAAGATGCAAGCAAAGGAGTTGCCGTTTAGCACCATCATTACTCCACTCTGCCTCTGCCTCTAATATTAGAGAATGTATACAGTGTGCAACCTGAAATTCTTACTCCCCGCAGACATCCCTGAAAGAGAAAAAGAAACAATGAATGACATTGAATGAGGGATACTCCTTCTCTCACTAGCAAGCCAGAGACAGGTATCCCTCCTGCAACATCAAGAGGGGAGACCAACAGCTTGCTGTTTTGTTGTTACAGTATGCTGCATTATTTGTCTGAATCCCCCAACTTGAGGACCAGTCGCTCATGCAGCAACTGAAGAAAGGGAGAGAAAGAGATTGCTCAAGTGCAGGGGCCTTCTTTTGACAGCAGCTCACACCGCCTGCTGTCTCGATGTTTCAGTATCCCGTGACGCTTCAGTCAGTGACAACAGCGAGGAATGAAGTCATCCACAAGACCGCACCCTGAAGACGCATGTCTTCCAGGCTTCACCTGTAGATATCCAAATGCCAGGCCCCTCGGCAGGTCCAAGAGCATGAACCCACCGCCCGTGAAGAACCGTAGTTTGAGCTACAGCTGTAGATCACAGACTCTGACAGGACCTCAGCCATCTTGAAAATAAAAGAACAGTCATGAGAAGAGAAGAATAAGCTGTGCAGTGAACGAACTGGAAGAAGTCACCTGGGTCTGTGAAAACCTCCGTTGCCATCTTTAGCTCCTCCAAGTTAGACTTAGGTAGCTAATAAGAGAATACAAAGAATGATGGGTGGAAGGCATTTAAGCAAAGGTAGTGTGGGGAAGGATGACAGTACATTCCTACAGGAAGGGACTCAAGGGGCTTGCAAGCTATAGCTGAGGAAGGTTATGGGGAGGGGGTCACAAACCAAAAGGTTTATGGTAAGGGAACTTATAGTGTTCAGCAAGGTCAGTGAAAGGATGCTAACATTTACAGGACTGGCTTTGGAGCTAAAAACAGAAAATTCCGGAAATATCTATACTATCGGTGTACCTATCCAAACTTCAAGCTCACATGGACCACTTGTGCTGGCAGCTCATTCCACACCCTCACGACCCTCTGAGTGAAGAAGTTTCCCCTCATGTTCCCCTTAAACTTCTCACCTTTCACCCTTAATCTATGAGCTCTGGTTGTAGTCCCACCCAACCTCAGCGGAAAAAGCCTGCTTGCATTTACCCTATCTATACCCCTTATAATTTTGTATACCTCTATCAAATCTCCTCCTCAATCTTCTACTTTCAAAAGAAAACAGTCCTAACCTATTCAATCTTTCATAATAACTCAGGTCCTCCAGACCCGGCAAGATCCTAGTAAATTTTCTCTGTACTCTTTCAACTTTAGGAGTTAGTATAAGATGACACTCAAAATAGTCATCACAGGAGACAACAAACCCAAAACTCTGACAAACACCCTAAATTAACTTGCAATGTTTTGCCCACTCCACGCTTCATGCTCAGAATTACATTAAAATACTGAAATTTTCCAAATAGACTGTTACATTAAGATAACATTTAAAGAAGTTGTGCATGGAAGTACTGGGAAGGGAGTTAGAAAGATAGATATTTCTTCTTTACTCAGTGCCTCGTGTTGGAGATGATTTGCCTCCATTCAAATTCTATGGGTTCTGAAGTGGCCAAGAGCCCTTCGTAGGATCTGATTACGCTGTCACTGGTCAGGCTGATGTTCGGATGGGGTGCAAGCGTGGGTGGTTTGTGACACTGCTCGCTCCTTTTTGCTGATTGCCCTTGGTATCTGCATGCTTGGTGCCTTCCCTGGTGCCCCTTCTGCATTTTAAAGGTTAGGTAGCCAGGCATTCCAATGAGTTGATGAGGCTGTAGCATTTTTGTCAAGAAGTCTTTGAGGTAGTTAGGCAGTGGTGCACAGCTGTAGCTTCCAGCAACCCAGATTCCATTTTGAGCTCTGGTACTGTCTACGTGGAGTTTGCACATTCTTCCTGTGACCATTTGGGTTTCCTTCAGGTGTCTGGTTTCTTCCCACATCTCAGCGTTATGTAGTCACATGTAGGTGAATGGTAGAATCTAGAGAGAGCAGATGAGGATATGGGGACATTTGAAAATGGGATCATTGTAAACAAGTGCTTGTTGGTTAGGACAGACCCAGCGGGCTGCAGGACCTGTTTCTGTGCCTTGTGACTCTATGATTCTGTTAAGTTCTTGAAGCATTTTCTCTGCTCTCATGTAAATCGTTTGGCCAAATAAAATATGGAGCTGACTCCTTCTCTGGCATCAGGCATAAGGACAACGTGGTCTGCTCACTGGGTTAACTTAGTGTCATCAGAACCTGAATACTGGGAATACAGGGAGGAACACTACAAGCAACATGCACAAGATGCTGGAGGAACTCAGCAGACCAGGTAGCATCTACGGAAAAGAATACAGTGGACATTTTGGATGTCCTGATGAAGGGTCTCGGCCCAAAACATCAACTGTACTTTTCCATAGATGCTTCCTGGCCTGCTCAGTTCCTCTAGCATTTTGTGTGTATTGTTTGAAATTCCAACATCTGCAGATTTTCTCTTGTTTGTGTAAGAACACCACAATATTGATTTGACAATCCAACCAACAGATTTACTGAGAGAGCACCAACATTACTTCGCAAGTAGTTCAGGTGCCAAATGTAGATTGTCTGTCTTCAAGGCGTATAGAAAGATGATGATGGTTGCTGTTAATAGATCAGGAAACTGGTGCTGGGATTATGTTGGGATCTTCAAACGCTCTTTTCGCCAGTCACTGAAGACTGTGCTGACACACAGGAGACGGTGGTGAATTTCATCATTGAAGAAGCTTCAATGAGAGGTAACTCCTGAAATAAGGAAAGTGATCCTCATGCCATGGACCTTGATTGTCAGGCAGCAGTGTTATGTGCCGGGAGCAAGTTCGAAGCGGACTTTATTTCCCAGATGTTTAATGTAAAGCCTATACTCTGATACATTTCAGTAAAGGAGTTAATGACGGCTTGCAGCATGGCCTCCAATCATGCGTTTCTGTGAATTCTGAATCTAGGAATGGGGTTGAGATAACCGTGGTTCCTGACAAAGGTTGAACAGTTTCCTATTTGTTCTTTAGATTTGCATTGATCCAAGCTGAAGGCAGTATGAAGTACTGTGATGAGGAAGATTTGTTTGACCTGCTTGTGCTGGGAATGGGTCAATGCTAGATCCATTGGTTTAGATCACAGCTTGCATGTCACTGTCTGGTAGATACGGTTGCAAGTGTTTTTGAGGATAGCCAGATTAGTAAAGAATTCACCATAATCTTTCTCAATTGATGAGGTTGATGAAAGTGGCAATGTGTAGTGAACGGTACTGCTCTTTTCATTTTTCTCAAATTAAGCACAAAGTGACCGTCATATCCACTGTGCCAAGTGATGAAAGCTGTCCATGCTTCAACTCTGGGAATAACTGAAGGGGAACCTTGCAATGACTTTCTCTATGGAAACAGCAGGGAGGCCTCTCTGTAGTTACTGTTGTTTGGTCTTGTCTTTTATTTTGAAATTGGTCACAGTTCTATTTCTGAGACCCCGTGGCATGTTTTCCTGTTCTCAGACTAGGGAGACGAGGTCATAAATCTGTCATTTTTTAATACTTCAATAGGGATTTTGTCTGCTGCTGAAGCCTTGATGTTCTTCAACTGTCAGATAGACTTTTCAAACACATGCTGGGTTGGACTGAGATTGTAGTAGATAGTATGCTGTGTAAAGGACCCAAAGACACCGTTGACCAGGAAAGAATCTCAGATTGAACTACTCCTCCCAGCACATGTTGCTAGTTGCTCTGCCCCTGAGAAGTTTAATTGCAAAAAGGTTAGACCACAAGTCATTGATGTTTGCAAAAGGGCTGGAGTTTAAAAATAGGGAGATTTTTATTGAAATTATGCAATGAATCTTTGAGGTTTCAAATGGAATACTGCAGACAGCTTTGTTCCCCTTACCTAAAGGAAATGATGCGGTAACAATGCGGGCAGCCCAAAAGAGATTCGCTAGGCCAGTTCTTGAGATGAGAGTGTTGTCCTGTCAAGAAACTCAAAATAGCTTGGGTCTGACTAAACTCAGAGTCCAGTTTATTGTTACATGTATGCACGGGTGTAATGAAAATCTTACTTCCAGCAACGTCACTGGCACAGAGCATCATATAAACAGAACTTACATGAAAAACTTAAAGTACTGCATAAATTATACATAGTTATACAAGCAAGAATGCAAAATAGAACAAAGTAAATGTCCACTGCAGTTCAAAGTAGTCATAGCATGGCTGTACAGAGGTAATGATTTGGGTTGTGAAGGTTGGTTCAAGAACTGAATGGTTGAAGTGAAGTAGCTATTCTTGAACCTGCTGATGTGGGACTTCAGCTTTCTGTACCTTCTGCCTGATAGCAGCAGACAGTTTAAGGCATCCGTTAGTCTTGCGAGACCATGGATCTGCGCTTGGAAAGTCTTCACTCTCCAGGGCGCTGGCCTGGGCAAGGTTGTATGGAAGACTGGCAGTTGCCCATGCTGCAAGTCTCTCCTCTCCACGACACCGATGTTGTCCAAGGCAAGGGCCAATACAGCTTGGCACCAGCAGACGGTAGAACAACTATAATCATATTGAATGCTAGTGCAGGTTTGAAGGGACTGGTGATCCACACCTGCTCTGACTTTTTTGTGTCCATGTGTTCACTCAATGGATTGAATCCTTGGTGACTTGGGCCATAGGTTTTCGCATTAGCACTGACTCAGCCACATCTGTTATGGTCAGTGAGTTGCTGGACCTCCAGTGCTTTTACCACTGTTCTTTTGTCCACAAGATTTTATGGGCCTTGGCCTTCAGATGTTTGTGAATTGGTTGGATCAGAGTTAAATTTATAATAAATTTGTTATCAAAGTATATATATGTCTCCATATACAACCCTTAGATTCATTTTCTGGCGGGCATTCACTGTAAATACAAATGCTGTAGAATCAAGGAAAGACTGCCCCCAATAGGATGCGCAATAAGCAATGTGCACAAGACAACAAACTATGCAAATACAAAAAGAAAGAAAAAAAGTAATAATGATATTAATAACAACTAAACAAGCAATGAATATCGAGAACAAGAGATGAAGAGCCCTTAAAAGCGACTCCATAGGTTGTGAAAACAGTGGTGAGTTCATCCAAATCTGATTTATTAAGGGAATCAAAGGATATGGAGATAAAGTAGGAAGTCAGTGTCAGTAGAAAAATCAGGAATAATACCGAGGACTGTCAGGGCAAGCTTGAATAGCTAAATGAGTCACTCCTGCTCCTAATTTCTATATTCTTATGTTTAACATGGTCCTTGCTTTAAACAGGACCACAATAGTTAATTGTCCAAGAGATCCCTTTCACTCCATCAACCATTTAATAAATGGCATATTTTCTGAGGAAGGTAATTGAAAGCATTAACTTTTTTCCTGCAAGGGAATTGAAGTGACAGTTAAAAATTAAATCATGTTTTCAGGCACTCTTCAATTTATTGGATTAGAAATTATGTGAATCTGTACTTAATGACTCGGGTTCCAGTGCTGACCAGTGGAGATAAAGATAAATTGGTGCAGGAAGAGTGTTGCAGTAGGTTACTGAGGAATACAAACTTAATCAGACAGTACTATATCTGGCTTTGGACTAGACTACAGCTTATATCCTGCATCACGATTGTCACAAAATAAACAATAATAGCAGCTACTTTATAAAGAATAACAAATGGGAATCACTCACCTCAGCTCTGAACTGACACACTTTCAAGGTCTCTACAATTCATGTTCTTACTTTTATTTATTTATTTTTGCATAATTTGTTTTATTGTTGTTTGTCCATCTTTTGTCTATGTATAGTTTTGCACAAGTTCTATTTTACTTTTATTTTCCTGTAAATGCCAGCAAGAAGAGCAATTTCACAAGTCTTAGATCTCCCCTTCTGCCCTCACTTCCAGTAACTGGGTTTGAAGCCATGCTGGGTCGGGAAAGATCTCTTTGAGAGAATGGAGCAAACGCAACTTGTCTGTGTAGTCCAACATAGGACATCACTCTATATACTTTATACTTTATTTTATTGTCACCAAACAATTGATACTAGAACGTACAATCATCACAGCGATATTTGATTCTGCGCTTTGCGCTCCCTGGAGTACAAAAACTGGACTACTCTTATGCAGGTTAGCATTAAATAGGTCTGACTAGGTCTGCAATGCTGACCAGAGCAGGTAAAGATAAATTGGTGCAGGAGGAGTGCTGAGGTAGGTCACTGAGGAACCAGACAATACTAGATCTGGCTTTGGACTTGGAACATGGGGATATTGTGTTAGTGCCTAGAGCTAGTATCCCGCATCATGACTGTCACAAAATAAGCAAGCTTAGTATGTGACAGAAAGTACCAGCAGGGAGAGACTGGTATGAGAAAGACTCTTCAAAACCACTGCCAACTACCATTCAGCATTCATCAGCAGAAGCAAAAGTAACACAAAACCAGCACTTTATCTGATGCCTTCTCTCATAGGTCCCCAGGGACCCTTTCCTATATTGCACATCTCTGTGTAGATCTTCAGTGTGCTGCGAATTGCAAAATGGAGTTTGCTGATTGCTGACATCAGCTAGTATAGCTGATTATACTGATGACGCAGGTCTCTACCAGAAATCGCCAGCAGCAATCTCTAGTCAGAGATTTGTGGTGCAAGACACATGCAACACAAATATGAATCTAGTAAATTTTTGCAGCAGCAGATAAGCTTCATATACCCAGTCCTTGTAAAATGAGCAATCTAAAAACTTATCCCTAATTTCTCCATTTTTATAATATTTAACTCTTAGGATGTTGAAGGCACCAGTAGGGATTTTTTGTTGGTCCTTTGCACCAAGTACTAGTGTCAAATGTGGGGCAACCCTTCCATGGAAGATCGTAGTAGATTTACAACAATCTCACAGCCTTCATAGTCGCTCTGTGAACTCTCTAACCAGAATACAACTTATTGTAGGAGGAAAGGAAACATGGGAAATATTGTTTCTCCCACATGTTTAGAGCTTCCATTACTTCCCATACCATAGGTCCCTGTCCAGCTGTCAAATTGTGCATAGCAAAATCCCAGTAACAGATTCAGCTTGCTCATAAAAAGAGGTGCATTAACTAGGAGAACTGTTTAATCCTTTCAAAATAGGTCTCAGGTTCTGTAACACCACTCTAAACCACTGTGTGTTATGCATATTTTGAGAAATAGTCACAAAATCAAATCCACTGTCTTTAGACAGATACTAAAAATAATCATGTTACCTATGATAGCTATATGGCCATTCGTTTAAATTTACTCATGAGATTGTGTCTGATTTTCACTTCCAGGATAGGCCAAATTTTTGCTTATATTAATATAAATTGTTTTAATTTCAGAATGAAATCGGAAGGTAAGGCTTAAGGATATAACTAACTGATGAAGCATGCCAATTAAATTTAATTTACAAGGTTAATTGGAAAATAGCTTTCCCCTCAGAGCTGAAAACAGAATGCACCTCATTATGAAATTTAACAAATTAATTGGTATTGTCAGGAATGCAAGTTGAGAACAAGTTACTGAGCCAGACAGAACAAGTTTAACATCAAAAGAGACGTGGTGATTAACTCATGACATCTCAGAGACAGTCCACTATCTCAGGGTAGTAAATGTGTACATTTATTCAGCTCTTTTGAAGATCTCCTTTTAAGTCATTCTTAAAGGTTAATTATTTTGCAAATAGGATACTTTAAGACAAGGGAAAGAAAATTTGGAAGTGGAATACAATACAAGTTGCTCTCTGAAATACTGTATATTTGCACTTTGATTTTTTTTCGCTGAATGTGATATATGACTCCCTTTCAAAAATTTGGGCTGGAAGTGTGTCTAAATGACGAAACATTTCTTCAATTGTCATGAAGTTATCATCAACTTCATATGGCTTTGGATCTGAGGGTGCTTTGATGGCGACAGAACATCTTTTTGTATGAACAAGCAATAGATG
The DNA here is from genome assembly GCF_963921235.1 of Mobula hypostoma. Lineage (NCBI taxonomy): Eukaryota > Metazoa > Chordata > Chondrichthyes > Myliobatiformes > Myliobatidae > Mobula > Mobula hypostoma. Next base: position 28,514,005 of record NC_086121.1, on the reverse strand, counting down.
GGCTTTCTTATTATACAATAGTCCATTCTTTAAGCCATCCTTTTGATTGGGTTGAGTTGTTCTCCAATCTTGGCAATCCATTTGCAAACGTTCGGTCACCATACGAGGAGATATCAGCAGTGCGCCAATGTTCATTTGTGGTCTCCCCCCGAATGCCTGGCCTTTATATACTTATCAATCAGCCGATTGGTCATCATGACAGAAACTCAATTGTGACATGGGGGGGGGGGTCTCATCGCTGATTGGTTGCGTGGCAAACTCTGTAAATTGTGGTCTGAAATTTTGCCCACATTGGCTTACAAGAAGGTTGGAGGTCTTCCTGCCTGTTTACAGAATTATTTGCAGAAAACCACACTCTGAGGAATTCTCTCTTTCATCCCACGTGTTTGCTTGCACCATGACTTTCACTGATGCCCAGTTGAATTTGTACCCCTCTCGATCTTTGTGGCTAGAGAGTCGGGAGACTATCCTTTTATTATTCTGAGGCAATGAGCTAACTGTTATATTTTAAGCAACGCACACAAAATGCTGGAGGGACTCAGCAGGCCAGGCAGCATCTATGGAAAAGAGTAAACAGCCAACATTTCGGGCTGAGACCCTTCATCAGCACTGAAGGAAAAAGATAAGAAGTCAGAGTAAGAAGGTGGGGGAGGGGAGGAAGAAGTGCAAGGTAGAAACCGGGAGAGGGGGAATGGTGAAGTACAAATCTGAGAAGTTGATTGGTGGAAGAGATAAAGGACTGGAAAAGGGGGAATCTGATAGGAGAGGGTAGAACACTATGGAAGAAAGGGAAGGGGGAGGAGCACCAGAGGTGATGGGCTGGTAAAGAGATAAGCTGAGAGAGGGAAATGGCAAAGAAAGAGGGGGGTGGGGGGTGGTCACTTACTGGAAATTCAAGAACTCCATCGCCATCTATACGGGTTCCAATGACGTTGGAATTTGAACATCGATTTCTTGAACTTCAGCTAATTGGATGTCCTGATAAGGGGCTCGGCCCGAAATGTCGACTGTTTACTCTTTTCCATAGACGCTGCCTGGCCTGCCAAGCTCCACCAGCATTTTGTGTGTAGTGCACAGATTTCCAGCATCTGCAGATTTTCCATGTGTTTGTTATATTTTAACCTTGGTTTTGGCAGTTTTGCAACATAGGCTTTTCCAGAAGTGTGTGTGTGTGTGTGTGTGTGTGTGTGTGGCATTGAGTGAATGTAGACGTGTAGGCAATAAGGTGAGTGAGAGATCTCTCCTTTATCTTCCTATAACTGTTAAATACTCTGTGTCAAGTCAGCGATATCCATGAGCACCTTGGCTGCAGGTCATAGTGGTAGAGAGTCATACAGCAGGGAAACAAGCCCCTTTTCTCCACTGAGTCTGTACCTGTCATCAACTACCCACGTACACTTACCCCACATTAATCCTATTTTTATTCTCCTCTCAATTTCCGCCGATTATACCACTCACCCACATGCTAGGAGTAACTCATAATGGTCAATTAACCTACTAACCTGAACGTTCTTAGGATGTGGATGGAAAATGGAGAAATGACGGGGAGTGCTGGGTTATTGGACCTGGAAGGCAAAGCTCTTCTATTTATGCCACTCTGAACCAGGTTTCATTATACTGATTCCCTTGCCCTATATCAGCTGGAGGCAATGTAAGTCATCATTGTTCAATTAGCTGACCTAAAGAGAACTCCAACTGCCTGTGAACACGCCTACAATGCACTTATGTCTTCACTGCCTGCCCGTGGTCAAATTCTTATAGCATAGAAATGGAAAATTAATCTTTTATCTTTAAAGAATGCAGAGATAGTTGAACATCAACCTTGAAACGTACGATTCCAGTATTTGCTCTCCTTCCCCAAAGGACTTGTACAGACTTGTTTTCTGTTAAATGAGATTTTTAAAGCTTTGTGGTTGTTTTTACTTGAAACACACTTTATCTGACATTGTTCAAGAACTGGCTTCGAATTCTCAAAGCCAATGGTGGAATAAGAATGAACATTCCCTGGATCCTTAGCCTAGATCATTCCTGATCATACAACATTTTTGGCTCGGTAAGGTAGCAGAGACAATGGCAATATTTCCATTACAGCCAGGGGTTTCTCTGACAAATCCTTTATCATGGCAATTAAGCACATCTTCATCTATTAATCCATTAGCCAAATTTTTTGATCAGGGAGCTTAAGGTAACAGATCCCTTAGGAGACAGTGAACATAATATGATATAATTCACCCTGTAATTTGAGAGGGAGAATCTAAAGTCAAATGTATCAGTATTACAGTGGAGTAAAAGGAACTACAGAAACATGAGAGAGGAGCTGACCAAAGTTGATTGGAAGGGGAATAGTAGGAATGATGTCAGAATGGCTGGAGTTTCTGGGAAAAATTCAGAAGGGGTAGGATAGATACACCCCGAAGAAGAAGAAGGTCAACACAACCGTGGCTGACAAGGGAAGTCAAAGCCAACATAAAAGCAAAAGAGAGGACATACAATAGAGCAAAAATGATTGGGAAGCTTTTAAAAACCAACAGAAGGCAACTAAAAAAGCCAGAAAGAATGGAAAAATAAAATATTAAGGTAAGTTAACCAGAAATATAAAAGAGGATACCAGAAGTTTTTTCAAATATATAAGGAGTAAAAGAGGGGCAAGAGTTAGATATTGGACCACTGGAGAAGTAGTAATGGGGGACATGGAAATGGCAGACAAACAGAATAAATATTTTGCATTAGTTTTTACTGTGGAAGACACTAGCAGTACACCAGATGTTCGAGAGTGGGAGGGAGAAGAGAGTGCAGTTGCTATAATTAGGGAAAAGGTGCTTCGGAAGATGAAAGGTTTGACGATAGATAAGTCGCCTTCTGAAAGAGGTATCTGAAGTGATTGTGGAGTCATTAGTAACGACCTTTCAAGAATCATTATATTCTGGCATGGTTCCGGAAGACTGGAAAACTGCAACTGTCACTCCATTCTTTAAGAAGGGAGGGAGGCAGAAGAGGTGAAATTATGGACCAGTTAACCTGACTTCAGCCATTGGGAAGGTGTTGGAGTCGATTGTTAAGGATGTGGTTTCAGGGTATTTGGAGGCACATGATAAAATAGGACGTAGCCAGCATAGTTTCCTCAAGGAAGAATCTTGCTGGAAAAATCTGTTGGAAATTTTGAAAAAAATAACAGGCAGGATAGACAAAGGAGTATCGGTTGATGTTGTGTACTTGGATTTTCAGAAGTGCCACACTAGTGCCGATGACTAGTGGTGTTCGACAGTGGTTAGTATTGGGGCTGCTTCTTTTTAAATTCTATGTCAACGATTTGGATGATGGAATTGATGGACTTGTGACCAAGTTTGTGGATGATATGAAGATAAGTGGACGAGCAGGTAGTGCTGAAGAAGCAGGGAGATTGCTGAAAGATGTACAGCTTAGGAGAATGGACAATGAAGTGGCAGATGAAATACAGTGTTGGAAAGTGTACAGTCATGCACGTTGGTCCTTGAGAGTCCTTTTGCAGGATTCCCTGAAGGTTAACCTGCAGGTTGAGTGGTGTGTCAGGAAGACAAGTGCAACGTTGGCATTCTTTTCAAGAGGACTAGAGTATAAAACAAAGATATAATGCTAAGGCATTGGTGAGGCCTCACTTGGAGTATTGTGAGCAGTTTTGGGCCCTGTATCTAAGAAAGGATGTGGTGACATTGGAGAGGTTTCAAATGAGGTTCACTAAAATAATTCTGGGATTGAAAGACTTGCATGAAGAGCGTTTGATGATCCTGGCCTGTACTCACTGGAATTTAGAAGAATGTGTGGGGAAATCTCATTGAAACTTACTGAAATTGAAAGGCCTAGATAAAGTGGATATGAACAGGATATTTCCCATAGTGGGGGAGACTAGGACCAGAGGACAAAACCTCAGAGCAGAGGGATGTCCAATTAGAACAGAGGTGAGGAGGAATTTCTTTAGCCAAAGAGTGGTGATTCTATTGAATTTGTTGCCACAGGTGGCTGTGGAGGCTAGGGCATTGAGTGTATTTAAAGCAGAGATTAATGGATTCTTGGTTAGTTAGGGCATGGAAGGTTAAAGGGAGAGGGCAGGAGGATGGAGTTGAGAGAGAAAAGGATTAGTCATGATCAAATGGAGGAGCAGACTCAGTGGGCTGATTGGTTGAATTCTGTTCCAATGTCTTATGGTATTATGGTTTTATAATCTCAATTAAGTTGAGTTAATAACATGGGGCACTAATTATCTAATAATCTTAAATTTTTCTCGTCAAGATTAGGTATAAGGGCCATCCAGCTGTTCTTCATCCAGGAAGTATTTCACCCACCTTTATCACAGAGGGAAATGTTGGCTAAAATGTTGGTATCCATCTCATGAATCTCAGACAGACCCAGCTTGCCCGGGCCAGCCACAGTACCTTTGTTAAATCCATCAGTGCTCTTTGAAATTGTATTCATTGCCTCCCATTGCATCATGCATTAAACCAACATCATCTGCTTGGTCTAAACTAGGACAAAATCTACCATTTATAAATCTACAATCATTATAAATATCTACCCTTTCTTGTTGGGAACAGCAAAATGAGATTTTAAATAAAGCTCCAATTCTTCTATATTTATGGGACATCCTTCCTTAATTCCCTAGGTAATGCCCCTCTTATATCCACTTAAACACACTATTCACGGTCATGAACCTCTTGATAGCATTGGAATTAAAAATTTGCTTCTTACGTTTTTAAATCATTATTCCTTCTTGTAGGATCTTTATGTTTTTTAGCTAATAAAAGGCTCGCGACCCTCTCTGAATTATAAAAGAATATATTGGTTTTACTTCCATTCCACAGCAAATAATACAACTGACTATGTGGCGTCAAACAGAGGACCATTCATACAAGAGTTATTAGCATGAATTCATAAAGGAACCATAATCCAGATTGACTCATTTGAACAACTGGCATCCCAACTCTATGTCGGGTTGTTCTGTGGTGTTAGAAACATTGAAACAAAGAAAACCTACAGCACAATACAGGCCCTTCGGCCCACAAAGCCGTGCCGAACATGTCCTTACCTGAGAAATTACCTAGGTTTACCCATAGCCCTCTATTTTTCTGAGCTCCATAAACCTGTCCAGGAGTCTCTTAAAAGGCCCTATTGTATTGGCCTCCACCACCGTCACTGGCAGCCCATTCCACGCACTCGCGTAAAAAAAAGCTTACCCCGATATGTGTACTTCTGTTTCCAAAAAAGCTTTTGAGAAACATCCACAAGGAAGACTTTTATTTAAATCCAAAGTTGTCACTATTCGGGATAAACCTGGAGATTAGCTAAGAAATTGAACAAAGGACACAAAATAACAAGCACATATTGGAACTGCACACGGAAATCTATTCTCAGCCTATGTTCACAGACAAAATGCTGGAGGAACTCAGCAGGCCAGGCAGCATCTATGGAAAAGAGTACAGTCGATGTTTTGGGCTGAGACCCTTCAGCAGGACTGGAGAAAACAAAAGATGAGGAGTAGAGGTAAAAGGTGGTGGGGGGTGGCGAGGGAGAAACTCAAAGTGATGGGTGGAACTGGGGGGGGTGAAGTAAAGAGCTGGGAAGTTGATTGGTGAAAGATTTACTGGAGAAGGGGGAATCTAATAGGAGAGGGCAGCAGGCCATGGAAGAAACAAAAGGGAGAGGAGCACCAGAGGGAGGCAATGGGCGGGCAAGGAGATAAGGTGAGAGAGGGAAAAGGGGATGGGGAATGGTGAAGGAGAGGTGGGGTTGCATCACTGGAAGTTTGAGAAATCGATGTTCATGCCATCAGGTTGGAGGCTACCAGGTGGAACATAAGGTGTTGTCCCTCCAACCTGAGTGTGACCTCATCGCAACGGTAGAGGAGGCCATGGATAAACATAACAGAATGGGAATGGGAAGTGGAACTAAAATAGGCGGACACTGGGAGATCCTGCTTCTTCTGGCGAACAGAGCGAGGGAGCTTCGCGACGCAGTCTCCCAATCAAAGTTCTTCCAGCATTTTATATATGTTGCTCAGATTTCCAGCATCTGCAAATTTTCTCTTCCTTGTTCTGTAATTTGGCTGATTAGATTTCCAGTGTGTGTTAACCAGGGCCTCCAGAATCAGCTTGATTCTCATTGGCAAAAACCACAGTCTGGGTTTGCATTTCATAATGTCACCCCAGTGTTCAATATATTGCAGTCATATGATGGTTTGGGTAAAACACAGATCAACTGAAAGCATGGTTCCAAGAGGACCATGCTTAGGCCAGGTAACATAGTCTGCCATATTCAGAACTGACTTTGTGTCTGCTGTGTAAAAGTTTTATAAGATTCCCATTATTTGAGATACCAAATGCAGTGATGATTAGCAACGACACAGAGAAGCAACATCTACCCAAGATGAGTAATCGAATAGGTACAATGAATTGAACAAGTACTTATACACTGCTCTGGCCTGTTTACTACCCTGGAGTCCTACAAGCTGTAGTTCCATTGAAGGAAGATGATGGAAAAGCAGATAGAAAGGACTGGTGGTTCTAAATGTCTCCTCCCTATAACCAAGGAAATATGTTGCTTTGCAATCCAAGAAATCTTGAACACTCCTGAGATGTCTTCCCTACTTTGACAAAGTCAAAGATCAGAATACCCTATTAACTGCAACCAGGTAATGGCACAAGGAGTATGGCCTCCAGTAGATAACTAGTCATCAAACCAGACACACGAGTCCACGTCAAATTAAAGGGTACATTTATACAGCATCTACGGGTTATTGAAACACAGTATGTGGTACTGCAGCCCCTCCAGTAGTTTGCAGTCTCGCTGCTAATGAGAGAAGTTAATATGAAGCTGCAGTCACATCATCCTAATGAGTCTAAAAATCCTTCACAGCTTCTTGTGCATGTCATTCAAAGTTCCCTGCGGGCTAGCGTGTGAGCTCTGATGTGTAATGCGCACAGTCTGCTGCTGGTCTTACTGTGGCTATTGTAGCATATGCCATGCTAGCTGCACCTGTAGACCTCAGGATGAAGACATTTCCTTTGATTGTCAGCCATATCACTTCAACTGCTTAAACGCCAGACCACTTGGAAGCAGACCTAATATTAATTCTCAGAAAGAAATTGGTTAAACACTTGAGGTGAAAACATTGCGAGGTTATAACAAAAGAGCAATGGGAGTGTGACTAATCGGATCTTTCTCTCTCTCTCCTCTCTCTCTCTCTCTCTCTCTCTCTAAAATGTCGGCGTATGCCCTGTAGGCTGAATGACCTCATTCTTTGCTACACGATCATACGTCTGGAAAGGGTTTAGAGTTGATGAGCTGATGTTTGGTATCTCTGAAGGCTTCTCAGTAATGAACGCTTACACTATGGATTTGTCTCTAGTAGTGTTTCTTGCACAGTCTTTTCTCTCTCACTTTTCACTGCCTTGTATAATTTATGTATAATACTGTACATGCATACTTGATAATTAACTCGGCTTGGCTTGACTTGACTTTTACTGCAAGAGCTCTACCAACCTGCCTAAAATTTCCGTAAGGAACAGATTTTTCCTGCTTCTCGTTCTGTTCCCCAGGGAGGCCCTAGATTTCTCAACCAGCCGTCTGTGTAAACAGTTCTTGAAGCAGCTGGGAGGTCAGTAATATTTAAATGTCCCACTGCAGAACCTCAGACAGCAAGACTGTGCATCAGGAGTTCTAAAGACAGGTGCAATATGGGCTGCCTTCTGTAAAACCATATGCATGGCTAATCAGGTCACACCGTTCCTGTTCTCAAAATGTGATATGTTCTCAGCAAATGAAGGTCTTCACTGAGAAAACTACATATCAGAATTTACTTCTCCTTCACAATTTCTCCCTGGGCATTTTATATTGTAGTCCTTTCGTGCGACATAGAAGAAGGTAGACACTCCTCCAGAAAGTTCTGGAGACACGGACTCCAAGTGTTGTCTTAAGCTCCCCTTTCAGAATACAGTACCTCTGCATCTTTTGTTCTGATTAATACCATGCTGCTTCTTTAACCAAGGGTATCAATAATGCAGAACTAGGATATGGAAGTTTATTTGTGCAATAACTAAAGATTGAACTTATAGGATATTGTATCATACCAGTTGATTAAAAATCAAAAAGTCATAACTTTAAAAAACTGCAAATATTGGAAGACTGAAATTAATGCATAAAATGCTGTCAAGTCTCAACAGGTAATGAAAGAGAAACAGAGTTAACATTTCAGGCTGGAGACCTTTATTAATGAGCTAGCAAAATACATTTACAAATTATGCATGCTGTATGTATTTCCTCCCAATATAAAGCCCTTTCCCAGTTTCAAGTTAGTGCCTTTCTTGTTTCTTTCCCAATAAACTTGTATTCATGTAAGTCATCAAAATGAACTTCCCAAAAGATTAGTGTCTGTACACATTACAGTCTTGTAACACATTAATCTGAGGTCTCGCACATTCATATCAGCAGATATACATTGCATCCAGCCCGCCATGGGCAGGCTCAGTTTTATTTATCTGCAGCTGTAACAGCTCTGAAGAAGCTGAATGCTACTGAGAGGGAAGCAGCCCACTTGAACGATACCTTCTCAAGCATCCTGAGCATCCATTCATTGCCTTCACCACCAATTCACTTTGGACACTGTGTGTGTGCCTTTCAAAAAAAATGCACTGTCCTTACTCACCTAGGTCAGTGCAACAGTACCACCTGGACATACATGCTCCCCCGCCAAGAAGCATAAGAGCTATAGGTAGATGGGAAAGCTACGACCTGAAGTTCCTTCCAAGTCAGGTGTGCCCTGCTGGGTTGGAATTATACTGGCTGTTCCTTCATGGTCATGGGTCTCAATGGTGGAATCCAACTCAACAATGTTGTGTGTTACCTTTCACCAAAAGGACTTCAGTGTTTCCAGAACGTAGCTTGCCAGCACATTCTTAGGGACAATTAAAGATGAGTAAGAAATATCCTCATCCAAAAAAATCATGAAGAATATTAGAAATCTTTGATCAGTTACTGTAAATGTTACTCTCTGGCACTGCTAATGCTTTCAGAGGCAACATTATATTATAAAGACGTTTTAGATTTAAACTACTAGCCAAAAGAAGAGATATCATTGGGGTCATAAAATGGTTACAGCTCAGAAGGAGGCTATTTGTCTCATTATGCCCTTGCCTGCTCTCTGCCAGAACAACTGTCTAATTCCATCCATCTGCCCTTTCTCTATAAACTTGCAATATTTCTCCAGCATATTTCAATTATCTATCCTCAATTAGCAGAGTGAAATTGGGATTGGCTAAATTTTCAGTGCTAGCAATAAAGTACAGTACAATGACGAAATATTTGTCACTTTGGAGATGAATTTGATTAACAAACTAGAACATTAATGTTAATAAACAAGGGAAAGTATTAGCATGAAACGTATGCATTAAGTTTCTCATGATAAAGCATTTTACAACTGACCAATGAAAATGCACATCAATTCAGTTTGCCATCTTGCACCTGGCAGCTTCCGCATTCTTTGCTTCCATAAACTTACCCAGGCAGAACAGAAACATTGAAGATGTGACTTTGTAATAAGTTGTACTTCCATGATTTTTGAAAAGCTCTACAAATCTCTATACACTCTTTCTTCTTTGAAACAGATTGAATCAGGACTATTGACCATCTACACCACAGGCGACTCACTAATGAACAAAGACCATTGACACATGTCATGAAATAGCTTCAAGCTGAGTGAACATACATTTGTTTCTTTGCTTCTCATCCATTTTAAATTGGCCGGCTGGTGGCATAGTGGCATCAGCGCTGGACGTCGGGGCGAGAGGTCCCGAGTTCGAATCCGGCCGACTTCCTTGCACGCTCTCCATCCGTGCCTGGGTTGAGTGGAAAAAAACAAACTTGGAGAGGGATGGGCTCCGCCAGGTTTCAGATGCCCAAGACACGCCGTACGACAAGCACACCAAAAGCTTGTCATGATGGTGCCCCGACGACTCCACCAGGAGATAAGGGCGCGCGCACACACACACACCATTTAAAATGGTATTAGGGTTGATGCCTTTCAAAGATTCTAAATGAACACGAGTGATGCTCAGAATGTGTAGAAATAATTAATAATATCTATTAAGTTGGAAATCCCCTCACAACTTGTATATGAAGTGTCGATTTAAAAAAAAGCTACTTTATCCAGTAGTCAGGAGAAAGGAAGATTTTCAAAGAACAGTTTTTCACATTGCATGAACTAGCTGTAGTTCACTGCCATCATCCAAACCAGTGCAGATCTTACCAGAGGATCAAATTTAGTAATTTGTTGAGAGATTATCCAAAACCTTGACTGAATGACTGTAGAAGAAGAATTGGCTGTTCTGTGAGCTTGGACTTTGTGACACTGTCCTTCAGCTTGTCTGGGAAATAGGAAATAAATTTTCCACAGCCACTGGAGAGCACGAGTTTCCAGTTCAAGTGTAGATAGGTGGCAGTTTAGTTTTGGGTTGTCATGGTGATCAGCTCCAACTTCCAATAACTTTTTCTCCTTCTATTTATATCGGTTCTGCCCATTTTTGCCACAAGTTATTTGTCTGATGTTAGATCTGTTTCTTTTTCCCCTCTCCATTTGAACACTCTGACCTGCAATTTGCAATACATTGCACTTCATCCTTACGGCAACTCAAGAATCAGCGAAATCCCCTTTCTCCTATCAATTCCTCAGGCTCCTACTCTTGCTACTTCCTGCCCAGCTTCTTTGCAATTGAAACTAACTTAGTTTCTCTCCTCAGTTCTGATCCAAGTGCGTTTGAGCTGTAACAATAACTCTGTTTCTCTTTCTACAGAAGCTGCCTTTTCTTTTGAGTGTTTGCAGCATTTTCTGTTTTTATTCCAGCACTCAGCATCCAGCTTCAAACACACTATCACAGCGCTCCATTGTTATCTTAATGACAACTGGAGCCACTGATTAATGTCACAAATGACAACAAATTAATACAACATCAGAAAATCTGTTTGATTACAAAATCACAAGGGGACTATGTTTGTATCAGTGTCGTAACAAATTATTGTTGCACTGTGAGGCATTCATTAGTACAAGGAGTCTAACCTAGATGGAGAATATTAATAGAGGTCAAGGTGGCAAGCTGTAATTAAATGAGGTACATATTGCCCTCTTTTTATCTTTTATTTCTCCTGCACAATTACAAGAAACTGTAATCAGTTATTCCAATCATTTTAACAAAGGAATTTGCTTACAAAGACTAAAATTCGGGTTAACCTCTTCGGAGGATGCTTTCCAGATTCCACTTCCCTGCACTCTCTGTTGAGTGTGACAGGGGTGTAGGCTCCCCTTCCCGTTACCTCAGCCAAGTAAAGCTGGACATGCCTGAACTGTGAAGGACAATGCTGTCCCAATGTCCACACTGTCCCCTTGGAGGAGGATAGTATTACCAACCATATTCCGGAGGGACATCAGCATAAATGAAGATAGTTTATAACCTGGGATTTCCCTTTTGTGGGACCAGTTCTCTAACCCGCTAGCACAAGAATAGTTTGCAATTTTTATCCATAACTTGAACAGGTAACATGCTATGAATTTCTATATGGGTTTGGGGTGGATGAAGAGATTAACCAAAAAAATTTGGCTTGAGCACTCCCAGCTTACTCAGGTGAGATATTACAAGGGAAATATGCCTCAAGTTAAATCCAAACCATGGAAACTGGATGGGAAAATATTGTCTTAACTATTTATCCAACGAAATATGTAACACAAGATGGTGTTATTTGTCCCCTTCATAATGCTACTCCATTTGCTTTTTTCCTTTCCCTTTCTTTGTAGCCTTGGTAAGTTTATCTAATTTCCCGTTGAAAGTTAAATCTGAATATACTTTTAGCATCAGCCAACATATTCTTAGTAATAACTTTTTGCTCCTCTGATGCTACCATTTGTACTCCTAGTGAAAATATTTACTGTCAGTCCAATCAAAACTCATCCATCGTAATAAGAAACTTCATTAATTCTTTTCCTCAGCATTCTTTGCTGTAAGGTGAACAACCTCAGCTTCTTCAGAATCTCTCAAGGCATTTACTCTTAGTTTCTTTCTAGTAAATAGAGTCATAGAACACTAAGCAGACCCTTCAGCCCATCTTGTCAGTGCCAACCCATTAATTTGCCTAGTCCCATCGAACTGCACCCAGACCATAGCTCTCAATACCCCTCTCATCCAAATTTCTCTTAAATGTTCAAATCAATCCACATCCACCACGTGCATTGGCCGCTCATTCCACATTCTCACCACCCTCAGAGTGAAACAGATCCCTGCCCCCATATTCCCTTAATCAGAATCAGAATCAGGTTTATTATCTGCATGTGACGTGAAATTTGTTAACTTAGCAGCAGCATTTCAATGCAATACATAATCTAGCAGAGACAGAAAAAAAATAGTAATACTAAATAAAATAAAACATAATAATAAATAAACAAGTAAATTATGCATACACAACTGCGCTGCTCCAAAGAGCACTATATGAGGTACTTCTTACCCTCAGCCATTGGGCTCTGTAATGAGACAACCTATAGCCAGGGAAGTGATGACCACTCCTGTTAGACTGTTTGTGGTAACTTATTTTTTATTCTTTCCTCTTCTCTTCTAATATTTATATCTGTGCAATTTGTAACGTTACTGTTCCACTATATTTTCCTTTGGGGTCAATAGAGTATCTACCTATCTAATCCCAATAACATAGTCATACTTTCTTATTCCTCATTTCTACGTATAAAGCCTCACTAAACAAGTTTTCCAAGCTGTCCTGACTGAACACTGCTGTGGCATTTTCCTTGACTAGTAACACCAACACCCCCCCGCCCCCCCAATCGCTGCCACTCTATCATGTCTAAAACAACGAACCCAGGAATATTGAGCTGCCAGTTCAGCTCCTCCTGCAACCAAGTCTCACTAATAGCTACAATGTCATAATTCCAGGTGCAGATCCATGCCCTAAGCTCATCCACCTTTCCTATAGTACTCCTTGCACTGAAATATACGCAGTTCAGAACATGCTCAACCTTTTGATTCCTGACTTTTTTTGTAGACCTAACATCACCTTTCTCCACAAGCACTCTAATATCTGTTCTGGCACTCTGGTTCCCATCCCCACAACTCTAGTTTAAACAAATCCCCCTTCCTCACCCCCATGCAGCTCCAGAAAACCTTTCTGCCAGGATGTTAATCCTGTGCAAAATCTGCTCATCTCTTCCGGTGGCTGGTGCTCACAATAGACCCCAGGACAGAGTTACTTTGTTGAATTTGTTTGTTGCAGCTCTGTTTGTAAAGTCGAGGATGCCATATGTCTATTAAATGGCCCTGCCCCTTGCAGAGATTTGTGAGTGGTCAATTTGTTTACATTAAGGCCAGTTAATTAGCTAGATAAGATCTACATGATGTCCACCTGTAATGAGTGGTAAATACAGTACTGTATATACAAAGTGAAGGTCCAAGTTGCTGTGAGGCAGTGCAAGAACAGATGATTCAGAAAACTGACAGATTAACCTTGCAAATAAGGGTAAAATGTTAGGGAACTTTGGAGTGTGGGATGGAACTATAGGATCTTTGGGGTATCTGAGCAGAGGTAGATTTAATGCATCCCATATTTCCAGAACATAGAGATAGAAAGGAGATTGTAGACACTGGAATCTGAAGCAACAATCTGCTACAGGAGACACAAAATGCCAGAGGAACTCAGTAGGCCAGGCAGCATCTATGGAAAGGAATAAGCAGTGGACATTTTGGACCGAGAGTTGTGTGTGTTGCCGTCGATTTTCAGTCTGTTGGCTTCGGTTTTTTGTGTTGGCTTCGATTTCCATCATCTGCAGATATTCTTATGTTTGGGAATCTGCTGTAGGAAATGATGGCATTGAGCAGCATTTGTGGGAGGAAAGGATTTGGAAAAGCAAGTCCTCATATGGAGTTTCAAACTGAAACATCAACAATTCCTTTCCTCACACATATGCTGCTCGACCTGCTGAATTCCTCCAGCAGATTGTTACCTAGAGATTGTCTAATTCCTCAGTCAAATTCATTTTGTAGTATGTATCAAGGAAAAATTGTTTGGGCAGATATAGTTCATGGATCTCTGCTTCAAACTGAGTGCAAACAAATCAATCTCACCTCACATACAAGTTTTCAGCTTTCTGCTTCTGGTGGTGCCTGGTGGCATTTGCAGGATATGTGAAGGTCATCCCAAGATGAAATGAAGTTCTAGGAAAAAAAATGATGATGTTAACCATTTAAATACAAAATGTGGTTAATGAGGTGAGAAAAGAAGAACATTGCAGTGCTTTCAGAGGAAGTGGTGGAAAATTAATAGAGAACGTAAATAGTCTAAATGAAATATAGGATATCTTTTTGGCTGAATTGTTAGTTTGCTAAGGAGATTTATTGGGTAAAGGCAAGCTTTCCTTGGAATAATTCATCAGATCTTCAATGCTCTTCTGAAACCACAAGAATACAAACAACAGATTCTGGAAAGACTCAACAGATCAACACACATATGCTACTTGTTTTGATGGAAGGTCATTAATCTGATATATACGTTCGGTTTCTTTCTCTACAAATTTGCCTGTCCTTCTGAATGGTTCCAGCATTTTTGTTGCTGGATTTCCAGTATCTGCAGTGTTTTGCTTTTGAACGGCAGGATCCCATCCAAAGTATTACATCCTAGTTACATGGGACTTGCTCGGTACTGAAGTGCCAACGCAGAATTGGACCTGCATTCAGGAGACGAGATTGGTCGCAAGAGTGTTCAACTCACCAGTAGCAAACAGTCAAGTTTATGTAAATAAGAGTTCAAAGTTAGTAACCATGAATGTCGTGACCCTGGATAAAATAAATTTTTCATAGCTCAAGAGGCCATTCAACACACCCATCCTGTGCTGTCTCTCCAAGAGTTACGCAGCTGACACTTGAATGGATCTCCTGTAAGCTAAAGAGGAAATCTTGATCTCCTGATCTATCTCATTTCGACCCATCCTCTTTATTTGTCTGTCTATCTATCTATCTGTCCCCCAACTTAACCCTAGCTTAATCACAGGACAATTTACAATTAATCTACCAGCCGGTCCATCTTTTGGACTGTGGGAGGAAACTGGAGCATCCTGAGGAAACCCACACAGTCATGGGGAGAACGTCCAAACTCTTTACAGAGAGTGGCAGGAATTGATCCCGGGTCGGCTTTACCGTAAAGCGTTGAGCTAACCACTGTGCTACCATGCTGATTTTTCTGTAGCTGCAACACTGCATTCTGCATTTTGTTTGCTTTTTATTGTCCTGAAGTGTAGTATAAAGTGATCTGCCTGGATGGCATGCAAACAAAGTGTTTCACTTCATCTTGGTACAGGTAACAATAATAAAACAAAGCAACACACACAAAATGCTGGGGGTAGCTCAGCAGGGCAGGTAGCATCTATAGAAAATAGTAAACAGTCGACGCTTTGGGCTGAGACCCTTCAGGACTGAAGGAGTGTTTTGGCCCAAAACGTGGACTATTTACGCTTTTCCATAAATGCCACCTGGCCTGCTGAGTTCCTCCAGCATTTTGTGTGTGTTGCCTTGGATCTCCAGCACCTGCAGATTTTCTTCTGTTTGTAGCAATATAGCAGGTCCCATCCTCCCCTGTCCTTTCTCTGGAGCCATGAAATTTCTTTTCTCTTCACTACAGGTCTAATTTTAAATTCTCTTTTTGAAAGCAAAGAAGAAATTAACATCTTTACAATTGCAGAGCTGGGGCAGAGGATATCAGAACCAGTAAGATTCATCACAGTAAAAAGGAGTGAAATTTCTCTGGACAATGAAGGCATCTTTGTCTGATTATGAGTGACAACAGACTACATTTGCTTGCCTTTGCTGAAATGTACTGGGTTCTGCTGTAATGGTATAAAACGTGTATTGAAATTTCACGTGTTTTTATTCTGCAGCACCCCCTTCATCAATCTCTGTCATCGCAGCAGATACACCAGCCCCTTTCAGTCGGTACGAGGCACAGAATTTCACATTGGTTTGCATCGTGTCCGGAGGAAAGCCAGCCCCCACGGTATGTTACAGCATGAGAGAGGGGCAAAGTGATTTTTTACCCCCTCACCTCCTCCTCCCTTTGAGATTGGTCCTCACTATTTTGTGAAGCCAAGGTAATGACAATGTATCTGTGCTGCAGTGAGAGGTAACCAAGCCAGGGCAGCTTTTAACAAGCTGCCTCACCAGTAAGTGGTTCTTCGCCTGCTCTTTCTTTCGAAAGAGGCAGACAAAGTCTAAATCAGATTGATGGGAAATACTCAGAAACTCAGCAGGTCAAGTTGTACCCATGGAGAGCAAAACAGATTTCACATTTCAGGTCGATGACCTTTCACTGGAACTAGGGACTTTAAGAATAGAGTTACATTTCACTGCTTCTGAATGTTTATCTTTGTGCTCTGCTGCACCTTGTTAAGCCTTTGAAGTATTCCTACTCACCAATAGATAACTTGCCAGAAGGGTGGTTTAAATGCTTTCATGGCTGGTTATGTTTGCTGAATGAAGAGCTTCCATCAAACCAAACATAAAAGCTTTTCCAATTTCTTATCCAGTCCCTTCTTCCAAAGAGCATACAAGACCTGACTGACAGAAAATCCCTATCTCATCTGATCAATAATCCTAGTGTTCAATATTTTTCAATTTATAATGTATCAGAAGGAAAGAAACATGTTGCTGTCTAATTGTGTTTGAGTGACTTGGAATGTTCCACTAACACCCACTATGCTGGAGGTATCAACCTATTCCACACAGCCAGAGATCAAATCTCTACGCATGTTTCCTTTTCACCCTTGATGTGAATTTCACTCCACTCTCCCATTTTAACTGTCTGGTAGAAATTTATGAGGTCAAAGTTGGGCAATGGATTTGTCCCATCTCCAGTTGTGCCAGATCATGCCCATCTAGATTTTCTTCCTCACTGAGAAGAACTGGAGAAATGTGGCAAGAGAGTGGATCAACAAAATGCATTGATTTGTGAGATTGGTTAGTTATTGGCTATTGATAAGAGATGTTGTGCTCTGCCCTGCTCCATGAAGTTTTCGATATCTGTTTATGTTCCTGCTAGGTGTACTTCAAGCGAGATGGTGAACTGGTTGAAGTTCTCCATGTGTCCCAGACATCGCCTGAGACAAATGTGAAAAAGGGTCGTATGCCTCAGAGTCTAATCAGTCGGGATATGGATGACACTAAGCTACAGAAGTCATTGTCCTTGCTGGATTTTGAAAGCAGGGGAAGACTTTTTACTGAGAGGCCCTCCTCAAGCATCACTGATAGCATTGTTTCAGCAACAACCGAAGCAGAAAGAATTCCAGAGACGGTCATCAGCCGAGAGTTCCCGAGATGGATATTTCCCAGCGATCCAGCGTATCTGTTCCGACATACACAGATACCCGTCAGTGATGGGACAGTTGAAGTACGTGCCATGATCACCTGGACATTGAACCCTGACCTGGACGATAATGCTCTGTTCAGCTGTGAGGTGAAGCACCCAGCTCTGACAATGCCAATGCAATCTGAGGTGATACTGGGTGAGTCAAAGAAATTCTTATTTCAACTTGTAACACGGGTTAGAGGACAATGTTATTGAACAATATTTACTATATTCCAGCCAACTGTCTGGAGGAGCATTCCTCCTTGGCAGATTGACTAAGAAGCCTGGGAAGAATTTATAAAGACATAGACATAGAAATCTACAGCACATAACAGTCCCTTTGGCCCACAATGTTGTGCCGACCATGTAATCTATTCCAGAAACTGCCTAGAATTTCCCTACTGCATAGCTCTCTAATTTTCTAAGCTCCATGTACCTATCTAAGAGTCCCTTAAAATACCCTATTGTATCCGCCTCTATCACCTTCACTGGCAGTGCGTTCCATGCACCCACCACCTTCTGTGTGAAAAACTTACCTCTGACATCCCCTTTTTACCTACTTCCAAGCACCTCAAAACTATGAAACTATGCCCCCCCCCCACCGTGTTAGCCATTTCAGCCCTGGGAAAAAGCCTCTGGCTATCCACATGATCAATGCCTCTGTTTATGTAGCATAATTTATGATCTTGAGATGTTAGCTTTACAACTAATGACATATTTTTGAAGAACTGTCAATGTTTTGACTCACTGGCTCTGAAATGGAGTGAATATCCTACCTCTCAGAGTCGGCTGCAGTCGGGTGCTTCCAATGCATCGGCAAGTTGTCGGCGCTTGGAGGTTCACAGCAGGGAGAGTTTCTCCCTTCTACTGTCTGCGTGAGATGATGAGACGATCGGGACTTTGAGACTTTTTTTTACCGTGCCCATGGTCTGCTCTTTATCAAATTATGGTATTGCTTTGCATTGTTGTAACTATATGTTATAATTATGTGGTTTTGTCAGTTTTAGTCTTGGTTTGTCCTTTTTTTTATGATTATCATTCTGGAGGAACATTGTATCATTTTTAATGCATGCATTTCTAAATGACCATAAACGAGGACTGAGTGTCCTCGTAATCTAATCTAATCTAATTTAATCTCAGAAGCATTAAAAATTGGTTGGAGAAACATAAGGCTCCAGATCTTCAAATTGTACTTGAGAATCTTTGAAGCTGACCTGGGAGAGATAGACGATTTAATGCCTTATCCAAATAATAGCATCTTTGAGAATATGGCACTGTCTCAGCTGATTGTGTGGTCATCCCCTTTAGACAGGAAATAAAAACCCTCAGCCTTTTATCTCAAATATAACCCTGTTCCTCTGTCCAAGCATTAGTCATGGGACCTCTGTACTGGTTGGAATTGAGTCATCCCAGTTTTGGGCAGAGTCCACAGTTTGCCTCAACATCAATAGGAGGTTTTGTTTAATGTCAATTAGCAATAACTTAAGATGTTCTGACAATAATCAAAAATCAGGGGTCAAACTCTTCCCTATGCACCTTGCATGTTTCCAGCTTGTGTAATATCAATGAAGACTTCATTGTTTGGAGAGGATTATGATCATGGAGATAAACTCAATTACCCTGGAGGCAAGGTACTAGTGTTCTAGGCCTCCCAAAGAGAATTGGGAACATTTGTTCAGATAATGATGGAAGCAGAAAGTGTGGTTAAAGTTTGCAAGCCCTAGAACTGATTATTTCTGTGCTAATAAGGTTACCATGCACAGCAGGAGGTTCTGTACATAAGATCTACCATCTGAAAGCATTCTTTATTTGAAACATACGCTGCTCAATTTCAGTCATCAAAATAGCAGGTATTGAAGCTTAAGCATCAATACAGAGTATTGATCAGCCTCTGGGCTGGATGCTTTAGGGCTGCTCAGCCCCAAGAGTTATTGGGACTGAAATTGGACTTCGGTAACACTAAAAAAGCAATGGAAACTGGGCAATCTGCCTTCCACAGAATGGAAAATGTTGAAAGTAGAGTGTAATCGATTCTGCTGATTTATTTATGCTCATTTTATGATCTGTTTCACATCAAATGTCTTTAAGAAATAGGACAGGACAATGAAGAGGATAATTATTCCTATGATGGGTCGAAATAGGATGGGAAATAAAATTGCTTCCTAAATAATAGGCTAACTGGTGTCACAGGTTGTATAAGATCACCAGTTCAAAGTCACATGAGATGGTGAGCAGTAGTTCACAAACCATGCCATTCAGGGATGAGCTAATATTATTTTTCTGTGACTGTATATGCTATCATAACTATATGTGCTGTGTGTGACTGTGTCTTACATTTTGACCCCATAGGAACTCTGTTTCATTTAGCTGTATACATGCCTATGCTTAAATGACAATTAAACTTGAACTTGAACTTAATTTTGAATAATCACAGTTCCCACAAAGCTGCCTACTGACTCCTAGTCCGACCACCAGGCTAAGATGCTGACAGATCACTTCGACATTTGCTATGGGAGAAATAGAGATTGAGGTGAGAATTGGCTTTTGGCATTGTCAGACAAATTCAAAGAGATTTTATCCAAGGGTCTCACACACCATCAAGCACTCCTTCCATATATCTTGTTGTGCAGACAATGGCTTATTTGGATAGTGTAAATAGCCGGGTCTCTACCAAAGGAGGTGTAAAGCGCTGCTTGCCTCTGTTAGCCTGGGCAAGATGCAGCACCTGCTTACACCCTGTTCAAGGTCACGTGAAGCCATGAGAGCAGGTGGTGGGTGGTCGTATGAGCAGCTGGTGCATATCACAACTCCTGGTTATGTGACCACCGATATGAGGCAGACAACCTTTGATGAGTATTGTGAATGGCTGGGGTCATCCATCTTGTAAAGTTGCTGCCCAGAAGAAGGCAATGGAAATCCACTTTAGTAGAAAAATTTGCCAAGAACAATCATGGTCATGGAGAGACCATGATTGCCCATGTTGTATGATATAGTGCATAATGACTGAAATAGATGAAAGCTATTCCCAGGTGCAAGTAGTTCCAGGAAAAGAGGACACAGAATTCAGAGAGCACAAAATCAATTTGTGCCTTCAAAACGGTACTGGATAGACATTTGAGTGACAATAATTTCCCAGGGAAATGGGGAGAATGCAGCAGATTGGCACTGACTAAATTTTTCTGCTATGTGCCTGTATCAGCACAATAGGCCAAATAGCTTTCTGTTGATACAAAACAATTCTATGATTGCATAATATTTAGCTGGTTATGATATATGAGAAGCAGTAAATCTGATCCACTTACGTCTGCCCTTGACAGATTTCTGTGCCTTGGTTTATTCAGTCATCTGTGGCTCCAGCCTGTTCTCATCCACCATCTGCAAGGCTCAATCATATTACCACATGCATAGTATTCTCTACCTTGCTCATAATGAACTGAGCTCCACAGGCAGATCCAGGCTTGTCAGGTATCATTTGTAGATTATTGGTCAATGAAGGACAGACAGTAAAACCCCTTGTCATATGTGCAAGTGCATAAAATTCATCCTGTTAACAGTCATTCCTGAGCCAATGTGCAGGGCATAGGACAGGAATACTGGTAGTGGGTTATCAGTCTAGTTGACCGCTTCTCCCAGATGGTGTCAGGCTTCTTGAAAACAATGGCTGCTGCAACTGTTCAGGTTAGTAGAGAGCATTCCGTTACATTACATATTTGAACATGAAAGGCAATGAAGAATATTGGGGAAATAAAGAAATCACTACAACCTGTGGAATGTCATCTGCCCTCTGGTTGAATGTTCTGGTTGGGCGTTCTTTCGTTGATTCTATTATAGCTACTATTCTAGTTATTTGTTGAGTATGCCCACAGGAAAATGAATCTCAGGGATATTTGGTGACATGTATTCACTTTGATAATAAAATTTATTTTGAACTTTGAACTTTGAATGCCCAAATTCTGGCCTGTTCTTCTAACCAAGCTTATTATATGGTTGATCCTATAAGTTTTTGATCAATGTTAGATTTCCTGGCAAAGATCATAGCATTCTCCTGATTCGATTTCCAGAAAGGATTCATTGGAAAGCAAATGGAAAAGCTAGCAATGGCTGATGCAGTATCTCCCAAGCCGAGGGGTACCAAACCTCCAACTATTGCCTCAATTCACAGTAGCATAGCGGGTTAGAACAACACTATTGCAGCTCGGGGCATTGGAGTTCAGAGTTCAATTTCCGCCACTGTCCGAAAGGAGTTTGCATGTCCTCGCCATGGAATGAGTGGGCTTTTTCCAGGTCTTCCAGTTCCTTCCCACAGTCCAAACACACACTGGTCAGTAGGCTAATTGGTCATTGTAAATTGTCCCGTGATTAGGCTAGAGTTAAATTGGGAGTTGCTGGACGGCATGGCTCGAAGGGCCAGCAGGGCCTGTTTGGCACTGTATCTCAA
Source organism: Mobula hypostoma (assembly GCF_963921235.1). Taxonomy (NCBI): domain Eukaryota; kingdom Metazoa; phylum Chordata; class Chondrichthyes; order Myliobatiformes; family Myliobatidae; genus Mobula; species Mobula hypostoma. The sequence goes on along the minus strand of NC_086121.1, from coordinate 28,492,158 downwards.
TAAATAAATACAGATAAACAAGCAGGAGACTATTGTAGATGACGTCTGAGGAAATTCCCAATGTGAATGTGTTGGAAAGATCAACAAAGAGTGAAACTTCTTTTGCTATTCAAAGAAATAAAATGAATGATAGTCACGGAAGAAAATATCAAAATATTGATGAGTGCAGCTTGCATACAGTTAAATCCCATTCTTCTATCATACCCTTCCATGCTGACCTGCACTGTCACCTCGTCCTCTAGAAGGAATTTAAAATTATTATCCTCATTGTCAAATCCCATCAAGGTTTCACTCCCCTTGCGATTCATTTTGCAGTCTTCTCCAGCATTTCTCTCCTTCCCATTCGTTTCCCTAACACCAAACTCCGTACAAATGTCATTTATTTTCTTATGGAGCAGAGCTTTAAGCTGCCTTGACGTGTTACCTCTTTAAAAAATCTTCTCAGAACTCATGTCTTATCAGGTTTTCAATCACTTTGCCTAATCCTCTCAGAGTTTTGGGTGCACAGTCCTTTTCTCCTCTGTCAAGGGTGGCAGGACATTTTCCTACATAAAAGGTACTGTATAAATGCATGTTATTCTTGTTGAAGCAGCATGATTTAATCAGAAGAGAAACAGCCTCAGGAATGTTGGTTCCAGCAGCCACAATAACAGTCTCACTGACAGCCCATTCATCCAGTCTCAACATACTTACAACAGAATAATTTGGATTTTTTTTACCCGAAATAAGATTGTGGGTACACTGTATGTATAAAGTAGGACAGAGATGATGGAATGCTTTATGGTATGCTGAAGGATGCATAATTCAGACTATGTTTGAATTATCTGAGGATTGTCATTTGATTTCTGAAAAATTTTACAAATCCAAATCATCTGAAATTTAAATCTTTGAAGAAGGTAAAAGAATGACCCAATGTATAGAATGCAGTCAATGAACTAAATGGTTAAATGTTTTCCAGAGAACTTCACTTCCTGCTCCATGCAGAATGATGATAGAAATGGTTCCCCCTTCTCCCTTTCTCGCAGGCTAACTCTCCACAGTGTGCCACATCCTAAAACTGTTCCTGCCTCGGAAAATCAAAAGAAGAAGAAAGCAACAAATGCTGGAAATCTAAAATAAAAACAGAAAATGCTGGAAGTACTCAGCGGGTCAGTTAGCACTTGTGGAAAGAGAAACTTAGTTAATGTGTCAGATCAAACACCCTTTGTTGAAACTGGGAAAGAGAGGAAACAAGTTACTGTTGAAGAGAGGTGGGGGCAGACAGATAGGAAAACAGAGTGGGGGAAGACCAGGGGTTGCCGTGGCAACCTCAGCCAAGGCCTCACTTTCAGCAACTGCATTCCTTTCTTATTCAATTCTGAGCCTGGTACGATGCTGAACTCTTCTTCCACCCCTCTGTTCCTATGCCTATTTCTTTGGCCAGGAATTTTCACTGCAGACAGAATTTAATGCAGACAAGTGTGAGCTGTTGCACTCTGCGAGGACAAACCAGGGCAGGACTTACAGAGCGACCGGTAGGACACCAAGACGTGCAGTAGGAGAGAGGGATCCGGAAGTACAGATCCATAATTCCGTGAAAGTGATGTCATAGGTAGATAGAATTGTAAAGAGAGCTTTTGGCACATTGGCCTTCATAAATTAGAGCATTGAGAACAGGAGATATGATGTTGCTGACACTTAATTTGGAGTATTGTGTGCAGTTCTGGTCAACTACGTACAGAAAAGGCATCAAAAGATTGAAAGAGTACTGGGAAAATTTACAAGGATATTGCTGGACGAGGACCTCAGTTATAGGGAAAGGTTAAATAGGTTGGGACTGTATTCCTTGGTGTGTAGGAGAATGAAAGGAGATTTCATAGAGGTATACTGAATTATGAGGGTTATAAATGCAAGAGGCTTTTTTCCACTGAGGTTAGGTGAGACTAGAACTAGAAGTCATGCATTAAGGGTGAAAGGTGAGATGTTTAAGGGAACATGAGGGGGGACATCTTTATGCAGAGGGTGGTAAGAGTGTGGAACAGGTTGGCAGCAGAAGTCATGGATGAGGGTTTGATTTCAACACTTACCAGAATTTTGGATAAGTTAATGGATGGGAGGGGAAATGTGGGGCTATGATCCGGGTACAGATCAATGGGTCTAGGTGGAATAATAGTTTGGCATTGATTACATGGGACAAAGGGCATGTTTCTGTGTTGTAGTGTTCTATGACTCAATGACTCTTTCATCCATCTCCAGAATTGCTGGTCAACCTGATCAATCTCTCAGGTCTAGTGTTCTTATCGTCTCTGGACTTATTCATTATAAATTGTCAATGCAACTGTGAGGGAGTCAATTTGTCAGTTCCCTCTATTCACTCTAAACTGCTCCCTTCATTCTATTTAATAAAGACCACATAGCTCCGTTAGCAGCTTATCACCATGGCACCTCTGGCCTCTCCCAATCAGAGGTCTTTCGTTTATTCCATCCAGAACCTCTCCCACCCGATCTTAACTAATTCTCTTACCTTTCTTGCCTGACTTAACGTGAAATATTAGCTCCGTTACTCTCCTCATAAATACTGCCTGCCCTGCTGAGTATTTCCATCACTTTCTGTCTTTATTTCTGTGTCTCTCTCTTGTCTGTCAAGTGCCTGGATGGTAATTTCCGTGGCCGTGACCAGTGTGCATCATTCTTCCTTAAACTCTGTCACCTTTGGGATGGTTGATCATGGATTCTTTCTCGAGTGCCTCACCTTATATCTAACTTACTAAGTTACTTTCTAAATTACCTCCTTTGCTAAGTTTTTTTTACCATTCGCATGGTCTGCTCTTTATCAAATTATGGTGTCGCTTTGCACTGCTGTAACTATATGTTACAATTATGTGGTCTTGTCAGTGTTAGTCTTTGGTTTGTCTTGTTTTTTTGTGATATCACTGGAGGAACATTGTATAATTTCTGAATGCATGCATGCATTTCTAAATGACAACAGACGAGGACTGAGTGACCTCATAATCTAATCTAATAATCTAATTCAGATTTTCATGGCAGTAACAGTTGTATCTCCCATGCCTATTCCTTTCCTGAGCATTTGATATTCTCTTTATCATATTTATGCTATGCTTCTGCAGAGATCTGGCCCATATCCATTAATCACTGTTGAAATCCAGTTCTATCTTCCCTCCATTTTGTTTGGCCCTGTTATCACCTCTGCATTGTGGAACTACTTGTCAGCTAGGAGACTGAGATGAGCTATTATCGCCTATAGCTGCTGATGAGAGAAAAGTTATTGTCGTCCGTGCCCAACATAAAATCTGCATGCCAGCCACAGATTTCGTCTCTGCCCCGGCCATTGTCTCAGCCAAAACACAAGAGACTGCAGATGCTCGAATCTGATGCAGCAATCTGCTGGAAGAACTCCATAGCTCAAGGAAGGAATTGTTTATGCTTCATGTCAAAACATTCCATCAGGACTCATCTATATAAAACCCTGTCCTGATGCAACGTTTTCAACCCAAATCGTTGGCAATTACCTTTCCTCCCAAAGCTGCTGCTCAACATGCTGAGTTCTTCCAGCAAATTGTTTAGCCAGACTGTTTACAGCCTTGGTGTTCTGTACAACCCTGAGCTGAACAGCAAACATGGATCCTCTCTGACTCAACAACTGTATGCTAACATCACTGAATTCTGCACCTGCAGCCCATCCTCACTCCTGCTGCCACTGCTGTCTAAAGCTGATTGTTAAAGGCCTCTTGGTCAACTTCTTGTTTAACTTTCACAAAGGGAATCTTCTCGTCTGGGCTAATGATCTGGAGAGATGCAGACTGGAACATTAGTTCATGGAAAAGGTATAAGAGAGGGTAAGCATGTAACCACAAGATCATTATTACCCTGTCAGGAATTAATTTTGCTATCTTCACCTGGTCTTGCTGAAATATGATTCAAGGCCCATTGTAAACTTCCTCTGAAGTCGTCTGCCAAAGCACTCAATTGTTTCAAATAGTCTCTCTGTGCATTAAGCCCCATTTAAACATGACTTAATTTGATTCCTCATTCGCAATGTCAGTCATTTACCATAGTTTCAGCCCCCACTGAATAATGCATTCTTTCATCCCTTTCTAAATCCTACAAAAAAGTAGTGGATACAGCTCAGCCCATCATGGGTAAAGCCCTCCCAACCATTGAGCACCTCTACATGAAACACTGTCACGGGAAAGCAGCATCCATCATCAGAGACCCCCACCACCCAGGTCATGTTCTGTTCTCGCTGCTTCCATCAGGATGAAGGTACAAGAGCCTCAGGGCTCACACCGTCTGGTCAGGAACAGTTATTACCCCTCAACCATCAGGCTCCTGAGCCAAAGATAACCTCACTCCACTTTACTTGCCCCATCATTGAAATGTTTCCACAACTAATGGACTCACTTTCAGGGACTCTTCATCTCATGTTCTTGATATTTATTGCTTATTTATTTATTTATCTATCTATCTATCTATCTATTTATTTATTATTATTTGTTATTTCCTCTCTTTGTATTTGCACAGTTTGTTGTCTTTTTTGCTCTGGTTGAATGCAGTCTTTCATTGATTCTGTTATGGTTATTATTCTATAGATTTATTGAGCTTGCCCTCAAGAAAATAAGCCTCAGGGTTGTATGTGGTGACGTATATATACTCTGATAATAACATTTACTTTGAACTTTTATTTCTGTAATCTTCTCCAGTCTGACAATTACCACCCCTCCCTAACACTCTCTGCTTGATTCTACAGATGTGCCGAACCTATCATAGATCGTTGACTGCGTACAACTGGGTGGGCCATGTTCTAACTGCTGGTATCTTTGAAAGTCATCCAGCACCAAATGATCTTGAGGCTTCTGTTCCATGAAAATTTCATGCCTATACCCAGCATTGCTCAGCCAGCTTGTGCAGTCAAAGGCTGGTTTTTACGGATCTTAATGACTCTGACAACAAAAGCTAAACTTCCCTTGTTTTTAAATTAGAAAGAGTGAGTAAATGAAGCTGAGTAAGCTGCAGGGCCAGACAGGAATCATAAGTGGACAGGAAACATAAGTGGACACCCAGGTCAGGACATTATGTCTGACCCCAGGGCTCAATGATAGTCCTGGGAGAGAGTGAGAAATCAGATGAACCCATTAACCTGACATCTAACCCAATGTGGCATAGTCTGGACAACTTGCATTTGATCAGAATCTTGTGAAGAAATGTGTTAGGGCCTTATTATATCTTGAGGACATCCTAAAATATTTTAATACTCGTGGATAAATTTGTAAGTGGTCACGGTCGGTAGCTACACAGCTGTAGTAATTTGGATCCCTCATAAAGTCCAAATAGCAGCAGATGGGCAACCAGATAATCTCCCTCTGATAGTTAAGGAGAAAACATTGGCTTTCATATCAGGAAAGCTCCTTTCATTTCTTTGAGGTCCGCTCCAAATGAATATGCAGATGAAGTCTCAGCCTAGCAACTCATCCAAAGACACCAAATCATCTAACCATGCAGCATTGCAGTTAAATGCCAGCCTGGATTACAGACTTCAATCTACAGCCTGCATTTTATTCACGCTCTTCTTAAAACCCAAATTGCCATCTGCAAACCAAGTGGATAATAGTAATCTTTTTTTGAAACTTATTTTTGGGATATGGACAAAACTCATATTTCTCATCCATCTTCTAAGATGATGATGTGATCTTTCTTCTTCAAGCTCTGCAGTCCATGTGATGAAATTGCTTCCACATTGCTGTAGGTAGGGAACTTCCAGAAGATGGTCCAACATTGATGGACATCCGCCACATATGTCTGAGTTGAGATGGTGCATGGAAGTCAAAATGGTGCTGTGCTTGCTATTGGAGAAGCTGCTGAAGAAGCCTTGTTTTGAGCAACGCGGACAAAAAAGGCTTGGCAAAACTACATTGCTTCCTGTAGAATGCAAACTTCTCAAGCTAATCATGATTGTGGTTTGAACACAATATAAATAATCTGCTCCCTTTCTGCCTCAGGATCACTGTCACCCATGTGCGTATACACAATGGAGTAATTACCAAAACAATATAAATGAGGGGCTATTTCAGCTGTCATAGCAATATTGAAACTCTTTTCTTAATTCCATGGAGACTACTTTTCTGATAGGCTGCATTGCCCTTAGCAATGAATCTCAGCCTCCATTAGAATCTCTAAGACTCCTCAAAGAAATCATCCATAAATCCTCTGGGCTGTTTCGCTGTGATTAGAAAAGAGAGAGCGAGGGGGAGAGAAACAAAGATAGAGAGAGAGGGATAGAAATAGAGACAGAGAGATAAGGGAAAAAGTAAGTAAGAAAGCCAACAGTTAAAAAAGAAGTCTATACTGAAATGGTAAGATGGAATAGGATGGAACAAGGCTCCTGTGAAGCATAAAAGTTGAAGAGAAAACAATTTAAGCAAATGGACATTTTCTCTAATGTTAAATCTATAAAATTCTACCTAAGGATGTTAAAGTCCTAGACATCCCCTGCTGTCTATCTAGTGCCAATGAATTATGAAAGCTGCCTGTTAATTAGGTCCATTAACCTTTACACTTACAAGTGTTCACTCGGCAATAGCTTCAACAGGAATTAACCTTGCTTGGTTGGTAACCCTTTTAACTGACTCCAAGACTCACAGCCTACTCGAGATCTTGAGAGCATATAATCTAAAACCATATCCCTGTGTAGTATTGAGGGAACACTGCATTATTGGAAATCCCATCCTCTGCTGTTGCATCATCCATTTGGTTCAGGGTTCCAATAGTATCCAAAGGAGAACAGCACAGTGTTTCTGTTACTATCTACAACAGAAGAATATCATGGGACAACATGGTAGCATAGTGGTTAGCACAAAGCTTTAGAGTACAAGTGACACGGGTTCGATTCCCGCCGCTGCCTATAAGGAGTTCGTACGTTCTCCCCGTGACCGCATGGGTTTCCTCCAAGTGCTCTGGTTTCCTCCCACAGTCCAAAGACATACCAATTGGTAGGTTGATTGGTCGTTGTAAGCTGTCCCATGACTAGGCTAGGGTTAAATCGAAGCTCAAAGGGCCAGAAGGGCCCACTCCATGCTGTATCTCAATAAATAAATAAATTGTTAGATAGATAAATAAGAACAAGAGGAGATATCATTGAGACTTAACAAGGCTCCATCGATCACGTGCAGGGAGAATACACACAGAGGCCACATTATTAGGTACACCTGTATACCCGCTCATTAATGTAAATATCAAATCAGCCAATCATGGGACAACAGCTCAATAAAAGCATGCTGACATGGTCAAGAAGTTCAGTTCTTGTTCAGACTAAACATCAGAATAGGGACAAAATGTGAACTAGGTGAATTTGACTGTGGAATGATTGTTGGTGCCAAACAGGGTGGTTTGAGTATCTCAGAAGTTGCTGCTCCCCTGAGATTTTTATGCACAACAGTTGCTAGAGTTTACAAAGAATGGTGCAGACAACAAAAAGCATCCCCTGAACGGCAGTTCTGTAAGTGAAAACACCTTATTAATGAGAGAGGTCGGAGGAGAATGGACAGACTGGTTCAAGCTGACAGGAAGATGGCAGTAACTCAAATAACTACACGTTACAACAGTGGGGTGCAAAAGGGCTTCTCGAAAGGCACAACGTGTTGAACCTTCAAGCAGATAAACGACAGCAGCAGAAGACCATGAACGTACACCCTTTGGCCACTTTATTAGGTACAGGAGTGTAGTTCTCCAGGCTAATGGCCAATAAAGGACAGGCCATTTAGGGTCAAGCTGAGAAGAATACTTTGCACTCTGACACTGGTGAAGCTTTGGAATTTTCTGCCCCAGAGGGCACACAGGCTCACTCACTGATTTCACTCGAAGGAGAGTGGCACGGTGGCACAGTTGGGGTGGCACAGCAGCATAGTGGCCAGCACATCAGTTTACAGCGCCAGTGTTCCAAGTTCAATTCCTGCTGCTGACTGTAAGGAGTTGGTACGTTCTCCCCGAGACCACGTGGATTTCCTCTGGGTGTTCCGGTTTCCTCCCTTGGTCTAAAGACTTACCGGTTGGTAGGGTTAATTGGTCACTGTGAATTGTCCTGTGATTAGGCTAGGGTTAGATTGTGGAATTGCTGGGTGGTTTGAGGGGCCTATTCTGCACTGTACCTCCATAAATAAATAACAGATTGTTGAATAATCAGGAAGATGAAAGAGCTAATTGTGGACTTTAGGAAGGGTAAGATGAAGGAACACATACTAATCCTCATAGAGGGATCAGAAGTGGAGAGAGTGAGCAGTTTCAAGTTTCTCTAAGGATCTAACCTGGTCTCGACATACTGATGCAGTTATAGAGAAGGCAAGACAGCAGCTATACTTCATTAGGAGTTTGAAGAGATTTGGTATGTCAACAAATACACTCAAAAACTTCTGTAGATGTATTGTGGAGAGCATTCTGGCGGGCTGCATCACTGTCTGGTATGGGGGGTGGTGCTACTGCACAAGACCGAAAGAAGCTGCAGAAGATTGTATTTAGTCAGCTCCATCTTGGGTACTAGCCTACAAAGTATCCAGGACATCTTCAGGGAGCGGTGTTTCAGAAAGGCAGCGTCCATTATTAAGGACCTCCAGCACCCAGGACATGTCCTTTTCTCATTGTTACCATCAGGTAGGAGGTACAGAAGCCTGAAGGCACACACTCAGTGATTCAGAAACAGCTTCTTCCCCTCTGCCATCCGATTCCTAAATGGACATTGAACCCTTGGACACTACCTCACTTTTTTAATATAAAGCCTGATTTGGATGAATGGAGAAATAAACCTGAAGGGCTAATTCCTCCTTCCATTTCTCGCGGTGTTACGCCTCGCTGAGTCAACACCAACAATCTTTGGTTTGCTGAGTTGATAATATGTCTTTTCAGTAGTCCCACTCTTAATCATTCACTCAGATCATGGTACTGGTGTCACCAATAAGAAGTCTAGCATTTAAAGTGCTCCAAGCAAATAAACAATTTTAGATCCTGGGTTTTCTCGAGTTTTCAGACTGAAAGACAAAGTATGCAGTGACTTCTTTAAATATGCAAATCAAATCCGTTGATACCATCAGCCTCATCTACAATTATAATATGCGCCAGTATTTCCTGTTTGATCTTGAAAGCTTTCAAGTCCTGAATTCCAGATCCTAACAGAAGAGTCCTTAGGCTACGTCCACAGTAGACCGGATAATTTTGAAAACGCCAGTTTCATGTAAAAATGATAGGCATCCACACCAGGAGTTTTTGAAAATACCTCCGTCCACACTAGAACGGATATTTGGGCGAATCTCCTCCTACTGGGCATGTGCAGGACACACAGAAAACAAGCAAAGAGGAAACGGTATACTTGGTGCGTGTTTGTCCAGTTACAGACTAGAAAAACTTAAAAGGAAATTGCCAAACAAAAGACTTGGTGTGCGTTTGTCCAGAAACATTTCCTACGGCCATAGTCTCTTCACCGATGAAAGGGACGACAGTTACAACTAAATGCAGTAAGGCTTGTTACTGGGCAAAATTGAAATTTGCTGTTACCTCATTTGTTTGCCTTTACTTTTGCCATGTCTTTGTGTATTATTTTTGCTGTATTTAACATGTGCAATAAAACGAGTTACTGGGCAAAAGTGACAATTGCATATATTGAACGTTTGCACAAGCAATACATTAATAAAGCACCTTGTTAAATGTATAAAACATGTCTGCATCAGTGTTATCTTGTATTTCCATACAATGTTACATTAGGCTGTTACACATCTATTGTCAGATATTGTTGTGGTGTTGGAGGTTGCGTTCAACAATACAATGAAATGCCACGCTGCCGCCTGCATTTGTTCCGGCACGTCATGACAGCGTTTTTGAAATTAGCCGGTTACCCCGTACACACTACAATGGCCAACTGGCGTTTTCAGATTTAAACACTCTGGAGAGTGTTTTAGAAAAGCTCCATTTTTGGGGGAGGAAAACGCCGTTTCAGTGTGGACGGAGGGTCAAGACGAAGAGAAATAGCTTCGGTTATGGATTTACCTGGTCTAGTGTGGACGTAGCCTTAGAATTCAAAGCAACTAACCCATAAGGACACTGAAGCTCCCTTCCCCCTCCTATTGATAACCATCAGTTCACATCTTTTGCAAAGATTGATACCAGGCTGGTTAGTTTTCCCTTGTAACTCAGTACTGGGATCAGATTTAGTTGGTCCAATTCTCCAGATTTTGGGACAATTTCCATCATTCTGCATTTACCTGCAGCTTGGAAAATAAAACAAGGTCTGTGTTCCACAGACTGGGATTCAAGTCTAGCAGAAAGCCAAGCTCTTGACTCATTGGAGCATACTGTCAGACCTCCCTTATATTTATTCCAATCATGCTGCTGTATAAATTCATCACTGCCTTAGTACCGACCGTACATTCTGCTTGTCAACAGAAATTTACATGTTCTGATATTCTTTTCTGAATGCTTCCACTTTAATTTTTTTTATAAAGCTAATGATTTAATTGCCAATGCATTTAAACTATAGAGAATTTTGGACCTGCATAATTATTGGCTGCCTAAATAAGAGTCTACAAACGATCTAGGTATGTAATTAGCATTCTGCAAGGCAGAGGTACGTTCACTAAAGCAGTGGTACACTGTTAGTGTGTCCAGGCTGGTGTTTGTCTTATGACTCTGATTTAATATTTCTTGTCTATGGACCATAAAACCTTTCAGAGTCATATTCCTGGATTATATAAATAAACCATTCATTGTGAAAATATGGCATCAAGTGAGGCAGGAAACACAGAAAAGAAAATAATTTCCATCCCATGTCTCTTCCCCATTTCATGATCACATCATTGTCAGCCATTTCTATCCTTATTCCTACATCTTTTGCATCCTTTGTTATCTTATTTCTGTCACTCTCCACCCTGGACTGCCTATTTTTGTTTCTCGTGTAACTATCTCTCTCTCCATCTCCCTCATTATTCTTTATTTCCTCGCATCCATGCATATTTCCCAATCTGACTCACAACATGCTAGTTCTCTCAAGGTGTACCTTTCAGTTCCTGGGAAGCATTGTGTTCTGTCTTACTCAATGCCATCATCCATTTCGAATGTACCATTATCACTAATAATCTTCCTGTGTGATTCTTTGTTTATTTGCGTCTCTTTGCATCCCACTTTGTCCATCTTTCTATCATTTTTCCTGTTTCTCCTTTGTTCCTCTCCATTCGTCACTGTAATAGTTTTCATTCACCTTTGGAGAGCTAGGTGTCGCCAACCATGCCAATATTACCCATTGTAAATAGCCCTTGAGAAAAGGATGGTAAACCACCAATTTGGACAGCTGCAGCCCTTCTGGTGAAGGAAGCTTCATGATGTTGTTGTGTAGGGACTTCTTTGATTTCAACCCAGCAGTGAAGATCAACAGTATATTCCCAAGTCACGATGATATATGACTAGTCAGGAAAATAGATGCGGGGGTGTTCATTGTACTTGGTGTGCTTGTCCATCACAGTGATACAATTCACTGAACTGAGAGTCTATATTTAGCACTCTTTTCCATCTGCCTATTAATCTATTTAGCTCTCAGCTTTTCGCTCTTTCTCTTTGTGATTTTCCAATTTGTTTTTTGTGTTTTTGTCTTTGCATTCCTACCACTTACTCTCTCCATCTCTACTTCTCTTTATTTGTTATCCTAGCCTATCCATTCTCTCTCTATCTCTTTCTCTCTCTCTCTCTCCCTCTCTCTCTCTCTCTCTCTCTCTCACTCACTCACCCACTCACTTTAATGACTTACTTAGTATTCTGTTACATACCTCTTAAGGATTCCCACCCTTTGGCTTCTGTCCTATTTTATATGTGTGCAAAGGTTCCTTACACCTTTCAGACTGTAGAAATGATTCCAAGTAACCGGAGAGAAGAATCTAAGAAAATCAAACTGAATAGCACCATAGCGACCTGCGACGTTGAGCCATGGAACCAGATGAGATAGCGAGCTCTGCATCAGACACCATGACCTATGTAGTTATCACTATTTAAAGCTCAAAGTTCAAAGTAAAATTTATTATCAGAGTACATACACACCACCACATACAACCCTGAGATTCTTTTTCTGCGGGCATACTTAGTAAATCTGTAGAACAATAACTGTAAACAGGATCAATGGACAAAAAACTGTGAAAATACAGATATAAATAAATGGCAAAAAATAACGAGCATGAAGTTACAAGATAAAAGAATCTTTAATTGGATGTAGTTATCCTCTTTTCTTCAAGAGCCTGATGGTTGAGGGGGTAGTAACTGTTCTTGAACCTTGGGGTTCAGGTCCTGAGACACCTGAACCTTCTACCAGCTGAAAGAAAAGAGCAAGGCCTGGGTGGCGAGGATCTTTCATAATGGATGCTGCTTTCCTACAGCACCATTTCATGCAGATGTGCTGAATGGTTTGGAGGATTTAATCCGCGAGGTACTGGACCAAATCCACTATCTTTTGTTGGATTTTCTGCTCAAAAGCATTGGAGTTCCCATATCAGGCTATAATGCAGCCAGTCAGCACACTTTCCACCACACATCTATAGAAGTCTGCCAAGGTTTTTGATGACGTGCCAAATCTACGCAGACTCCAGAGGAAGTAGAGGTGCTGTCATGCTTTCTATGCAATTATATTTATATGATGGGCCCAGGACAGGTCCTCTGAGATAGTGACACCCAGGAATTTAAAGTTATTGACCCTCTCCAGCTCTGATGATTACTGGCTCATGGCCCTCTGGTTTTCCTCTCCTGAAGTCTACAATCAGTTCCTTGGTCTTGCTGACATTGAGTGAGAGGTTGTTGTCATTACACCACTCAGCAAAATTTTCAGTCTCCCTCCTGTATGCTGATTCTTCACTGCCTTTCATACAGCCCACAATAGTGGTGACATCAACAAACTGGTAAATGGTGTTAGAGCTGTACTTATCATTCCTTCAGAATTCAGTGTTAAAACCCATAACCTTAAACGTACCATACTGGCATCTGCTCCTGTCAGCAGTGCTGTAAACGGGTAAGTAAGCGTAAATAATCCAAGTAAGCTTGATCACTCATATTTTCTCCTGCAGTGCTCCCCAGGAATTATGAACACTACTTGCATTTAACACTTCTGAAACTTATCCTGGTAAAGCAGCAGGATAAATTAATTATCAGCCATGTTACATTTTGCATGGTTAAGCAGTCCATATCGGAGCTGTCTGGTAAGTGAGCGAATCAATGGATTTCCTGGTGTGAAAGTGGCAGAGTTATACATTGAAATTGGAGCTAGTAATAGAAAGGGGACATGGAATGCAACCAGTAGGTGTCAGGATTTACTCTCCAAAAGAGTTTACAAACTTCTCTGTATCCATTTGCTCCTGATTTTGTCCCACGTCAACTGGTCCCAACAGGCACTAAAAAGAATTTTATTTGACCATCTCCCCCTCCTCTCAGAGTCTGCACCCATGTAGATCCTTTGAAGATGGGACAGCAATATGCTGGAGATGCCCTAACTATTGAATGCGTCCTCAAGTTCAGAATAGGAAATAGCAAAAACACTGACTGTGAAATTGGGATGTGTAGCATTGTTGCTTGGTGTCATGATGTCGACATGAGATCGCATTTTTAGTTGCCTGAAATGCCCAGCAAATTGGATGTAACATCTTCACATGTGCACGCTCTAAGTGATGGTGGCAATCTGGACTCAATTTGACTCAAGCCCAAAGGAACTGGGCTGTGATGATCCATCTATTGCATGGTGTTGGCCACAAGAGGAAGCATACTCCGAGTAGACCCTGAGCCACTCCACTATTGTCGTACTTGTAGTTTTGTTGGGTTTTCAGACAGAGTCACTGGAGGCCATTCACTGAAGCTAAGACAACCCTACCTGATACTGGAGTCAATGTATTTCTTTTCCTGGCATAGTTGGGTGTTTGTTGGCTGTTCTGCAGGGTCTCCAACATGACAGGAAGGAGATTAGGGCCTCTAAGCAAGAAGAGGTAGAGAGAGAGGGCTCTGAACAGCAGCCCTTAAGCTCCAAGTATATTTAAGAAATACAGGTTTGAAATTCACCTACCAGGACTGATATCTACAGAGACTAGGATCCTGCACTGAGATCTTCCATTATGCAAATCCAGACCCTTACATCTGAGGAAGTAAAAAGCCCTAGCTTTCTTCACCACTGTTTCTATAGGAGTTCCAAGCATGTGACTTTGTAGAGATAATGGGCTGTCTGATGATGTAGAGCTGCCTTCAAGGAATCCTACCCAGAGCCTTAACTCTACCAGTAATATAAAGGATTTTACTCTCTCAGTATTCAGTCTTAAGCTATATTTAAAAAATCATGATGATTAATACAATGTATCCAGACAGCCTATGCCATCCCTCCATTCTGAGGCAGTTGGCCACACCACCATCTTTCTGCTGCAATGCCAGATCAGTCCATGGCCATAGGGGTGTCCAGGGCTGTGTCTGAAAGTCCTGGTGCTCAGTCTTCACCCTAATACATTGTTCCCTGCAGCAATGTTCCAAAACTTTGAAGTGTGTTGAAGGTTGGTGAGGAGTGTGCATAGCTTCGGTCAGTCCCTGACAGCCTTTGGTCTGTGTTGGCCTCACATGATGCACCATGTGAAGATATGTGCAGTTAAACAGTGGACTTAGCACTAGACAGTTGAGACAACTTTAGAAGTGAGGAAAGGCCACAAGTTTTATGTGTGTATCAGGCAAACTGGCATGGTTTAGTCCCACTCTACCATTGCCTTGCTCTTCTGCAGTGCCTTTGGCAAAGAAAACACTTTTGTACTTGGATGCATTTTGCTGAGGGCCCTGCTAGAAGTACAGATTGTTTTCTGCACCAAGAGTGTGGATTTCTGAGACACTAGGACAAATGTGCTAAATTTAAATGGTAAAATTATATTAAAAAACTAAAACATCAAGGGGCGGGGCAGGTGATGAGTTGCATCTGCATTATGTGGGAGTTCTATGAAACCATTGGAATCCACGCCAACTCCATATGTCAAAAAATATTTGCAGCAAGGGGAAGTTCAGTTCAGGCATGATGAATCATAGTTTGAAATTTAGGTACTGACACAGAATGGAAAGGTAAAATTATTTAGGTAGTTAGTATCAGGAGGGAATCACACTTCCTATATTAAACAGTATAGAATCATCCAGTCAAAAGGAACAAACAGATGTGACGACAAGTGAGGAATTGTATGGAGATCCACTGCAGTAGGCTCCTACCTTGCACTTATAAGACTATAAGACCATAAGACATAGGAGCCAAATCAGGCCATTTGGCCCATTGAGCTTTCTCTACCATTCCATCATGGCTGATTTATTATCCCTCTCACCCTCCTGATTTCTCCCTGTAACCTTTGATGCCCTGACTAAGCAACAACCTACCAACTTCCTCTTTAAATATACTCAATGACTTGGCACCCAGAGTTGTCTGTAGATATAAATTCCACAGACTCACCACGCCCTGGCTAAAGAAATTCCTCCTTATCTCTGTTCTATATAGACATCCCCCTATTTTGAGGCCCTCTGGTCCAAGACTTCCCCACAATACAAAACATCCTCTCCATATCCACTCTATGTAGGCCTTTCAATTTTCGATATATTTCCATAAGATATCCCCTTATTCTTCAAAACGCAATGAATATAAGCCCAGCACCCTCAAACGCTCCTCATACGTTAACATTCATTCTCAGAATCATTCTCGTGAACCTCCACTGGACCCTCTCCAATACCAGTACATCTTTTCTTAGATAAGGGGCTCCAAACTGCTCATAATACTCCAAGTGCAATCTGACCAATCCCTTAAAAAGCTTCAGTATTACAAGATTCAATCTTCCTTAATGTCATTTCCTATACACAAGTGTGAAGGAGAATAAAATAATTGGTACTCCCAACTCGATGCAGCACAAAAAAAACATGAAAGGTAAAGAACACAATAATAATAAAAAACATGATAAATATTTGATAGCTTATAGTGCACATCAGGTGACTGACAGAAAATAATAAAGTATTGGTGAAGTTAGTTGTGGAGATGTTGATCAGCCATACTGCTTGGGCAAAGTAACTGTTTTTGAGTCTGGTGGTCCTAGCATGGATGCTCCGTAGCCTCTTCTCTGATGGGAGTGGAACAGTCCACAAGCACGGTGGGTGGGATCATTTATGATGTTACTGGCCTTTTTCCAGCATCTTTCTGTGTACATGTCCTTGATGGTGGGTGGGCTGGTGCCAGTGATGCGTTGGCCGATTTTGACTACTCATTGTTGAGCCTCCCTGTCCGTCACAGAGCAGTTTCCGTACCAAGCAGTGATGTAGATTCAGGATGATCTCGTCTGTGCAGCTGTAGAATGAAGAGAGTATGGATGTGCAGAGTCCAGCTCTCTTCACCCTCCGCAAAATGTAGAGGTGTTGGTGAACTTTCCTGACTGTGAAGAATGTGTTCTGGTACCATGAGAAGTTGTGCGAGATATGCCCCCATGGGAGTTTGGAATTGCCTGCAGTTTTCACTGCTGTGCCACTGATGTAAAGGGAGAGGGGGTGAGGGGGTGAGTTCTGAAATAGATAACCATCTCCCTTGTCTTGTTGATATTAATGAAGAGTTTATTTGCTTGGCACCAGGCCTCAGGCTCTTCCATTTCCTCCCTATAGTCTGTCTCATTGTTGTTGGTGATGAGCCCCACCACTGTTGTGTCATCGGCAAACCTGACAATGTGATTACTCACGTGTTTGGCCATTCATTCACGTGAGAGCACACTGTACAGCAATGGGCTCAGCAGACATCCCTGGAGGGTACCCGTGTTGAGGATGTTGGGGAGAGAGAAGCAGTCGTACATCCTGATTGTCTGAGGATGTTCGTTAGGAAGTCCAAACACCCTGTTGCACAGTGGTGTATTTAAACTGAGAAGAAGGAGCTTGTTCACCAAAGTCTATGGGACAATAGTGTTGAACACCAAACTGAAATCCAGAAGCAGCATTCTGACATAAGTGTCCTTGTTTCTAGATATGTCAGAGCCAGGTGCATGACAGATACTATGACATCTGTTGTAGAGTGGTTCCGTCAGTAAGCATATTGGTGACTGACCAATGTTGGAGGAATAGAGTTTTTGATATGTCTATTATCAGCCATTCGAAACACTTCATGATGACTGGCATCAGAGCCACTGGGTGGTAGTCACTTACTTCTTTGGTAAAGGAATGATGGTGACTGACTTGAAGCATGTGGTGACAGCAGGCTGGATGAATGAAGTGTTGAAGATGTTCGTGGAGACATGAGTGAGTTGTGGAGTAAACTCCCTCAGTACTCGGCCTAGGATGTTGGCTGACTTTCTGCAGAGTCCTTCCATTACATCCTTGCTTTCATATTCTTGTCCTCTCAAAATGAATGCTAACGTTGCATTTGCCTTCCTTTTCACTGACTCAACCTGTAAGCTAACCTTTGGGGAACACACATCAAAGTTGCTGGTAAACGCAGCAGGCCAGGCAGCATCTCTAGGAAGAGGTACAGTCGACGTTTCAGGCTGAGGCCCTTCGTCAGGACTAACTGAAGGAAGAGCTAGTAAGAGATTTGAAAGTGGGAGGGGGAGGGGGAGATCCAAAATGATAGGAGAAGACAGGAGGGGGAGGGATGGAGCCAAGAGCTGGACAGGTGATTGGCAAAGGGGATATGAGAGGATCATGGGACAGGAGGTCCAGGGAGAAAGACAAGGGGGGGGGGGGGAACCAGAGGATGGGCAAGGGGTATAGTCAGAGGGACAGAGGGAGAAAAAGGAGAGTGAGAGAAAGAATGTGTGTATATAAATAAATAATGGATAGGGTACGAGGGGGAGGTGGGGCATTAGCGGAAGTTGGAAAAGTCGATGTTCATGCCATCAGGTTGGAGAATCTTTGGGGAATCCTGCACGAGGACTCTCAAGTTTCCTTGTACCTCTGATTTTTGAATTTTTTTCTCCATTTAGAAAATAGTCTACACCTTCTACAACTTTATTCCTTCTACCAAAGTGCATGATCGTACACGTCCCTGCACAATATTACATCTGCCATTTCTTTATCCATTCTCATAATCTGTCTAATTACTTCTGCAGACTCCCTGCTTCCTCAAAACCGTAGGGTGAATTCTATCATATTATCATCACTGAATCCTACAGGTTCCTTTACCTTAAGCTCCTTAATCAAACCTGGTTGATTACACAAAATCCACTAGCTGTTCTAAAAAGCCATTTCATAGACATAATACAAATTCCCTCTCTTGAGATTCGGCACAAATCTGATATTCCAGATCTCCCTGCATATTGGTATCCCCTGTGACTATTATAACATTGCCCTTTTTACATGCCTTTTCTATCTCCTGTTGTAATTTATACCCCATATCCTGGCCACCGTTTGTGGCCTGTATATAACTCCCATCAGGGTCTTTTTATCCTTGAAGTTTCTTAACTCTACCCATAAGAATTCTACATCTTCTGATTGTATATCACCTCTTTCTAAGATTTAATTTCAATTTTTACCAGTGGAGCCACCCCTCCCCCTCTGCCTCCCTACTTGTCTTTTTGATACAATATGTATTTGGATGTTAGGCTTCCATCTTCCTATAGCCTCAACTCAGTGATGCCTACCAATCTCTAGCTACGCTACAAGATCATCGATCTTATTCTGTATTCTGTGTGCATTCAAATATAACATCTTCAGTCCTCTTTTCATCACCCTTTTTGATTTTGCCTTCATGTTACACTTCAACTCATCCCACTGACTGCAATTCTGCCCTATCATCTGCCTGTCCTTCCTCACAGTCTCACTACACACTGTGTCTATTTGTATACCAACAGCCCCGACCGTAGCCCTATCACTCCAGTTCACATCCTCTGCCAAATTAGTTTAATCCTTCCCCAACAGCTCTAGCAAACCTGCCTGCAAGGATATTGGTTCTTTATGTACAGATCATACCTTCCTCAAAAGAGATCCCATTGATCCAGAAACCTGAACCCTGCCCCATGCACCAATTTCTCAGCCATGCATTCAGCGGCCAAATCACTCTATTCTTATCCCCACTGGTGCATGGCACAGGCAGCAATCCAGAGATGACTAACTTGAAGTTCTGCTTTTCAATTTCCTACCTAGCTCCCTACATTCTCTCTTCAGGACCTTATTCTTTTTCCTACCTATGTCATTGGTACCATTATGTATCACGACTTCCAAATGTTCACCTTTCGACTCGATCCAAGACATCCCTGCCCCTGGCGCTTGGGACCCAGGTCTCTCTTTCACATCCACATAACCCCCTGTCTGCTGCTCTAACTATGGAATCCTCTATCACTATTGTACTCCTCTTCTCCCCCATCTCTTCTGGTCACTGTTGTTTCCCTCTGCTACATCGTCTCCTCCAACAGTGTTCTTAGTATTGAGGGGTATGGCCACAGGGGTACTCTGCAGAGACTCCTTTGCCCTCTCTGTGTCAGTACTCTGCACTGGCTGCCAATTTCCTTTCATTCTCCTGACAGTCTCCTGCCTCCTGCAGCTACCTCCCTGTAGCTCCTATCTATCATCCCCTCATTTTTCCGTATGAGACAAAGGTCATCCAGCTTCAGCTCCAGATCCTTTAAATGGTCTCCAAGGAGCTGCAGCCTGATGCACTTTGTGCAGATATAGTTATTCAGGAGACCAAAGGTCTCCTAACATTTCCATGTCTCACACGAGGAACGTACCACTAACCCCGGATCCATTCTCAATGCACTAGCTATGTACTTATAGACGAAGAAAGAGAAAATCAAAACTTACTAGAAACTCACTTAGAGTCTCTGCCTCTTCTTGCTGAAGCCTCCCATTCTAACTCTGACCTACTCACCCAATGGCCCTCTGCTTCTCTTTCTTGGCCTTTGCCAAGTTACTAATAGCCCAAGCAATCTCTCGCTCCACCGACAAGTCCTGACAGATTGCGCACACTCTTTAAGAATGGTGCATAAACTTCACAAGGAACTATCTCCAACTCTCTGTGATCTCCTTCTCCGATAGGTTGGAGATTATGCAATGGGTTTGAGATTCTTGCAGATGTGGATAAGAGCAGAGGATAAGCAAACAGACATGAAGATCAGTCCTGAAGACACAGTGCTTGGGTTGAAAATCTATTCCCAGGGTTGAAACATCTAATACCAGAGGGCATGCATTTAAGTTGAGAAGGAGTAAGTCCAAAAGAGATGTGAGGGGAAGTATTTTACACAGAGACTGGAATGCACTGCCTAGGGTGATGGTAGAGGCTGATAAATTAGGGAATTTAAGGGGTGTTTAGATGGATACATGAATGTGAGGGAATTGAAAAGATTAATTTAGTTGGCCATTTGATTACTAATTTAATTGGTCTAGTGCAACATTTTAGGGTTGTATGGTTGTACTGTGCTGTACTGTTCTAGGTTCTATGCTGTCTATAGATAGCATAATTTCACTTTTTACAGATGATGAAAAAATTTAGAAATACAGTAAATGAAAATTTGGTTCTATGTATCTCTTTAAGCATGGAGGGAAGTTTGGATTAGAAAGGGAAACCTCCAGTTGCCATAACCCATGAGGGAAGCAATGACGCAGAGAGGACAAAGGAGTCTCTGCCTTTTTTTAAGTCATTACTTTCAAGATGTGGATATCATTGGCAAGACCAGCATTTACAGCCCATTACTGATTCTCCTTGAGGAATGGCGGTGTCCTTGAATTTCTACAGCCCTTCTCATGAAGGCACTCCCCAGTGTTGTTGGAGAGGCAGTTTCAGGATCCATAAACAGAAGAACAGAAGTGTTCTAAACTCTGGATTGCTACCAGAACTCTGTGGCTCAAAGAGTGATAAAGATTCCTATTCTTGGGGCTCTTGGGAAAGAGGAAGCTGTTCTATTCACCTCAGCTACTAAATCAACAATGTTAAATACTCCAGGGCAATTATTTTTTAGAAGAGATAGGCTAAGTGGAAGATAGAGCAGGATAGTTAAAGAATGGGATAGAAACTACAGTTGAGGAAGCATCTGAGTTTGGTCAATCACAAAGTAGGTACAGTTTGGGAGGAGCTGGGAAATGGTATGTGGAAGATAAATGAAAGTTGAAATTGTATATGGCAGTACAGGAATCTATAAATTAAGAATTTAGGGTGTAGGTAACAAGTCAAGTCAAGTTCACTATCATTACTGAGGGAAATACAAAAAGGGACTTTTATCTACATGCATTTGTTTCCAATATCAGAGTTGATAATCATTATAAAGTGATTGGTTGCATACCTGATATTCTAAGGGGAAGTTATAATTTAAAAGAAAAACAGAAAGTGCTGGTAAAGCTTCGCAGGTCGGATAGTAAAGTGAAACAGTTAATATTTCAGATCTGGGACCCTCCATCAGAATTGGAAAAAGACTAACAAGTTAGTTTAGGTGTTTAGAGGAACAGATAGAGGATGGCCATGGCTGGATCAGAAAGAGTTCTCAGTGATGATAAAATCCTGTGGCAGTCAAGTGATGGCCTTCTTTCTCTCTTTTTCATTTTATATGAAGGTTCCAGAACTGAGATTACTATATCTCCACAGATAGTGCTTGACTTGACAAGTTTATCCAGTATGTTTTACTTTTATTTCAGATTTCCAGGGTCTGCAGTTTATTTTTATTTTCAGTTCTAAATTAAAGCCTTGCTCCAGAACCTAATCCCCTAATCTGGGATAAAACATAACAAGAGCATTGAGTACTTTCTGAACCTCTGGAGGATCTTGACCTGCCTTCTTAGATGCATATGGTATATCTATTGCATAGTGCAGTTTGGAGTGAAGCAGAGAGTTCTGCAGGTATCTTGGTCACTAATTCTTTGTCAATCATTCCCACACAAAAAAAAACCTCCTTCGTCTGGGACTCTGCTGTATGCTAATTGCTATGTTTGTTTGCTTGATAATGAATGTGCCTCAAATTATTTGCGAAGCGCTCTAGGATGTCTCAAGGATACAACATACGTCTAGGAGTTTTTTCTTTATGTTTTGGAAGTTATTATGCCCACAGAGCAAGTGGATGAGAAGCAACATTCATTGCATGCAGAAAATAATTCATTATGCGCAGTGCCTTAGGACATTTTGATAAGATGTTAAACCAACACATAAATGCAAGGATTTTTCTTTTCAGAAATTTGCCATGTATTGTAGAATTCTGTCATTAGTCAGTAACAATAAAGAACTAAATTCAATGGAAGGCAGATTTTTCAGCAGGCAGGCTCAAAGGAGAGTGGTCATCTTAAACAGCAACATGTTTAAATCCTCAATGTTTTGGAATCAGAATCAGGATTAATATCACTAGCATATAGTAGATCATGAAAATTGAGGTTTTGTGGCAGCAGTACATTGAAATGCATAATAATTCAAAACAAGCAACCATAAATTACTATAAATGTAATATATATACTTATATAAGAATTTTCCCTTAATCTCAGGTCCTCTACCTGCAAGCTTGAGCGTTCAGTACAGTATCCTTGCTGGTCCTAGTAGTGTGCTCTTCTGGACCGATAACTCAGATGTTGTTCCCGGGATTTATTGGATCCACTCTCCAAGTCCTCCTGTCACCACTGTGATTACTCTGGCTTTAACCTTCCACATCCTTTCTATCTGCTCTTTCAAGCCCTGGTATTTCTTCAGCTTTTCATGTTCTTTCTTCCTGATGTTACTGTCGTTCGGGATTGCCACATCTATTACTATTGCTTTCTTCTGCTCCTTGCCCAATGTGACTATCACAAACAAGAGAAAATCTGCAGATGCTGGAAATCCAAGGAACACACACAAACTGCTGGAGGAACTCAGCAGGCCAGCCAGCACCTACGGGAAAGAGTACAGTCAATGTTTTGGGCTGAAACCCTTCAGCAGGACTGGAGAAAAAAAAGATGAGGGGTCTGAGTAAAATGGTGGGGTGGTGGGGAGGGAGGAGGGAGAAAAACAAGATGGTAAATGAAACCCGGGGGGGGGTGGGGGAATGTGAAATAAAGAGCTGGGAAGTTGATTGGTGAGAGAGATACAAGGCTGGAGAAGGAGGAATCTGATAGGAGAGGACAGAAGGCCATGGAAGAAAGAAAAGGGGGAGGAGCACCAGAGAGAGGCGGTGGGCAGGCAAGGAGATAAAGTGAGAGAGAGAAATGGGAATGGGGAATGGGGAATAGAGAAGGGGGGTGAAGTTACTGGAAGCCTGAGAAATCAATGTTGATGCCATCAGGCTGGAGACTACCCAGATGGAATATAAGGTGTTGCTCCACCAACCTGATCGTGGCCTCATTGTGACAGTAGAGGAGGTCATGGATGGGCATGTTGGAATGGGAATGGGAAGTGGAACTAAAATGTGTGGCTATTGGGAGATCCCTCTTTTTCTGGTAGGTGCTTGGTGAAGCAGTCTCCCAATCTATGATGGGTCTCACTGATCTACAAGAGGCCACGCTGTTAGCACCGGATACAATAGATGACCCCAACAGACTCATGGGTGAAGTGTCACCTCACCTGGAAGGACTGTTTGGGGCCCTGAATAGTAGTGAGGAAAGAGGTGTAGGGGTTGGTGTAGCACTTGTTCT
Organism: Mobula hypostoma; assembly: GCF_963921235.1. Taxonomy (NCBI): domain Eukaryota; kingdom Metazoa; phylum Chordata; class Chondrichthyes; order Myliobatiformes; family Myliobatidae; genus Mobula; species Mobula hypostoma. The sequence goes on along the minus strand of NC_086121.1, from coordinate 28,468,608 downwards.
ACTTACAAGGTTAAGTGCCAGGAGGGAGATCAGTGGGGAGGGATGAGTGGACAAGGGAGTCTCCTAGGCAGCAATCTCTGTGGAAAGCAGAAAGTTATTGGGTGAAGAGAAACATGCGCCAGGTGGTGGGATCCCATTGGAGATGTGGAAGTTACGGAGAATTATGCGCTGACCACGGAGGCTGGTGGGGTGGTAGGTAAGGATAAGAGGAACCATATCCCTAGTGGGGTGGCGGCAGGATGCGGTGAGGCAGATGTGTGCGAGATGGAAGAGATGCAGTTGAGGGCAGCGTTGATGGTGGAGGAAGGAAAGCCCCTTTCTTTGAAGAAGGAGGACATGTCCTTCGTTCTGGAATGAAAAGCCTCATCCTGAGAGCAGATGCGGTTGCGATGGACGAATTGAGACAGGGGGATGGCATTTTACAATTAACAGGGTGAGAAGAGGTCTGGTCCTGGTAGTTTTAAGAGTCCGTGGGTTTGTAATAGACACCAGTGGAAAATCTGTCTCCAGAGATAGAGACAGAGAGATTGAGAAAGGGGAGGGAGATGTCAGAAATGGACCAATTAAATTTGAGGGCGGGGTGGAAGTTGGAGGCGAAGTTGATGAAGTCGACTAGCTTGGCATGGGTGCAGGAAGCAGTACCAATGCAGTTGTCACTGTATCAGGGGAAAAGTGGGGGAGTGACACCAGTGTAAGCTTGGAATATGTAGTTGACAAAAAGGCAGGGATACCTGGACCCATGTGAGTATCCATGGCTACACCTTTTGTTTGAAGGAAGTGGTAGGAGCCAAAGGAGAAATTATTGAGCGTGAGGATGTTTGGCTAGATGGAGGAGAGTGGTGGCAGAGGGGAACTGATTGGGTCTGGTGTCCAGAAAGAAATGGAGAGCTTTGAGGCCTTCCTGAAGGGGGATGGAGGTGTATAGGGATTGGACATCTATGGTGAAAGAACTTGAAATCATTGAAAAGATCAAGGACGTGTGAAGTTTCATGGCTGTAGGTAGGAAGGGACTGAACCGGGGGGATAAAACCAAGTTGAGGTATACAGATATGAGTTCAGCGAGGCAGGAACAAGTAGAAACAATGGATCTACCTGGACAGGCAGGCTTGTGGATCTTGGGTAGAAGGCAGAAATGGGAGGTACGGGGTGAGGGAATTATGAGGTTGGTGGAAGTGGATGGGAGATTGCCAGAGTTAATAAGGCCAGTGATGGTGTGGGAGACAATGGCCTGGTGCTCCTTAGTGGGATCCTGTTCGAAGGGTAAGTAAGAGAAGGTGTCCGGCAGTTGTACCATTACTATATTATCCAATATGACTATGTCTAGTTGGTTGGCCAGTACTTGCTTATCAGTCTGTGTTTGGAAGCCCCACAGGATCTTAGCTCTGTTATTCTCCACTGCCTTCTCAGGTGTTTCCCATTTGGACTTGGGAGTGTCTAATCCATATTCAGTGTAGATGTTCCTGTATGCAGTTCCTGCAACTTGGTTGTGCCATTCAGTGTGTGCTGTCCCTGCCTGTATCTTGCACCCTGCTACATTGTGCTGAATGGTTTCAGCAGATCCCTTGCACAGTTTGCATCTTGGGTGTGATAGACCCCTGCTTCTATTACTGTTGAGCTCAGCGCCTGTTCTTGTGTAGCCATGAGTAATGCCTCTCTGCTGTCCCTCACTCCTGCCATTTTCATTCATTGGTAGGTTTTTCATATGTCAGGCACCTCTGATATCTGGCAATGGTACATCCCGTGCAGTGGCTTGTGCTGCTATGGTTTCTGGTCCTCTGGCTCTGCTTCATCCACTTCCACTTCCATGGCCCCTGCCTGCTGTCTGAGGTATTCCCCTAGCAGATCATCTTAGGGGCCATCTTCCTGACATACTCATGGATGTTTCACATTTCTTCCAGGACTGTGGCCTTGACACTTCCAAGTCCCCTTCCTCCTTTATTCCGGTGGGTGTACAGTTGCCCGATGTTGGACTTAGGGTAGGATCCTTCATGTATTGTTAGTAGTTTCTGGGTCTTGATGTCAGCGGCTTCCAATTTGTTCCTTGGCCAGCACACTATTGCAGCTGGGTTTCTGATGACTGGTAAGGCGAATGTATTGATGGCTCTGATCTTGTTCTTCCCATTCAGCTGGCTTTTTAGGACCTGTCCCACTCTTTGATGGCACTTGGATGTTGTAGCCTTTCTTGTGTCTTCATTGTGGGTTCCATGTGCCTGAAGGATACCCAGGAATTTGTAGCTGTCCTGTGCATCTAATATGTGGCCTTCAGGTAACTTGACTCCTTCAGTCTTGATGAGTTTGCCTCTTTTCACTGCCATCTGGCTGCAATTTTCCAACCCAAATGCCATCCCGATGTCTCTGCTGTACACCCTTGTCAGGTGAATTAGTGAGTCAAAGTCTCTTTCATTTCTGGCATACAGCTTGATGTCATCCACGTACAGGAGGTGGCTGGTGGTCACTCCACTCTTGAACCTGCACCCATATCCACTCTTTGAGATGATCTGACTAAGGGGGTTTTTCTTTAATTCTATTATATTTCTCTGTTCTGTGAATGTCTGTATGAAAATGAATCTCAAGATAGTATTATGGTGACATATACGTACCTTGATGATAAGTTTACTTAGAACTTTGAACTTTGAAGTCAGGGTGCAGTAATCCTTATGGTAGAGATTAGGACACGTAAACTTAACTTCAAAATCTCCGTTCTCAATTACACTTTTCAACAGATTTAGCATCAGTTTAACACAATAATAGTACAAGAGGAAGCAATACGAGGCATCAGTTAAAATTTCCACAAGTACAACACTACATCACGACATTATATCTCCTTTTGGAACAGTTTCCAAGTACAAAGTTTCCAGTGACCATACAGTTTCCTCAGCAGACTGACTGTTGCAAATGTTTGGTTGTTCCCCACACCCCTCCATTCTGTGATGAAAATTGCCTCCTCTGTATGTATGTGTTTCTCCCATCTGTATCACTGTATCTGTATCACTGCTCTGGTGTATGATATTCCATGCAGAGCATGTTTCCTTACCTTTGATGGATACTGGAGTGTAAGTGTCACAACCAGGGGTTGTTTTTTAAAAAATGGATTTTTTTTCAGTTAGTATGTGAAACGTATTTTCTTGGTGTAACCTTATGGGTATTCAGTGCGCCTCGGATTGCTTAGCATTTATGTCTAACTGTTTGTCTTTGGACTAGTTTTGGACTTTCACTTTGTTTTGCAGTGTCTCATTTGGGATCGTAGGAATTGTTAAACTCTTTGTATTTATCACTTTTATTCAATTTGGGATCATTAAATTAGTGTGGTAATTTCAATGTTTTGCATTATAGTTGTTGTCTTTGGGGATTAATGGTTCGTCTGGACACTGGAGCTGCCTGGTTGGTCTTGAATTCCTATATGCTCTGAGATTTATTTCACGGGGGCTTAGCAACCCCTCTTCACTGATCGAGTTCTTCTGTGTATCGTGACTGATTCCAGCTCTTCAAAACTCTGTATAGTTTGTGTGAGTTCTCATTAGTTTCACTGGTTAATTTCTGTAATAAACCTTTTGTTTTGTTTGAATTGCTAAAGTCTCCGGGATTCCTGCACTTGAGTTCACTAGTGACCCTGACAGCAAGTGGCTTGCAAACACGAGGAAATCTGCAGGTGCTGGAAATTCAAGAAACACACACAAAAAGTGCTGGTGAACACAGCAGGCCAGGCAGCATCTATAGGAAGTGGTACAGTCGACGTTTCGGGCTGAGACCCTTCGTCAGGACTAACTGAAAGAAGAGATAGTAAGAGATTTGAAAGTGGGAGAAGGAAGGGGAGATCCAAAATGATAGGAGAAGACAGGAGGGGGAGGGATGGAGCCAAGAGCTGGACAGGTGATTGGCAAAAGGGGATACAGAGCTGGAGAAGGGGAAGGATCATGGGATGGGAGGCCTAGGGAGAAAGAAAGGGGGAGGGGAGCCCAGAGGATGGGCAAGGAGATATAGTGAGAGGGACAGGGGGAGAAAAGAGAGAGAATAAATAAATAAATGAATGAATGATGGGGTACGAGGGGGAGGTGGGGCATTAACGGAAGTTAGAGAAGTCAATGTTCATGCCATCAGGTTAGAGGCCACCCAGACGGAATATAAGGTGTTGTTCCTCCAACCTGAGTATGGCTTCATCTTGACAGTAGAGGAGGCCATGGATAGACATATCGGAATGGGAATAGGACGTGGAATTAAAATTTATGGCCACTGGGAGATCCTGCTTCCCATCCCATGATCCTCTCCCTGGCTGGCCTGGCCTGCTGTGTTCACTAGCAAGTGTCTTGGTTGTGTGACTGCGACCATAATGTGCAGGAGTCAGATGAAGGTAGCCTCTCACCCTGCTTGTGGCATTACTATTAGTATCAGTATTTTGTATCAGTGGTGGCAATGAATCAGCACATAGGAGGGAGATTGAAAATTTGACTGAGCTGTGTAATAACAACCTCTCACTCAATGTCAATAAGACCAAAGAACTGATCGTAGACTTCAGGAGAGGGAAACTAGAGGTCCATGAGCCAGTAATCATTGGCGGATCAGAGGTGGAGAGGGTCAGTAACTTTAAATTCCTGGGTGTAACTATCTCAGAGGACCTGTCCTGGACCCATCATATAAATATAATTGCAAAGAAAGCACGACAGTACCTCTACTTCCTCAGGAGTCTGCAGAGATTCGGCATAACACCAAAAACTTTGACCATCTTTTATAGATGTGTAATGGAGAGTGTATTGACCAGCTGCATTACAACCTGGTATGGGAACACCAATGCCTTTGAGCAGAAAATCCTACAAAAGGTAGTGGATTCAGCCCAGTACATCACGGGTAACCACTGAACACATCTACATGAAAGATTGCCGTAGAAAAGCAGCATCGATTATCAAAGATTATCAAAGATCCTCACCACCCAGGCCATGCTCTTTTCTCACTGCTGCTGATATCAGTATAAGGTACAACTGCCCCAAGACTCGCATCATCAGGTTCAATAACAGTTGCTACCCCTCAACCATCAGTCTCTTGAACAAAAGAAGATAACTCCACTCAACTACTGAGATGTTCCCACAACCAGTGAGCTCACTTTAAGGACTCTTTATCTTGTTATTTCATGCTTGGTATTTATTGCTAATTATTCATATTTGCATTTGCACAGTTTGTTATCCATCAATCGTGTTTGCAGTTACTATTCTATAGATTTGCTGAGTACGCCAGCAGAAAAAAGAATCTCAGGGTTGTATGTGGTGACCTGTATGTACTCTGATAATAAGTTTTGCTTTGAACTTTGTGTCCCATTTATACTTGAAGTGTCAGCATCGGTCTGACCCGGTGGTGCAGAAGGTTGTGACGGAGAAGAGGAGAGCTGTCGTCATTGGAGACTCTATAGTCAGGGGAGCAGACAGGAGATTTTGTGGACGTGAGAAGGACACCCGCATGGTTTGTTGCCTCCCGAGTGCCAGGGTCCGGGATGTCTCTGACCGGGTGCACGATATCCTGGTACGAGAGGGTAAGCAACCAGGAGTCGTGATACATGTTGGGACCAACGACATAAGCAGGAAGAGTGATGAGGTCCTGAAATGTGAGTTTCGGGAACTCGGCAGAAGGCTGAAGAACAGGACCTCAAGGGTGACATTCTCAGGATTGCTGCCAGTGCTATGTGACAGTGATGGTAAGAGTTGGAGGAGATGGCAGTTGAATGCGTGGCTGAGGAGTTGGTGCAGGGAGCAGGGTTTTAGATTTTTGGATCATTGGGATCTCTTCTGGGGAAGATGGGACCTGTACAGACTGGATGGGTTGCACCTGAACTCGAGGGGGAGCAATATCCTTGCAGGTAGGTTTGCTAGCATGGTTCGGGAGTGTTTAAACTAATTTGCAAGGGGGATGGGACCCAGAGCGATAGAGCAGTGAAAGAAGTGCATGGAGTAAAGCCAGATCTAACATACAGAGAGGTTTTGAGGAAAGAGAAGCAGAATAAACGGTGTAAAGACAGTAAGGTAGAAGGGCTGAAATGTGTGTACCTCAACGCAAGAAGCATCAGGAACAAAGGTGATGAACTGAGAGCTTGGATACATACATGGAATTATGATGTAGTGGCCATTACAGAGACTTGGCTGGCACCAGGGCAGGAATGGTTTCTCAATGTTCCTGGATTTCAGTGCTTTAAAAGTGATAGAGAGGGCAGAAAAGGGGGAGGAGGGGTGGCATTACTGGTCAGGGATACTATTACAACTACAGAAGGGGTGGGTAATGTAGCAAGATCCTCTTTTGTGTCAGTATGGGTGGAAGTCAGGAACAGGAAGGGAGCAGTTACTCTGTTGGGGGTATCCTATAGGCCCCCTGGTAGGAGCAGAGATACAGAGGAGCAGATTGGGTGGCAGATTTTGGAAAGGTGCAAAAATAACAGGGTTGTTATCATGGGTGACTTTAACTTCCGTAATATTGATTGGCACCTGATTAGTTCCAAGGGTTTAGATGAGGCAGAGTTTGTTAAGTGTGTCCAGGATGGATTCCTGTCACAGTATGTGGACAGGCCGTCCAGGGGGAATGCCATACTAGATCTAGTACTAGGTAATGAACCGGGTCAGGTCACAGAGCTCTCAGTAGGTGAGCATCTGGGGGACAGTGACCACCGCTCCCTGGCCTTTAGCATTATCATGGAAAAGGATAGAATCAGAGAGGACAGGAAAATTTTTAATTGCGGAAGGACAAATTATGAGGCTATAAGGCTAGAACTTGCGGGTGTGAATTGGGATGATGTTTTTGCAGGGAAATGTACTATGGACATATGGTCGATGTTTAGAGATCTCTTGCAGGATGTTAGGGATAAATTTGTCCCGGTGAGGAAGATAAAGAATGGTAGGGTGAAGGAACCATGGGTGACAAGTGAGGCGGAAAATCTAGTCAGGAGGAAGAAGGCAGCATACATGAGGTTTAGGAAGCAAGGATCAGATGGGTCTATTGAGGAATATAGGGAAGCAAGAAAGGAGCTTAAGAAGGGGCTGAGAAGAGCAAGAAGGGGGCATGAGAAGGCTTTGGTGAGTAAGGTAAAGGAAAACCCCAAGGCATTCTTCAATTATGTGAAGAAAAAAAGGATGACAGGAGTGAAGGTAAGACTGATTAGAGATAAAGGTGGGAAGATGTGCCTGGAGGCTGTGGAAGGAAGCGAGGTCCTCAATGAATACTTCTCTTCGGTATTCACCAATGAGAGGGAACTTGATGATGGTGAGGACAATATGAGTGAGGTTAATGTTCTGGAGCATGTTGATATTAAGGGAGAGGAGGTGTTGGAGTTGTTAAAATACATTAGGACAGGTAAGTCCCCGGGGCCTGACGGAATATTCCCCAGGCTGCTCCACGAGGCAAGGGAAGAGATTGCTGAGCTTCTGGCTAGGATCTTTATGTCCTCGTTGTCCACGGGAAAGGTACCGGAGGATTGGAGGGAGACGAATGTTGTCCCCTTGTTCAAAAAAGGTAGTAGGGATAGTCCAGGTAATTATAGACCAGTGAGCCTTACGTCTGTGGTGGGAAAGCTGTTGGAAAGGATTCTTAGAAATAGGATCTATGGGCATTTGGAGAATCATGGTCTGATCAGAGACAGTCAGCATGGCATGAAGGGCAGATCGTGTCTAACAAGCCTGATAGAGTTCTTTGAGGAGGTGACCAGGCATATAGATGAGGGTAGTGCAGTGGATGTGATCTATATGGATTTTAGTAAGGCATTTGACAAGGTTCCACACAGTAGTCTTATTCAGAAAGTCAGAAGGCATGGGATCCAGGGAAGTTTGGCCAGGTAGATTCAGAATTGGCTTGCCTGCAGAAGGCAGAGTGTTGTGGTGGAGGGAGTACATTGAGATTGGAGGATTGTGACTAGTGGTGTTCCACAAGGATCTGTTCTGGGACCTCTACCTTTTGTAATTTTTATTAATGACCTGGATGTGGGGGTAGAAGGGTGGGTTGGCAAGTTTGCAGACGACACAGAGGTTGGTGGTGTTGTAGATAGTGTTCAGGATTGTCAAAGATTGCAGAGAGACATTGATAGGATGCAGAAGTGGGCTGAGAAGTGGCAGATGGAGTTCAACCCGGAGAAATGTGAGGTGGTACACTTTGAAAGGACAAACTCTAAGGCAGAGTACAAAGTAAATGGCAGGATATTTGGTAGTGTGGAGGAGCAGAGGGATCTGGGGGTACATGTCCACAGATCCCTGAAAGTTGCCTCACAGGTGGATAGGGTAGTTAAGAAAGCTTATGGGGTGTTAGCTTTCATAAGTCGAGGGATAGAGTTTAAGAGTCGCGATGTAATGATGCAGCTCTATAAAACTCCGGTTAGGCCACACTTGGAGTACTGTGTCCAGTTCTGGTTGCCTCACTATAGGAAGGATGTGGAAGCATTGGAAAGGGTACAGAGGAGATTTACTAGGATGCTGCCTGGTTTAGAGAGTATGCATTATGATCAGAGATTAAGGGAGCTAGGGCTTTACTCTTTGGAGAGGAGGAGGATGAGAGGAAACATGATAGAGGTGTACAAGATAATAAGAGGAATAGATAGAGTGGATAGCCAGCGCCTCTTCCCCAGGGCACCACTGCTCAATACAAGAGGACATGGCTTTAAGGTAAGGGGTGGGAAGTTCAAGGGGGATATTAGAGGAAGGTTTTTTACTCAGCGAGTGGTTGGTGCGTAGGATGCACTGCCTGAGTCAGTGGTGGAGGCAGATACACTAGTGAAGTGTAGAGACTACTAGACAGGTATATGGAGGAATTTAAGGAGGGGGCTTATATGGGAGGCAGGGTTTGAGGGTCGGGACAACATTGTGGGCCGAAGGGCCTGTACTGTGCTGTACTATTCTATGTTCAGGTGCAGCAGGGAAACAGACAATCCAACCCACCAAGTCTACACCAATCATCAACAACCCATTTTCACAAATCCAACATCAATCCTTTCTTTATTCACTCTCATCAACTCCCAGGCTTGGCCATTCACCCACACATTCAGGACAATTTACAGCAGCCAATTAACTCATTAATCCACACGCTCTGGGATGTGGGAGAAAACTATTTGGTTAAAGGGAGAAGATTCACACTCCACACAGACAACATCTGAGGTTAGGGTTGACCCTGAGTCTCTTGGCACTATGGGAGAATGGTTCTGTTAGCTCTGCCATTGTGTCACACACCGTCGCAGGGCTTTCTGGTTTAAGATGGTGCTGGTGAATCTCAGCAACTTCTGGCTGGTGGCATACGAAACAAGGAAAACAACTAAATATTTTGCTATTCAGATTTTTTCTGGCAAACGATCATGGCAAGTAATAGTCTGCGACTTCCCTTTGGACTTGGAGGCAATTCAATGTGGTGGAACTGAGGCAAGCCCCTCACCAAGAGCTAGGAAGGTGCGAGGTTCAGTTGATTTAAGCACTGGGCTGAATCGAGGGGATGAGGTCCAGGGACTAGAGCATATCGAGGCAACTGAACCTGATGTTTAGACGACGATTTAAGTGCCGTGCCAAATCAGAAAGTTCGGATACAGCTTGAATCGAATCTGCAGAATCCGGGCCACAAAGTGTATTGAGGTGACTGTTGGGTCAGGGTGTCAGTGTCCAAGGCGAAAGACAGGCCGGTTCAGCTCGCTGCTCCATGACATTTACTCGATTCTGCACTGAACTAGGGGTTTTGGACTCTCTTTGTAGTCTTCAGTTCAGAATGCTATTTGCTTGCAGTTATTGTTTGCATGATTTGTTCTTTTTGTCTCTGCACATTGGGTGTTCAACTGTCTTTTTCTATGGGTTCTTCTGGGTTTCTTTGTTTCGTGACTGCCTGCTAGGAGACAAATTTCAAGGTTGTATAATGTATACACACTTCGATAATAAATGTACTTTGAACTGTGAACTTTTGTCGGTGATCTCAGGAAGATGTCCAAGCATGTGTCTCTAACAAAGGCAGCTGAAGATTAGAATCGAGATAGGAAACAGCTACAAGAAGCAGCTACACACACAAGATGCTGGGGGAATTTGCCAGGCCAGGCAGCAGCCATGGAAAAGAGTAAACCGTCAATGTTTTGGGCCGAGACCCTTCATCAGGTCCTGGTCTGCTGAGTTCCTCCAGCATTTTGCGTGCATTACTTGGATTTCCAGTATCTGCAGATTTTCTCTTAAAAAGCAGCAAGTCATGTTTCCCAGAACCAGTAGCAGGCCATTCACAGTGTGGCTCCTGTGGCTCCTGTTAAGTCATAATGTCCTGGCATAGAAACAACTATTTACATAGTTCATCCATCCATGAGACTGCCTATGCCCCACTCCAATCTCATCCAACCCTCTTCACATCATCCCGTCTTGAGGGCCCTTTAACCCTCATAACCTCTCTTTAACTGCACTTATCCGAAGCAATTCTGTGTAAATGTGTCACTGAGCGTAACTGACAAACAGAGATGAAGAATAAGTGGAGAGTTCCCAAGCTCCATTGACATCGCTGGAGCCAGATTCAGGCGACATCTGTCAGAAATTTTTAATCATGATGTATGGTGGAGCAATAATCTGCAGTTTTTGTTTCTCAGAGCCAACAGACCTGCAGCTCCGCTGGGCCAAGACTCAGAGCCACGCAGCCCCAGAGTCATTTGCCGTCCATCTGTCCTTCACCTGCTGGAAAACTGGATATGTTTTTGTGCCTCTTGACCTTAGCTCGTCCAGACTATGGAATATTCGCTGAGCTGGGGTTCCAAGCTGTGTCCCTGTCTTCAGCCCTGGGTTAGGAGATGGGAATTTCCCACTTTCTGTGCAGCAAATAAGTGACCTCTTTTAAAGTAGATTATTGAACAGAATGAAGTTCAGTCATTGATTCATCTTCGTGCCAGTTACCTAACTTTAATCTGGCAGTGATACAGAGTATTATTATTGAAATCAGGAGGATATTAAATAGAGTTTTACCAGGCATGGGCACATGTCCCATTTTTCTGTGCTGCAGCACATTGAGATTTTGATGACATTGACATTCAAATATTACTAGAAATTGCGGCCCTCGACAAAAAGTTGCTGATTAACTCTGACAGGGAAAGATAGAGTCATAAAGAAATGCAGCACAGAAACAGGACTACCAATTCAACACTGACTATCAATCACAGTTTTACACTAATCCTACATTAGTTCCATTTTTTGTTCTTCCCACTTTCTCATTCGCTTCCCAGATTCCATCATTCACTTACACACTAAGGGCAACTTACAGCAGCCAGTTAACCTTCCAGCCCACGTGGAGGGAACGTTTAGGATGTGGAGGGAGCGCGGAGCCCCTGCCAGAAACCCAGATGGTCACAGAGAAAGCTCGCACACTCCATTGTGGATTAGTAAGGGTGCCAAAGGTAATGGGGAGAAGGCAGGAGAATGAAGTTGAGAGGGGAAAAGATTGGTCACAATCAAATGGCGCAGCAGACTTGGTGGCCCAAATGACCTCATTCAGTTCCTGTGTTAAACACTGAGCAAAGTTATACTGATTGTAGACAGTGATTGTTGCTTTAAATTTGTTCCCTTTAAGGACCAGTTGAATATGTACTTGCTGGGTTCCAATAAACGTACACGGTACGTCAATCAAATGCAACTTGTTTGCCCCATTTTTATCAGTCTGTACACTTTGCAGTGGACTTAGTCACCAATTAAGGACTCTTTGAGTACACATGCTTTACACTGGTAATGATGGCAGTGTGACAGAAGTCCACTGTCACCCCTATGACTGCACTACCAGACTGAGCCTGTGAAGCTCATGATCGATTGCACCAGAGCACAAGGACAAAAGGTGGCATCTGCAAAATTCATTTTGAATAAACAGGCGGGCCAAGAAGCTGCTGGAGAGGAAAGCAGCTTGGTCAGTCTGGTTTCATCGGTTATAGGTGGAGCAGAGCGAGATGATTTTCAGATGAATGGCACCATTGAAATATAGAATGAGGGCAAAAATCCTTGAACTTGGAGCTGTACATAAATACCCTAGCCATTCTGGTATTAGAGAAAGGGCCAGACACCTGGGCCATGCTGTCGACTAACTCGCCCCACCATAGACAAGCAGAACTTCAAAACCTGTTGGTGCTGCCCTCCAGTGTTCGATCAGTGGAATGACTAGCTGGATTGTCAGCGTTAGTATATATGCGTCTGTAGACTGCGAAGAGCTGCTTGTTTTTGCCGATAACACCAATGCACCATCACTTTAAAGGACATGTCACTCAGACATTTGGTTATATACTTTCATGTGTGACTGTATGTTTACTTGCTGTCTAATATGTGCTCTATGTGCCTTGTGCTGTGAATGCCTGTTGGTACAATGTTTTGCAGCCTTGGCCCCAGAGAAACATTGTTTCATTTGGCTGTATTCAAGGGTATTCATGTTTGGTTGAATGATAATTAAACTTGAACATGAGCTTGAAAACCATGCAATCCATCATTTTCGCAGATTGTAATAAGCATGAAACAAAGGCTCAAGAGATATGATGGGAAAGGAGATGAGAGATGGTGGACTTAAAAATTCTGGAGGATCTCATGGATCACATCTTGTTTTAAAATTTTGTGTGCTGGTTGTCTGATGACTACGTCAAGCATGAGTGACAAAGCATACCAGATCTGCTGCAAAAAGAAAACAAACAAACTACTGGAGGAACTCAGAGAGCCAAACAGCATCTGTGGAAGCAAAGTGATGGTCAGTATTTCAGGTCAAAACCCTGCAACAGGGCTCAGAGTAGAGAGTGTATAGAAGTGAGACATAGGCTGGTAAACCAGAGAAGAGATGGATGATGGCCATATGGAACCAGGAGGGACAGTGGATAGGAAATGTGAACCGAGGGAGAAGAAACCCAGGTATGTGGATGATGGGCGGATAAGCAGAGGGAGCGTGATGAATTAGGGATGGATGGTAAAGGTGAACAAAGGGTTGGAGAGGACTGATGGGATAGGGAACACAGGGGGGGAGTGGGTTATCTTAAATTGGAAAACTCAGTGCTCATACCATTGGGCTGTAGGCTACCCAGGTGGAATATGAGATGCTGTTCCTCTAGTTTGTCTTGACCTCACTGTAGCATTGGAGAGGTTGGTATGGAAATGGCAAAGTGCATTGAAATAACGTGTTACCTATCACCTACCAGTCTCTGTCTCGTCCCTCCTTCTCACTGCTTTACACTGACCATCTTCCCTCTACACTCCCCGTCCTGATGCAGAATCTTGACCTGAAACATCAATCATCAATAACAGGGTTTTTCTGGTATCTTACTTTTGCTCTGGTTTCCATTGTCTGCAGTCTTGTGTGTCTCCAGGCTGGATCTGATAGTTGAAAGACCTCTAACAGGAGGTGTTTTTGCTGGCACCACACATTAGTATAAATGTGGTGTCTTGGGCTAGTATGGAATGGCGAGAGTTCATACAATTAATCTGGTCACATCAGTTCATTATTGGTGTCATAAGGTACAGTGGGAAAACTTACAACCTTTGCAATGGGAATTATTCTCACAAATGTCACATTTCATAGTGGGAAGAAGCTTTACTAATAGGAGATAAGTCACTCTATGTATGTGAGATTAAACTGGGCATATAGAGCTAAAGTAAAAGTCAGGCGTTGGCCCAAGGGAAGATAACAATTACAGAGCAAAATCCCAAAAAATGATGTTAATGGGTGATCAACATGGACCCACAACACCTCCTCATTAGTCAAGAAGTCACAGAAGAGTCTGCACTTTCTGAGGAGATTGAGGCATGCAAGACTCCCTGTCTCCTATCCTAACAACATTCTACAGAGCATCGTCGAGAGTGTCATGTCTGACTGCATCATTGTGAGGTATGGAAGCAGCCTACAGAGGATAGTAAAAACTGGCGAGAGGATCACCGGGGTCTCCCTTTCCCCGATTTGTGATATTTACTGGAAGCGTTGTATACAAAGCATTGTTGAGGATCTCTACCACCGATCCCACAATCTCCTTGACCCACTACTGTCAGGAAGGAGGTACAGGAGGATCGGGACTAGGACTGTCAGACTGGGTAACAGCTTCTTCCCTCAAGCTGTGCGACTAATGCCACCACTGGGGACACCAACCTGTTTACTATTTACCTGTGCTGCACACTAAATACACTTTGAATTATATTTTATTCGCTGATTTCTGGTACTATCTTGTTTATGTACCATGTGTGATACATGTTCTGTGGGTGCACCGTGATCAGGAGGAATGTTGTTTCATTTGGTTGTATACATGTACAGTCAGATGACGATAAACTTGAACTTGAATGGACCATTAAAGAAGATCGGCAGTGAGAGAAGCACATTTTGAATTGCCAGCATGCCATCAATGGTGATAAAAAAAACTACTTAAAAATTAGTGATGAATAATGAAGACATTAATATGAGTATATACACAGCAACAGACTGCTTGATTATGAGAATGGTTATGTTGACCTTGAAGTTTAGGAAGGTGCCATTGGCAATGAACACATTAATGTTAAGAATGAATTCTGATTAGACTTAGATGCAGTAAAATTGGAAAAGGAGAGCTTTGAGCATATTCTACCATACAATACTATCAAGCCTGATTATCTACTATATTTCCATGCTTTATTCCCACTCTTTCCCCATACTGTAGTGTCAGAGAATCACGTGACATAGAAACAGGTTCTTTGACCCTCCAAGTCGGCACCAACCATTACATTAATACTACACAAATGCCACTTATTCTCCCCACATTCAGTTCCATTCTAACATCCCACCAGCATTTATAGTCAACAATTAGCCTACCAGTATGGCCTTATGATATGTGAAGAAAGCAAAATACCTGGAAGAAACGTGATCACAGTGTAAATATTGAACCCCCACACAGACTGTGCAGACTGAATCAGGGTGTTTGGAGCTATGAGGCAACAGCTGCTCTCATTGTGTCACTGCTGTCCCTTGATGTCTTTTGCATCTACAAGTGTATCTACCTTCCTTGCATATGCATGCCATTCCAACTGCCTTTCCTCTCCCCATACCAAACCATTTGTCCTCGGCCTTTTTTACTGCCACAACGAGATCAAGCACAAACTTGAAGAACAGCAAACAAGAGAAAATCTGCAGATGCTGGAAATCCAAGCAACATGCACAAAATGGTGGAGGAACTCAGCAGATTCCTACTAGGGTCGGAGAGCAGCAGAGATCACAGAGGTGGAACAGTGAGAGAGGGTTTCACTGGACTCCCGTCGAAGGGAAGATTTAAACTTCTTCAGGGTAGGCGTCCCTGGAAGAGACTTTGCAGTGTAGTCCAATCACAAACAAGAGCAGATCTGCAGATGCTCAGAATCCAAGCAACTCACACAAAATGCTGGAGGAATTCAGCAGGCTAGCTAGTATCTATGGAAAAGAGTATAGTCAACGTTTTGGGCCGAGACCCTTCAGCAGAACTGGAGAAAAAAGCGCAGCAGAGATCACAGATGGGGAGCAGTGAGGGAACGCTTCACTGCATTTCATTTTGCACTGAACTTTGAATTTTCCACTTTAGCCTGGCCTGTATCGCCTCCTGTGGTAATTAATTCTAGGTTGATCATCCTGACTGAATAAATTTCTCCTAAATGATTTATACATATCCCAAAGCTATCACATCTTGTTCTAGATGTCTCAGCAAAGGGAGAGGTCCTCCTCACCTCTGGACTGTCCAGCCCTGTCAGAATTTTACATCAATTAGATCATGAATTCTTGTAACTTTGCATGAATAGAGACTTAGTTGATGTAATATCTCCTCATGTGGCAACCTCACTATCTCAGGAAGCAGGGTTGTTACATTACTTGTATTGCAAGCATATCCATTTTTAGGCAAGACCAAAGCAGTAAACAATGGTCTAGTGGACTCATCAAAGCCCTACATAACTGCAGCAAGACACCCTTGTTCCAATTCTCAAATCTGCTTGTTTTTTAAGCTACCATAGAGTTGCTTTGTTAACCACCAACTGCACTTTCAAAATAAATTTATTATCAAAGTACGAATACAGTATGTTATGACATACTACCCTGAGATTCATTTTCTAGTGGGCATTCACAGTTAAGTACAAAGAAACATAAAAAACTGCGTGCAAAGATGGACAAACAACGAATGTGCAAAAGGCAACAAATTGTGCAAATACAAAAAGGGAAAAAACAACCAAAATAATAAATAATAAATAAATAAGCAATAAATGTCAAGAACATAAGTTGTAGAGTCCTTGGAAGTGAGTCCAGAGGATATGGAATCTGTTCAGTTTCGGGGTGAGTGAAGTTATCCCCTCTGGTTCAAGAGCCTGGTGAGTGAGGGGAGTTAACTTCTCTTGAACTTGTCTCTTTCAATGACATTGTACAGATACTTTTAGGAAATATCAGTTAACAAATTTTGATAAACTTACTGAAATTCCTTGAGGAACCAACTGGGAGTATAAATAAGGAAAAACCCAATTGATGTGGTGTACTTGGATCTTCAGTTAGTTTTTACAATCTCAGATAAAAGGTTAGTGTGTAAAATTAAAGTGTATCCTGTTATAATGGTAAGGACGGAACATTGGAATCTCAAGGTAGTGTATGGTGATATATATTAACTTTGATAATAACATTTACTTTGAACTTTGGTTGGCAGACGAGAAGCAGCCAGCAGGAGTAGATGGCCCTTTTACAGGATGACAGCCTGTGACTACCAGAGTGATTAATGTTTCAGCTCCAGCTACTCAAAACAGATCACATGATTTGGATGAGGGGAGAAGCGAATTGTGAGGAAAATCCAAAGAGGCTAAAAAGGTGACAGAGACAGATTGAGGGCGTGAGCAAAAAATTAGCAGATGTATTATAATGTGGATAAATGTCATGTTTTCCACTTTAGTCAGGAAAAGAGTGAAAGGCGGCATATTATTTAACAGGTGTTAGATTGGGAGGTGTTGGCGCTGGGCACAGAGGGCTATGGGCTTTGAAATTAAAATGGAAGGAAGCAACAGTGGTTGACATGGGTGAGTTGAGCCAAATGGCCTGATTCCATACTGTACGATTCTCTGATTCTTTGATACTCAGAGACATAAGGAATGAGCAGTGTTTTATAATGGACAAAAGGCACGGCAAGGGTTAGAGTGGTTCACTATGAGAACCGACCAGCTCTGTGCATGTTCAATAGTTGAAAAAGCTGAGAATAGATTGGATTGATATTGGTTCTGTTGCAGGTAGGAGGGATTGGTGTTTGATTGTTTTTTGATTTGCTCTTTAGCCGCTTCAGCCCAACTTTGTAGACCAAAGGGCCTATTCCTGTGCTGTACTGTTCGATGCTCTATGTAACTTATGCAGCATGATATCCAAATGATGTTTAAAGAAAATTCAGGAAGGATATGAAGTTGTGCTTCAGGATTCATACATTGGTATTAAACGATACACTCAAATGAGCGTCAAACCAAAGTATTACAAACTCAGACCTAAACCTTATGCATTGAACTCTCAGCTAGAAGCAGAGCTAAAGAAACCAGAGCAACACTGGGTACTGGTGAAAGTGTTGCAGTGATCCAGCTACATTCATCTTGGTGGTACTCGAAGTAGATAAGATCGCTCAGCTCTGCCAAGATTGTAATGTGACTTTTAATGGAAGAATAGATGATGAAATTTGCCAATGTATCAAGATTAGTAAACTAAATGGGCAGGATGAAGATCTTTACTAAGTTTCACTTGTCTCAACCCCATACTTGCCTTAATCTAAAAGGACAGACAATTTACTTGACAATTAAATTTGATTAATTTGACATATATATTTGTGTGGTTGTGTTTTTACTTATATTCTATACGAGCTTGTATAGGCGAGGACTAGGCCTCAGAGCTGTGGATTTGCCTTGTGGGAGTCAGGCATCAAGGCAAGGACAAGGCCTCTAAGCCGTGCTGTCACTTGGCGGGCTTCAGGGCTGGCCGTCAGATGATATTGGTGGGCTGGGGGGTCCAGGCTGTATACGTGCATATTCTGCGTTGTATTTTAACTGATATTCTATATGGGTTTGCTGACTTGCGTGTGTGGGAACTGAGCATCAAGCCTTGGCGTTATGGGTTGGGGGGGGGAACGTGTCAGAAACATTATTACACGATTGTGATTTTGCATGTGCTTACTGTGTGTGACTGTTGCCTTCGCACTTTGACCCCATAGGAACGCTGTCTCGATTGGCTGTATTCATGTATAGTTAAATGATAATTAAACTTAAATTGAATTAACACCTATTGGAGTTTATACTTGTTTACCAAGTTACTGGTTGATACGATATCAGCACCAATAAAATTCCAGGTGAGTATGGATTGGCAACAGGTTCAGCATTTCCTTTGTGTAATCAAAATAACATTCTCATTTTAATTGCTATGGTGAATAAAAGCATTCAGAAAGTATCACATGTACTCAGAAGGATTAATTGATATTTATTAGTAAACTTTATAAAAAAACAAATGTGTCTTCGGGGAGAAAAAAATTATTTAATTTGGCTTTATGAGTGGCTGAGTTCTGGTCATCAGTTGGAGTGAAATTTAACACCATTATCAGAAGCAGAGAATTCAAAGCTACAGATATTTCTCTGATCCAGTACTGTGTCAGATTTATGCATGGCCTTAGGCCACAGAGACATTCTGTACTGCACAAGATGCAGAAATGATAACTCACAGGAGACCCTGAATGCAATTGGGTCTGTGGTGTGAGAAGAACAACCTAAATCTGAACATGGAGAAGACCAAGGAAATCATTGTGGACTTCAGAAAGGTGCAGATGACTCCCCCCACCTTGTGAATACATGGCTCCTCTGCAGAGAGTTTAATACACCAAGTTCCTGGGAGTTCATGTCATGGATGACCTCACTTGGTCCCTCAATATCACCTCCCGGAACAAGAAGGCACAGCAGCACCTCCACTTCCTAAGGGGATTGAGGCAAGCGAGGCTTCCTGCCCCGTTTTAGCTGCATTTTATAGGATCACCACTGAGAGCGATCTAACAAGTTGTATCTTCATCTGCTATGGGAGCAGCCAAGCATCGGACCAGAAGACCATACAATGGACTATGAGAATGACTGAGAGGATCATAGGGATCTTTCTACCATCCGCTGGGGACATTTATCAGGTGAGTTGTGCACGCAAGGCCCTTAGGATCCCAGCCACTCACCCAGCATCCTCTTTGACTTTCTACCATCAGGCAGGAGACCCCGATGCATAAAAACAAGAGTGGCCAGGATGGGAAACATTTTCTTCCCTCAGGCCATTAGGCATCTGAAATCCCTGCAACATCACATTTGAAGTGTCACTGGTTAATCCGCTCTATACCTTCTAATATTTAAATTATGCACTTTAGTTTGTTTATTTATGTGTAATTCATCTGTAGGTGTTATCCTTACTTTCATAAGTTAGTATGTGCTATATGTGTTACTGTGCTTTACACCCTGGTTCAGAGAAACGTTCTCTCGTTTGATGGTATACATGTATATTGTGAAATGACAATAAACTTGACCTGACTTGATTCTGCGGAAAATGGCTGCTCAGTGGCAAGGGAAAACAGTTCAAACAGCTGAAGCATGTTGGTACAAGCCAGATAGACAAGAAATGTATCCTGTTTGTGTCCTGAGATCGCCTAGCAGATCAGAACAGAGGGATTCAGATATCAGCGAAATAGTGAAGGTATACATTTCCAAGAGTTATCTTTCTGATGGTTCGTGAGAAACTCAGGGAAGTCACACACACACAGTTGCTACCAGTGCGTAATACGTAGGAGAACAGCAAGGATGGTTTTGAGAATGAAGGTGCTCCTGAAAGGATTTTGATAATAGTTCATACTTCTGATGAGGTAAGTCAGCTTTGAGTCCAAAGATGGATGATACTCCAAAAATACCAAGGTCTCAGACCTTAATTAACTTGTTAGGGCTATGGTTTGTTCACAGTCATCGTTAGGAAAGGCCAGGGGATGCAAATTTCAAAGCTTTATAAATAGCCTGACTCCTCAAACCTTGTCCCAACAATCAGCAGCCATGGGCTCCTCTAAGCAGCTACCTAGCACTCTGAAAATTAAAATAAGTGATACCCACAAAGCAGGAGAAGGCTATAAGACGATAACAAAGCATTTTCAGGTAGCCGTTTCCTTAGTTTGTAATGTAATTAAGAAATAGCAGTTAACAGGAATGGTAGAGGCCAAGTTGAGGACTGGAAGACCAAGGGAACTTTCCAAGAGAACTGCACGTAGGATTGCTAGAAAGGCAAATCAAAACCCCCTTTTGACTGCAAAAGACCTTCAAGAAGATTTACCAGACTCTGGAGTGGTGGTACACTGTTCTACTGTGCAGCAACACCTACACAAATGTGAACTTCAGGGAATAGTCATCAGAAGAAAACCTTTCCTGCATCCTTACCACAAAATTCAGCGTCAGAAGTTTGCAAAGGAACATCCAAACAAGCCTGATGCATTTTGGAAACAAGTCCTGTGGACTGATGAAGTTAACATAGAACTTTTTGGCCACGATGAGGAAAGGTATGTTTGGAGAAAAAAAAGGCGTAGAATTTCATGAAAAGAACACCTCTCCAACTGTTAAGCACGGGGGTGGATCGATCATGCTTTGGGCTTGTGTTGCAGCCAGTGGCACGGGGAACATTTCACTGGTAGGGGGAAGAATGAATTCAATTAAATCACAAACATCACAAACATTCAATTAAATCAAGCAAACATCACACCGTCTGTAAAAAAGCCAAAGATGAAAAGAGGATGGCTTCTACAATAGGATAATGATTCTAAACACACCTCAAAATCCACAATGGACTACCTCAAGAGGTGCAAGCTGAAGGTTTTGTCATGGCCCTCACAGTCCCCCGACCTAAACATCATCGAAAATCTGTGGTTAGACATCGAAAGAGCAGCGCATGCAAGATGGCCCAAGAATCTCACAGAACTAGAAAGAATGGGTGAAAATCCCCCAAACAAGAATTGCAAGACTCTTAGCTGGCTACAGAAAGCGCTTACAAAGCTGTGATACTTGCCAAAAGGGGTGTTACTAAGTACGGACCATGCAGGGTGCCCAAACTTTTGCTTCAGGCCCTTTTTCTTTTTTGTTATTTTGAAACTGTAAAAGATGGAAATAGAAAAGTAATCTTGCTTAAAATATTAAAGAAATGTGTCATCTTTAACTTTATGCCTTTTGGAAATCAGGTCATCTTTTAATCGCTTTGCTATTCACAGTAACAGAAATTTTGACTCGAGGTGCCAAACTTTTGCATGCCACAGTATATTTTACTTCCAAGTGGAAATAGGGCAAGATATCTAATACAATATTGGTTATAAATAGCACTTCAGCCTATCAGGCCTTTTAAGGATTGTGTCATGTGATCACTTGCTTATTGAAGTACAATAACTTGGCTTGTAAAGAATCCTTGAATACACATCTTGTGGGAGCTCAGTTGTATTTTACATGTTCGATTTTCTTAACTAAGCAATGCAATTGACTTTGATAAAAGACTCAATGAGTACCTCTAATTTTTGAGCCATTATCACAACCCGTGAGGCACAAGAGAGATGTGCTCTGTAATCCTGGAGGAGGATTATCATTTGGATGGCCTCCCCTTTAGTCAATCACTGATGTCACATCACTATGACTATGACTATCACATGACTATGACAGATGACTGCAAGAAATCATGTTGTCATTTTGTCTAGAAAATTTCACGGTGTGTATATTGACAGTATATAAATTCAGACAATGAATAGAACATGACATTTATAGTAAGAAAAACTAAGTTATTTTACTCAAAAAGTGTCTGTTTAAAGAGGAAAGAGAACTTACAGTGTCTGCTCCAGAAAAAATGCAGATTGCAGTACAACATCATATGAATCATGTTCATCAAGTCAGTCACAACTGAAGACCTTGATTGACAGAGGAATTACCCAATCAATCCTATTCTGACTGGTTCCAATTTTATCACTAAGTACTCTTCTTTACAAGTTATTGATCTTCTTTATCATAGGGATGACCAGGGATAAATCAAACCACCCTCTCATTCTTCTTGATTCTGAGGAAACACATTGTCTCTGGTTTATGCTTCTCCAGGCTAGAGGGCTGCAGTATGAAACCCAGTGTAACAGTTAGTTCAACAGAAGGCAATGCAGCAGAATATACAGAGGTGTTTGATTTTTGTGTGAAAGTTTTTATGTGGAGATATAGTGATGTGCCACACTTACTCTGGTATCTTCCCCCTCCCTCATCTGTTCTGAAGAAGGGTCTCGGCCCAAAATGTCTCTGTTTATTCACTTCCACAAATGCTGTCTGACCTGCTGAGTTCCTCTAGCATGTGTGTGTGTGTGTGTGTGTGTTACAGGAAAGATGTTCTTTTCACCAGTGAAAACACAGATCATGGAGCATTTCCAAACCAGATATAGTTCCGCAGAGAAGCAATAAGAAATGCTTCATCCGCATACCCTCTCTCGACCCACCGCAGTCCCTCATTGTGTTGCTCAGGTGTTTTGCCAAAGCATGGGTAGTTCTTGTCAGAACCAAAATAATTTCACCCATTTCGCAAGACTTTAGTGTACTGTAATTTTTTTTTAGTGCTCTTTGTGTTTGAAAGTTAAAATACATTAAACAAGTTCAAGTATATTAAACGAATCTTTAACAGAAACAAGGAGGAGGCACTCAGATCTAAACACCACAAAGCTTCAATGATTTTATGTCCCCCATGACAGTTCAGTGGTGATGCCTCCCGTCAGAAGCAGTGAGTTTGAAAGTGAAAGCTACCAATTAGTCTTCCTGACCCAAGTATTATGAATCTGATATTTCAGTGACAGTTTGGTGCTGTAGCATTTAACCACTTTGCCTCATGGAAGCAGAAAAGACTTTAACATGATGAGTTCATATAACTCTCTAATCTTGCCCTTCCAAGATCAAACACACCCACTGCAAATGGTGGCAAGTGACTGTGCATGAATACAACATTTTGATCTTAGGCACACTTTCTATAAATCTGTTCTATTCCTTCTGTTTGGTTTGCATTTGAAGTCATATCCTAGAACTGAGAGGAATGAATTATCTACCCTAATTGAGAAAGGCAATTTAATCCATCTGCCCAGGAAAAGCAATGATAATTGTACAAAAATATCTTGAACGTTTTCATATTAGCTTAACATTAGAAATTTTCTAAGCCATTAAAAAGGAAGTCACTGGGATCCAGTTACTGCTGATTAATATAGGTGGAAAGGTAATTGGGATTTAAAAGGGGAATATGACAGCATACGCTTCTAAATCTACCAGCTAGATATATAAATGTTGAAAATTTATGAAGCATCTTGGCAGATGTGCATAGATGAAGAGCACTATTTAGAAGGAACATATCAATGAATGGAAAAGAAAATGTGGGACTGGAAGGTGAGGAAGCAGAGAAGTAGAGTAATGTTGAGGTAAGATATCTGCATAAAGGAAGGATCAGAAGGAGAAGGTATTTAAGAACATTGACCATAAAAGTAATTAGGCTTACAAAGTCGGCTGGGAGATATTACAATATGTGAAGTACTTTGCGGCTAAAGGAGAAAGCAATTGGCTTCTGGGTGACGAGGTTTGATTTATACAAAATAAAGTTAGTCTTATTTCCTGAATAAATAATTATTTATCACCAAATATTTCAATATAAATGTTGGCAGATTTTCAGGCACCTTGATCACCATGATATTGGGTGTGGGAACATTACCTGCCAGGGATTTTTATCTGTTTCCTATTCAGGGACATCATTTGCATCTGGTATCGTGCAGCTTGAAACAAACTTTGCATGATATGAGTAAGAGACCACAGTGGAGGGGCAGATGCTGCCGAGTACTGGGAAATCATTACTCTGCTATTTCAGTTGTACATGGTATAACTAATCGTGCATGTCCTCTTGATTTTGCCCACTTCGTGATGTGTGTCACAAACCAGTTGCGGTCCTGGGCGTTGCTATGGCCTATCAAATTTGCTGTAAGTTCATGTGTACTTTTTTACCTTATTGCTCAACCCTGTTCTGCACGATAGCTGTGGAGCAGGTCAATCAGCAATGGCTGATTCATACCTGAGGCCTGCAGAGAGCTGTGTCTCCCATGGTTGGAACACCATGGCTCAGTGTGGATACAGCATGGAGAGCTACCTTACAGAGGCAGGAATGGATCCAACTCTCGGGCGGTCGTTTTCTCTACCTCTGAAGACACGGACCCCATTTGTTTTGTGCAAGTGCATTGCTTCCCAAGGTCCATGCTCCATTGTTGCAAATTAACCCAATCCTTCCCACATATCATCTCCTTTTAACCAAGGAGCTATTGTATGACATTTAAAATAAGTAGCAACTGTAAAGTAATGAATATCACCATTAACCTCCCAATGGGTGAAGCAACACTATCAACCTTACTGGTTCATACAATAACCTTCAGTATGACTGCATGTATAATATACTGTAAGATTTATTGGATATCTTATTGCATTCAACAAACACGAGCAAAACAATTGTCAGGAAATATAGAGGATTGGCACAAAAGCTGAGTGGCAGAGGTGATGTAGCGGTGAGAGATCATTTTTACAATAAACTGTAAAATGATAAGCCACGAGGGGCCATGAAACAAGAGAGAACAGGTACTAAAATGAGTACTTTCATTTAGGAATGAAAGGGTTACCATATGAGGAACGTTTGGCTGCTCTTGGGCTTTATACCCTGGAGTTCAGGAGAATGAGGGGGGATCTCATAGAAACATTCTGAATGTTAAAAGGCCTGAACGGATGAGATATGGCAAAGTTATTTCCCATGGTAAGGGATTCTAGGACAAGAGGGCACGAATTCAAGATTGAAGGATGTCCTTTTAGAACTGAGATGCGGAGAAATTACTTTAGTCAGAGGGTGTTAAATCTGTGGAATTTGTTGACATGAGCAGCTGTGGAGGCCATGTCATTGGGTGTATTTAAGGCAGAGATAGATAGGTTATTGATTAGCCAGGGCATCAAAGGGTATGGGGTGAAGGCAGGGGAGTGAGGATGACTGGAAGAATTGAGTGAGTTTTGGATGAGATAATGGTAGAAGTTGGAGAAGCCTAAGAAGCGCTGTGGCTGTTCAACTCAAAGTGAAATTATAGATTGTAAGC
The DNA here is from genome assembly GCF_963921235.1 of Mobula hypostoma. Lineage (NCBI taxonomy): Eukaryota > Metazoa > Chordata > Chondrichthyes > Myliobatiformes > Myliobatidae > Mobula > Mobula hypostoma. The sequence continues at coordinate 28,443,533 of NC_086121.1, read as the reverse complement.
ATAGTAGTATGCAGTCAATTTATAAATTTGTGAAAGTATTTATTGCATTTTCTGTGCATGTGAATAATACACAAATACGTTCTGTTTATTTTTATCTGTTCCAGAGTGTCAGGAAATGTAAAGGAAGCTTGACTCAAAAGCAGAGTAGTAGAGATGATTTAGAAGTGAGTGATAACTTTAATAATAAACTGCAAAATAACAAGCCATAAGGGGGCCACAAAACGAGACAGAAAAAGACAGAACATCACAGGCAACAAGGCAACTGAAGGCTACAGGTTCAGGCTGGCTGGTTTACTGAGTGAACAAGGGTTGTGGACGAGAGCTGGGTTTAAATAGGCTGCAGGAGATGAGTTGGAAGTGAGTGCAGATGACTCCTGTTAGCTGGGTGGAGATTAGGAGGTGCCTGGCTGTGCAGATCTGACAGCATTGTTCTTTATTTTTGTTTAATTATTTGCTTTTTTTGAGTTTTAGGCTCTTACATTTGGTGGGTCTGGATACTAAGAAATGGGTGGAGAAATGGCACTGAAATATAACATGCTCCTATCTATTCACCTAGGCAGCATCAAACAACCCTCGAACAGTTATATTTAATACAGCGGCAATGCTAGGTTCTTTTTACCTTCCTCAACCTCAGAAGATATTTACACTAGTGTAATGGAACCATTTCTCACAAATTTAACGTTAAGTTTCTCATGTTTTTAGGATGAAACATTAATCAGCAGCATTGTTTGCTGTCTCAGGTGGGCATAAACAATTGCCACTGAAATAGCCAGTATTTATCATTCCAGAAGTACCGTAAAAATATCTGCTAATTAGGAAACTGCTATTTACATGAGCCTACTATTAGACATATCTCATATTACAATAATTAATACACTTCAAAGATATTTCATTGACTGTAACCACAGTATTTGGAAAAGGGTAACTGATTTCTAAGGTTATGAGAAGTGTTATATGCTGTAAATAAAAGTCAGTCTTGGTGGAGAGTTGAGTACCTAGGCTAGACTTGAATACATGTTTCAGTAGTTAAGTTACAACAAATACTTATTGAATATCTATGTTATTGGGTGGGCACATGGCCAAGTGGTTAAGGCATTGGACTAGCTACCTGAAGGTCGTGAGTTCAAGCCCCAGCCGAGGAAACCTGTTGTGTCCTTGAGCAAGGCACTTAATCACACATTGCTCTGCAACGACACTGGTGCCAGGCTGTATGGGTCCTAATGCCCTTCCCTTGGACAACATTGGTGTCGTGGAGAGGGGAGACTTGCAGCATGGGCAACTGCCGGTCTTCCATACAACCTTGCCCAGGCCTGCGCCCTGGGGAGTGAAGACTTTCCAGGCACAGATCCATGGTCTCGCAAGACTAACGGATGCCTTATTGGTTGACATGAAATATATTCACCATAAACAGTCTACACAATACTGAGATATCGTCAGATGGATGGGGCTAACGAAAAGAAATATTTAAATTTTATTGTTTGGAAAGAGTATTGTTTGATAAGGAGCAACAAATAAAAGACTCAAAACCTGAGTCACATTGGCACATCTCACTTGATCCACGGTAGTGTGGCGATGAGCGTCACACTGTTACAGCTCAGGAAGTTCCAGGGGTCGAGTTCCGTAAGGAGTCCGTGCGTCCTCCTTGTGCAATGTGTGGGTTTTCTCCAGGTGCTCCGATTTCCTCCCACAGTCCAAAGACATACCAGGCAGGTTAAATGATAGCTGTAAATTGTCCTGTTATTAGGTTAGGGTTAATCAGGCTTGTCAGGGTTTGAGCAGCATGGCTGAAAAGGCCAGAAGGGCCTTCTCCACACTGTATCAATAAATAAGTTATTAAATAAACCCTCAGAGGCAGTTGGAATCGTCTTAACAACAGGTGGAATACCTTTAGTCAAACGTCATGGTCGCCTCTGATGCTGGACTGAATTTACTCCTTGTGATTAGGGAACTCGAAGATTCTGGGTGAGCTGATGGGAACATGGGACTAATAAAACATAGGAACATAGAAAACCTACAGCACAATACAGGCCCTTCGGCCCACAATGCTGTGCCAAACATGTACTTATTTTAGAAATTACCTAGGGTTACCCATAGCCCAAAACACGTAAATGGGTTTTGATGATAAGCATTGACTTGGAGCTTCTTTCCATATGTGACTTTATGCCTCTACGAGTCTGGGATAAGAACTGCAAGCTAGACTACAAAATAGACTAATGATATCAAAGAGACTTATAACTGAATCAGTGCAGAGGCACCTCCGTACTCTGCCTGAATATGTTTTAAAAGTCCTGGAACTACTTCATGGAACACTGTAATCAAACTCCTGAACCAAAAGTACTTGGAACTGACACACAGTGCAAAATGGATTATATCTCAATCCTTCATGCTAACGTCCTTCATCTTGAAGAGCGCAACAAAAACAGAAGAAAGAGAGGAAAAAAAGCCTCTCCTCACATCCTGGCTGGGTGCATCAGTAAATCTCCATCTATCAGGATGACAAAGATCTGTTGACGCAAATCCACACAACACATGCCCAGAGTAAGATCCAGCCTTCCCATTTTTCTCCACTAACCAAAGAGACATTTCTGAACCAAAATTAGATCATGATGAATTTGGTTAATATGATCCAATTTAAAGCAATCAGGGATGCCTTTCCAATCTCCCACAGATCCCTTAGGTGTTTGTCAGTGACACACAGCAGGTAGGGAAATAGCAACTTTCCGCAACTAAAATAAAATAGCTTACCCTCCTCGAGATCTTAGCAGAAAAAGGCCATTCCTTGCATGCAGAGAAGTTTTAGATGGTTCAGGATCTTTGCTGAACAATACAGGGTGGTTTCTTGAAAAGACAGGTAACAATTGTCTGTAGATTGAAACCCCGCTGTGTAAAAAGGTAAACATTTTTTTAATAAAGTATTTCAGTTATTTATTTCAATTCTTTCCAAATGTTTGCATTGTTCACAGTTGGTGTTTGATCTGTGAACTGCAGAGAAGTGTGATAATAAAACATGTCTACTAGTTCTGTTAACTTACTCTACCAAATATATTGCCAAGGAGCTCCAATAGATTAGACATACATTCAATGGCCACTTTATTAGGTTCACCTGTACACCAGCCACCTGATCATTAATGCAAATACTGTATCTAATGAGCTAGTCATATGGCAGCAACTCAATGCATAAAAGCATGCAAATGTGTCAAGAGGTTCAGTTGTTCAGATCAAACATCAGAATGGGGAAGAAATGTGATCTAAGTGAATTTGACAGTGGAATGACTGTTGGTGCCAGACAGGGTGATTTGAGTATATCAGAAACTGCTGATCTGGGATTTTCACATGCGGCAGTCTCTTGAGTTTACAGGGAATGGTGTGAGAAACAAAAAAACAACCAGTGAATGACAGTTCTGTGGGTGAAAATGCCTTGTTAATGAGAGAGGTCAGAGAAGAATGGCCAGACTAGTTCAAGCTGACAGGAAGGTGACAGTAACTCAAACAACCACGCGTTACAACAATGGTTCACAGAAGAAAAGGAAATAATGGAAAGGTGGACAGAGTACTGTTCAGAACTGTGCAGCTACCAGAGAAAAGGGGGTCCAAGCGTGCTGAATATGCAGGAATCTTCCAATGAGGAAGACTATCCAATCATGCGTGAAGAAGTTGAAGCCACAATATGATCACTGAAGTGCGGGAAGTCGGCAGGAGTTGACAATGTCCCTGCTGAACTGCTGAAGCATGGAGGGGAGGCGACGATAGACATGCTTACCACCATCTGCAATAAGATCTGGCAGACAGGTGAATGGCCGACACCTTGGACTCAGTCGCTGATCATTGTGCTTCCCAAGAAAGGCAATCTCCAACTTTGCCAGAATTACCATACCATCAGTTTGATCAGCCATGTAAGCAAGGTAATGCTCAGAATCATCTTGAACAGACTGAGTCCTCAGGCAGAAGCCATCATTGCCGATGAACAAGCAGGCTTCCGTAAGGGCAGAAGCACCACTGAGCAGATTTTCAACCTCTTCACCCTTTGTGAGAAACACCTTCAGCACCAGAGAGAGTTCTACCATGACTTCATAGACTTCGAGAAGGTGTTTGACAGAGTCTGGAATGATGCCTTATGGGCCACCATGAAGTAATTCAACATGGGGCAGAAGCTGATTCATACAATTCATCAGCTTTACGCCAAGGCAACCAGTGCAGTGCTCCCTCAGGTCACCATCGGGGAGTGGTTCCATACCTCTGTAGGAGTCAGTCAGGGCCGCCTCCTCGCCCCCACTCTCTTCAACGTCTTCCTGGAATGAATCATGAGTGTTGCCCTTGAAGATCATGTGGGCACAGTCAGCATCAGAGGGAGAAACTTCACAAACCTAAGATTTGCTCACGACATTGATGGACTTGCAGGAAAAGAGGACAAACTGGCCAACTTGGTCAGCCATCTTGACAGAGCCTCCGCAAAGTTTGGAATGGAAATAAGTGCCAAGAAAACCAAGCTCATGGCAAATGCCAGTGGTGCCATCACAACAGACATCTCAGTCCATGATCCGAAACTTGAGACAGTGCAGTAGTTCAAATACCTGGGGCCAATCATCAGTGATGAAGGATCAAGACCAGAAGTCCTAGCAAGAACCACACAGACAATGACTGCACTATCCAAACTTAAGACAATATGGAGGGACAGCAACATCACCCTGAAGTACAAGATCAGACTCCTGCGTGCATTGGTATTCTCAATCTTCCTGTACGCATGTGAGACATGGACCTTCACAGCAGAGCTACAGAGGAAGAGACAGGGTTTGGAAATGAGATGCTATCGTAGCATCTTGGGCATCTCATACTTGGACCACATCACAAACGAGCAGGTCCGCAAGACCATCCAACACCACAACGGCCCCCATGAAGACCTTCTCACAACGGTGAAGAAAAGAAAGCTGAGATGGTACGGCCACGTAACAAGATCCAGTGGCCTTGCAAAGACCATTCTACAAGGAACTGTGGAGGGGGAAGGAAAGGTAGACAGAGGAGAAGATGGACGGACAACATTAATGAATGGACAAGGAAAACATTTGCGGTGACCCAGGCTCTGGCACACAACCGCGACAGATGGAACAGACTGGTGCAAAGCTCGTCATGACGGCGCCCCGATGGCTCCACCAGGAGTTAAGGGCGCAAGGCAAGGGAAGGCAAGGCACAACAATGGTGTGCAGAAGAGCGTTTCTGAATGCATGACATGTTGAACCTTGAAGTGGATAGGCTACAGTAGCAGAATACCATGGACATACACTCAGTGGCCACTTTATTAGGAATTAAATGGTTTCACTTTCCTAAACGCCTGTTGACTCTGCTCATTCATGCCATTATTTTGTTCATATTGAGCCCCTTTTATAAACTTAAGCATTTTTAATACCTCTGAATGCAGGCTAACAGGTCAGTAGTTCCTGGGTACCTTCCAATCTGCAGGAATCATTCCGGAATCCACAGGTCCTCCTCGGCATATGAATGCCAGACTTATTTACAGTCTATATTTGCAAACAAGCATTCAGGAGACTAGTGAGGTGGATTTGCGGGTTGCACGGATCTCCTGTCGTCTGGAAACTCAGTTCTCAGCTACATTTCCAACTTGTGAACTGTCCAGGTTAGAAATATTTCACAAGAGCAGAACCCTGCCGTAACATGGGGAGAAACCTGCTGTGAGTTTTGCAAGATGATAACCAGTGGATCCATTAAATCTATTCACAACTCCTTCAGAACTCTGGGATGCTGATCATCAGTTTCTCGGGATTCATTAGCTCTTAAGTTCAATACCTTTTCTAGTATTTCTTTACTCATGCTATCATGCTTTTATTTCCGCATTTGCACTGGTCTGTTGGTCTGCCGGCATTTCTGGAAGGCCTTTGTATATTCTTCTGTGAAAACAGACATAAAGCATTTGTTTAATTGTTATACAATCTTATTCTCCATTACAAATTCTCCCATCTCTGTCCCTGAATCACCAAAGTGAATTGATGTCACAGATTGGTGTTGAAAGCTGCTTGAAAAAAAGGCAGAACCCAGACACAGGTGAGTGGGAAAACATTTGTGAAGGTTCAGACGATTGATAACTGACAGTTGACCGATGTGTGGTACTTCATACATGTATAATAAAATAATGAGTTCAAGATTCAATATCATTTCCTGTACACAAGGGTAAGGAGAATGAAATAATTGTTACTCTGGATCCAATGCAGCACAAAAAAAGACACAAAAGGTAAAGAACACAACAATAAAAAACACAATAAATAAAACACAATAAATATTAATAAATAAGATATTTGTATAAATAGATCGATTGTATGTTCATAAAGTGACACCAGGCTGTACATAAGGTGGCTGATGGGAAATTTTAAAGTACTAGTGGAGTAGGTGGCAAGAGATGTTGATCGGCCTTACTGCTTGGAGAAAGTAACTATTTTTGAGTCTGGTGGTCCTAGCGTGGATGCTACGTAGCCTCTTCCCTGATGGGAGTGCGACACACAGTCGATGAACAGGAATCATTCATGATGTTACTGGCCATTTTCTAGTACCTTTCCGGTATATACGTCCTTGATGGTGGGTAGGCTGGTGCAGTGATGCATTGGACAGTTATGACTACCCATGGCAGAGACTTCCTGCCCGCTGCAGTGTAGTTTCTGTACCAAGATGTGATGCAGCTTGTTAGGTTCTGTCTACTACGCATCTGTTGTTTTGACAAAACAGAAATATTTGATGGTTTCCATCGGAGCTTCTCGCATGAGTCACCTTCTTGATGGCGCCCCGGAAGCCCTACATCCACAGAATGATGTGATAACAGATGCGCAAGTCCAGCTCTCTTCACCCTCCTCAGAAAGTAGAGGCATTGGTGAGCTTTCTTGACTGTGGAGGATGTGTTCTGGGACCATGAAGTGCACTCTCAGGAGTTTGAAACTGCTTGCAGTAATCACTGCTGTGCCGCCGATGTAAAGAGGAGTGTGATGGTGCGAGTTCTCTGAAAGTCCATAACCCATCTCCTTTGTCTTGTTGACATTAAGGAAGAGATTACTTGCCTGGAACTAGGTCTCAAGCTCTTCCACCTCCTCTCTGTAGACCACCTCATTGTGGCTGGTAAAGATCCCTGCCACTGTTGTATCATCGGCGAACTTGACGATCTGATTGCTTGGGTGTTTAGCTGAGCAATCACCTGCTTATTGAGATTATTTAATTAAAATAATTAAATAATTGTGTCAAATTGGTTGCCATCAAAGGTAAGCTCAAGAGAACCTGCAATTGTTTTTAGTAGGACTGAGAAATGGTCTCAAGCTCACCACTGTATCTTGCTGTGGCACTGACCTTCTTGGCCACAATTTCCTATGCTCCTGATGGGACAAAGGTAGTCCCACAAGGAGCTGAGGATAAAGGCTAAAACACAGGAAATGGTGGAAGAGTTTACTCCTCTTCGGATCAGGACTTTGTAATATCTAAATTACCCTTATCTCGCTAAAGAAATAACAGCATCATGCATTAATTTTTTTCCCTCAGAAATGATTACAATGACTAAGCATGTATGGACCTCCCTCACATGCACACACACACACACACAAACACACACCTTTCTGGTTTCCATTGTTTACTTTTTTGTTTTGCTATTTTTACACCCCATGATCAGCTGTTTCTCACCTGGGAATGACTCGCAGTTCAATTTGCAAGTTCTTCCTCATGCAGCATTTCACAATAAAGTCACAGAAAGGAGGAAATGCCTATAAACTAGAGATGACCCAGTATTTGTTGCAATGACAGCAACTTAGATTAGGTACAGAGTCATAGAGCAAAGAAACGAACCATTCTGAGTGCCTCTTAAATGCAGTAATTGTGTATGGATCCATCACCACTTTTGGCATTGTGTGTAGGTTTCAACTGCTCTCAGTGCAAAAACCTCAGATCCACTTTGAAAATCCTTCCTGTCATCTTAAACCCCTGCACTCTTGTTCTTGATACCACAACCATTTGAAAAAAGATTTTGACTCTGTCTCTGCCTTTCATAATCTTACATCCCTCTATCAGGTCACCATCAACCTTCTCTCTTAAGAAAGCAAGCCTAGCCTAGCCATTCCTCCTTATATCAGCCCTCCAATCCAGGCAACAACCTGGTTAACCTCCTTAGACCTCTCTCCAGCGCAATCACATTCTTCCAAAAATGTGGTGTAATCCATCAATTCAAGGTTGATGGTCAGGAACACTCTGTGTTTACGGTGAATTCCTAATGAGACAAGAAGAACTCCAAAAAAAATGTGTGTGCTTCCTCAAGGACTCTTCACAGAATATCTCCGGAACATTTTGCAATTCGTTGTTTCATCCCAGAGAACAGTTTGTTGCATTAAACAGATGACAGCTATAAAGCAATAATCATAATGCATAACCAGTTTTAGATCTGTACAAGATGGACCTTCCAGGGGAGAAGAAACAGAAATACGCGCCGGGAGATGGTTGTATTTGTGAACAAAATCTGGGAAATGCCATCTAGTCAGTTCAGTCTCAATTTATCTACAAAGTGATATAAGCTGCTATTGACAGTGCTCCTAAGTGTTATTTACTCACCAGTAACCTACTCACTGATAATCAATTTACATTTCACCTGGGTCAGATGAATCAATATCTACATGGCTAATAATGGCTACAAATGCTGCTGCCTTATTTTTGCACCCGACACTATTCCATCTGATGTCCACTGCCATTTTGTTTTAGTTGGGGCAGGACTAAATTTGATCTGAGCTGCAGGGGTACAAAGCAGTCGAACACCCAGGGAGAAGTGATGGGGCAGAGTCAGTGTTAAAAGTAGCCCGAGAGCTCGGTAAAAGGAGCTGAATCCAGTGTCATTGAATTGGCAAGTGAGTGGAAGACAAATCCAGAGTTGTGAATGTCTTATCAAATGATATTTCACTGCCTGTCACCTTATGGTAACCTTTTAAAATAAATGATTCACCTGTGATAAAATAACTGTCTGAGGAGTACCACATCAAACTGCTCTTCATATGTCCATTAATATTTTCTCAGCTGATGTATGGCTTCAAATTGTGAGTGATGTTAGGAAAGTCGATGGCTTATTTTAATCATCCTCTTGAGTGCTGGAGTGGCTGTATTTTAACAAGGACAATAGAGCTGGACTGAAGCACTGAAATGTAACAATTTGTTTGTGAGTCAACATCCAGAATGCTAACGAGGCAACTGAGTGATTGTATGCGATACTGAGAAAGTTGCATCGGCTTAATGCTTCAATTAGTGTCAAAGATGAACTTCAACTGGTTAATGAAGGGTAAAACAGTCACTAAATGTTTACATTTCACAGTACATGCCATTCACCAACCTTTCATTCACTCTTCGGCCTTTAAACTGCACAGCCAAAGGATAAAACTCTACCAAAAACCACCTTTTCCACATCTGGGTAGCACAGTGATAGAACTGCCACCTCACTGGTCTTATGGTCCAGGATCAATCCTAACCTCTAGTACTATCTCTATGGACTCCTTAGTTAATGGTCGAGGTCTACAGAACGCTTGGTTAATGGTCGAGGTCTACAGAACGCTTGGTCAATGGTCGAGGTCTACAGAACGCTTGGTTAATGGTCGAGGTCTACAGAACCCTTGGTGAATGGTCGAGGTCTACAGAACCCTTGGTGAATGGTCGAGGTCTACAGAACCCTTGGTTAATGGTCGAGGTCTGCAGAACGCTTGGTTAATGGTCGAGGTCTACAGAACCCTTGGTTAATGGTCGAGGTCTACAGAACCCTTGGTTAATGGTCGAGGTCTACAGAACCCTTGGTGAATGGTCGAGGTCTACAGAACCCTTGGTTAATGGTCGAGGTCTACAGAACGCTTGGTTAATGGTCGAGGTCTACAGAACCCTTGGTGAATGGTCGAGGTCTACAGAACGCTTGGTGAATGGTCGAGGTCTGCAGAACCCTTGGTGAATGGTCGAGGTCTACAGAACGCTTGGTTAATGGTCGAGGTCTACAGAACCCTTGGTGAATGGTCGAGGTCTGCAGAACCCTTGGTGAATGGTCGAGGTCTACAGAACGCTTGGTGAATGGTAGGGTTCCATGGTGTAAAAAAGGTTAGGAACACCTGAAGTAGTATTTGCATATTCTCTCTGACTGTGCTGCTGTTTCAAAGATTCAAAATACATTTATTATCAAAGTATGTATGCAGTGTACAACCCTGAGATTGGTCTTCCCCACAGACAGCCACGGAACAAAGAGAACCATGGAACCCATTCAAAGAAAAGCACCAACCGCACCCCCCCAACACCCCGCGCAAAAATAAACAAATTGCTAAAATGGCAAAAAAAAAAGTGAAAAACACTGAATGAGAAACACCAGCCCACAAAGTCAGCAAAAGAGGCCAGGCATATTCAGTTCCGTTCAGTCCAGTTCAATCAAGCCACAAGAGGGTTGTTTTTCAATATGCCACCTTAAATTGTCCCTAGTATGTAGGTGAGTGAAAGTTGATGGGTGTTACGTTTTGTTACTCCAAAACATAAAACTAACTGGAAGAAAAGCAAAGGAGTCCAAAATATGAATCTCAACTTTATTTGTACTTTAAGGAAGACACACATTTATCACCTGGTAGCATCATGGCATATGCAGTTCGCGTATTTTTACATATAACCTGTAATTATTTTTTAAACAAATAAACAATGCTTACAGAGACAATATATTTACAATATTACTAAAATATTTCTGAAATATTAAATATACAACACTCCTCCCTGCTTAGCTCCAAAATCTAATTCGATAGAGAAGGCATCCAAACTATAGACTCAGCATGCTATATAATACAACTACTTATACAAGGACATCTGCAGCATAGTACATTTTAAATTGTCCCACTCAGGCTTAAAAGTGTAATCACTGTGGAGGTGTTCTTACTCTTGTGGGATAACAGCTTTCTTAACAAGCTTAGATCACTCTGCTTGTGGCAGTGGAGCAATCTCATGATCTGGGGCCTCCCCTGGGTGGCTGTAGGAGTTTACACTGGGACTGCGGGAAGTGGCCCTGACAGCTCTGGACACCTTTCTTCTGGATGTGTTGGCATCATGAACAATAGAAGCTTCAATGAACGATGTGGAGCATAATATGCATAGTTTGCTTCGTCGAGCACCTCCGCCCCGTCTGCCACAACAGACAGGATCTCCCGGTTGCCAACCACTTCAACTCTGCTTCACATTCCCATTCGGATATGTCCATACATAGCCTCCTCTACTGCCATGAACTCAGGTTGGAGGAGCAACACCTCCTATACCATCTGGGTAGTCTCTAGCCCCTTGGTAATTTCTGGTAATTCCCTCCCCCTCCCTTCCCCCATCCCTCTTTCACTCTGCCCCCTCCCCCAGCTGCCTATCACCTCCCTCATGGTTCTGCCTCCTTCCACTACCTATTGTGCTTTCCCCTATTCCTTCTTCACCTTTCCTGCCTATCCCCTCCCCCACCCCTTTATCTTTCCCCTTACTGGTTTTTCACCTGGAACCTACCAGCCTTCTCCTTCCCACCCTCCCCCCACCTTCTTTATAGGGCCTCTGCCCCTTCCCTCTTCAGTCCTGATGAAGGGTTCCGGCCCGAAACGTTGACTGATCATTTCCACAGATGCTGCCCGACCTGCTGAGTTCCTCCAGCGTGTTTTGAGTGTTGCTTTGACCCCAGCATCTTCAGATTATTTTGTGTTTATAATGTGCATAATGTCTGATGTCACCATTTCCTTGACCTTTTGGAAAGCCACCTCACACTGCTTTGTCCATTTCCATTTCTTTCTGATCTGTAGTGATGAGTTCAAGGTGTGAAGTGCAGAGGCTATTTTTGGCAGGAACCTGTTATAGTAGTTGACAAGTCCTAAAAACGACCGCATTGGTGACATGTCTCTTGGCCTTGGGTCATCCAGCACTGCTTGAATTTTCTCAGCACTGTTGTTTAATCTTTGTGCACCAGTGGTGTGACCACAGTGAGTGGTGTTTGGTTTAAAGAGTTCACACTTGTTGTCCTGTGCTCTGAGCCTGTGATCTTCTAATCTTTTTAACACTATTTTGGGATTTTGGAATGTTTTTGTCATTCTTAACAGTAACAATGAATGGTATAAAGAACAGGACAAGCTTTACAAAACTTGGGCATGGCATTTCGTTTAGCACTATTTTACCCTTGATATGTCTGAGTTACCAATGCCATCCTTAAACACTGCTCTGGCATCATCCAGTACCTTTCTTAATTCACTTTCGGTTGACCCTATTACAGGGGATGGAATGGGGCATGTAAATGGTAGATCGATCTCCAATCAAGTTGCAGTTGTCTCAGCCAATCACAGCCCCACAATGCTGACCCTACTGTTTTTACCACATATAATCCCAATGTGGCATGTTGGTTGTTGTACTTCATTGTTACAAATGTTTAGTTTTTGGTATCTTACCAGAAAGCATTCAATAACGCTCCATACTGAAGCACAACTTGCATTTAAAAGAGCAGTTGAAAAGGCTGTATCAATGGAAACAGCAGACACAGATGCAAGTAAGTTGCAGTCAGGAATAAAAGTGAGCGTGAATAAAATTGCAACATCTAAACAGAAACCTGTTTGGCTAAACAAATTGAACTACCATTGTGGCAAGGGCTCATATACACCAGACCAGTGCAGATTTAAAGGTGAAATTTGCAGAAAATGCAACACATACAAAGAGCACGTTGCTCAGAAAAGAGAAAAAGATAAAAAGTGAAGTTGCAGATTCACAAAGAGCACTAATCTGCAAGCTGTTGATGAAAAGTCTGGTAATGATGAGAATGACGCAGATCTGAGTAGCCTTGAAATTTACGATGTGCAATCTATCAATAGACAAGCAATATGGCTTATGTTAGAAGTGCACAGCAAATTAATTAAAATGGAATTGGACACTAGCTCAGCTGTTTCAGCTATTCCACAAAATGAGTTTGAACAACATTTCCAAGGTACTGAAATGAAGTCTGCAGATATCCAACTAAGAGCATATTCTAGAGAAGAGGGATCAAACAAGCTTCACAAACTCAGCAAAATTGACACTCACTTCTCATTGGCTATTTCATTTGCTTCAAAATACTGCTCAATTTGCTCAGTATACGGAATCTACTTATCTGTTGTGCAATCAAACATGTCACTCTTTCTGATGTAGCCAGCCAGCCATTTCTGCTCTTTTTTCGTTTAAAATTATTATCACCCAGTGCTCACTGTTTATGACCCATGAGTTTGTCCATTTTCTGCCATGTTTTTCAACTTGACCATCTTCTCTTTCTTTCCCTTCTGAAGAAACACGTGCTACGCTGCTTTTTTTTAACTCGATTGTTTCTCATCGCACTTAATTTTAACCCAAACGCCTCACTACACTTCAACAGGTAGGTAGTCATCTCGGGTTCATTTTAAAGATATCCCATCACCACTCTTATGTGCTGTAACTCCAATATATAAAACTAATTGAAAGAGAGACAAGAGAGAGCAGAATGGACTCTAAGTTAGTTTTTACCTTAAGCAAGACACATGCTTATCACGTGGTGGTGTCATGATGTATCCAATTCATATAATTTTACATATACCTCGTAATTAATTATCTAAACAAATAAAGAATGCTTACCCAAATATTACTGAAATATTAAATACATAATGTCATGTGTGAAGCCAAGCAGAGCTGCAGAACAGATGATGCTAATGAGAGAGATAACGAAAGACAATGGAGAAACATTCAAAATGCTAATAAGAGAGAAGAGAGAGATTAACGAGAAAGCGACACAATTCAGATGTTGGCATCTGCCACAGACCGTTTGCTTTGAAACTGAACTGTTTGAAGTTTGATGGACAGGTGATACCCCATCAGAGGGATAAAAATAGCGGGTTTGCTAAGGCACGACACACACGCCACGAGACCCTGGAAAGAGCAGTGTGCCCCACGTTGGTGGGAGTTTGGAGGACTGGTTCGCGGGAATCGGTCAGAGGCTCACAGGGTGTAAAGGTACAATCAGTGGGAACCTGGTGTGTGTCCGCCCTTGCCTGGGTGCCCGATTCACCACGGAAGAACGATCGCATCCGGAACGGAGGGGTCACAGTCGGTGACTACGGCTGCACTAGACTGAACTGAACTCTGCTTCACCTTAAGACTGATCATTTTACCCCTAGGTTGCGATAGAGCTTGGTTGATTCCTATTACCCTATTTCTGTGTATATGTGTATACTATTATTGCTAACCTGTTACATTTATATCCTTTCGGTTAGTGTACTGTATTACTTATTTCTTTAATAAAACTTTATTAGTTCCTAGTAATCACAGACTCCAACGAGTGTTCCATTTCTGCTGGTTTGGCAACCCAGTTACGGGGTACGTAATAATAACAATGGAAATGTGGAGAATGTCAATCTGAAAATCTGCCATGTCTTTGGCAGAAGGAAAAGTTCAACCCAGAGGCTTGGTTTTTGTCAATGATTGATGATCTGAAGTGAGATCTCAGGTCTTGATTGATGATCTGAAGTGAGATCTCACCTGATGACTTGCCCTCATCAGATGAGTCCCAACTGAAGGAGGGTCACCAATTTCAACCTTCCACATTCTATACCGATATATCTAGAGTGGTTGGAGCTGCAGGTATGATTTCTTACTTTAGCCAGGTTCATCACAACCTGATCCACGGTTTCCGGAGAAGAATGTCCTCTCTCTGTTGCCACACGAAACCTTTTCAGTTTTCTCTAGTAGTAATAGAAAGGAAGAAAATGGCACAGGAAAAGGCTTACAGAGGGAAGATTATGTTTAGGACGAGGCTGGTGTCAGAGGGGATACAGAGCTCTATAAATTTGAGTGAGATTCCAGAAATTATGCGTTTAGCGTTTCAAGACCTTCAAGGGGCTGAAGAAAAAGGATGAGCAAAGCAAGTCCTTTTGCAAGTATACTGCTGGCAGCAAATGATTGAAGTATCCACAGCAGAGCTCAGTGATGACAAAGGTTCAACCAAGGAGGAGAGAAAGTAAAGGAAAAGATAATAAAAATCTAAAGATTGTTAGAGAACAGAGTGCTGTCCCACAGGGAACTGATGAGCAGAGGACCTCAACTTTTTAAAGGAAAATTGGATAAATATTTGAAGAAGATGAAATATTGTCAGCCTACACAAAACATCAGGTCAGCGGGATTAGTTTTGAATTACACCAACACAGAGCTGGCCCAGACACAATTGCTTCCTTCTACTTGGAAGCTGTGATGGTTTAAAGAAGAAAATATATTTGTATTGTTTCTTTCACAAGATGTCCCACAGCATTTTACAGCCTTTTGAAATGTGGTTATGCTTACAAATTGAGAAAGTGCAGTAGTCAGCTTGGCCACAGCAGGGTCCAGCAAAAGCAATGATTCGAGTTAACACTTAGTCTTTGTTTTAGTATTCACTTTGATGTAGAAGATGGCTATCTTGCCGGTCCAGTCCATATTGACTTGCTTTGCTGTCTCATCTCTTTTGAAGATAACTGAGGAATGACTGAGACCTTGGGCACTCTCCGGTGCTTCTTCAAAGGAACATTGACAAGATAGCTGAGGCCACAGCTTACTGCCCCATTCTGATAGTACAACATACCCTCTGTACTGCTTTGGAGAGCCATAGTTATATCAAGCTTAGGTTCTCAGATGAGGCTTTGAACTACAGGAACAAGAGTACAACTATTGATCTGAATTTTGTTTGTAGCTTTTTGATTGCTAAGCAGCAGCAGGGGGAACCTTGGCCCTTAATAACTTTCCATAGCCTCCCTCCCTTAGTGAAACCAGAAAATAGTAGGATCATCACTTAATCTTAGTTTAAGGTTCGCATCCTACAAGCAGGCAACTTGTGAATGGCTGCTCAGAAACGCCTGGGGCAATGGGACTGCTGAGGGGAAAGAGCTTAATGTGTAGCAGCAAGCCTTGTTAATGTAGTCATTCTGGCACATCTGATACTATAAGGTCAAATTGCCCTGAATACTTTTCAAAATACATATTTTTTATTAATCTGAGTGTTGCAGCTAGGGATGGGCATAAATGCCAGTCTTGTGAGCAACAGCCAGAGTCTAAGAAAGAATAGAGTAAAAAGTGCCTCGGACCCTGTGACGTCAGATGTGCCGCAATCATCGTTCTAACCTGTGGGCGACTGTGATCCACGTTAAGCTTTCACATTGTTCCAGGTGATTCTGAGCCTCCATCCACAAGTCTCCAGCTTGTTGGATTTGGCTTTGGTCTTACTCTGTCCTTCGCTCACCGGCAAATGGAAGTCAATGTGAAGATGGTGGTAAGCCCTTGTTTGAACTACTGCAGTCCTTCAGATGAATATGCTTACGCAGAACTGTTTGGAAGGGAGTTCCTGATTCAGACCCAGCAACAGTATTTCCAAAACAGGAACAACTTGGAGGAGAGCCTGCACCCACTCTACTTAACCTTCTTAGAGATAATGCTTGCAGGTTGGGAGCTGTTGCCAGAATAGTCCAGGCAAGTAACTGCAGTATGGCATAACAAAGCTGGAGGATGGTTAATTCTCACCACAGATGTGATGCAAGCTCAAAAGAAGCTGTGCAAGAGCAAAGGAGGGAATGTTTGAATGGAAGTCACGCTGTTTCAGCGATGTTTGAGTTATCACTTCACTCTGTAGCAGCTGTGCTACCGGGAGGGAAGCCAGTATTGAGTATGAAATACATTCTTTGATAAAAAAAAAAGAAAGCAGTGATCTCAGAGTAGTTTATTTCACAGAGCATTAAAGGCTCCAACCAAATGATGATCATCTCTGTTTGACTATCTGCCTGTGTGTGAATCAACAGTTACATTACTGTAGTGATGGAAGTAGATTGTGCGTAGTGTATTGAAGGTGCTTTTGACAGGGCATCATTTTAAGATAGTGTCTTAGAGCTACAGAGCACTACAACATAGAAACAGGCCCTTAGGCCCAATTAGTCCTTGCCATACTATTAATCTGTCTATGCTCATCGTCCTGTCATTCATGTACCTATCAACATTTCACTTGAATGTTGAAATTGAACCTGCATCTACCACTTCTACTGGCAGCTCAATCCACACTCTCACCACACTCTGAGTGAGGAAGGTCCCCCTCATGCTCCCCTTAAATATTTCACCTTTTCACCTTAACCTATGACTACTCTCATCCAACCTCAGTGGAAAAATCCTGGTTGTATTTACTCTATCTCTACCCCTCATAATTTTATATATACCTCTATCAAATCTCCCCTCATTCTCCTATGCTCTAGGGAATAACCTAATCAACCTAATGAATTCTAACCTAATCAACCTCTCCCTATAACTTGGGTCCTCAACTCCTGGCGACATCCTTGGAAATTTTCTTTGCACTCTTTTAATCTTATTGATGTCTTTCATGTAGGCAGGTGACCAGAACTGCACACAACTCCTCAACTTAGGCATCACCAGTGTCTTATACAACTTCAGTGCAACTCCCCAACTCTTGTACTCAATCCTTTGATTTGTGAAGGCTGATGTCCCTTCATAAATCAAAAAGAGGTAGACATTTTAAAGGGGATTTGAGGACACAAAATACGGTCTACCTCCATCACCAATGTGTTGATTCACACGCAACTGATAATTCAAGCAGTGAATTTCATCATTTGTTGAGGCCTTTATAACGCCTTACAAAATAAAATACTTTGATAGGTCAAGATCATTATTTTTCATCAAAGAATCCTTTCCATTCTCAATACTGCCTTCCCTGCCAATATATAGTGTGCTTGGTGCCTAGAATGTGCTGCTTGTTAAATATGATAGAGGTTTTAGGGTGTTTTCTGGAGTTAGGTTATAGAAAATATTAATTTCACCAGCAACCAATCTTCAGATTTGAACGTGGATTGCAGATTAAACTCAAAATGCAGCTCAGAGCAACTAGACCTCAGATGCTTGCATGTGCAGGAATCAGCACAGTCAGTGTAGATTAACATTCATTTTGGGTTTTTTGGAGTGTTTGGTGAAAAGAAGCAGCTGTTTGAAAACTATAAGTAATTCAAAGGAAGCATTATAGATACATTGTAACTATAGAATTGTCCTGCAGTTACCTTTGATCTATAGCGTATAAAAATGCCATGTAATATTGGGTCGAGCAGGCCTCTTCTTCCAGGAGTGTCTTGAATTATGATGCCTGCTGCTCGTTTTTGTCGAATAAACATTTTTATATCCACTACCTTCAACGTCTTTCAGGTGCCTTTTTTCATGTCACAACAGAGGAATTAGTTACAATCACTATGTTTAAAATGCATTTAAAAAGACACTTAAATAGGGAAGACACTGAAGGATAATGTCCTAATAGGATTAGTCTAGGTGGACGGAAAAGTCAGCATAGATGTGTTGGGTTGAAGACTGATTTCCATGCTGTACAACTCCATAACTCCATGAGAGCTGTGTTAGGTCATGCATAGATTGTGAATAGAATCAATGAAATCCAATGAGCTGTAACAGATTGGGACCGACCAATTTGTACACACGTCGGGATGCTGTCAGAAGCTGTTCACATCTGGATGTTACCAAAGTAAATTAATTGCTTAAACGTGGTGAGGAAATAACAACAGGAAAGAGAGGTAAGTATGAAACATAGACAAAAGAAAGAAAAGCAAAATCTACAAATATGCGAAACTGGAATAAATACAGTTAATGCCACATTTTCAGGAAATTATTCAGCAGTGGCAAAAGTCAAAAGAAGTTTATGGTTCAAGTGCAAAATCTTTCCATCACAGTCAAGGTAATTGAGAATGGAAATATATGGAGGTAGTTGACATAGATGGGTGAAAGGAAGATTGACAGGAAGCTACAAGAGGTCACAGTATTGGTATGGACATTGCTATCAAACACATACACACAACATTAACTTTAGCTGATTGTGGAAAACATCCAAAATTATTTCAGCAGGCTTTAATTCAGATGAAAATCCAGGGAGTAGCAAAAGGGTATCTAAATCCTATATTGCACATTCTAACATTCCCTTCAAAGTTCCTTGATAGAACTGAGTGAAGAATGGAGATTAGGCATGCTTCTGCCATTATTATGTTTACATTTTCAGACCATTTGTCCCAATATATAAAGCCAACTGCTGATGGATAAGTGTTAATGTTGTATTTCTCCACTTTTAATTTTAGAAATATGTTAATGTGAATGCACAACTTTACATGCAAATTTTAAACGTTATTTATCTGCTGTGGATGCAACTGAGCTAGAGGGGAGAGAAAACTGAAGGCAAATTTATTGATGAAATGAAAATGATATGCAGGCAAATCTGTCTGTTGGATCACAGTATCACTGAAACTGTTCTGTTTTATTTTCCTTTGCTGCATGTTCCTGACTGATTTTGTTTTTTTTTGTAACATGTCATTATGCTTCTAACTACAACTTAAAAAAACATGAAAATTGTGGGCAAAAAACAATACTAAAATCTGCTAGAATGCCAATTTAAAAAGGCCTTCATGTAGCCCATCACAGCCTTAGTGATGTGAGGCTGTTAGTCATCAGGGTTAAGAAGTCTGTCGTTCAAAGTCTAATCCCCCTTAATCTTTAGGAGGTGGAAAAATACACCATCATTTATCGACCTCTGTCAGTCAGTCATTTCAGTTTTAAATACTTTTATTTGCCTAGCAGTTACCCATTAACTGAACTACTATAAGAGGATAAGGAAGAATATCAACTCATTTCAATCATTTATGTATAAACAATAGACAATAGGTGCAGGAGTAGGCCATTGGGCCCTTCGAGCCAGCACTGCCATTCACTGTGGTCATGGCTGATCATCCACAATCAGTACCCCGTTCCTGCCTTCTCCCCATATCCCTTGACTCCGCTATCTTTAAGAGTTCTATCTAACTCTCTTGAAAGCATCCAGAGAATTGGCCTCCAGTGCCTTCTGAGGCAGAGCATTCCACAGATCTACAACTCTCTGTGTAAATAAGTTTTTCCTCAACTCCTTTCTAAATAGCCTACCCCTTATTCTTAAACTGTAGCCTCTGGTTCAGGACTCCTCCAACATCGGGAACATTTTTCCTGCCTCTAGCATGTCCAATCCCTTAATATTCTTCTATGTTTCAATCAGATCCCCGCTTATCCTTCTAAATTCCAGTTTATACAAGCCCAGTCACTCCAATCTTTCAACATACGACAGACCCGCCATCCCGGGAATTAACCTCGTGAACCTGCGCTGCACTCCCTCAATAGCAAGAATGTCCTTCCTCAAATTTGGAGACCAAAACTGCACACAATACTCCAGGTGTGGTCTCACCAGGGCCCTGTACAACTGCAGAACAATACATACAACAGATATATAACAATAAATACAACAGGTATGTATTGGTTGCTTCCACTGAATGAGAAAGTACCCAAGTAGAGTGCAAAAAGACAATGTTACTGGTCTGATATCCAGATCTCCGAGCCTTATGCACTGAGGACTAAAGATTCCACATAAGTAATCAGGGAATTGGAATGGTGAAATACACTCAGTGACCACTTTATTAGATACCTGTATACACCTATTCGTTAATGGAAGTACCCAGTCAACCAATTATGTGGCAGCAATTCAATGCATAAAAACATATGTGGTCAAGAGGTTTGGTTGTTGTTCAGACCAAACATCAGAATGAGGAAGAAATGTGATAAGTGACTTTGACTGTGGAATGATTGTTGGCGCCAGACAGGGTGGTTTGAGTATCTCAGAAACTGCCGGTCTTCTGGGATTTTCATGCATGGCAGTCTCTAGATTCAGGCCCAGGACATATCAGTGCGACAGAGCTCAGGTTCTAGTGTGAGGAACGACCCATTGTTTGGACAATTTAAATGCCCATCAGATAGATTGAAAAGGCTGGGTCAAGTCAAGTCAAGTCACTTGTTATTTTCATTTCGACCATAACTGCTGGTACAGTACACAGTAAAAACGAGACAATGATTTCAGGACCATGGTACTACATGAAACAATACAAAATCTACACTGAACTACATAAAACAACACAAAAACTACACTAGTCTACAGACCTACCCAGGACTGCATAAAATGCACAAAACAGTGCAGGCATTACAATAAATAATAAACAAGACTATAGGCACAGTAGAGGGCAGTAGGTTGGTGTCAGTCCAGGCTCTGGGTATTGAGGAGTCTGATAGCTCGGGGGAAGAAACTGTTACATAGTCTGGTCGTGAGAGCCCGAATACTTCAGTGCCTTTTGCCAGATGGCAGGAGGTTGAAGAGTTTGTATGAGGGGTGCATGGGGTCCTTCATAATGCTGTTTGCTTTACGGATGCAGCGTGTGGTGTATATGTCTGTAATAGCAGGAAGAGAGACCCCGGTGATCTTCTCAGCTGACCTCACTATCCGCTGCAGGGCCTTGCGATCCGAGACGGTGCAATTCCCGAAACAGGCAGTGATGCAGCTGCTCAGGATGCTCTCAGTACAACCTCTGTAGAATGTTGTGAGGATGGGGGGGTGGTGGGAGATGGACTTTTCTCAGCCTTCGCAGAAGGTAGAGACGTTGCTGGGCTTTCTTTGCTATAGAGCTGGCGTTGAGGGACCAGGTGTTGAGACAAGAGGTGAGGGTTGGGCTGGTTCTGTTGTTACTCGGCTCTGTGCTGAACTGAGGCTGAGGCTGTAGTCTGCTCTGATGCTCCAGGCTTCGTGTCTGTGGATTCACTTTTGTTCTGGATGCCATTTGCTTACTTCTATAGTTTGCACGATTTGCTTTTTTTTCCTCTCTGCACATTGGGTGTTTGAGGTCTTTTTTTATGGGTTCTTTGTTGTGTGGCTGCCTGTAAGGAGACAAATCTCAAGGTTGTATAATGTATAAATACTTCGATAATAAATGTACTTTGAACGTTGGACTTTAAACTTTGAATGCTCAACATGTCCAGCCTTGAAGTGGATGGGCTACAGCAGCAGAAGACCATGAACATACACTTAGTGGCCACTTTATTAGGCACAGGAAGTATCTAGCAGAGTAGCTACTGAATGTATGTCTCAATTGTCATTAATCCATATCTGGTTTGGCCTATTTGTTGCTGCAGATCCATTTATGTGACAGACTCCTGATTAGTTAGTTTAATAAGGGATACACAGTAAATACTGATCTTACCTACATCCAAGAAATGAATAAAGTAAATCACTGTTGGTTTGAACAGGTAGGGTTAATGAACATTGACTTTAGAAAATGATGTACTCAATCAGCACTTAAACTGGGTTGAATAAAGTCACCGGAGAGAAGTACTGGTAGATATCAAGCAGTCTCTTTATTTGACAAAATGAGACATAGCAGGCATCATAATTGAAACCCATAAGACCGTAAGACATAGGAACAGAATTAGGCTATTCAGCCCATTAAGTCCGCTCTACCAGATCATCATGGCTGATCACGGATCCCATTCAACCCCATACACCTGCCCCGACCAATCAGGAAGCTATCAACTTCCGCTTTAAATATACCCACGGAATTGGCCTCAACCACAGTCTGTGGCAGAGCATTCCACAGATTCACCATTCTTTGGCTAAAAAAATTCCTCCTTACTTCTGTTTTAAATGGTCACCCGTCAATTTTGAGGCTGTGCCCTCTAGTTCTGGATACCCCCACCAAAGAAAACATCCTCTCCACATCAACCTTATCTATTCCTTTCAACATTCAGTAGGTTTCAATGAGATCCCCACGCGTTCTCTAGATTCCAAGTGCAGCCTGACTTGTGTCTTATAAAGGCTCAACATTATCTCCTTGCTTTTATGTTCTATTCCCCTTGAAATAAATGCCAACATTGCATTTGCCTTCTTTAGCACAGACTCAACCTGTGACCTAACCTTCTGGGAGTCTTGCACGAGGACTCCGAAGTCCCTTTGCACCTTTCAGAGCAAGAGGTCTTCCTGACCCAACGCTACGTGGCATTTTATGTGCAAAAGGTCAAAGGACAATTCCATATTTATGGTGCATATGCAATATTTTCTTTGAACTACACACAAACTTCACACTTCCAGTTTCGCATCCACACCACAGACATCTGAATAAATTTTAATCAGCATTGTCTGGTCTTCCAGTTAACTGTGGTTTGCAGTTCTTAGGCACCCGCTGTGCAGAGCTGCATCTTAGATTTAATCCATGGTTCATATTCGCATCTGAAGACTGGCGGCTGAAGTTATCTGCTATATGTGCTAACCCCAAAAAAATGCTCCAACAAATAAAGATAATCACTGTTGGCTCCAGTTGGTAGGGTTAATGAACATTGACTTTAGAAAATAATGCACACTTTCACCACCTACACTGGATTTCTGCATGCCTCCAATAAATGGATCTGAGGTTCCCAATGCCATTCAATATTCCTTCTTCACCTTGAGGGGTCATGGACCAGAGATTCCAAGTGAGCCTTCACATCCTTTATGGAAAAAGACAACGTGCCAAGTAAGTAGCTATGTAACACACATCAAAGTTGCTGGTGAACGCAGCAGGCCAGGCAGCATCTCTACGAAGAGGTACAGTCGACATTTCGGGCTGAGACCCTTCGTTAGGACTAACTGAAGGAAGAGTGAGTAAGAGATTTGAAAGTGGGAGGGGGAGGGGGAGATCCAAAATGATAGGAGAAGACAGGAGGGGGAGGGATGGAGCCAAGAGCTGGACAGGTGATTGGCAAAAGGGATATGAGAGGATCATGGGACAGGAGGCCCAGGGAGAAAGAAAAGGGGGAGGGGGGGAAACCCAGAGGATGGGCAAGGGGTATAGTGAGGGGGACAGAGGGAGAAAAAGGAAAGAGAGAAAAAGAATGTGTGTATATAAATAAATAATGGATGGGGTACGAGGGGGAGGTGGGGCATTAGCGGAAGTTTGAGAAGTCAATGTTCATGCCATCAGTTTGGAGGCTACCCAGACGGAATATAAGGTGTTGTTCCTCCAACCTGAGTGTGGCTTCATCTTTACAGCAGAGGAGGCCATGGACAGACATATCAGAATGGGAATGGGACGTGGAATTAAAATAGCTATGTTGTCCTTTTCCAGGAAGGACATGAAGGCAACTGTTTCTGCTGATGATTTATTTTGGTAACAGCTAGTTGCTTGCATTTGGAGCCAACAAATTAGTTCCTCTGAACTGAGGATGCTGGTTCACAAATCCTGCTGGTAGATTTGAAAAATTTTGCAGCCTCAACATTGCTAGTATCTCTCCGGTGCTTTGAGGTGTGTGTTACAGGTGAGTCCATGCCTCAAGACCTTGAGGTCAAGCTTTTCAGCTAATATTTTCCTCAGAGAGTCAAAGATTATGCTGGCAAACTAAAGGCAATGATGAATTTCAGCACTGATGTCTGCTTTGCTGATGGGCTCGCGTGAGGTTCAGGAAGTGGTCCCACACAAAGTGCACAGTGTGACAGCACAGTGGCACTGCCAATAGAGCACTGCATCACAGTGCTGGAAATTGCCTCCATTCCTGGCCCTCAGTACTGACTATGTGGAGTTGGCATGTTTTCCCTGAGATGGCATGCATTTTCCTCCGGGTCCATCAGTTTTGTTCCCCACATCCCAAAGATGGGGTCAGTTAAAATCACCATGTGTGTCTGTCACTGTCATTCTCACTGGCAGTAACTCTGTATGTGTAGCTCTTTTTCACTGAATTTCTCTCTCTCACTGTCTGCTTTGAGTGTATATGTGTGTGTGTGTGTGTGTGTGTGTCTTTTTCATTCTCTGTTTTTTGTCTCACGATCTCACTCTCAACATTTGTCTCTGTTTCCTTCATCTTTGCCTCATGACATTATTTTCTCTCCTCTCAATTTCTCTCACTGTCTGTCTCTTTTTGTCCTCAGTATCTCTCCCACTCTTCCATGCAGTCAGTCTTTGCTTTGTAAGTACTCCTTTGTTGAACTGACTCTGGGGCCTGTACACTTTACTGGGCAATGATACTAAGTTTATACTCCTTATCTGATTCAGAGGATCAAGATTTTACACCAAGCCAACTATTTAAATACTAAGGCATATCAGCATGATCCTGTCCAAAAAGGCAAGTGTTTTATCAACAGTATTTGATGGCATTTGGATTTCGAAGCCTTGGAGCCTTGGCAGCTGAAAACAGTGGAGTGAGGAAAGCTGGGAAAGTGCAAATGGCAAAATTGGAAGATCTTAATGGGTTCTTCAATTGGAGAAGACTAGAGAAGGGGAGGGAGACACAGAATAACTTTGAAATCAAGGATAACTGTGTTAAGGTGAAGATTTTGCCATGCCTGGAGTCAATTATCTCATTGACCATGAGGACAATGACTGGACTTGGTGTGAGTTGGTTGGTGGATAGTGTTTTAACCCATTTCCCACACTGTTCTAGCCTTTTTTACAATGGCATCCACTGAATGCAAACTTCACCCTTCAACAAATATATTGAAATTAGTGCAGGAAACCACAATAATTTATTCTGACATCTTCAATATTTCCTTAGAGACCTATAGAAGTTCTATAAAAAATGGCACTGTTAACACTATAAACCACTTTTTTATTGCTTTAACCATCTCATTACAGAGGGACCTCTCATCAAGTGAACTCATTTAAATGCTCCTCTTATGTATGAATTATCCAAGTCATTAACCTCCATGATAAATTAAAGATTAAATCAATTAAGCCAACATTGCTAATTGGTACCAAAAAAAAGCAACTGAAGGTTCAAGGTTCAAAGTAAAATCCCCAAGTGTGATCCAAGTGTCCTGACAATACTGAGCCATGAGAAACAGCTGCCTAAACTCAGGAATTATTGTTATACTTAAAGAATAATGATCACCTAATCCAAAGGTGAAGTGACTTTTGATCAATGTAGAGGATGGAATTAGATCTCCAGAGCTATTGTCCCACCTGAGTATTATTGCCTGCGCCAAGTGCTGGCGAAGCAAGAAATAGGAAGATTTTATAACTAAATTCTTGACAACGGAGCTGACGCAGGAGAGAGGGCTTTTGGTACATGGATCATTGGCCTCTCTTTCAGGACTGGCGGAACCTATAAAAGAAAGGTAGGGACTGCAACTAAATTGGCGGGGTATCAGTATCCTTGCAGAGAGGCTCACTAGTGCTAGGGTTTAGACTGGTGTAGCAGGGGCGTAAGAAACAGAACAGTCAGCCAACAGGTGGAGGAATTGAGTTGAAGGTGGAGGCCAAGTCAAGTATGGCTGAGAGGATGGGCAGACTTATGAACTTGGTGTGATTAATGGGCTAAGATATATTTATTTCATTTCAAGGTAGGACTTTGAAGGTAGAAATTTGAAGAGATTTGGCACGTCAACAAATACACTCAAAAACATCTATAGTTGTACCATGGAAAGCATTCTGACAGGCTGCATCACTGTCTGGTATGGAGGGGCTACTGTACAGGACTGAAAGAAGCTGCAGAGGGTTGTAAATCTAGTCAGCTCCATCTTGGGTACTAGCCTACAAAGTACCCAGGACATATTTAGGGAGCGGTGTCTCAGAAAGGCAGCATCCATTATTAAGGACCTCCAGCACCCAGGGCATGCCCTTTTCTCACTGTTACCATCAGGTAGGAGGTACAGAAGCCTGAAGTCATGTACTCAGTGATTCAGGAACAGCTTCTTCCCCTCTGCCATCCCATTCCTAAATGAACACTGAATCCTTGGACAATACCTCACTTTTTTTTAATATACAGTATTTCTGTTTTGCACTTTTTAAATTAATCGATTCAATATCTGTAATTGATTTACTCATTTATTTATTATTTTATTTTATTTATTATTTTTTTCTCTCTCTGCTAGATATATGTATTGCATTGAACTGCTGCTGCTAAGTTAACAAATTTCCCATCACATGCCACTAATAATAAACCTGATTCTGTTCCTATGTCTTAAGGTTTTATTGAGGGAATCAAAGGTTACATGGAGAAGGCAGGAGAATGGGGTTGAGAGGGATGATAATTCCACCATGATGGAATCATGGAGCAGATCCAGTAGGCCAGATAGCTTAACTCTGCTCTTATGTCTTAAGAACTCATGACCAAAAATGCAGTTTAGATTGGAAACATGATTGGCATAGACATTGTGGGCTGAAGGGCCTGTTCCATGCTGTCCCATTCTATGCTCTCTGTTTCCATGTGGAGTCTACGGGTCAGTGGCTAGTAATGAACACTCTTAGATGTTGTATTCATTTGCTTTGGATTTTTTTGATAGGAGATTTTGGATGTTCCGTTGTAAAATTAGTGAACAAACTCCGAATCAGGGCACCATCTAATGTGAGAACTAAATGTACAATAATAATGATGGAGTGGGGGAAAGGGATTCACATTTTACATTCGTTCTCTAATGCCAAATATCCTTCAGCTCAGAGAGCATAAAAAACGAAGCTTTGCTTCAAATTTGCTCCACTATAAACTTCTGATTGTTAATTTTGCATTGTGCGAGGAACATTATTTCAAGACGGGATGACTGGCATTAATCCATTTCATATTTACATTTTTTGCATTGAATCGCTGATTGAATTTTGATGTTCACTGCTTCTTGCTATCTCACGCTTTGTGGCGATGTATTTGCAGTCCTGTCCATCTCGCCACCGGGGTGTCAGCTGCTCAAACACAATCACATTTTCCGATTGAAAATGTAATTATGAAGTAGATTGATAGCAACTGTCCTAGCTTCCAGTCTCTCTCACTGCCTTAAAGAGACATGAGAGAATGTGCTTGGAGACACAGTTGCAGTCAATGTGCAAAGTTGAGTAAAACCAGCAGACATCCAGCATTATTATACGTCCAGATATTCTCCTTGGTCCTGTTCTATCTCAGGGTAATATTTCTCACCTCATTCATTACAGCTACATAGAGCTGCAGCCTTGCAATGCCAGAAACATGGATTCAATCCTGAACAAAACTGCTGTAACTGAGAGAAATATTGGAGAGTGCTACAGATATATCAGAGAGACTTACTACAAGTGGTGATCAAAATATCAGACAGAGTTACAGTGAATAGTGAGGAATGTATCAAATGGAGAGAGAAAAATGGAAACTGTTGGCCTAACATAAGTCATAGGTAAAAATCTAAAAGCAATTATAAAGGAAGTGGTAACAGGACACTGAGAAAAGAATAATAGGATTGAGCGGAGTCAACAGAAAATTATGAAAGAGAAATCAATTTTGACAAATCTGTGTGGAGTTTGCACTTTATCCCTGTGACCACATGTTCTTTATTTCCCACATCCCAAAGATGTTAGGTTAATTGTCCACTGTAATTTGTCCCTAGTGTGTAGTGTTGTGTATTTAATATTTCACTAATATTTGAGTTACTGTGTGTGTGTGTGTGTGTGTGTGTGCGTGTATCTATATATATAGATATACCAATATACAGTATATTTATATAGATACACACACACACACACACACACACTACTATAGTATATATAACATTACTACTACACATAGTTCGATTAAGCATTCTTGTTTGTTCAAATAATTAAAATACGTGAATTGCATACATCATCACGCTGTTACGTAATACGTGCGTGCCTTGCTTAAAGTAAACACAAAGTTAGACCCGCATTCCTGGACTCCCGTGTCTACTTTTGAATTAATGTTCTGAAGTTACAAAGCATAACATGCAGGTGAATGGTAGAATGAGTGTGTATGCGGGTGGGGTGGGGGAGAGTTGTAGAAAATTTTTAAAAGTAATAAATGGACAGTTGAAAGTTTCTGCGGACTCGTTGGGTTGTAGGTGTGTTTCCATGCTGTATCGCCCTGTGACTTCATGAGCCACAGAGGTTTCTTAACATATTCTGCATAACTTCCAACCAGACCAACCTACAAAGTTCGTTTTCTCAAAATATGAAGCATTGTATTGTAGTGAATAGTGATGGATATGTCAGAGAGAGTGATAATGAATAGTAAATAGTGAGGAATATGTCAGAGAAAGTTACATGAACAATGAGGGATGTATTCGAGACAGTTGTAATGGATAGTGTGGGATATATCAGAGAGAGAGTGTGTGATGTGGGATACATTGCAGTTCTTGTGAATAGTAACAGATACAGTATATCTGAGAAGGATATAATCAACTATAATGAGCATCAGGGAGAGACTGCAACTGAGGGAAATATTACAGTAAATCTTGGGTAATATGTCATGGACTCTTACCACAAGTGGTGATGGAAATATCAGACAGAGTTTCTGCAAGTAGTGAGGGATATATCAAAGGGAGAGAGAAAAATGGAAACTGTTGCTCTAACTTAAGTCATGGGTAAAATCCAATTATAAAGGAAGTGGGAACAGGAATCTGAGAAAACAATAATAGCATTGAGCAGAACCAAAAGGAACTTATGAAATGGAAATAAAGTTCAACAAATCTGTCAGAGATTGTTTGAGGTTACAACTAACAGGAAAGGTATAGAATTGAAAAATAGAGGACTAATAAGATGTTTTTCAGAAGGTCTTTGGTACTGGAGTTAACATATTGGCATAGTTGAAGATTAACTCACTGTCAGGTAATGGAAACCAGATAGAAACTAATCTCTTTATGGTTCTCAAGATGTAATGAGCAGTGTGCCATAGGGATCAGCACTGGGGACTCAACCTTTTATAATTCATATGAATGACTTTGACAAATACACCAAAGGTATCATTGCTTCATTTACTGATGACATAAATATAGCCAGAAAATTAAATTGTAAAGTGAATATGTGTTGTTCGTCCATCGTACGTCGATGAGGACCTCGACACCATTTATTGATGGTGTCGAGACTAGCGCGTGACTTGGATTTAAGTGAGGGAGAGTTGCGCAGCGTCAGCCTCACTCTCTCTTCCCAATTCCCATCTGGATCCGGTGGCAAGACAGAGTCTAGACGGCTGGAGATGGGACTAGGCGCAGTGGATGACCAGGACGTCTTCTGTGTCTTGTCCTGCTCTACATGTTCCACGACACTTGCAGAGACCGCCTTCTTGACTGTTGGACCTTCCATTGGTCTCATCTGCTCAATCCGCCGGAGTCTGTCTTCACATGCTGGGATAGACAACTCCCTATCTCACCGAGGGTTTGAGACCCGTCAGCTACCCTCACCTGGTTTAGCCAGCTTGTCAAAGCCGTTGCCCGGGGTGTGGCCGCTGTCGCATGCAAACAGCTACGGGGAGCCACAGGTGAGAGCTGAGTGCCAGCTGGGGACCAAAGGTGAACTAACCGCCTTGAAAAGGACGCGACATGTTACCCCACCAGAGGTGCTACCCCTCCCTGACACCCCATCCACCCCAAGTGAATATAAAGAGGCTACCAAAGGATATAGTTTGGTTCTATAAATAGATAAATAGATAAAGGCGTGACAAATGGAACATGATGTGGGAAAGTGTGAAAGTGCCCATTGTGGTAGTGTTAGATCCATGGGTTATGACTGAAGAAAAAAATGGCCACAGTCGCTTAGCACTTTCATGCAAGGGTGTTTATTAGGTGTGCCAAAATCAAACTTGCAAAAATTAGCAAAAATAGCAAAAAGAAAGCTGCCAATATTTACAAAAAGATATCTACCAGAAGACACAAGAACTATTTTTGTCCAGTGTGAACTCTGATCTCTCTCTCCTCCTGAGAGTGATGAGCCCAATTTATTAGGCACTCGGACATACCATCTTTAATCACCCACAAAGCTAACATGAGACGATACATGAATTCAGAATATGATGCACCTCATGTTGTAGTTACAATCAATTTGCAAAATAAACAGCAATATTCACCTTAAATACAGTATACAAACAAAATATACACATTTACACATCCCTATTACTAAAGAAATGGAATATTTCACCGTGTGCGGTGGGAAAGGCACAATAAAACCGACCCTTAAGCCACATTATTAGAATGTACTGAAGGAAAACATGAAGTGCATTGAAGTGAGTACATTCACCTCAACAACAGCGGAACGACAAGGCTGTGTGTGAGTGTGTGTGTGTGTGTGTGTGTGTGTGTAAGGAGTACGTTTACCAAGTGCTCTCCATCACAGGAAGGAAGTAGAAAAATGAAGCATAATTAAAACACGAGCAAGTCTGCGGATGCTGGAAATCCAAGGCAGCACACACAAAAGATGCTGAAGGAACTCAGCAGGTCTGGCACCACGTATGGAAAAGAATAAACAGTCGACGTTTTGGGCTGAGACCCCTCATCACAGATTTCTTTCTTTCACTATCTAGTTTCATTTATGTGTAATTTATACTCCTGGTGTTGTCTAAACCTGGCAATGCTGCTGCAAGCATGTTTTCATTGTCTCTGTACCCCTCCATAGTTGGGAATATAACAATAAATTTGACCTGTATTGGTTTGAAATTGCAGAGCTTTGGGATGCTGGGAGATCTGGGTGATAACAAACTCAGGGCATGCCAAGTACATGTACGTACCATGTACATATAAAGATTGTTGCATTAAATAGTGAAGGATGCATTGGGGATTGATACAATGAATAGCAGGGAAAACATGAGAGTCCTGACGAAGGGTCTCGGCCCGAAACGTCGACTGTACCTCTTCCTAGAGATGCTGCCTGGCCTGCTGCGTTCACCAGCAACTTTTATCTGTGTTGCATACATGAGAGATCATGGCAGTGAATTGTTAGGAATTTATCAGAAATCATTTGCAGGCAGAAATAAGTTTTATCACTTCTCTGTTGAGGAGTGTGAGGCAAATCAATGTTACATTGAAGAGTTCTGGGTTCACAGTAGAGCTTCATCTGATATATCAAAGAATGTTAGAGCAGGAGATGTTAGTTATATCTGAGTGGGATAGGGAGGTATATAGATGTGGAGACGATCAGAGTGTTATCACCTAGTCTGTGTGATACTTCAGAGTGTTAAAGAGATATGCTTGGGTATACCAACGTTACACTGAGGTGTGGCGTATATCGGAGTATCACAGTCAGGGCTGTAGGGTCTATCAAAGTGTTGCAATGAGGCAAAAGGAGTACAGACATCAGATCATGAATGAGAGAGGTTGTCTACCATAGTGTAAGGAGATCAATTAGAGATGAGGGTTATGCTGCAGTACAGGATTTTAAGGTCTATTGTTGTCAGAATGAATGGCTGCAGGGCCTATTACAGGAACGCCAATGTAGTTTTGTACTGTTTTCTTGTTTTGGACTTTCAATTTGATACGTCCTCAAGAGGGAATGTATAACAGACATGCAAAGGAGAAACTGAAAGGGAAAAGGATAATTCTCTTCCATTTTTGGTTGCCCACTCAGACCTCTATATCAGTTCCTGTCCTTTGTGGCCAGAACCGTAAACAAGTTGAAAATAAAATGAAGGTCTGATTGAATCCATCTGCTGCACCTGGTGGCAATGTTTAATCCTAATTGAAGGAAATGAGAGGCTGCAGAGCTCTCCAAGCAGAGTAATGGGAGATGACACTGGTGGTATCAGCAGCAAGCCAGTGATGGGCCCTGCTTTTAAATCAAAACTCTTCACTGTAATTCCCCTGCACAATCCTTTCAAATCAACAAGGGAAGAAAATATGGAAAAGGTGAGAAAGTCCCAAATGAAGAAACCAACATTGCTCTTGTTTAAATGAATACCCCTGTGAAGGATTTAAAGATACTAAATAAGTTGCAAACGTTATCATTGTTGTAGTTGCCCCATCGTAACAGAGTTCTCTGGCTTTTCCCAAGTTTGGGGAAATCAAGGAATAGAGGGTGTAAGCCTAAACGTCTTGTTTAAGACAGTGCTGGTGAAGCCCCAAGACTAATTATCTGTGGCAAACAAAACAAAGAGTACAGCTGGATACTTTACTATAACACTTATTCTGCTAAAGCTTCCGGTAAACAATCACCACAAACAATGGAGAGGCGAGCAGAGGCAAGGCAGATTCGAGGCCCATCCACCAAAACCAAGGGCAAGGAAAGACACGAGCTTCCATCAATCTAAACACCACGTTGATTTGGGAAGGTTGGCTACGGGTCGAAATGCGGCAACAGCGTCCAGGCCCAGAGCGAAGCAAAGTGACAGCGCCCGGGTCTTAGAGCGAGGAACAATCCGATGTTTGGACGATTTAGACGCGGGGCTAAGATTGAAAAGGCAGGAGATCGGGACCAGGTGCGAGGGTCGAACCAGTTCAGCTCACTGCTCCGTGATGTTTACTCGGATCTGCGCTGAACTGAGGCTGCAGTCTGCTCCAGGCTTCGTGTCTGTGGATTCACTTTTGTTCTGAATGCTACTTGCTGACTTTTATTGTTTGCACAGTTTGTTTTTTTTTCTCTCTGTACATTGGGTGTTCGGTGGGTGTTTGACATTCTTTTCTAATGGGTTCTTTTGGGTTTCTTTATTCTGTGTCTGCCTGTTAGGAAACAAATCTCAAGGTTGTACAATATATACATACTTTGATAATAAAAGTACTTTGAACTTTGAGCTTTGGAGATTTAAGGGACAACCTTTTTATTTCCCCACACAGAGGGTGGAACAAGTATGGAATAAGGAACCAGAGGAAATGTTCAAGGCTGGATGATACCAATTTTTAAAAGATAGTCAGATAGGTACATGAATAGGAAAGGTTTAGAAGGACATGCTGACCATCAAGCACTTATTTTCACACCAAGTCTCCCCACTTTCATATCAACTTGGAATAATTTACTATGCACCATTAACCTATTAATCCACACATTTTTGGGATGTGGAGGGAACCCACATGGTGACAGGGAGAACATTCACCCAGGGAGCACAGAGAGTCAGGATTGAACCCAAATCACTGGAACAGTGAGGGAACAGATCGACAGACTGAGCCATGGCGCCATCTCCATTGTGAGTGGCTTCTGGAATTTGGCAGTGTGGAGCATGGGCTTTATGTTCAAGTTCAATTTAAAATTCAAGTTCAGGTTCAACTTATCGCCATTCAACCGTACACATGTATACCACCAAATGAAACAATGTTCCTCCAGACCACAGTGCAAAACACACTACATATAACACATTAAGTAATATTACCACTGGTAAATTAACAAATAATAAGGTGCATTTATGAGACAAGTTAAAAAGTAAACAGCATAATGCTACTGGAGCTTCATATGTGATGAGACTTGGGTAGTAGCAGAGAGTTCAGTAGTTTTTTGGCTTGGGCGAAGAAGCTGTTTCCCATCATAACAGTTCTTGTTCTAATGCTATGGTACCTCCTGCCTGATGATAGGGGGTCAAAGAGATTGTTGGACAGAAGGGAGGGATCACTTACAATGCACAGTGCTCCTGATCAATATCTCTGATGAGTTGAAGAGAGACCCCAATGATCCTGTCAGCAGTACTCATAATCCTTTGTAGGGACTTGCAGTCCGATGCCTTGGAATTCCCACACCAGACAGTGCACTCTCAGTGGTGCTCCTGTAAAAATTGGGTGGGGAGGGGAGAAGACTCACTTGTCCCAGTCTCTGCAGGAAGTGGAGATCCTGCTGTGCTTTCTTGACCAAAGAGAGGATGTTGAGCGACCAAGTGTTATCATCTGTTATGTGCACTCCCAAAACCAACTCTGTCCTTGGAGAAGCCATACATATGTACAGTCAGCATGCGCCATCCTAAAGTCCGCAATCATCTCTTCGGTCTTGTCCACATTGAGACTAAGTTCTTATGCTTCCACCATTCTACCAGCTGCTCGACCTGCTCCCTGTATGCTGACTCGTTGTCCTTGTCGATGAGGCCAACCACTGTTGTATCGTCAGCGAACTCGATGAATTGGTTTGAACTGGATCTAGCAGTGCATTCATGCATCTGCAGCATGAACAGCAGTGGGTTGAGCACGCTGCCCCGGGGAGCGCTGGAGCTCAACATTATGGAGCTGGAAATTATTCTGCCAGCGCGGACTGACTGTGGCCTTTCAGTCAAGAAGTCCAAGATCCAGTTACAGAATGAGGAGTTGAAACCCAACAAGGACAGTTTACCCACCAGCTTCCGAGGGCTGATTGTATTAAATGCCAAGCTGAATAGCATCTTGACATATGAGGCGCCATTTTGCAGGTGGAACGGAATGGATGGGAGGTTGATATAGAGCCAAAGTCAGGGTAACAGAGGGGGATTTCAGTGTTTGAGGAACTTACTCACAGGGAGAGGTGAGGATAAGAGATTTTAATACATATTAAACTGGAATTTAAAAATTGAGAGTTTTCGGTCAGCAAGGAGAAAATGTTTGTTGAGCATATAGGAGAACAGTGTATGATCAGCTTAAGTATACATATTTCCATAGACGAGGAGCAAAGTGCTGCAAACCAATCTTGTTTTAGTGCTGTCAAAAGCTGTTGAATTTATAAAATCGTGCCCGTGTTGAAAGTGTTCAGAGCTGCAGGGCTGTGTGTTTACAGAGAGCTGCACTTACCTTGATGCCTACCTTGTTATTTTGGTTGATTCTGATGAATATGTAAGCCCAGCTCAGGCTTCAAATCCTATAGCAAGCTCCTGAAGATAAAATTTCTTTAAAAGGATTTATTTGTTTATTGGTTCCCTGTCAGCTCCAATACAAGTTTCCCTTCTATCAAACTATATTAGCTCTAAGAGGCAAGCTCTCTTGACACAGTGTCACTGACAGCTTCTGCCCTACCCCAAGAGCCTGTCCCCTTTTCAATGATATACTTCCCTTTCTTCTCAAGCCCAGCCAGTCTTTTCTGCTAAAATTTCTGAAATAAATCAGAAGCTATATAAACTTCTTCAGCCATAAAGTTACACAATTCACTTCATTGCAGGTTACAACAACCTATAGCATTCTCTGTGCATCCTCCGTCACGGAGAATGACAGCTTTAGTGTCATGAATGTGTCCCACCCTCACATAGCTTTCAAGGTGACTTTCCACTCTGACTTGCAGAGAAAGGATGTGCCTGGGTCGATGAGGTGCCCAGCCAATCGAGCAGCTGCCTCACAGCACAAGAGAACTGGATTCAGTCAGTATGTTCTCCCTAGGACTGCATGGACTTTCTCAGCATTGCTCTGGTTGTCTCCCACAGCCCAAAGAATTGTGATCTGTTAGGTTATTTGGGCACGGTCGATTGACCCTAGTGTGCCCTGAAGAAGCAGAGTCTCCAGGGACTTGATAGGAATGTGGAGACGGTAAAATGTATTAAGGTAAGAATGGGGGTTTGATGGGAGGCATGAATTCACCAGGCTAAAGTGCCTGTTTGTATGCTGTATCTCTCTGTGATTCTATGGCTTTATACCTCTAGTTCCCTAATATGCAAATAAACAATACTGCCTCAGAAAGTCAACAATATTTTTAGAAAGCGAAACAGAGCTAGCATTTCATGTCAAAGATTTGGGTTATCACTTACTTCTGACCTGATACACTAACTCTGTTTCTCTTTACATACTTTCTGTCTTATCTGCTGAGTGCTTCCAGCATTTTCTATTATTTCTAACATCTGGACTTTCCGATTTTCCTGTATATTTTCTTCTATGGAAGCACCAAATCCTCTCGGATTGCATATGCTCAAATCAAAGGGAACGTCTATTTTCTCTGAGAAACTAGAGATGGTCCCCAAGTACAGGTCTGTCCACATCAGGACAATAAGGAGCTGGAATTGGAGGGAAATTCCAAAGAAGTTCTGCTTACCCAGCCAGCAATCCTTTGAAAATCAGTGACGTGCGAAGGCCAGAATTGGAGACCTGTTGAGATCTCAGAGGATTGTAGGTCTGGAGAAGGCAACAAAAGTAGAGAAAAGTGAGGACTAAGAAAGGAGGGATTGGAATTGAAGCCAAACACTTGGTTCAAGAAATGGGTTTTGCAGATCTTTTGAAAGTGTGGAGAGAATCATGGAAAGAGTATGTTTGAGAAGATAAACTAATATAGCAGATCCCAAGTTGTGGATGGATCTGTGATTAGTGCAAAGATAGAAGGAGTGACTAAAGAGTAAAAGGCAAAATTCTGAGGAATTGAGAGGAGCTATAGGACTGACTAACATATTGTTCAGCATTGAACTTATGGTATGTTCATCCATTATAAATATATTATAAACATTATAGCAAATATAGTCAGGAGTTTGTCAAGGTTATTTCCAAGTACGAACTCATTCATCTGTAATCTTACTTCCATCATAAGGTCTGCAACCAGGAAACTCAATGTTGTTCAGTCCCATTCACAACTCCTCAGAAAATGGAGCACACAAGGACCGGCCAACATTCAATTTCAAGGGCTAGTAAGTGGCAAGTAAGATTTGCAGCACAACTGCACATGATAACAATCTAAAACAGGAGAGATTGACAGTAATATAGCTAAGTGCCACCTCCACCAATATCCCGAGGGTCACCACTCAGCAGAAACTTAATTGGGCATGTCTCAGAAACCCAGTTGTTGTTAGAACAGGTCAGAGGTTAGATAACCTTCAGACTGTGACTTGCCTTGAGGCCATTATGCTCAAAGCACAAATCGACAATATACCCAAACGCTATTGTGTTCCAACAACACTCAACACAATATGATAGAGTTAAGGACAGAGCAGCACACTCCATTCGGACTTCCTGCACCAACAACATGCAACATTAATTTATACAGCTATTAATTACTCACCAACAGCACCTCAAAAGCCTGACTAGAAGGAGAAAAAAACAGCAGGAGAATATGAGAATAATCCACACATGTTATTCTGACCTAGGAAAAATAGCCAGTTTCTTATCATAGTTAGTTTAAAATCTTTGAACTCTATGGGAATACCTTTACTAGGAGAACAGCATAAGTTCAAGGAAATGGCACATCATCATCTTCTCAAGGGAAAATAGGGATAAGTAATAAATACTGGTTTTGTTTATGATATCCACATTCTCTAACTGAACATAGAACATAGAAATCTGAGTATATTACAGGCCTTTTGGCCCACAATGTTGTGTCGACCATGTAACCTACCCTAGAGACTGCCTAGAATTTCCCTACCATAAAGTCCTCTATTTTTCTAAGCTCCATGTACCGATCTGAATCTCTTAAAAGACCCTGTTGTATCCACCTCTACCACCGTTGCTGGCAGTGCATTCCACACACCCACCACTCTGTGTGAAAAATTTACCTCTGACATCCCCCTTGTACCTACTTCCAAGCACCATAAAACTATGCTCCCTCATGTTAGTCATTTCAACCCTGGGAAAAAGCCTTTGGCTATCCCAACAATCAATGCCTCTCATCATCCTATACACTTCGATTTGGTCACCACTTATGCTCCATCAGTCCAAGGAGAAAAGGCCAAGTTCACTCAACCTGTTCTCATAAGGCATGCACTCCAATCCAGGCAACATCCTTGTAAATCTCCTCTGCACTCTCTCTATAGTATCCACATGCTTTCTGTAGTGAGGTGACCAGAAATGAACACAGTACTCCAAGTGAGGTCTAACGAAGTTCTTATGTAGCTTTAAAATTACGTCATGGCTCTTAAACTCAACCCCACAGTTGATGAAGGCCATCACACCATATGCCATCTTAACAACACCGTCAACCTGCACAGCAGCTTTGAGTATTCTGTGGACACAGACCGCAAGATCTCACTGATCCTCCAACTGCCAAGAGTCTGACCATTAATATTATATTCTGTCTTAAAATTTGACCTATCGAAATGGATCACTTCACACTTATCTGTGTTGAAGTCCATTTGCCACTTCTCAGCCCAGTTCTGCATCCTATCGATGCCCTGGTGTAATCTCTGACAGCCCTCTAGACTATCCCCCAACTTTTGTTTCATCAGCAAACTTACTAACTCACCCTTCTACTTCCTCATCCAGGTCATATAAAAATAACAAAGAGGAGGGGTCCCTGAACAGATCCCTGTGGAGCACCACTGATTGCTGTCCTCCATGCAGAATACGAACCATAGCTGGGGTGCCTAAGACTTCTGCACAGTAGTGTAGTAATTGTATGTATTGCAC
The DNA here is from genome assembly GCF_963921235.1 of Mobula hypostoma. NCBI lineage: Eukaryota > Metazoa > Chordata > Chondrichthyes > Myliobatiformes > Myliobatidae > Mobula > Mobula hypostoma. The sequence continues at coordinate 28,404,742 of NC_086121.1, read as the reverse complement.
TGCAGTGCTGCACAAAAAAAAAGAAATTTCATGACACCTGAGTGATAATAAACCTGATTCTGATAGACGTTGCTGTTGCAGACTGGGAGTGGGAAAGGGGCAGGGAGAAGGGAATCACGGCTGGGAAAAGAGGAAAGGAGAGGGGAGGGCATGGGATGCCATTCTGTAATGGTAAATAAACCGATTGTTTGGAATCAAGTGACATTTTCTGGTGTCTCAGGGCTGGGTGTGTCTGCACTCGCATCATCCTTTTCTGCCATCTGTCCTGCACCCCTCTCACGCCAAACATCCTTTGTTCCCACCAGATTTACAAACTTGCTCTCTGCTCCACGTTGACAAACGCAGTGCTGTGCAAAATTCTTAGGCACCATGGATATATATGTGTCTAAGACTTTGCGTAGTACTGTAAATCTCCGTTAACCACCAAAAATTATTTTAGCTTAATAAGAACTGGCAACTCAGAATGGCTGAGCCCCGCAGATGTAATTTTCCTGTGTAAAAGATGGTCAAAATGAAACGTACTTGACTGCAGCAAACACTGATTTAGATTCCTACAAATAAGTTACACCTTTACAGACAAGTTAATGTAGGCTGTCACAGGCACTGCCATGTGTGGGAGCTGAACCGTATCAATTCATAATCACAGGTTCCAGCAATGTTTGCTGTACACATTACCTCAGAACGCCTCAATGTCAGACCCCACATGGTGCACTGAAAAATGAGTACAATATAAATGTATTTATGCTTCTTGCTTTGTGCTGCAGGCGGTTATCTCCATAAGAATCAAAACCAGTTATGCATGTTTGAAAAATGGAAAGAGAACAGATTTAAGATGAGGCAGGGGTATTGCAAGGACCTGGTGCAAGAGAAGGCTGTGTGAAGTTGATCTCTTGATACTTTCCTGCTGACCTTCTTAAACATGAGCTCATCCAAAACTCTCCTCCCTCTATCCTAACTCTTAAGTACCATCATCTACTTTCTTTGTGCTCACTAGCCCTCATCGATCAGACCACTCTTGGGGTACTGTGAGCAGTTTTAGGCTTCTTGTCTAAGAAAAGATGTGCTGGCATTAGAGAGAATCCAGGTGAGGTTCGTGAGAATGATTCCCGGAATGAAAGGATGAACTATGAGGAGTACTTGCTGGCTCTGGGTCTGCACTCATTGGAGTTTAGAAGCATGGTGGGGGGTGGGGGCGGAATGATCTCATTGAAACCTATTGAATATTGCAAGGCCTGTTCAATATGGACATGGAAAGGATGTCTCCTGTAGTGGGGGAGTCTAGGACCAGAGGACATAGCCTCAAAATAGAAGGATGCCCTATCAGAACGGAAATGAGGAAGAATTTCTTTAGCCAGAGGGGCGGTGAATCTGTGGAATTCATTGCCACAGATGGCTGTGGATGACAAGTCATTGCATGTATTTGGAGCAGAGGTTGATAGGTTCTTGATCAGTCAGGGCATCAAAGGGTATAAGGAGAAAACAGAACAATGGGGTTGAGAGGGAAAATAAATCAGCCATGATGGAATAGCAGGGCAGACTCGATGGGCCCAATGGCCCAATTCTGCGCCCATGTCTTTGGTCTAATTGGCTCATAAGCATTTGTACAATATTAAAATTCTCATCCTTCTTTCCAACCCCTTCCATGACCTTCCCACCCGGGTGTTCAACTTCAATTCTCATGAGCTCCCTTATTTGAATTGCTTCACCGACGACACTCTTGACTTTAGGTGACAAACCTCTCGAATTAGTTTATTTAGCTCTCCACTGAGAAATTAACTCTTGTCTAAGGCCCAACCACCATCTTTAACATTGCCTCGTGAAGATCGTTCCAGCTGAGTGATAATCCTGTTGTGGATGTGTTTAAGGTGTTCCGTGTTGCTTAAGGGACTACAAATCTGAAATTGGATTACATCCATTTTAATGTGTTAAATGCATACATGGTTTGACTTATTAATAAATTTGGGGCGGGGGGCTGCAAAAATTTACCCTTGCAGTTTCGGTCTCCTTTCCGAGCCCTGCTGGTAAATAAGATGGTGGCTCCAGTACAGAGGTTTTGCTCAGTTGCTTTCCTCATCAGGTTCCCTATTCAAGCCCTTTGGATTCAAAGGCTCTTTTTTTTATGCCCCTATGGGAACCTGCTGCTGTACCTGGGTACAGACCATGCACACTGATGAAAATTGGATATTTACTCAGCAAATCTGTATAGTGCCCACTGAAGCCATAAAATCTCTTCCATAGCAACCACATCATGTTCAGCATCTCTCAAAGTACTGGTGCTCTGCAACCATAGTGGGTGTCAGTGCTCGTGCAAAAATACAAGAAAGGGTTTCAAAGGTTTCAAAGCTGCATTTAGTGTCAGAGAAATGTATACAATATGCATCCTGAAATTCTTTTTCTTCGCAACCATCAACAAATACAGAGGAGTGCCCCAAAGAATAAATGACACTTAAATGCTAGAACCCCAAAGTCCCCCCAGCTCCCCCTCCCACTCATAAGCAGCAGCAAAAAAACCCATCGGCACCCCCCACTGAGCACTCAAGCATGCAGCAAAGCGTCAATAAAGACACAGGCTTGCAGTACCCCAAAGACTACTCATTCACCCGGTAATTCGACATACCACAGGCGCGCTCTCTCTCTCTCTCTCTCTCTCTTTCTCTCTCTCTCTCTCTCTCTCTCTCTCTCTCTCTCTCTCTCTCTCTCTCTATTAAGGGAAAAAGAGGTGTCTCCGTTTCACAGCGAGAGGGGAGACATAACAAACAACTCACTGACTTACAATGTTAAAAGTCCGTTGCATTGCTTTTTCTGAGCTCTGTGTCCAAAGAACTCGGGTCTCTGGGCACACAGCCAGAGATCTTCCATCAACCACGACACACCAATTTCCTGCAGAGGCACCGACCTCAAGTCCGTCCGCCTCCAGAGCCACGAAATCCTGAAACTCCAAAGGCGAGCCAAGCTTCTAGGCCGCGTCCTTGGTACATCGAATAATGGCCAGTCGTGAGACCCTGACAGCGGGTCCCGTTCCCGCAAAGAACCGAAGTCAGCGTGTAACTCCAGGTCAGGGTCTTCAAAAGAACCCTGAAAGGGAAAAATAGAGATATTAAAGATAGAAAGAGAACTGTTTCTGAAGATGCAAACAAAGGAGTCGCCATTAGGCGCCATTGTCTCCTAAGCTCCACCCCTTGTGCGGGAGGGAGGGTGAACTCTTGCCACCTTCTCAGAATCTATTTCTAGGGATGGTGGAGGCCTCTGAAAACTTTCCGCACTTTGCTTTGCCTGAGGATGAATGCATCTTGGTCGCTGACAGGAAACATGGCATCCATCCTGAGGCAAAGATTGGCTGCATGACAGAAGAACAGATACCCATGCCATTGATGAAAAGGTTATCAAGCCCAAATACAGCTAACGGCACCCTGCATTTATGGGAAGCCAGCAATGTTAGCAAAGACCAATGTTCAGTGTACCCCGTGCTCCTCACTAAAGTTCAGATGGATGAGTTCAGCACTCTCCCAATAGCACATCTACCTCACTGTTTCAGGAGTGAGCACAGACAGGAAGGTGCGGCAGAGATCCTGTAGTGTGTAACTTAAAAGTGTTCTTAAATAAGCGACTTAATGAGGGTCACCAGGTCCATGTTAGAAAGGGAAGTCCAGGCAAGAGAGGGAGTCCTTCTTGCATCGTGCCACATATATGCATGTGCAAAAGGTTGGTTTGCAGTGCAGCAGGCTATCAAGAAGGCAAATGGAATGTTGGCCTTCATTGCTAGAGGGATTGAATTTAAGAGCAGTGAGGTTATGCTGCAACTGTACAGGGTACTGGTGAGGCTGCACCTGGAGTACTGTCTGCAGTTCTGGTCTCCTTACTTGAGGAAGGATATGTTGGCTTTGGAGGCGGTTCACCTGGTTGATTCCAGAGATGAAGGGGTTAACTATGATGAGAGATTGAAATCGCCTGGGACTGTACTCACTGGAATTCAGAAGAATGAGCAATCTTATAGAGACATATAAAATTAGGAAAGGAACAGATAAGATAGAGGCAGGAAAGTTGTTTCCACTGGAAGGTGAGACCAGAACTAGGGGACTTAGCCTCAAGATTTGGAGGTGTAGATTTAGGATGGAGATGAGGAGGAACTGTTTTTCCCAGAGAGTGGTGAATCTATGGAATTCTTGCCCAATGAAACAGTGGAGGCTACCTCAGTAAATATATTTAATTAAGGTTGGATAGATTTTGCATAGTAGGGGAATTAAGGGTTCTGGGGAAAAGGCAGGTAGGTGGAGATGAGTCCATGGCCAGATCAGCCATGATCTTATTGAATGGTGGAGCAGGCTCCATGGGCCAGATGGCCTACTCCTGCTCCTATTTTTTATCTTCTTATATTGTGAGGAAAGCCCTGAAAAAGCAGAGTGTGTGAAGTTATTGTTTGTTTAATAAGAGACTGTCTGTGGGAGTAGAGTCTTGAATAATGTACTTGACCCATTCTATGACAATCCCATCCATGATCAATGGCTGACAATGGTGTGGTTATGAATGCCTCATGGAATCTGTATGCAAACGGCTACATGGTGTGAAGAGTGTTTACTGGAAACTGCAGCACACTTTGTGGTCTTGGAAAAACCTGTAAGGACATTAATCAGGTTAGTCACTGCCTCCAATGTACCCCTCCAGGTAGGCAGATGGAACATACCAACACAATATTTGCCTCCTGGAACAGAAAATAAAAGTGAAAGAGCTAAGTTGCACACAAGAGTCCAACCCATGCCATTAACAGCAGAGCTGATGGTTGTACTCATTGATAATGTCACCCAGGGCACTCATCATGCCTGGTACTTGGGGCAGAGCCATCCGTGCTTGGAAGTACATTGTCCAATTTCTGCACTGCTAGGGCATCAGCAGAGTAAAAAACACAAACTTTTTAAAATGAGCCAAAGTTACATTTTATGCAGAACTTATGCATAAAGAATAAGCATGAACAGATATCATCTCATCCAATTTCTAGGTCAAGTTGTTGTTAAATGAATCATTAGCCAAAGGACAAGGGATTGACAGTCTTAGATTGCTGTTCCTACGTTAACCAGAATATGTGAATAATATTTTCCTAATGCAACATCCCAATATGCGAATCGAATTCTAATCATGCTCCAACCTACTTGCTTGGGAAACAGTAATTGCTGATCCAGGCCAAAGAGAAAACCGCACTCCATAAACAATTCATGCAACATGTACCTCAGGCTGAACACAGAGGATTACTGCTTGTACAGTACAGTATAAATAGGTACGACACTGCAAGTGCGTGTGTTGTAGCAGACAAGGAGTGGAATCTGCTGGCTCTCAACAAGCATGGAGCTCTTGTGCCAGAGGAGGTTCTGGGCCATCCTGGAAAGCTCCTCAGTAATCCTCAGAACATGTTGCAGCATTCCAGCTGGGCTGAAAACATCAACTGATCACCCTGCTGCTCTCCCCTGCTGTCCGGCTTTATGCCTCGCAGTAGCGCTTGGCCTGGTGGAAAGTCACTAGCTCTCAGTGGCTGAAGCTGCAGCTGGTCCCCGGAAGACAACATTAAGCCTCTCTGGGCCCGAAAGTGTGCCTTCTCAGTATGAGGTTTGTTGACATGCCAGAGCACCGACAGATTTGCAGTGGTCGCTTAGAACATAGAAGATTTTTTAAATACAGGAACAGGCCTTGCAACCCATAATGTTGTGCCAAACTAATTAAGTTATAACACCTGGTGTGGCCTCCTGTACATCGGTGAGACCCGACGTAGATGGGGAGACCACTTCGCCCAGCATCTACGCTCCGTCCGCCAGAGCAAGGGGGATATCCCAGTGGCCACCCACTTTAATTCCACTTTCCATTCCTATTCCGATATGTCCATCAATGGCCTCTTCCACTGACATGATGAGGCCACACTTAGGTTCGAGGAACAGCATCTTATATTCTGTTTGGATAGCCTCCAACCTAATGGCATGAGCATTGATTTCTCTACCTTCCAGTAATGCCCCCCAACTCCCTCCCTCTCCTTCACCATTTCCCATCCCCTTTTCCCTCCGTCACCTTATCTCCTCGCCCGCCCAGCACCTCCCTCTGGTGCTGCCCCCCAACTTTTTGTTTCTTCCATGGCCTTCTGCTTCTTTCACCGATCAGCGTCCTAGCCTAGTGGTTCTCTTTCCCCCCAACCCCACCTTTCAAATCTATTCCTCAGCATTTTTTCTCCAGCCCTGCTGAAGGGCTTTGGCCTGAAACAACTTCTGTACTTTTTTGCATGGATGCTGCCTGGTGTGCTGAGTTCCTCCAGCACTTTGTGGGTGTCGCTCGGATTCCCAGCATCTGCAGATTTCTCATTTGTCGTATCACCTAATCCTTTCTGTCTGTACGTGATCCATATGCCTCCAGTCTCAACAAATGCATATACCTATCTAAGGGCCTTTTAAATGCCCCGATCGTACCTGCCTCCACCACTAGCCCCGGCAGAGCATCCCCCAAGCACCAACCACTCTCAGTGCAGAAAACTTGCCCCGCATATTCCCTTTGAACCTTCCCCTTGTCACCTTAAATGCATCCATTCTAAATTGGGCGTCCCGACCACACTTGGATCATGAGCACCGTTGCCCTGCGAGTGGATGTAAATTCCGGGGCAGTCTCTTAGCAGTCATGGCAATCAGGTGAGGGGCAGACATCTGAAGTACCCGGCAGGCCCCACTGGAACCAGGGATACGACAACAGCCGTCTCAGTCGCCGCACATCGAGACTTTCTCACTCAGTGGCGCCTGCTTTTGCGATGCAGTGGCGGTCGAAACGTTGGCTGCCGTGCGCTGTTTTTGGAGTTGGGTCGAGAAGTGTGTGAGAGGCGTGCCCCCCTCCCCCCCGCCCCAGCCTCCCATTATCGTACTGCAGAGGATGGACTCGGAACTTGCTGGATATTTCCGTGCTCCTTGACATTGCGCACGGACTGCCCAGTGGAACCATCAATGCAACGAGCGTTTCAGTGTCACTGCTGCAAGCTTCTTTAGACTCTGCACCCTTGAAGCCCCCTGTGAGTCCTTTACAGCAGAACTCATGATGACTTTGCCCTTCAGGGGCCTCCAACTTGTGCTCAGATCATGTCCCTGCTCCACTCCACCGCTGTCGTGCAGAGGAAGAAAATGTGAAGCTGCCAACCCTGCAGTGCAGCTCTGTACTGCAGATCTGTTACACTTGCAACCACAGTGCAGCTTCCCTTTGACGGGTGTGTGCGACGGAATCTAGCTATAGCATGAAAGTGAGTCCTCTGAGGTGGCATTGGGGTAATGAACAGCCCTGAGATGGGTAGACGAGAGCTCAGTGTGAGTCCAGTGCTCCTCCTGAGTCAACTGGGAGGGTCATTGGTTAATTATGAAAATTGCTGACTGTACCCTTTAGTGAATATCCAATTTAGCCTCTCCAATTTTTCCTCTTGCAGACAAACTTTTGAAGATAGCTCTTATATCTCATGAAGGGCTGTGGGGGTGGTAATGTTAGTGGGTGGCGGTTCGTCTCTAAACATTGTCATCGTCCTGCACACCTTGCTTTAATAATGCAGCAATCAAAGGTCATGAACTTATCTATTTTAAGGTTCTTCACTCTACATGTGTCAACATTCCACCTACAGAGCTGCAGCCAAAAAAAAACACATCTGACCAAAAATGTACACACAAGCAGTATGAAATATCTGCTGCAGCTATTTCCTGCTCTTGGGACTGGACATTTATCTGCAAAGGTCAGAATTACCACCAGAACAAGGGTATTTTCCTGGTGACCTTGCAGTTTTGTACAAATGACATGACGTTTTGCTATCTTGCTGGCAAGATTTAAGAGTAGAGTTCACAATCTGAATCAGGTTTAATATCACCGGCATATGTCACGACATTTGTTGTCTTTGTGGCAGCAGTACAATGCAATGCATAATAATAGAAAAACGACATGAATTAAATAGGTAAATTAAATAAGTAATTCAAAAATAGAAGAAAAGTAGTAGTGTTATTGTGTTCAATGTCCATTCAGAAATAAGATGGCAGAGGGGAAGAAGCTGTCCCTGAATCACTGAGTGTGTGCCTTCAGGCTTCTGTACTTCCTCCCTGATGGTAGCAATGAGAACAAGGCATGACCTGGGTGATGGGGGTCCTTAATGATGAACGCCAACTTTTTGAGGCATTGCACCTTGAAGATGTCCTGGACACAGAGATATTTTTAATATTATTTCTAAGGTATTAAATATAGATATCTCTCCTCACCCTATTACTGCTATCTTTGGACTACCCAAAATTTCTAGTAATCTTTCCCCTTCAGCCCGTAGAATGATCGCATTTCTTACTTTAATGGCGAAAAGATGTATTTTACAACATTGGAAAGAGCTTAATGCTCCAACTACCTTTTTTTGGTTCTCTCAGACGATTTTATGTTTGAATCTGGAGAAAATTAGAAGTAACCTTTATGATTCTTCATTTAAATTTGAACAGATTTGGGGACCTTTTATTCGATATTTTCATTTAATGTAATATATACCCTTCTTGTTTTTTTTTTCACTGTTTTTAATGGAGGTCGGGATTGAGGACATGATTTTAAGTTTAACTCTGTTTGGTTTCAAGTTAGCCCATTGCTTTGCTTTGCTTTTAGTTAGTTGCACGGTGGGTTTTTTTTTGGGGGTTTTTTTTTTTCTTTTTTTTCCATTGATATATATAAAATTTAGTATACTATTATGTTATCTTGGTTTCTTATGTTTAAATTACATTGTTTGTAGTATTTTTTTTGGTATTGATACCTTCTGGAATTTCATTATATTTTAACATTGTATTAATGTTTATATGGTTTACCTTTTTGTATACTTATTAAAAAAAAAAGATGTCCTGGACACTACGGAGGCTAGTGCCCATGATGGAGCAGACTAAACTCACAACTCTCTGCAGCTTATTTCGATCCTGTGCAGTTGCTCCCCCGCCCATACCAGATGGTGATGCAGCCAGTTAGAAAGCTCTCCACAGCACATCTGTAGAAATTTGCGAGTGCCTTTGGTGACATATCAAATCTTCTCAAACACCTAATGAAATATAACCGCTGTCGTGCTTTCTTTGTAGCTGCTTCGATGTGTTGTGTCCAGGTTAGATCCTCAGAGATAGTGACACCCAGGGATTTGAAATTACTCATTCTTTCCACTTCTGATCCCTCTATGAGGAGTGGTATATGTTCCCTCCTCTTACCCTTTCTGAAGTCCACAATCAGTTTGGTTAGCAATCAAGTTTAACACCAAAGGGATTTGTGACTGGAAAACAGACATGAATTATTATTGTTTGAGAAGTACTGAAGACAACTCCAAAGAATTTGTACTTTCTCCCCATGACGCATTGGTACAGGTTAGTAGGTTAATTGGTCACTGTAAATTGTCCCATGATTAGACTGGGGTTAAATGGGAAACAAAGACTTCTCCTTCTTTCCCGTCCTGATGAAGAGTCTCAGCCCAAAACATAGATCATTTACTCTTTCCCATAGATGCTGCCTGGCCTGCTGAGTTCCTCCAGTATTTTGTGTGTGTTGCTTGAATTTCCAGCATCTGCAGATCTTCTTGTGTTTTTAAATGAAGGACTGCTGGGCGCACAGTTTGAAGGGTCGGAAGGGATTATTCACGCTGTATTTCAGCAAATAAATAAATAAATCTGTAGAAAGTAAGAGCTAATTCTGGGGATTAAACCTCAAATCCCAGGAATAGCCCCTGTTCAAATGGACTAGGTAATTAGACACACACTTTTCCACATCCCCACACTATTTTTTTCAAGCACAGGTCCCAGTCTGAAAGATGCTCTCAGAGTTATTTCTATCACTCATCCAACCAGAAAATGGCTGAGTGAAGGGAGGAAGGGCATCATCTTTTCTGTTTGGAAATGTTGCATCTCTCCAAACTGGCGGCTGATCCCTGCCATAAATTTGGAAGTGTGAGGAATAAGGAAATCTATTCAATGATTGATTGTGGAGCAAGCCTTCAGCGCCATGTAGGTCATTGAAACAAATTGTAAAAATGTCACAATTCTGGAGAATTAACACATCCTCTTCAGCCTGACTGTGACTATGTGTCCATGAAGTGCTTTGATTCATTTTGATTTTACGTTAAAGCCACTTTCTAATTTAAAATTCTTCTTGATAGAAGATTTAATGGAAAGATTTGGTAATCCATTGCTTAATGGGCCGAGTAGCATACGGGTACGTCACGATACCTGCATCCCTTACTTGCTTATACAGCCTTCATGTCTGGATTGGTTAACATTACAAATTGATGATACTATGTACATAATTCCCTGAACTGCTCTAATTATCCAGCGCACAGTAAATAGTAAATACATCATGAAATGGGTCACAGCCTCTGACCAGCAGAGTCGATTTTCCAGATTTCTGAGAAGGGCGTGTCAGTTTACAGGTTACCTTTAACCATCAAATTCACAATTTAAAAACAAGTGGAGAGTTACAGCCAGTTTTGTGTGACAGTTTAGGATTTTACACAACACAGCTGACTATTCTTCACCTTTAACCTCGCATTTCGTTACTCACAAAGTCTGCTGCGTGCCCTGAGCGTGCTGACTATGGGAGGGTAAATGTAGCTGTCGTACAGGGAGACATCAAAAGGAAGGATGTTTCCCTTTCAATGATGTCAGCAAGATGGGAGGGAGGGTGTTGAAGCAATGGTTGGGGCAGATGGGAGGTTAAATCAAGCCAGCCACTGCTTCGAAACCCAGTCGTGTTTATACTTTCAAATGTTTTAGTCAGCTGTGTTGCATGACAATGGGGTCTCTGTATCTTATAAATAATGCATCGGCCTTGGCAGGGAAGGAAAATATAACAAGATTCTATTAATTCACCAGCTTCTGGCACGAGACAGTCAGGCAAAATGCAAATAGGAAGTAAAGTGAAAGAGTTCCATTAAGTCTTCAACCCTCCACATTGCCAGTATGCTGGAGCAGAGAGCTCTACTTTGGTAACTGAGACCCCCATGAATTATACAGAGTCGCTCTGAGGTGCACCCCTGCCAACAAGCCACCAGCTTCAGAGGTATTTTAAGACAAGAAAGTGGCCGTGCTAGTTCAGTGCTGGCAGATTTAAGAGACATGATAGGGAACACGTTTCATCCTGATCTAAGGTTTCCTCTGCTTGTAACAATTGATACCATTTCCATGAATAAATTATTGTTCAAACTGCTTGCCTCATCAGAATGACTGAACATGACTGTCATCCCTTTGTGAGTGCACGGGGCAGCAAAGTGCGTAGCAGGGGCAAGTGGTTGACCTGCTCAGAAGAAGAAAATAAGACTGCAGCACCTCTCACATCTTCCCGAGGGCTCACAGTGTTTTACATTTGGTAAAGAAATATAATCACTGCATAATGTGGGAAACACTAATTTATGCAAAGCAACCTGTCACAAGTAGCAACAGACTAAAGGAACTGTTTTTGTGACTGTCTAAATACAAATCCCCGGTCTTTATTTTCCTCAAAAATTTTCTACAGAATCATACCTTTACCTCAAAAGGCAGACAAAACCTCAGTTTGCAATGGCCATTGTCCACACCACCTTCCTTAATAGTTTCTATGCTCCACCTTCCGCTTCCATCACCTACAGGTTGTCGTTGCCTCTACCAATCACTCCCAGCCTCTGTCAATATCTCCATGCTTCCCTCCCCAACCTGACTCCATCTGCCATCAACCACTCCTCACTTGGATCCACCTATCACTCACCTGCTCTTGTCCCGCCCCTTCCCCTCAGTTATTTCTACCGGCTAACTCTCCTCCTACCATTTCAGTTCAGATGAAGGGTCTTGATCCAAAACGGCGATCTCCACTTCCCTCTGCAGGGGATGTCTGAACTGCTGAGTTCCTCCAGCTGTTCACTTTTTGCTCCCGGTTCCAGCATTTGCCGTTTCTTGTGCGTGCAGAGTTTACTCCCTCAGTGGCGAGGAAGCACATTCAAAGATAAGTTGTAGCTGAGAATTTGAATACTACTAAACTGGTCATCGGGAAGATTTCAGCGACCCTGTGTTTACCACAGATGTAACAGAGACAGAGTGACATAGATTTCAGATCATAGATAAAAGAATTTCAGGAGAATTGAGGTAAAAAAACTCTGTATCACTCTGAGAGTAGTAGATATATGGAACTTGTTATCTGAAAGGGTAATAGAGGCAGAAGCCATTGCCAAATTTAGTGAGGACTACATTGGGCCGTTGAAGGGCCATAATATGTAGAGCAAGGGACCAAGGACTTAAAGTTTGTTTAACCTGAAGTTCACTTTAGGTCTTCATGAACATGATGAGCTACATGGCTTCCTTCCTTGCTGTTAATTGCTATGCTTATACATTGCCCACTAGAAAGTTAGTTTGGAAAACCACGGCCATGATTAGCAATTGAAATGTTAAAATGGGAGTTCGGTAGATCGATGGAAAATAAATCTTTTAGGAGATGTAGACAGAGAGAAATTATGTTAAAAGGCTGCAATCATTTCCTAGAAGGTTTCATTAGAGAAATGCTCATAATGAGTAGGTTATGTTATGAAGGAGAATAAACCATGCTGAGATTACATCTGATCAGATCCAGAGGAGGGAGAAGCAATTTGACTGAAACATATGGGATCCTGAGGGGTGTTGGCATTGAGGATGTGAAGAAGAAGTTATCTGTTATGAAAAGACAGCTTAAATGGTTTGACACAGACTAGATAAGCCAAATGTACAGTGTCTGTACTTCCCTATGACTCTAAAAGATCTAGGACTGGACTGTTGTTTAAAATAATAGTTTGGCTGTTTAAGAGTGAGAGGAAATGAAAATTCTTTTTCTTAAAGGGTCTTGAGACTTTTAAGCCTCTCTGAAAAGGTGGTGGAACCAGAGTCTCCTAATATTTTTAAGGTAAAGGTAGATAGATTCTTGATGAATGGCGTGGTGAAAGGTTATATGGGTAGACAGAGCAGCAGATTGAGGCTACAACCAGGTTAGTTATGGGCTTACGAAATGATGGAGCAGGCTTGATGTTTGTTTTATAATCCTAATTCGCATGTTTGGTTCTGAGGACTGAGCAGCGAATACAGTAAGTAAAGATATCCTGACCAACAAAAAAAAAGCAGAGAACCACAATGGAATTATTTACATCCTTATAACTCTGTGCAAATTCTCTATTTTTATACTTAGCCCCACTACCCAGGATGTGCACTCCTCTCATTGCCACCATTAGGGGGAAAGTAGAGGGGTCTGAAGAAACACACTCAATCTTTTTGGAACAGCTTCTTCCGCTCCGCGTTCAGATTCCTGAACGGTCCGTGAACGTACGACCTCACTATTTTCACTCTCGTTTTGTGTGCACGCACACACCCATATTTTTGCACTACTTATTTAATATTTTATGTATATTTCTTGTTGCAATTTACAATATACAGTGCTTTACCTATGGCGGTACAAATTTCAAATTTCATGACATATATCAGTAATCATGTCTGATTCTGATTCTGATTTTTTTTAATGTTGGCAAATAATTTGAGTGATAGTGAGCTCACAGGTCCTTGTAGAATTAACCTGTGCCAAGCACAGGCTGCTCAAACCCCTTAATTTGGCTGAGGGGCTTGAACAGTCTCTGCTTGGCTCAGGCTATTTTAATGTCTTGGCAACACTTCCTGCAAAGTGTAAAAATCTGCATGAAATTATGATCCTGGCCAGGGCTTCCAACATGGATGCCCAGCAGAGTTCCTACTAGATGGCTTTAAAATGGTATCTTGCCATGGGGAAATTTGCAAATCACCTGCAAAAGGATCACCTTCTGACAGTGGAGTAGACCAGTCCGTGTGACATCCAACATTATTGAGGCGTCCATTCTCCCAAGTGTTCTGGTGTAGAAACAAAATCTCAGCTGGATCACAATTAGCTCCACAACAAACTGTTTATTCCCACAACCGTTGGCCTCCAAAAAGTTCTCCTCATGGGTGTCCATTATTTTCACTGCACTAATTGGAGTAAAATATTTGATTTTCAGTCTAATGCCATACATGGTTTCTGTTTGCATAGACTACTCCAGCTTCAAGTCGGTGCGGCAACTGCTTTGCATGTGACTGCAAGAAACTGCAGAGTTGTGGATAAAACAAATTTTTTCCCCCAGCAGTTTTATATTTACTCTATCAAATTCAGAAGTGTATTGTACATTTGTCAGAACTTAAGACTAATAGAACTGGTCTCCAAACAGCTCACTTGACTTAAATTTTGTACAAAGGGCTCCTTGTATTTACATAATAATAACTTTCCATTCAGTTCTGATGGAGAGCTGGAAACCCATTTTTTTGTAGCTTTATGATGTATTCTCCATAAGTTTATTTATTTAGATAAAGCATGGAAATACTTCGAGCCACACTGCCAGCAATCCCCTGATTTAATTCTAGACTAATCACAGGACAATTTAGAATGACCAATTAACCTACCAATCAGTACGTCTTTGGACTGAGGGAGGAAACCACAGCACCAAGAGGAAACCCCACATGGTCATGGTGAGAACGTACAAACTCCTTACAGGCAGTGGTGGGAATTGAACCCAGATCGCCTGTACTGTAAAGTGTTGTGCTACCGTACTACCCCTTGTTGACATTATGGAGAACTACAGACCAAGGTGGCCTGGAGTCCCTTTAAAATTAGAAAGCCACTTCTTTCCCTTATTCAACACAAAATGATAATCAGCATCTCAAGTGATGTGTCTTCAAGAAAGGCAGGTCAGGGAAAGATGGGGAGATGTTGAAAGGTGACAACTGCCTCACTGCTCCAGCGACCTGGGCTTCATCCTGACTTATAGTGGCATCTGTGTGGAGTCTGCACATTTTCCTTGTGACCACATGGATTTTTCATGGATGCTCGAGTTTCCTTCCACGTGCCAACACCTTGATGGTTAGGAGTCAACTGGCTGTGCTAAATCATCTCTACCGCAAATGGATGGTATAGGACAAAAATGCGGGGCGGGGTGGTAGCAGTTCATGGGCAGGTGAAATGTAGCAGGTTACAGGAAAATGGTTCAATTGTTCCATTTAATATCAGAGAATGTATACAATAGACAACCTGAAATTCTTACTCTTCACAGATGTCCGTGAAACAGAAGAAAACTCCAAAGATGGAATCACATTAGAACCCCAAAGCCCCTCTCCCCTCCCACACACAAGTAGCAGTAAAGCATCAACCCTCCCCCTCCCCTCCCCTCCCCCCACTTGCTCCAGCAGGAAGCATCAGCCTTCCCCCCCCCCCACCACCACCTACCAAGCAATAGCAAGCCCCCAAAGACCATGATCTGTAGTCCACCAAAAACTACTGTCTATAACCCAGTACTTCAACATGCCACAGGCTCTCTCTCTCTCTCTCAGTAAGGAGGGAGAGAGAGGTATCACTCCTTCTGCAGCGATACCACTCTCTCCCTTATTCATGAGAGAAAGAGAGAGCCTGTGGCATGTCAAAGTCAGGAAATGGGATTGATGGGATGCATGTGAGAGCCTGCATAAACTAGGGAAAAAAGTGGTCTTTTGTGCTGTATGGAATATGGGCAAGGTAGAAAATTAAGATATAAATGAGGATCTATGAAGACTGAATTTCTAGCTCTCTCTTTCAGAAGCATTTCCTTGTGACGACTGCATTCACTCAGTTCTTCAGCAATAAGCTGAGACTTCTTAATTGGATGGTATTATTTTTCACTGGTCCTAATGCATTCTGTGTATATATACTTATTAAATTGTTACCTTCTGGGTCAACGCAGTCTGCAAGAACTGATGGATAATCAATGGATAGAGTTGTCTACTAATTACAAAAAGAGCAGGAATTAAATATCAGTTCGCCAGCAAGGTCACAGGCCGGACTTGAGATTGGTATTGGTATGATGGAGCTTTTCTGATGAACTAGATTTGTTCAGGGTTCTATGTAGCCTGATGTGTTTGAACATAGATACTCCATAAAGTAGGATTGACAGTAATTATAAAGCCACTCATTCCTTCTATGTGCCAGCATCTTCATTTTTTTAAGTACAAATAAGCCTTTCAATTCTGTCTCAATAACACTGTCTAACAATGCACACCATAACCAATGTGCAAATTGGCCAGCAACATGTGAGGAGGGACTTGTCGTGAATTGTGGAATGCTGGGCTTGCTCGATAATCTGGGTCATTAATTTCTTGGGAAAAATAAGCCATTTTAACCTCCTCTGTGGATTTCAGACATTGTTACATATGTATGTTAATTGTCCATTAAATTTCCCCAGAAATGTTATCTATTGTTGGATATCACTGCTGTAAATCTCATTGACATACAGTATCTTACTGCGGTGAAGATGATAGATAAATACAAGTACTTACGACAAATAATAGCTTAGCTATTTTATAATGTGGTAATTGTAAATGAATACCAAACAATCTGAAGCAGAAATGTGAGGTTTGCATTCCTTGAGGTTATTAATTATTTTATCGATTTTCTCAAAAAGTCTAATTTTAAGTTCAGAAGTTTGAACTTACTTTTCCTTTTTTCTCCTTTCTTTTACTTTTCTTTCCCCCTTTCATTTTGCTCTGTTTGTTGTGACTCTAATTTATGTTTCTTCGTAATTATTCCTCTATTTAATGTCCTAATGTCAACAGTGAAGGAAAATCATTATATGCCCTTTTCTTTACCAAGGGTCAGATTCCTATTCTCCACCTCGATCACTATCATTTCCCACTTACAATTGTACTGGGGGCAAAATGAGAATAAATAAATGTGTACGCCAAGTGGAACATGTGGGCCAACATGCCAGATGTCTGACTTCTGCAAAGTCTGGGTTAACTGTGTGCAATTTGCTTGAGTGGGTGACTTTCACAAGGTAATCAAGACAGGACTTGCAATGCTCTTGACCTTGACGCAGTTATGGCCCTGCCTTTCCACCAGTATGTTAAGATGAAACAACAAAGATTTGGAAACTAATGGTTGTACTGGTCATTGTTCACACAGCTGCTCCCCGGGGTCCACGGATTGATGTGAGTCCAAAGCGGGTCCAGGTCGGTGACACGGTTAAGATCAGTGTTGTGGGATTTCAGGTAAATGCTTTTCTTTCATTGCTGAAGAACTTAAGTGTAATCGATTGGCAAGTGAATTGTTCTCAAATGTGGTGAGATATGATAATGACTGCAGTATTTCAGGTCACAGATGACCATCTCCTGTGAAGGACATTTGGAGTTTTTGCTACGTAGAAAATGAGTAGTTGGCACTGGAGCAGTAGCAGTGCGCAAGTTGAACAATTGTGTGTGTCCATTAAAACATCCATTTTCTGCATCATCCATTAGAGGAATTGGAGGCACTGAATGAGCAGCAAATCCTCTTGAAAATAAAGATTTTTTTTATTAGAATAAGGAAGCGCACCTGTCATTAATGGGAAAAGGTTAAACAGAGCAGTCAAATAAAGCATTTGAAATAGTGAATGATCACTAAATAAACAATACCCTTTGCTTTTGAAAGCCCATGAAATCAGGAGAGAGTGTGGCACAAAGATATTAAACTAATGGTAGGTTGGAGACTCTTTCTGCTCATTAAACAGGCCTTAATAAGTCACTGCTGTCACTCCAGTGAGCTATACATCTCAGTACTGCCTTGGAATATATAATTGGCCCTAACTATTCTCCAAAAGAGAAGTCTGGAAAATGGAGACATTGACAGATGGCTGGTCGCAGAACAGCAGGGGTAGTAAATAAGCCAAAAGTTTAATATCTTGCTCACAGATTTGTCAAAGATGTAAAGAGAAGATGGGAGAGAGAAAAAATATTTTAATTATATTAAGCTAATGGCAGAAAAGGAGGAAGATTAACTAAACCACACACAGCCTCCGGATTTGCACAAAGTGAAGTGCTTGTGCAAATTGAAGTATCTCTGAGGAGGAAAGACCAGTTGTATCAAATGACACCAAACCTTCAGAAATTCGAATGCATCAGTGCAACATTACAAAACAGGACAAATGCATGAAGGTTCAAAGTTCAAAGTAAGTTTTTTTTAATCAAAGCACACCATATATCACCTTTAGATTCATTTTCTTGTGGGCATTTGCAGAAAACACAAAGAAGCACAATATAGAATCAATACAGGAAAAAAAAGCACAAATAAATAACAAATATTGAGAAGATTTTCCACCTTTTCAAATGTTTTGTCGGTAGAATTGTGATCACTGGCTCTTTGACCTCAAATCTTTGGAGTTTCTAAGAGATAGTCAGACAGACAAACACTTTCTTCTCAAGTGAATAGGATGTGAAACCCAAACTGCAGTTGGAATGACAAGACCAAGGAAGGTAAAATTTCCACAATCTTGCCAAGTAATCAGGAGACAAAGTAACAGATTATAACACACTGATTTCCACGACTATTGCACACAGATCATGCACACCTTTTACTTTTCACACAACTGGATTTCAGTGGTGGATTCATCATGTATTGACACGCATTCAGCATGCACAATGGGGCACGAATTTCCTGCCGATTTATTGTCTTTTTACTGCTGGATCATTTCCATCTCCGTTTTTGCACCAATGTGGAATACAATTGCAGAGCACAGTCTCAAAGCCACAAAGTCTTCATTTTGGAATGATCTTTCCTCTGATGGCCCGTACACTGCACTCATTGTAAAGGGTGACTAAATCTCATTTCAAATCACCGGCAATAAGCAGAGGCTCAAAAGTCCAAACCATTCACTGGTTCAACAAGGAGAAATGAAACCTAATACGCAGGTTGTAAGAATCTATGGACTTCAATGTATGAACACCAAAGGACTCATTTATAACCTGGAGGCTCCTTATGAAAGCATCTCCATTTATTTAGCACTTCAATGCCATCAGTTCATACCAAAGGTCTTTGCATACTTCTGTCACTATTAGGCAGTTCTTCAGGAAGATGATATCCTTCCACTTCAGTTCTTTCTAAGATACTCATACAGCCAAGATGAGACCTGTAGCCTCTGCCACAGGATGTGGGCAGGTGGGTGGATTGTGGGGTGGTGGGTTCCTCCATACATTTAGACTGGTTTTCCACTGAATGGACTCTAGGTTCTTAACACCACACCATTCCATCGTTTCCATTTTGAATAGTCATCAGTCAATGCGAAGGATGCACTTTTAAGCTATAAGAATATCCTTAGCGGCCCACACAAAATGCTGGAGGAACTCAGCAGATCGGGCAGCATCTGTGGAGATGAATAAACAGTCGACATCTTGGATTAAGACTGAAAAGGAAGGGGAAAGATGCAGGAATAAAAGGGTGTGGGGAGGGGAAGGGGGCTAGCTGGAAGGTGACAAGTGAAGCCAGGTGGGTGGAGAAGAAGGAATCTGATAGGAGAGGAGAGTGGACCATGGGAGAAAAGGAAGGAGAGAGGACCCAAGGGAAGGTGATGAGCTGGTGAGAAGAGGTAAAAGGTCAGAGTGGGCAATAGAAGAAGAGGGGAGGGGGAGCGAAGCATTTTTTTTAAACTGAAGGGGAAATCGATATTCATACCATCAGTTTGCAGGCTACCCAGACGAAATATAACGTGTTGCTCCTCCAACCTGAGAGTGGCCTCATTTTGGTACAAGGGGAGGCCATGGACTGACACGTCGGAATGGGAAAGGGAATGGGATTTAAAACGTTTGGCCTCTGGGAAGTTCTGCTTTTGGCAGATGCAGCAGAAGTGCTTGGTGAAGCGGACCGCAATTTACAACGGATCTCAACAATGTAGAGGAGGCCGCATCAAGAACACTGGACACAATAGATGACCCCAGAAAATTTGCTGGTGAAGTGTTGCCTTACCTGGAAGGACTGTGTGTGCCCCTGAATGAAGGTGAACTTATTTCCTTAGTTCTAGTAATCCCCTGTTATGACAGAACTCAGGAGTTTAGTGTGAGGTATGCAACCTTTGAAGCCAATTGAATATATTTTGGACAACACACATAAAAATTGCTGGTGAACGCAGCAGGCCAGGCAGCATCTATAGGAAGAAGTACAGTCGACGTTTTGGGCTGAGACCCTTTGTCAGGACTAACTGAAAGAAGAGATAGTAAGAGATTTGCAAGTGGGAGGGGGAGGGGGGAGATCCAAAATGATAGGAGGAGACAGGAGGAGGGGAAGGGATGGAGCTGGGTCTTGTTACAAAGAATAGTGGCCTGCTCCAGCACACCAACAGTGAAGGGCTTATTTCACCAGTGGATTCTGCAGAGAAAATATTGGGTTTTTTCCCCCAACATTTTGAGATAATTATTGTAGCTAATCTGTTGTCAGAAGCATAAAAGAAGGCGGTGATCACTGCACCCCAGTAGATATTGATGTTTATACAGAGTTTGGAGTTGTGAAGCAAAAGGCAGATCATCGACTATAGGTGGTGGTGATTTTCATCATCACTGTTTGATTTCATTGAAAGGTAACTTGCATGGTATGTGGAGTGGTTCCCCGTTTCCAGATCTTAAAGTACATCTTTATTGACAATGGGAAGGGGAGATGGTGGAGCAGGACAATGATGTGCAGAGGATCTAGGCAGGTAGGAGAATGGTTTAGTTCTGTGAATGAGTTGATAATGTTTGCTCCTGTATGTACATGTACACGAGTGTCATCTATGTACTGCACCTAGGCTGAGCTTGGAATAACCTTCATTTGGGAGTGCAGATGACATAGATTGAATAGTTTCCTGTTTGCCCTGTAAATTAGCTGTTCTGCAGTGAGAACCTTGCTGAAGGTGAGATGCAGCACTGTCGCACGAAAGTTTGGGAAAACTGTCGAAGCAGCTTTGCTCAATACTATTAGCAATAGCCACATTCAAGAAAATGAGCAAATGTCGTAAATGATGGGTCTCCCTGCTACAAAAAAAACTCTTCTATATTCTACCAGCGATGGAATCGGGGCTGCCCAAATCACAGCATGTATTCCATCCACCCTGAGGTACAGTGAAAACGAAATCTCTCTGCACATCAGCTCCGGGTTATTCACAGGGACCGTCGTCAACATAATCATAGCCGGTTTTTAACCTCAAAAATGCCTTAGACTTGATCGATCAGGTGTGACGAGAGTCCTATACGAGGATGGTTTGGACCCAAATGCTGGAGTATCTGAAGCAAGGATTGAGACACGGAATCAAACTGGATCAAGAACTGAGCACAAAGCAAACTCTAGACTTACGCCTGAGGCTCCGTTCAGGCGCTCCCTAAATACTCAATTCTTGGCACCCAAAACGTGATTGCTAATTAGCGGGATGCTCCTGAATCTTTAAAGGTGTTGCGCCACCCATCCATATTCCAGAGAGTTAGAGCGTCTAAACCCCGGAAGCTGGTGCGGTTGGGTATGTGTCATAACAGGACCCCATCCCTTATGGCCAACTCCTGGCTGCTCGGAGAGATGATAATGGTGGTGATGGATGAAAGATGGACCCAAAATGTCCCTTTCAGGAACCCAGCACCGTTCCTCGGGTCCAAATCCTTCCCAGTCCACAAGGAACTGCCGAACAGCTTGAAGAGTTCGTGAAGACCTGTCCACTATTGACCAACCTGGGTGGCAGCAGGACTGATGGTGGTGGGGCCAAAGGGCTAGTGTTCTCAGGTTTTAATATGGAAATATAGGAAGTGAGATTGATCTTGAGGGTCTTGGGGAGCTGCAAGTTGTATGCTACCCGGTTTACTTTCCTGAGAATCTTGAAGGATCCAATGAACTTGGGCACCAATTTTCAAAACTCCACATTGAGTCAACAACCAGACCAGTTGCCCAGGCTGCAGAACTGGTCCCTGTCTTCTCATATGGTTTGCCTTCATTTCAGCCTTCTGGGTAGAGGCTAATAAAATCTCTCTTGCTCTAGTCCATTTCTCCTTGTAGATCTTCAACCACAGGAACCCAATGTCAGCCTCCTGCTCAGGGAAGAGTGGTGAAAAATACCCAAATTGGCATTTGGAAGGGGTTATTCCATGTGCCAAATGCCGTAAAGTGTTGTGAGCAACCTCTATCCACATCAAATGATCGCATCACTTGTCCGGTCTTTCAGAGGCTAGGCATATAAGGATTAGTTCCAAATCTTGCTTCTCCTGCTCCATAAGGCCATTGGGCTGAGGGTGAACCCCAGAGGAAAGACTCACTGTTGCCCCAATCAGCTTACAGAATGCCCTCCAAAAACATGACATGAATTGCAGACTACGATCCAACACAATGTGCCCTGGAAAACTGTGGATCCTAAAGACTTGGCGCAGGATTTCGGCCGTCTCTGCCACAGATGGTAGTCTGTCCAAAGTGATGAACTTGCAGACCTTCAAAAGGCGACCTACAATTACCATGATAATGGTCTTCCCCTTGGAAGGAGGAAGACCTGTGACAAAGTCCATGGAGATGTGCGCCCATGGTCTGTTCAGAACAGGATGAGGGTAAGGAGCCCTTGAGGTTGGGTGTGGGGCTCCTTGTTCCGGGCGCACACCTTGCATGCCTACAGGTATTGACAGACCACTCTAACCATTCTGGGCCACCAGTATCTTTTTTGATGAACTCAAGGGTCCTGGCAACCCCTGGGTGAGCAGTCATTCTCAATGCATGACCCCATTGAAGAACCTGAGACCAGAAGGGATTAGGAATGATCAGCTGACCCGGAGGACCATTCTGAGGAATCTCCTCTTGTGCCTGGGCCTTATGAACAATTGTGTTGATTCCCTGATGAACTGGCGCTATCACCTTTGATTGGTGCAAAATGATGGTAGACTGCTCCCCTCATTTGGGTTCGTCAAATGGCACCTGACTTCTGGTCCTTTGACCCCGGTTGAAAGGTCAGGACAAAATTAAAGTGGTTAAAGAAAAGAGACCACTTGGCCTGACTGGAGTTCAGTCTTTTGGCCTCTTGAATATAAGCCAGCTACCTATGGTCTGTCCATATGATGAAAGGGTTCTTGGCCCCCTCAAGCCAGTGACACCATTCCTCCATAGCCTATTTGGCTGCGAGCAGCTCTCTATTTGCGATGATGTTAACATCTGCCGGGGATAGCCGCCTCGAAAAGACTGCGCACAGGTGCAGTTTATGGTCCGAAGGTGAACATTGAGACAGCTCTACACCCTCTCCGACGTCTGAGGCGTCCACCTCTATGGGAAGGTCTAGGTTAGGTGCAACCAAAATAGAAGCTGTCATGAGCTGCTGTTTGAGCTCTGTGCTTGCAGCATCTGCTTCAGTAGTCCAAACAAAAGGGCCCGTGGATCTCTTGGTTAGTGCCGTCAGCAGAGCTGCCACTGAGTTGAAGTTGGACTTGTTTCATGCTGGATGGCTGTGGCCAATCTCCTACTGCCTTACTTAGTAGGGTTCATCTTGAGATTGCCTTTAAAGATGATAAAACCCAAAAATGAAATGGTGGTCACATGAAATTCGAACTTCTCCAGCTTAACGTAAAGTCCATGGATCAAGAAGCCTCTTTAGAATATCTCTGATGTGAGCAACATGCCCCTCAATGGACGTCGAGAAAATTAGGATGTCATCCAAGTTGACAAAGGCGTACTTATGTAGAGCATCCTAGAGCACATCGTTTATAAAGGCTTGGAAAACTGCTGGCACATTCACAAGGCTGAAGGGCATGACCAGCTACTCATAGTGTCCTGTCAGTGTACTGAATGCTGTCTTCCACTCGTCACCCTCCTTTATATGAACCAGATTGTACACAATCCCCAAGTCTGGTTTCGAGAATATTCTTGTCCCTTGGAGGATCTCAAAGGCAGCGTACATGAGTGCAAGATTCTTGACCGTTATGCAATTCAGCCCCCTATAATCATGCATGGATGCAAGCTCCTGTCTTTCTTCTGTACGAAGAAGAAGCCAGAACTGGCTAGAGAAGTGGAGGGCCAAATGAATCCCAGGGCAAGAGTCTCCTTTATATACTCCTTTCTCCATGCTTCTCTCCATGCTTGAGAGTGTGTATAATCAGCCCTGTGAAGGACAAGTGCCAGCAGTAGATCTACTGCACAGTCGTAGGGTTGGTGCAGTGGAAGAACTGAAGTCTTTCCCTCGCTGAAGACCTCTTCCAAATCCTTGTAGGTGGAAGGGATTATTCCTGAACCTTTCTCCAAGGCCAACTCCAGAAGCTCCTTTCGGAAGCAGGGATAATTTGGCAGACCCCAGATTCTCCTCCATAGGTTCCCAAGAGTCTTTATCTTCAGACACTGGCAATGCGGTGCAACAAATTGTTCTTGTGTTCCTGGGACTAGGCTCCAAGGGGCTCAGTTTTATAGTCTTCCACTTAAATGGGACCTGGCAAATGGAGCCCTTTGGTTTAGCTGCCAGAGTTCCAGATTGCTTGGCAACTATTTGTCCTGCCCCTGAACTGGAGACCTAGTTCCAGCGCACTCCTGACTGCACAGGGTTGGGACTCACACGGGCACGTTGGCTGGAGCCAGCTTCTGCTCTTGAAGGCAGTTCTGGGTTTCCTGAAAGCTCCAAGTTACCCTGAAGAGAAGCCTGCCCCCTCGTCAGCCATTGGTCTCGGGAGAATATGAGAATCAGAACACCAAGCCGAAAACATACCTTCTTGCAGCGACTGGACCATGCAATGATCCTCCCTTCCTTCCAGTTCACGGAAGGGTTATGCTGGGACAGTCAAGGGTGCCCAAGGATCGGAGGTATGTAAGGAGACTCAATGATATAGAAACTAATGTCCTCCACCGTCCAAGATAGTTGCGGCATACGCTGGTTCAACTCCCACAGCGGTGTGTTGAGCTGATGGGTGTTCCCCAAGTCCAGGTAATTTCCACCCTCCCCAGAGTCCATAAACGTATTCACCTCTCATCGGTTCATACCCCGGGAGAATTCCGCCCTCAGGTTGAGGGAAGTGGCTGCTACCATCACGGTCCTCCTGACCCCGGATAGTCTTAACGGTTCTGCCGACGGCTCCATCTTTGGACATTCGGTCCGCAGGTGACCTGCTTCCCCGCAGTAATAGCAGCAGCCTTGACTCCGACACTGAAACCTCTCATCGGCAGAGATTCTTACGTGGCCAATTTGCATGGGTTCGACTGGACCCTGAGCAGGAGACGGGTTGGTCGTGGTCCAAGATCAGGGAGTGGAACTACGATGCATTGAGGCTGGACTCAGGCTAGCCCTCTTTGACCTCTTGAAGTAGTCTACTTGCACTCAGCCAGATGATTATCGAGATGAATGGATTGGTCGATCAGAACCTCTAAGTCCTCTTCTGGTTCTCCCAAGGTGAGGACATCGTTCAGTTCGTTTCAGAGCCTGTGGTGGTATAGACTGGCCAAGGTCTCCCTTTTCCAGCCTCTCCCTTGGGCCAAGGCCCAAAACATGAAAGCGTAGTCGTCCACTGACTGTTTGCCCTTTTGAATCTTCATCAGATGGTCCGAGGCTTGGCTGGCTCCAGCAGGGTAATGAAACACCTTCTTAGCGGCCATTAATTCCTCCAAATTCTAGTAAATCTTCAACCTCCGTTCCCAATGCGCAGTGGCCCAGACCAGGGCTCTGCCAGTCAGATGAGAGATAATGATTGCCACCTTACGGGGTTTGGAAGGGGCATGCGGGTGGCTGGAGTTTGAACACTCATGTGCATTGGATGAGGAAACCGTGGCAGGAACCCAGGTCACCGTCAGATCTCTCCAGGGTTGGAAGATGTACTGACTCCGCAGAGCGACTAACTAGCTCTCCTGAGCGACTCTGGCTTCCTCCTTGCGAAAGTTGACAACCGGCTATCTGGAGGCCGTGTATCTCCAGGCTCTGTCTGAAAGTCTCACTTTGACTAGTCTCAGTGGATGAAAGACTCTGATACCCCTCTGGAGCCATACTGGCTCAATCGTACTGTGATGAGAGTCCCTGACAAGGATGGTTGGGACCTAAATGCTGGAGTACCCAAAGCAATGATCGAGACACAGTATCAGACTGAATAATGAACTGAGCTGCATGATATCACTAGTGGGGCTTACGACTGAGCACTGAGGCTCATTAAATACTCAGTTCTCGACACCCAAAGCATGATTGCCAATTAGCGGGATGGTCCTGAATCCTTAAGGGGGCTGTGCCAGCTACCTGTACTCCGGAGAGTTGGAGCTTCTAAACGCCGGAAATTGGCATGGTTCGATGCGTGTCATCACATCAAGAGGGAATGTGGAACATCCTTCTTAAATTTGACTGTCAAAAAAAAAATTATATTTTACATTTGTACATGATGGTATACCAGCGATGATATTATTCAATGGGTCCAACAATAGAAATAGTCCATTGCAGACTGGTGTCAAACAAGCCTGTGATACTACATTTCTTGTAGCAATATAATCGAACAGTTTGCATTCTGCACAAGATGATTAATTATTTGATTTCTTGGTGAGGATGAAGAACGGTTTGCTTTTCCTATAAACTTTGAATGGTTTCAATAGACCTTATATGATCACATAAGTAGATTGAATTAAAGAGCTTTGATTTAACATTTCATCCAAAAGATCAACCATGATGGGCCAAATAGCCTAATTCTGCTCCTGTGGCTTATGGTCTTATCAAACACTGCAGCGCTGTTGTATTAGCCTGCATTATGTGCTGTTTGAACCTTTGACTTCATGATGAGGAAACCTGTCTCTGAGCCAATTGTTTTAACTACATTACAATCCCATTAAAGATGTATATACTAACATTTTCCCTTCAGCAGTGATTACACCAATAGTTTACAGTAATATCAAGGTTATTGTAGTATTTAATTATTCAGGAAAAATATCAGTTTTCTTTGATAAGTGCATTCACAAATGAACAGCACTTCATCTTCCATCTCGCATGTTGCAACCTTTAATAATGAATTCAATGGTTTCAACTAACTCACTTTTTTCAGTTTGTACGAGAATGGTCCAGTTCTGATGTAGGTTATCCAAGTACTGTATAATAGTGATGAAGTTTTCCTCCTCTCTCTACAAGCATCGTCCCTGCTGGGCATTTCTACCATCCTCCTTTAGGTTGTGCATTTTACTCTGAACTTTGACCTGCACTTTGCAAATTTTCAAAAGCTCTTTTTTCATTCACTAATTGCCCTCGTTAATCTATTGACCAGGCAACTCTACAAACCTTAGGCAACCTGGACTTAGCCTATCACAAATAATCTATGATCTTTTTTTATCCCATCCATCCCTCCCTTTCCAAAATAGAAAACATAGTGGTTTTCTCAGTTTCTTGGTTGTGATGAAGAGTTGGATCTGTGATACTGATCCAGAGGTTCTTCAGAAGTCAAGAATGAGGCATATATCATGGTGGTTCTGACCTTTTTATTACAAGTTTAAAGAACAAGGAAGGAACAAAGAAAAGAAGATTAAAAAAAAGAAAAGTCGTGGTCATCTCACACTCAGACTGGAGACGACCAACATTCTAATGATAACACTTACCCTATAAACAACAAGACTCAAGAGGCATGACACCTGCTGCAAAAAACTGAGAGCTTCTCGAAAAATACAAAATCGGCTACATTACTAGAACAATTACATATATATAGGTGATTATATAAAAATTATAAGCAAGCATAGGAAACTTAAGCTACAAGGAAAATACTTGGAGAATAACAGTTCTATACCTTAATCCAACAGAAGTGACCTGAAACATTACCACTGTTTCTCTCTCCATTGATGCTGTCTGGCAGACTTGAGCATTTCCCACATTTTTTGTTTGCCTTTCAGATCTCCAGCAGTTTCCTAATTTTTGGTGAGTTCTCTTTTGCTGATTGCACAGCCATGGTGTATTTCAGAGGTGTGTGAATCAGACGCTTTGCTTTCAGCCTTGACTCCATTTCTGAGTTTAATGAGTTAATGAACATATTATGATTGGCCTCAGTCCTCTTTGTTTGTGAAGGGAAGAGGCAATTGCAGCTCCCCTTCCAATTGCTGTTAGGAAATTCCTGGTGGAAAGAGTATTTTTGGAGATTTGAGAATAGAATTGGGCTGACTGCATGACTCTTTCCTACATTCAATTGCTAATTTGGAGTGTTTAAAGTAACTTGTGCAACGCCCATTCCCTATGATGATTCAACAGATGAATCACCACGGTTGATAGACCCACAATGTGCCTCATATGGACTGCTTGCAGGCACAGCCATACATTCGTGACTAGCACTCAGATAGGTTTCTGAGTGTCTTATTGGAGCAGGCTTTGTGCTGCTAATGGCAGCACAAAGCAGGGTACAAGCTGGCCAGGAAGGAAAGGTTTTGGACTTTCTGCACATGAGAACTGGGCTTCATGATAGTAGCAAAAAAAAATTAGGCTGGTGGATCAGTTCACATGCTGCCAGGTTCTGACAAGATGAAAATATTCTTTCTGTATTTTGTTCAGTTAACATTCTGACACCCAGCAGTATAATTATCGCAGTTCTGCAGATGATTACTCCTTCAGGTAACAGACAGTGGGAAAACATTTGCATTCCATGAGGTCAGGAAATATTTGAGAACCAAAGGTGAAGGGATGGAGGAACTTTGAATATAAATTATATTCCCGCACCACATTGAAACACTTGTCATGCCAGTTTGATTGCGTTATTTTTATCCTGTAGAGGTTAGTTTCCTGTGTGGCAATTTTTAAGTATAAATTTTAAAAAGAGCAGCTGCTGGAAGAGTCCATCACAAAGACCTTAGCTCCTGAAGTCATTAGTTGTCCCTAGTCTTCACTCTGAATATATAATATAAGTGAAGGAAGCTAATCTACTTCAGACAGATGGGAACATATGTGGTAATTCATATGAAAAGATAAGGATTATTCTCCAAATGAAAATTATTTAAATTTATCTCGATGCTATATGCATATTTATCTCAGAAGCCTACCATACTGGTGGATGCCATAATTCTGCCTGGTTGTTAGATTTGTCTTTCACCTGGGGTTTGCAGAAACAGGTGACAAACAAGGGCACGGACCCTGTCATGAGCAACAAAACAAAGAAGGGCAATAGACATACACTTGCACATTAGCCCCCATCTCTGACAATTTAGCAGTGTGCGCAGGAATGTCTATGCTTTTATGTCTTCTGAATGTATAAGCTTATACCTTTAGAAATAGGGATCAAAACCCCTGAGCGTATTCTACCACCCACACCAGGGGCAAATGTGTTTTTCAATGGTTTTTCATCTGCTCAGGTAGATTTTTAATTTCATATTTCTGGTCTGGCTGGTCTGTTTTAAAAGAATGAACATTGTCAGGGATGTTGCATCTTGAACTATGTAAGGTTTCAACTTTTTCCAAAGGTCAATGGTTGCTTAAAGTGTCACGGAATAAAATAGAAGCATGAGAAATGCTGGAAATCAAAAGGCAACACAAAAAGAAAATGCTGGAGGAACTCAGGTGGTCAGGTAGCATCTGCAGAAATAATAAACAGTCTACCTTTCAGGCCAAGCCCTTTCTTTAGGACTGGAAAGGAAGGGGGAAGATGCCAGAATAAAAAGGTGGGAGGAGGGGAAGGAGGACCAGCTGGAAGGTGATGGGTGAAATCAGGTGGGTGGGAAAGGTAAAGGGGCTGGAGAGGAAGGAATCTGATAGGAGAGGAAAGTGGACCATAGGAGAAAGGGAAATAGGAAGGGGCACCTGGGGGAGGCGATAGGCGGGTAAGAAGAGGTAAGAGTCAGTGTGGGGAACAGAGAAGAAGGGAGGGGGGAGGGAACTTTTTTTCTTATGAGAAGGAGAAATCAATATTCATGCTATCAGTTTGGAGGCTACCCAGGCAGAAACTAACTGGATGGAAACAAACCTGACTCTTGGGATAGTCCCATTGTCTCTGCATGCTCCTGCCCCACTAAACTCATGTCCTCATAGCACGACTCCATTCTATCCCCCTTGGTTCAGTCTCTTTCACCCTACATCCATGACTCTTGTCATGCTCTTGATCTCCTCATTAACTTTCAATTCCCTGCCACTGACCATCTCATTTTCACCACGGATGCCCAGTCCCGATACCATTCTATCCCCAATCAAGAAGACCTTAAGGCTTTCTGCTTCTTTGTCAATAAAAGAACCAACCAGTACACCTCCACCATCACCCTCCTCCATCTGGCAGAACTGGACCTCACCCTCAACAATTTTTACTTCAGTTTCTCCCACTTTCCCCAGATTCAATGGGTACCTTTGCTAATCACAAGGGCCCCATTTATGCCTGCCTTTTTTGTTGGCTACATAGAACCATGTTTCAAGTCGATGTTCCCCAAATCTTCCTCCACTATACTGATGACTGCATTGGTGCTGCTTCATGCAACCATGCTGAGCTCATCAATTTCATCAACTTTGCCTCCAACTTCCCCCATGCCCTTAAATTCACTCTGACACCTGCCTCCCCTTTCTCGATCACTCTGTGTCCATCTCTGGAGACAGATTGTCAATCGACATCTTCTATAAACCGACAAATTCCCATGGTTATCTCGACGATACTTCTTCCCACCCTGTCTCCTGTAAAAATGCTTCTCCCTTTTCTCAGTTCCTTTGTCTCCACTGTATCTGTTCCCAGGATGTGGCTTTCCTTTCCAGGACATTAAATATGTCCTCCTTTTGCAAAGAATGGGGTTTACCTTCCTCTACTATTGATGCTGCCCTCATCCTCATTTCCTGAATATCTGCCCTCATCCCATCTTCCCAATGACTTAACGGTGATAGAGTTCCACTTGTCCTTATCTACCACCCCGTGACCATCCTTTTGATTCTGGTGTCTTCCACCTTCCTTTCCAGTCCTGAAGAAAGGTCTTGGCCCAAAACGTCAAATGTCTATTCATTTCCATAGATGAAGCCTGTCCTGCTGAGTTCCTTTTCTTTTTAAATCTTTGTATTAATTTTCAAAATTATAAACACAGTAACAATGTTGATACAAAGAGATTGGAATAATCTTAATTAATTAAAGGCATCTGTTAGTCTTGCGAGACCACGGATCTGCGCCTGGAAAGTCACTCTCCAGGGCGCTGGCCTGGGCAAGGTTGTTTGGAAGACCAGTAGTTGCCCATGCTGCAAGTCTCCCCTCTCCACGACACCAATGTTGTCCAAGGGAAGTGCATTAGGACCCATACAGCTTGGCACCAGTGTCGTCGCAGAGCAATGTGTGATTAAGTGCCTTGCTCAAGGACACAACACATTGCCTCAGCTGGGGCTCGAACTCATGACCTTCAGGTCACTAGTCCAGTGCCTTAACCACTTGGCCACGTGCCCACATGTAATAATCTTAATAAACATATACAAAAAAGATTTTAAGTAACATAGGTATAATAGACTTCCAAACTCATAATGAAATTAGTCATAATGAGAAAAAAGAAATAAAAAGAAAATATATATATATATAAACAAAGAAAAACCCCCAAAAGAAAAAGAAAAAAAAAACTGAATACTAAACCCAAAAAAAAAACAGAACAAAACAGGGCTAGACCAGTATCTTGAATCAGACACGTTCAGTAATGCCATCAACTCCACTCCTCTATTCGTATATTTTAAGTTAATAAAGAAGATTCGGAAAGGTCAAATTACATCATATGAAAATGTTGCATAAAAGGTTTCCAAGTTTCTTCAAATTTAACCGAAGGATCAAAAATAGCACTTCTAATTTTTTCTAAATTTAATCTTGATGTAGTTTGGGAAAACCATTGGAATGTAGCAGGAGGATTGGTTTCCTTCCAGTTCAATAAAATAGATCTTCTGGCCATTAAAGTAACAAATGCTATCATTCAACAGGCTGAAGAAGACAAAGATCTATGTTCTACCATTGGCAATCCAAAAATTGCCGTAATAGGATGGGGTTTTAAATCAAAACATAGAACTGTTGAAATAATATCAACAGAAATAATATAAAAGAGGACAGGACCAAAACATATGAGTTAAAGAAGCCACCTCAGAGTGACATCGATCACAAATAGGGTTTATATGGGAATATAAACGGGCTAATTTATCTTTGGACATATGAGCTCTATGCACTACTTTAAATTGTATTAATGTATGTTTAGCACATATAGTAGAAGTACTAACTAATTGAAAAATTTTATCCCATTTCTCTATAGGTAGACAAAGTTGAAGTTCCCTTTCCCATTCATTTTTAATTTTATCAGATATACCTGGCTGTAATTGCATAATTATATCATAGATAATTGCTATTAATCCCTTCGGAAAAGGATTTAAACCTAAAATTTTATCAATAATATCAGTAGGATATGAAGTCAGAAAGGTAGGCAACGTAGTATTTAAAAAATTTCTTATTTGTAAGTATCTAAAAAAATGGGATCTAGGCAAATCAAATTTCTTAGATAACTGCTCAAAAGACATAAAACAGTTCTCCAGAAATAAGTCACGAAAACATATTATACCTTTCGTTTCCCATATCAAAAAGGCTTGGTCCATAACCAAGGGTTGAAAAAAGAAATTAGATATAATAGGACTTGATAACATAAATTCATTCAGGCCAAAAAATTTACGAAATTGAAACCATATTCGCAATGTATGTTTAACTATAGGGTTAAACATTTGTTTATTCAATTTAGATAGTACAAAAGGAAGTGAAGTTCCCCAAATAGAAGCTAAAGAAAACCCCTGTAGAGAGTGGACTTCAAGGTTTACCCAATGTGGGCTTGGAGTTATATTCCAATCTTGTGTCCAAAGTATTAAATATCGAATATTAATTGCCCAATAATAAAATCTTAGGTTAGGCAAAGCCAAACCACCATCTTTCTTGGATTTCTGTAGATATCTTTTACTTAATCTGGGATTTTTGTTTTGCCATATTTAAGAGGAAATTTTAGAATCAATAGTATCAAAAAAGGATTTAGGAATAAAAATTGGTATCGTTTGAAATAAATATAAGAATTTAGGTAAAATAATCATTTTAATAACATTGATTCGGCCAATCAATGATAGAGACAATGGAGACCACTTAGTAATCAGTTGTTTAACCTGATTGATTAACAGTAAAAGGTTGAAATTGAATAGATCCTTATGTCTCTTAGTAATTTTAAATCCTAAATAGGTAAAATAGTCAGTAGTCACTCTAAATGGAGAATTTCTATAAATAGGAACCTGCATATTTAATGGAAAAATTCACTCTTACCTAGGTTCAGTTTATAACCAGAAAAACTATTAAACTGAGCAAGCAAAGTTAATACTGCCGGAATAGATTTTCCTGGGTTAGAAGTATATAATAGTACATCATCTGCATATAGTGATAATTTATGAGTCCCATTTCCACGGGTAATGCCAAATATATTAGGGGAGTTAAGAATAGCAACAGCTAGTGGTTCCAAAGCAATATCAAATAGTAGTGGACTAAGAGGACAACCCTGCCTAGTACCATGGAATAAATGAAAAAGAGGGGATCTTTGATTATTAGTAAATACTGAAACCAAAGAGGTGAGATATATCAGTTTAATCCAAGATATAAATATCTAACTAAAATTAAATTTCTCAAGGGTGTTGAATAAATGTGCCAATTCAACTCTATTAAAAGCTTTCTCAGCGTCCAATGAAATAACACATTCTGGAATTCTGGGTGAAGGCGTATAGACAATATTCATTAATCTCCTAATATTAAAAGAAGAGTAACGATTTTTAATAAATCCAGTCTGATCAGCGGAAATAATTTGAGGTAATACATTCTCCAATCTGATTGCCAATATTTTAGAAAAATCTTAGAATCCACATTCAGCAAAGAAAAAGGCCTATAAGATGCACACTCAGTAGGATCCTTATCTTTATTGAGAATTAGGGAAATAGAAGCTCAATAAAAAGATTGTGGTAATTTACCTATAGATACTGCATCCCTAAAAACTCTACATAGCCAAGGAGTCAGTGTAGTATAGAAAAATTTAAAAAATTCTACTGTATATCCATCTGGGTCAGGTGCTTTACCCGAATTCATCGAAAAAATAGTGTTCTTTATTTCCTCTACTGTAATAGGTACATCTAGTTTTGAACGTTCATTAGATGATAATTTTGGAATATTCAATTTCTTAGAAAAATCATGCATTATAGTGGAGTCATCAGGAAATTCTGATTGATATAAGGAGGTATAAAATTCTTGAAAGGATTTATTAATCTCGTCATGGTCAACTGTCAAAGTGCCATCTTGTTTACGAATCTTAAGAATCTGTCGTTTAACCAAGGCCGATTTCAATTGATTAGCTAAAAGTTTCCCAGTTTTATCACCATGTGTATAGAATTGACTCTTAGTTTTGATTAATTGACTTTCAATTGAAGATGATAATAAGAGATTATGTTCCATTTTAAGTTCAACTCTCCATTTATAAAGTTCCTGATTAGAGGCTATAGAATATTTCTTGTCAATTTCTTTAATCTTGTCAAACAGTTTAAGTATTTCATTATTAGTTCGCTTTTTTAATCCAGCAGTACATGAAATAATTTGTTCATGAATATATGCTTTATAAGTATCCCATAATATCCCACTGGAAATATCCTCTGTAGAATTCATTGTAAAGAAAAAATTAATCTGTTTCTCAATAAACCTGACAAAATCCGAGTCTTGAAGCAAAGTGGTACTAAATCACCATTGTCTAGAATTAGTAAATGTATCCCTTAAGTTAATAAATAATTTCAACGGTGCATGGTCAGAAACAGCAATAGAATCATATTTGCATCCAGTAACAAGAGGAATTAGTCGAGAGTCGATTAAAAAAATAGTCAATTCTTGATTAGTGCTGATATACATGTGAAAAAAATGAGAACTCTTTCTCATTTGGATGTAAGAATCTCCAAATTTCTGAGATTCCAGAGACAGTCATAAAAGAGTTAATAAGGGTAGCCGATTTGTTCGGAAGTACTTGATTGGACTTGGATCTATCCATCAAAGGATTTAAACAACAATTAAAATCTCCACCCATAATCAACATATAGTCATTTAAGTTAGGAAGAGATGTAAAGAGATGCTTTAAAAAATCAGGACAGTCAAAATTTGGGGCATAAACATTAGGCATAACAACTTTTTTGTTAATAACAAACCAGTAATTAACAAAAATCTACCATTCGGATCTGAAATCATCTCATAGTGCAGAAATGAAGTTGACGGATCTATAGAAATAGGAACGCCTTTTACTTTAGCCTGTGAATTCGAGTGGTATTGTTAACCCTCCAGAATCTAAAAAAACGCTGATTATCCTCTTTCCGGACATGAGTTTCTTGTACAAAAATAATATGAGCATTCATCCTATGGAATACTTAAAAAATTTTCTTCCATTTAATCAGGTGGTTTAAACCATTTGTATTCCAAGAAACCAAATTAATAATCTTATCCATCGTAATGAGCTCGAGCATAAGGTATGTAAAGGGTTAACCAGAGTACAAACTCATGACCCTGGAAGAGGAAAAACGGTCCAAAGTGGAACCAGAAGTTACGATATTTCGGACATTTTGGTAGTTTCAGGTCAGCCCATTTAATAAGTAAAAATGAATTAAAAATAAGAACAAGAATATCGCCCTCCTCCCACAAAAACCCAGAAAAAAGCCAGAAAGTGGCCAATGCTAAATCTAAAGCTAATCCTAACCCCATCTTTCCAGAAGGCAACCCAAAAGAAATATGTTTGTCATCAGAAATACCACCCATATTCAAAAAAGTTAAAAAAAAGTAACTATAACCGTAAGAAAAAGCTTACAACAATTACAAGCATCGAATAGTTCCTTCTTACTTATATTTCAAAGAACATCAAACGTCAGATCATATTACTATATTAATTTTTCATATATAAATGATCGGAAGTGACGTTAGAAACAGAAAGGATTCTGAGAAGAAGAAAACAATCCACCATCTTAAAATATAATACTCCAGTAACATTTCAGAAAGAAAAGAAAACAAGCATTAAAATTGTAACTAAATAACTTTCAAAAAAAATATTAAGAGTAAGATGTACAAGATCACTAACAGAAAAGCATAATATCATTTAACAGTATAAAGCGTACCGACACTGCAAGATCAAGGGAAAAAACCCTCGGACTATACAAATCAAAGGTGAGAGAGAAAAAAAAACGGTATATTAATTAATCCTCCGCAGAGGGAGGCAGATATAAGTAAATGGCAATAAATAACCAGCATGAAATAACAATATAACAGAGTCCTTAAATGAGTGTAGCTACCCCATTTTGTTCAAGAGCCTGATGGTTGAGGGGTAGTAACTGTTTTTGAACTAGGTACTGCGAGTCCCGAGGCACTTGTACCTTCTACCTGATAGCAGCAAGTGAGAAAAGAGCGTGGTCTGGGTGGTGAGGATCTTTGATGATGGATGCTGCTTTTCTTCGGCAACATTTCATGTAGATGTGCTCAATGGTTGGGAGGGTTTTACCCATAATGTACTAGGCCGAATCCACTATCTCAAAGGCACTGGTGTTCCCATACCCGGCCGTAATGCAGCCAGTCAGCACACTTTCCACCAGACATCTATTGAAGTTTGCCAAGATTTTTGATGACGGGCCGAACCTCCACAGACTCCTGAGGAAGTAAAGGCACTGTCATGCTTTCTTCGCAATAATATTTATATGATGGGTCCAGAACAGGTCCTCTGAGATAGTGATGCACAGGAATTTATGGAATTCACAACACAGTCAACACAATCCCAATCAACACAGGCACACCTCAAGGATGCATGCTTATCCCAACCTTCTATTCTCTCTACACTAATGACAATATGGCTACGCATAGCTCAAATTCCTTTTATAAATTTGCAGGTGACCCCACCATTGTTGATAAAAATCTCAAATGTCAATAAGGAGATATGCAGGAGTGAGATACTTTGGGTGATTGTGTGGTGTCGCAACAAAAATAACTCAACATCAGCACGACCGAGGAACTGATTGCTGAGGTCAGGAAGGGAAAGTCTTGAGGATATGTGCCAGTCCTCATGAAGTGTCAGCAGTGGAAAGAATGAGCAGTTT
This sequence comes from Mobula hypostoma, assembly GCF_963921235.1. Taxonomy (NCBI): domain Eukaryota; kingdom Metazoa; phylum Chordata; class Chondrichthyes; order Myliobatiformes; family Myliobatidae; genus Mobula; species Mobula hypostoma. The sequence goes on along the minus strand of NC_086121.1, from coordinate 28,367,925 downwards.
TATGTTTCTGGGTGTCAACATCTCCATGGATCTGTCCAGAGGGCAACACTCTGATGCAGTCACAAAAAAAGGCATGCCATTGGCTCTGCTTCATTGGGACTTGGAGGAGATTTGGTATGTTACCAAAGGCTCGTACAATTTTCTGTAGATGTGCAATGGAGAGGGTTCTGACTGGCTGTATTACAGCCTGGTCTGGAGGCTGCAAAACACAGGATTGCAAGAGGCTGCAGAGGGTTATAGATTATGCCAGTACCATCACAGGGACAACCCTCTATGATATCTTCAAGAGGCGAAGGTAACATCCATCATTGAGGACACCCACCAATTGGACATGCATTCTTCTCATTACTCATGTCAGGGAGAAGATACAAGAGCCCGAGAACCCACACTAAATGATTCAAAAACAGCTTCTTTCCCTCAGATTTCTAAACAGTCCATGAAGCCATGAACACTACTATACCTCATTATTCCTTTTTTAATTGGACTGTTTATTTATTTTGTACTAAATTAATTTTATATGTTTGCTCTGCGCTGCGGCCACAAAATGAAACAAATTTCCCGTCATCTGGGACAGTGATGATAAAGCTAATTCTGAATCTGATTCTGATCACACTGTCATGCAAAAGCAGTAACAAGGAGTTTCAGATATGATATTGACCTCACAGAGAACAACAGGAATTCTGCAGATGCTGGAAATTCAAGCAACACACATCAAAGTTGCTGGTGAACACAGCAGGCCAGGCAGCATCTCTAGGAAGAGGTGCAGTCAACGTTTCAGGCCGAGACCCTTCGTCAAGACTGACTGAAGGAAGAGTGAGTAAGGGATTTGAAAGTTGGAGGGGGAGGGGGAGATCCAAAATGATAGGAGAAGACAGGAGGGGGAGGGATGGAGCCAAGAGCTGGACAGGTGATTGGCAAAAGGGATACGAGAGGATCTGGGATAGGAGGTCCGGGAAGAAAGACAAGGGGGGGGGAACCCAGAGGATGGGCAAGAGGTATATTCAGAGGGACAGAGGGAGAAAAAGGAGAGTAAGAGAAAGAATGTGTGTATCAAAGTAAGTAACAGATGGGGTACGAGGGGGAGGTGGGGCATTAGAGGAAGTTAGAGAAGTCGATGTTACCCAGACTGAGTGTTGGAGGAACAACACCTTATATTCCGTCTGGGTCCACACTCAGGTTGGAGGAACAACACCTTATATTCCGTCTGGGTCCACACTCAGGTTGGAGGAGCAACACCTTATATTCCGTCTGGGTCCACACTCAGGTTGGAGGAACAACACCTTATATTCCGTCTGGGTAGCCTCCAACCTGATGGCATGAACATCGACTTCTCTAACTTCCGCTAATGCCCCACCTCCCCCTCGTACCCCATCTGTTACTTACTTTTATACACACATTCGTTCTCTTACTCTCCTTTTTCTCCCTCTATCCCTCTGAATATACCCTTTGCCCATCCTCTGGGTCCCCCCCCTTCTCTTTCTTCCCGGACCTCCTGTCCCATGATCCTCTCATATCCCTTTTGCCAATCACCTGTCCAGCTCTTGGCTCCATCCCTCCCCCTCCTGTCTTCTCCTATCATTTTGGATCTCCCCCTCCCCCTCCAACTTTCAAATCCCTTACTCACTCTTCCTTCAGTTAGTCCTGACAAAGGGTCTTGGCCTGAAACGTCAACTGCACTTCTTCCTAGAGATGCTGCCTGGCCTGCTGCGTTCACCAGCAACTTTGATGTGTGTTGACCTCACAGAGGATTGGTCAATCAAGCAGTAAAACATGAGATGTCTCAGGTTTAGCCACGACTATCAACATTTTCACTTTTTAGTGTCGTTTCAAGTTAATTACACTGTTAAGCTAAGACTAGTGTGAAAGGCATCTCAAAGAGCTCTCAGGCAGCTGCTCATCTTTTATGGTCTCAGCCCAAAATGTGGACTACTTATTCCTCTCCTGACGTATTGAGTTCCTCCAGCATTTTATGTTTATTGCTCTGGATTTGCAGCATCTGCAGAATCTCTTATGTTTAAATAGCCTCTGTTGATGAGTTGGTAATCCTCCCTGTCTATTTCTATTATAGACCTCAATCCATTACTGAATCATTGCAAGTGAGTGGGTATCACAAGCAGCTTTTTCTTCATTAAGTAATGCAAATGTATTATTCTTCATTTCTTGCCTTGTTCAAGTGCTCTGGGTATGTCCTCTTTAGGCACTGATTTCTGTTAAGTCTGGGGTCTGTTGACCCCTCATTTAATGGTAGGGGTCCATGGCATAAAAGAAGTTTTGGAACCCCTGTATTAAGCCCACTCTGACACAAGGACATGGATTGTTTTTGAACCTTACTAAAAACTATCTGCAAAAGCTTTCAGGGGAAAGAATGCTGTCACTATTGTTCCACCTAGATATGATTCTGTCACTAAGTACAATATCATGTTCATGTAGTTAACAATTACACACAAAGAATATCTCAGCCTTTCTAACTGTCCCTTTACCATCTATTCCATAGCTTAACTTTCAACATACAAATGATGTTACGTATAAATGGAATGACTTCTGGATATTCATCCCTAGGACTATCTAAATAAATGGAGGTTGGATTAACAACAAATAGCAACATTTGCAATTTATTATAGTACATAATGTACGAAATCCTGCAACAAATTAGGTGCAGCAAGCTTTCATGAGCTACAATAGATGATTTATTTCAATGATTATCTTTTCCACTTTCTCTGTGACTTAAAACTAACTTGTTTCCTTACTTTCCCACTTCTAGTGAAGGGTCCCGAACCAGAAAAGCTAATTATTTCTCTTTCCATAGATGTTTGCTGACCTACTGATTGTTTCCAACAGTTAGTGATATTGGTCCAGGGGTACATTTTTACCAGGACATTGTGGGAAAAAATGTTTTCTTTTCAGAATCAGAATCAGGTTGAATATCACCAGCATACTGTTAGTCGTGAAATTTGTTAACTTAGCCACAGTGCAATGAAATACATGATAAATATAGAAAATAGATGAATTACAGTAAGTATATATATATTAAATCATTAAATAAAAAAGTGCAAAAACAGAAATAATAAGAAAGTGAGACAGTATTCATGGGTTCAATGTCCATTTAGGAATCATATGGCAGAGGGGAGGAAGCTGTTCCTGAATCGCTGAGTGTGTGACTTTGGGCTTCTGTACCATCTTCCGGACAGTGACAATGAGAAGTGGGAATGCTCTGGGTGATGGGGGTCTTTAATAATGGAAATCGCCTTTCTGAGGCACTGCTCCTTGAAGATGTCTTAGATACTACGGAGGCTAGTACCCATAACGGAGTTGACTAATTTTACAACTTTTTGTACCTTTTTTCAATCCTGTGCAGTAGCCGCAGTGATGCAGCCTGTCTGAATGTTCTCCACAGTACATCTGTAGAGGTTTTTGAGTGTGTTAGGTGACAAACCAAATCTCCTCAAACTCCTAATGAAATATAGCCACTGTCTTGCCTTCTATATAGCTGCATCAATATGTTGGGACCAAGTTAGATCCTCAAAGATATTGACAATCTAGAACCTTGAAATTGCTCATTCTCTCCACTTCTGATCCCCCTTTGAGGATTGGTTCATGTTCCCTCATCTTACCATTTCTGAAATCCACAATCATCTCCTAGGTCTTACTGATGTCGAGTACAAGGCTGATGCTGCGACACCAATCTACTAGCTGGTATATTTTGCTCCTGTACGCCCTCTCATCTCCATCTAAGATTCTGCCAACAATGGTTGTATCATCAGCAAAGTCCTTCATTTCTTTCCTGGGATCTTTGGCATTATTTCTGGAGATAGCCCAAAGTTTTCACATAGATTCAAAAGATAACAACTCTAGCAATGAAACGCTTCGTCAGTGCACAAGTGGAAGCTTAGCCTAGATTTTTGTGTACACTTCTCTAGTGTGATACGAACTCAGAATCTTCTCACCCAGGGAAAAATTGCTTCCACTCAGTCTTGACAGACACACAGGCATCGCGTATCTTTACAGCAGAGTGATAGGAAGCAGCAATATAAAAGACTTCCCCCTCCTTTGGCCATCATTTTGAGTAACGGAGTGGCTGCAGTGAGCTTGTGATGGTGTTCACTTTTTTCAACAACTTGCTTGGCAGTAATACAATGGCTATATGAAAACCCTTCCCATCCAGACCTCCTGTGAGACTTCCAGCTGCTGTCCGATACAGGCTTCCTCCAGTTATTGACAGAGATTGCCAGCCAACCTCACAAAGCAATTCCTTCCTCGTTTATTTGCATGTGGCCATCTGGCAGTCTGAATCCAACCCATAATAAATCCCAGTGATTTCCACAGCACCTCAAGTCACAACAAGTAGATTGGCTTTGATGCAAAGCAGCAGAGGACTTGAAAAGAAGAAGCTGAAAAAATATTAAAGTGGTTATTGGTCGGTTGAATCCTAATATCCACTTTGAGGTAAGGCGAGTTAAAAGCAAAAAGGGGCACTGGATGTTAAGAGTTCACAGTGGAGCTAATAGAGCAGCTCTCAACATAGTGATGATAAACACTTAAAATCTGCATTGCATGCATTTAATTCCCTCTTTAATTTCATGGTTTGGAGACTTGCATGCCTCAATGACCCAGGCAGCTATGTTGGCTGGAGTCAGGGGTTTGAGCTTTGGCTGTTTGTAGGATCACCCATGCTGAACAGGTCAAAGAAAAGAGGCCAGACTCCAGGTTTGGGGGTAAAGCTCAGGGCTAACAACCCTGACTGGTAAAACAAAATTGTTATGAAAACAGCAATGAAGGATCCTTCTACATCTGAGTGGTCAATAACAGACAGATATGGAGGTCCTTCATTGCTGCCCTAAATGTCAGCAGCCAAACTGGAAGTTCTCAGGTGAACTCAAATCAGATTTCCTTTCTATAGTTAGAAAGGCAGGAAATAGCACTGCCTTGGAACGGGAATAGAGTATATCAGCATATACGGAAGAGGGTGTTGCAAATGTGAATGAAGCCATCGGAGAAACACTGAAGCTGGTGATGCAGAAATCTTTATTCAGCACGGCTGGAGGCCTCATACTGGAGACACTCTTGGAAGAGGCTTTCTGACCCCAATATTATATCACATTTTTTAAATGTTAAAAAACAAAGATAACAACAGGACAATTTCTATAGTTACAGTATGTTTCCTTTGAGTTGCACATAATTTTCAAACACCAAGATCTTCACGCCAACACAACCAAAATGTGTGTTAATCACTGAGGTGCATTCATGCATATGCAGACATCTCAGTTGAATGGGGTGTTTCCCAGTTTGCAATCAACCCCAGCTTGCAGCTCCAGGAACACCATTGTTCTGAGCTGCATTGTAATTCAAGCTATAGTCCATATTCAGATCTGAAGACTGGGTGATGTTGAAATTGGTATTTGGTGTATTCCCTCACTCCTGAATACGCCATAAGAGGAGAACAGTTGTTAGCAGGAACTAAGGGAAGTGCAAAGGGGGTGATTAACTAGAATCTATGCTGTGAAGTGTTGGGGTCTTTGGATGCTGAGGTGGGTACAGGGCTTGTGTGAACTGGAGAAATGAATGATGAAAAGCAAAGGGTACAACCCCTGAAAACTAGAGGTTAATGGGAGAGAAAGGGAGAGCAGCTGTGCTTACAAATGGAATCCTCCTGTATTTCTTGCACTAAAGGGGAGCATTGTGTAGTGGGAGCATCAAATAGGGTGGCCCACAAAAAAATGGAGAATTTGGTGAAAATTCCAATTTGAAAAAAACACTATCTTTTGTCGCATGAGTGATGCACAAGGACATTGTCTGCACATTCCCTGAGCTGGCAGTTGAGTCATTGTTGTGCTCTCACAGAATAAGAAGTCATGCCGTAAAGAACACAGTACATTAATCAGAGCAGAGCAACACAAGGTGGCTACCATGGAAATGAGAAGAAATCAGGGAGAGAGGGTGGGAAGGCACAGAGCTCTCCTGTGTGTCAGAGCACATCTCACAAAATGGACCTGAGCTTGTGCCATGCATATTACACGTCACCACAAGACAGGCTCAACAAGAGGCAAATGAGTGCAGCATTTGGCATGATGTACGTAATGTAGAGATGTTTGTATTACATGCAGATACAAATGAAGGATAGAAAGTGAGTATGTTTGGTAAACACTGATGTGAGGGCGGTTTTCAATCTATAAGTTCAAAAATGACTGTAGCACACAGGATCCCATCATTAGTTTTGTATCTTGCACTGTAAAAACGTTGAATGCATTGTGGTGAACTGCACCTATAAGTCTCTGAAATCAGTTTCTCAACTGTTACTAGTTGACCTGGAGATTACTGCTAACATAATCTACACAAGACTATAAGAAAGTTGGAGACTACCAGCAGGATTCTCAAGCCTGCTCCATCATTCAATCGATGACGGTTGATCAATGTTGGCCTCAGCTCCTCTTCTGTGCCAATTCCCCATAAACTTCAATCATTCAAATATTTGTCCATCCCGACCTCAAGTACATACGGAATCTGATGTCCACCACAACTAGAGACAAAGCTTTCAAAGATTGATGAATCAGAGAACATAGAACAGAGAACACTACAGCACAGTGGAGGTCTTTTGATGCATCATGTTGTTCTGACCTTAAAACCTACTGTAACCTCAAGTCATAACCACTGAGAGAAGAAATTTCTACACACCTTAGTTTTAAGTGACTGGCACATTATTTTGTAATTATAATACCTTGTTTGTGAATCTTCTGCTAGTGAAATTATCTCAGCATCTACCCTGTCAAGTTCCCTTAGGATCTTATATGTTTGAAGAAGGTCATCTCTCATTCTTCTAAATTCCTAGCAATACAGACCTACACTGTTGAGCTTCTTTTGATAGGACAGCTCTCTCATCCCAGGATCTGATCCAGTTTAATGGATTAACATATTACTTGACTATACAAATCCCAGCATGATCACTGTTAGACACAACATCACGATCATATTCTGGAGCCTTTAGCTCCAAATGTCTCAAGGACAGGCTTATGACACCACGGAATTCCCATTGTCAACTTGTTGGACCTAATTACTACCTAGCTTACACTTAGAGCAGGCTGAGCCATTGAGTAGCTGAATAAAATAGCGATCAAAGTCTTTTAACCTCATTTGTCAGAAGTGACTATTATTGCCAAGGATGTCCTTTACTGATGATTTCCCAGTTAGCCAGGTATAGCTTGTGTACTGGAAGCCACACCCACGCCCTCCTTACCCACACAGCAGGGTCAGAGAGTGACTCCTGGGCATTTAAAATGAAGATAGAAATTACCCAATGCAATAACACCCATGCCAAACTGGACACCTGACCACAGGTCTCATCCCTTCATTACATAAGTGTGTAATCAATAAGGTAATATTGCTAAGCAACACACATAAAAGTTGTGGTGAACACAGCAGGCCAGGCAGCATCTCTAGGAAGAGGTACAGTCGATGTTTTAGGCCGAGACCCTTCGTCAGGACTAAATGAAGGAAGAGTGAGTAAGGGATTTGAAAGTTGGAGGGGGAACCTCCCCCTCCAACTTTCAAATCCCTTACTCACTCTTCCTTCAGTTAGTCCTGACAAAGTAGTCTCGGCCTGAAACGTCGACTGCACCTCTTCCTAGAGATGCTGCCTGGCCTGCTGCGTTCACCAGCAACTTTGATGTGTGTTGCTTGAATTTCCAGCATCTGCAGAATTCCTGTTGTTTGAGGTAATATTGCTTCTGCCTGAGTGAAGAGGTGACACTACTCTTGTATACGGGCACCAACAATGTTCGCCACTGGGGAAACCATTAGCTGCTTGTTGCCTGTCGTACTTTCTGCCTTAACAGAATGAAGTTTTCCCAGAACCTCTCTTCACATGGACCAGAGTTGGAGGGCGCCTGTTGGATGGAAGTACTGAGCAGGATGGTAAAGAGCTGGTGTTGGAGAGAGTACCCGCTGAGCTGAATGGGTCAATGTACCGTTGTACCAGCCAAAACCCCTTGGGGTCAACAGACACTCATGCTAGGCTCATCATTTTTGGTAAGTGCAAACCTTCTACCAGCAACAGTGTGATGAGATGATACTATGGTCTATTCAGACGCTGATGTAAGAAATACTCCCTTTGTTATTGGATTGGCTAGGTATTCAATATAGTAACAAGCCCATCAAATCTCAGCTCTGAAATTGGGTTCAGCTGAAGCAAAAGAAATGAATATCAGAAAAGCTTGGATTGGGGAGCATGCCTTATGAAAACAGGTTGAGTGAACTCAGCCTTTTCTCCTGGAGTGACCAAGGATGAGAGGTGACCTGATAGAGGTGTATAAGATGATGAGAGGCATTGATCGTGTGGATAGTCAGAGGCTTTTTCCCAGGGCTGAAATGGCTGCCACAAGCCAATCCAGTAACAAGAGGACACAGGTTTAAGGTGCTGGGGAGTAGGTACAGAGGAGATGTCAGGGGTAAGTTTTTTACACAGAGAGTAGTGAGTGCGTGGAATGGGCTGCCGGCAACGATGGTGGAGGCGGATACGATAGGGTCTCTTAAGAGACTTTTGGATAGGTATATGGAGTAGAATTTGAACCAACTGTACATTACACATTTACCACTTATAATGCAAAGAGTGGTTGTAGAAGTGTCATAGTCTGCATAGAGGTGGGTGACCATGGTGTGCCTCAGGGATCTGTTCTGGGACCCTTACTCTTCATGATTTCTATAAGTGACCTAGATGAGGAAGTGGAGGGTTGGGTTAGTAAGTTTGCTGATGACACAAAGGCTGGAGGTGTTGTGGATAGTGTGGAGGGCTGTCAGAGGTTACAGCAGGACATTGATAGGATGCAAAACTGGGTTGAGAAGTGGCAGATGGAGGTCAACCCAGATAAGTGTGAAGTGGTTCATTTTGGTAGGTCAAATATGATGGCAGAATATAATATTAATGGTAAGACTCTTGGCAGTGTGGAGGATCAGAGGGATCTTGGGGTTCGAGTCCATAGGACGCTCAAAGCAGCTGCGCAGGTTGACTCTGTGGTTAAGAAGACATACGGTGTATTGGCCTTCATCAATCGTAGAATTGAATTTAGGAGCCAAGAGATAATGTTGCAGCTATATAGGACCCTGGTCAGACCCCACTTGGAGTACTGTGCTCAGTTCTGGTCACCTCACTACAGGAAGGATGTGGAAGCCATGGAAAGGGTGCAGAGGAGATTTACAAGGATGCTGCCTGGATTGGGGAGCATGCCTTATGAAAACAGGTTGAGTGAACTCGGCCTTTTCTCCTTGGAGCGACAGAGGATGAGAGGTGACCTGATAGAGGTGTATAAGGTGATGAGAGGCATTGATCCTGTGGATAGTCAGAGGCTTTTTCCCAGGGCTGAAATGGCTGCCACAAGAGGGCACAGGTTTAAGGTGCTGTGGAGTAGGTACAGAGGAGATGTCAGGGTTAAGTTTTTTACACAGAGAGTGGTGAGTGCGTGGAATGGGCTGCCGGCAAAGGTGGTGGAGGCGGATATGACAGGGTCTTTTAAGAGACTTTTGGATAGGTACATGGAGCTTATAAAAATAGAGGGCTATAGATAAGCCTCGTAATTTCTTATGCAGGGAAATGTTCGGCACAACTTTGTGGGCCAAAGGACCTATATTGTGCTGTAGGTTTTCTATGTTTCTAACACAAAACAAAATTCTACGTCAATAACTCTTGCCTGACTATGATTCTAAAGGTATTGGTAGCTTTCTGGCGACCCACTCAAATGCCTTCATGCAAGAGCACAAGTTGGAAGATCCTTCCAAAGGAATGAAGGAGCATTTTCCACACCCATATTCTCCAATCATAGAACATAGACCAGTTCAGCACAGGAACAGGCCCTTCAGCCCACCATGCTCTCCCTGCCCCCCTACTCTAATCCCCTATTTGGAGCTACTCTGCACAAATTGACCCTCTTTAGTGGAATTTACTGTAGTAGACAGTAAGTTAAATTCATTTTTCCCTGCCTACCATAGTAGCATCCTTGCCTCTATCTCAGTTTAGATGGATTAGTCCAACACACCCCAAGGCTGGGACCTGGAACCTACTGGTTCTGTTGAGCAAACTAGCCCATTTAATGTACCTATGGAACTATCAGAGGTCCCAACCATCCACTGCTTAAACAGTAAGGATAAGCAAATAGAATCAAACCAAATCAAGTTTGATTGTCATTCAAACCAGACATGGATACAGCCAAATGAGACAGTGTCTCTGGACCCAACGTGAAAAAACATACACATGCACTCAGAATAACGAGGAAAGAAAAAAAGATCGTGGTCTCGTAAGAAAACAAATTTTTAGACCAAGTTCCTGAGCGACAAGTCCCACAAATTGATGGTTCCCTGCAGTCCAGCCTGTAATTCCACCAATCCACCACCGGAGGGGCAGCACTGATGAGAGAAGCCACCCCCAACCAAGCCTGCATGCAAGGCTACAACGTGCAAGCCCGAGAACTGAGGCCTAGTTCTAGCTACAACCGAGGCAACAGTGCTGTCTCGCCACCCATCTCTTCACCAAACAAGGGAAGCAGACCTTCAAGGGAATGCAGAATCATTGCAACTGCAGGAAAATCACAGAAACAAACATAATTACTTAGCTGGTCAGAGTGTCATATGACCATTTCTGGCAAATTTTTCCAACTCTCTCTGCTTCTAATCACTTCTGAAACAATTCTCTGCTTAGTTTCTTGGACCTTTACCTGCTGCATGTCTTCATGAAGAATTTGTATTTTTATCTTTCAGAAAATCCAAACATTCCGAAAGGCACTGATGATAAAAACGGTGAGTTACATCTCTAGTCTAGAGTATATAGGAAGGGTGCAAATGGCTCTGGATCTAGATTTGTGAGATTTGGCTGGCACACCTCATAGTTGAGAGCAGAAATGAGACAAGGCATGTTGAGGAATGAACAGAAGGGATGATGCTTTTCACCCTCTGGTTACGAAGCTGAATGCCATTGACAGAAATAATGTCAATGTTTCATTAGTAAAACAACTCATTTCACTAATATGATGTAGATGATTTACCTCCTGAATTCATTGGATAATTTCTACACAACTATCCTATCTCAAGCCCATTTATCACCTCCGTTGATGACTATACCTGCAACAGCATTATATCAGCTATAAGTTAGGAGGTGATAGAACACCTTCCTATAGTTGGACCATGCAAATTGACAGGTCTTGACTAAGAATTGCAAAGTAATCTAATGCCCTTCCAGACAGAATCGGCTCACAGAGACCACTTATCCTCATGCCACTGAATTTTCCGTGTAACTCCATCTTGGGAGGTATGCAAAATGAAAATCAGCAATGCTTCACATTGGAAGCAACATTTTCAAATAAGCAACTGGAAATTCCAACAGCAATTGATTTAATTGGCAATGTACCCATGGAAAAGGAGATTTTTAAGATAAGTAACTTCTAACAATCAGTTTCTGTGAGAAATAACAATTGGTGACTGATTAACCCAAGGATATATGTTTTTATATCTGTTTTTAACAGAGAGAAAAGTTGTAGTCAACCAATAAGATTTTGCTTTGACCGTATTTGGATTGCCCGAAGTTTGTTGTCTTCATGTGTTAGAAGATGTCCACAAGCGATCAAAAGTGCACTGAAGCTTAATGTTACCATCACAAAGGCTGTGTTGGGAGAGGCTATAGTCTGGGATCCTACTGCTACTGGACACAGGGCTTTATATGAGCAGCCTTTCAAATGCTTCGCTAATGCAATGATTCGGGAAGAAAAATCAGAGGCATTAATATAAAGAAATATACTGATATTATTTCTGATACTAAATCTAATTTCTGATACTACTGATGCTAAATGTAATGTAGATAATAGCATGTTCAAATTGTATTTATTTTGCTTATATTGAATAAGTAATACTATTAGGAAAGAAATAATCTAATAAAGCAAGATGATGAATTTTGATTATAATTTCAGGTGCATCTTTGTGCAACAACAGTGCCAGACTAACCTTAGCGATGATTCTAGCAGTTACATTGGATTTGACGTGAAGGACCACCGAGGATTTGAGAGGAAAGTTATCCATCCTGCAGTTGCGTATGATAAGATATTTTTATTTTAATGTCCTTTTTTTCAAATTCTGAATGTTCCATTTTCTGTAGGGTTTTCTCACTTGAAAAATGTGCCATTGCTTCATGTATTTCTGAATAAAGCTTTGTCTGTTTAAAAGAAGCAGTCATCCTCTCTGTCTTCTGTGGGATGGGTGTCGTGATTTGCAGATTTTTGTGTGTTGAATGTAGAGCATCAACATTTTCGTAATGAAGGTTAGCAAAGACCAAGCCAAACAAAGAAAAATGTGGTTCACCAATTACCATGCCCCCACCAAAAATCAGGAGAAAGACAAACCATTGCCAATTCATGGAAAGCTCCTGGAATTTCTCTCCAAATCTTGAAGGAAAGCTATCAACTTATCCTTATGACCAGAAAATGTCCTATTCTCTTAAGTATTTATCAAGATTCTATTAAAACAGCAATGGGGCAATTCTCCAAACCACGTCAATGCGAAGAGAAGTAGACAGTAACCAAGTGAGGTCCTCAGGTGAGTAATAGAATGGACAGATTCAACAGAGATGTTCATTACTCTCTCCGCAGCACCGAGGCTGTGAAGTGCTCGTCTCTGCGAGTTTCGCGGCACCTTTGTATGATGTGTGTGTGTGTGTGTTTTTCTCCTCTTTCTCAGAGCGGTGGTTATGATTTTTCATTTTTTTTAATTGGGTTCTTCAGGTTTCTTGCTATGTGGCTGCCTGTAAGCAAACAAATCTCAAGTTGTAGAATTTATACAGTTTTTTGATAATAAATGTACTTTGAATCTTTGAGACTGGTACATTCGGGAAGATGCTTAAAATCAGAGAGAAGCTTGAAGTGCAGGAACTTAGCAGACACAGGAGAGAACAACACTTCAGAAATCTCAAAGCTGCAGAGCAATAACCACTTTCCTAAGATGTAATTTCTAGTAAAATAATAAATGCAAAAATACAGAAGCATTTGAATGTCAGAAAATTGCCAGACAAGTGGCCACTTTAGTGAGACAGAGTCTACCTTGCTAAATTTCATCACATCATTCTTTTTGTGCAGGAATGATGAGTGAATGTACTTTGTGATATATTTACTAAGTATCTTGGTTTTACTATGCAAAGCGTGTGGTAAGATTGCTGGTAGTGCACTCGTTAATGTCTTATTATCTGCAATGGAACTTGTATTCACATGGAGATAAATACAGTGACATGCAAAAGTTTAGTTTTGACCCCTGGTCAAAATTTCTGTTACTGTGAATAGCTAAGCGAGTGAAAGATGACCTGATTTCCAAAAGGCATAAGGTTAAAGATGACACATTTCTTTAATATGTTAAGCAAGATTACTTTTTTATTTCCATCTTTTACAGTTTCAAAATAACAAAAAAGGAAAAGGGCGGAAGCAAACGTTTGGGCTCCCTGCATGGCGGTACTTAGTAACAACCCCTTTGGCAAGTATCACAGCTTGTAAACACTTCCTTTAGTCAGCTAAGAGACTTTCAATTCTTGTTTGGGGGATTTTCGCCCATTCTTCCTTGCAAAAGGCTTTTAGTTCTGTGAGATTCTTGGGCCATCTTGCATGCACTGCTCTTTTGACGCCTATCCACAGATTTTTGACGATATTTAGTTCGAGGGACTGTGAGGGCCATGGCAAAACCTTCAGCTTGAGCCTCTTGAGGTAGTCCGTTGTGAATTTTGAGGTATGTTTAGGATCATTATCCTGTTGTAGAAGTCATCCTCTTTTCATCTTCAGCTTTTTTACAGACGGTGTGATGTTTGCTTCCAGAATTTGCTGGTATTTAATTGAATTCATTTTTCCCTCTACCAGTGAAATGTTCCCCGTGCCACTGGCTGCAACACAAGCCCAAAGCATGATCGATCCACCCCCGTGCTTACAGTTGGAGAAGTGTTCTTTTCATGAAATTCTGCACCCTTTTTCGCCAAACATACCTTTGCTCATAGCCAAAAATTTCTATTCTAACTTCATCAGTCCACAGGACTTGTTTCCAAAATGTTTGTTTAGATGTTCCTTTGCAAACTTCTGACACTGAATTTTGTGGTGAGGACACAGGAAAGGTTTTCTTCTGATGACTGTTCCATGAAGGTCATATTTGTGCAGGTGTCACTGCACAGTAGAACAGTGCAGCACCACTCCATTGTCTGCTAAATCTTCCTGAAGGTCTTTTGCAGTCAAACGGGGGTTTTGATTTGCCTTTCTAGCAATCCTACGAGCAGTTCTCTTGGAAAGTTTTCTTGGTCTTCCAGACCTCAACTTGACCTCCACTGTTCCTGCTAACTGCCATTTCTTAATTACATTACGAACTGAGGAAACGGCTACCTGAAAACGCTTTGCTATCTTCTTATAGCCTTCTCCTGCTTTGTGGGTATCATTTATTTTAATTTTCGGAGTGCTAGGCAGCTGCTTAGAGGAGCCCATAGCTGCTGATTGTTGGAACAAGGTTTCTTCTTCTTCTTTGAGTTTTTACGGCAGTTGGCATCCACACTGTTTCATTACTGCCATCTTCAGGATTTATTGTCCTTCATTGTCCATTCACTTTAAAGCCGTCTTTCCAGTCCCGTCACCCTTAAAAAACTAAACAACCATTTCCTCCCTAATCACTCTCCCCACATTCCTATAAACCTTTAACACTGTTCTCTATTTTGTGTAATTGTTGTAACATTTGTTGCCTTTCCTGTGCAAATTTCCGGCATGAAAAAATAAGGATATACTCTACTGTTTCAGTCTCCTGACATATATCGCAAAAACCTGTTGGATGCTTATTTCTGATGGCCAGAGTGCCATTAAGGTTGCTGTGCCCAATTCTCAGTCTACTTATAATTACTTGCTCCTTCCGCTTTACTCCCCTACTTCTTCCCATATCTACTCTGTTCTGAATTGAATGTAAATGTTTTCCTTTTATTGATCTATCCCAATGCTGCCACTGTTGATTTATCCTTCTCCACACTATGCTCTTCCCCTCTGATTTTGATATTGACCTCTATAGATCCTTTTTCGACTGCTGCTTTTGCCAGCCTATCTGCCGTCCCATTTCCCATAATACCCGAATGAGCTGGAACCCACATGAATGCGATATTTTTGCCTTGTCTAGCCAGTCTTGAATTTGCAAACAGGATTTCATAAAGCAGATCCTGGTGACCTGTAGCTGTACCTGCCTTAATGCTTGCAAGGGCCGATACAGAATCGCTACATATCACAATATTATTACAATCAACCTGCTCACTCCATTCTAGTGCTAACAATATGGCAAACATTTCAACTGCATATACACTCAAGCAATCAGGTTTTCTCTTGCTAATTTCCACTCGATAACTTGATACAACAATTACAGACCCTGTTGCACCTGTTTCTGGATCCTTTGATCCATCAGTAAAAATCTGTATGCCTTTATACTTACATTCCCTATAACTATGATATTCACTGAGTATATCAGCCATCTTATTACTGTGCTTAATCTTAAGCAATTCCAAATCTACAGAGGGATTTTCTAAACCCAGAAAGGTCTGACAGGCCACACCACACTTGGACAAAACTCTTTATCGTATACACCCATAGCTTTTGCTGTTTGCTCTCCTGTCTAGCCAAAACTTTCTTTTTGTGTCCTCTCCTTCTCCCAGCATATCCGCAACACCCTTTTTGTAGGATGGCTATCATCATGCCCCCTTGAATTAATCCAGTAATTGGCCTCCAGCTGTTTAGGCCGCAGCCCCAATGGCATTTCATTTGCTTCAACTTGGAGTGCACACACTGGGGAAGTTCTAACCGCTCCCAGGCACACCCTTAGAGCCCGAGCTTGTACGATATCCAGTTCTGCCAGCACAGATTTTGCTGCTGACCCGTATACAATACTTCCATTGTCTAATCTTGATCTTATTAATGCTACATAAATATACTTCAGTGATGCAAAATCAGCACCCCATTCCAATCCAGCAAGACACCTCATGACATTTATCACATTTTTACATTTACTAACTACATATCTAACATGTTCTCTCCATGTTAATCTCAAGTCAAAGTGCACTCCCAAAAACCGAAAACTTTCAACTCTCTCCAGGTTACTTCCATACAGATTCAAATTAAGTCCCCTGAACTTTTTCCTTGTGAAGAACATGGATTTTGTCTTCTCCACTGAAAATTTAACACCCCACTTTGTGCCCCACTCTTCAACTTGATTAATTCCATCTTGCATTTTCGTAACTATATGTTCAATATTTCTCTCTCTTTTCCACAACCCCCGTCATCTGCAAACAATGACCTCCCCACTTCCGTTGGAATATTTACGAATATATCATTTATCAAAATGGAGAATAAAGTTGGACTCACTACACTTCCCTGAGGCGTCCCGTTTTCTGCAACATACCGGCTTGCTAGCTCTGTTCCTGTCTTCACCTGAATAGTTCTCCTGTTTAAAAAGTCCTTAACCCAATTGAACATCGCCCGCCCCCCCCATTCCCATTAAATGTAGCTTGATTAGGAGCCCCTCTTTCCATAATATATCATAAGCTTTCTCAACATAAAACATAAAAAAAACTGCAACCTCTGTCACTTTATTTACTTGAGCTTTTCTTATTTCATCCTCTAGACACAACACTGGATCCATAGTATTCCTTTCTTTCCTGAACCCGCTTTGATATATAGCCACCATACCTCTACTTTCCAAGAAGTAGACTAACCTCTCATTTATCATACGTTCCATAAGTTTACATACATGTGACGTCAAGGCAATAGGCCTGTAGTTTTCTGGCCTGCTGGCATCTTATCCAGGTTTCCTTATTGGAATAATTATTGCCTCTTTCCAGCTCCCTGGTATTCTCCCTTCATCCCAGACTTTGTTATACAGAAGCAGTAGTTTCTCCAGACTTCCTTCACTCAAGTGTTGTATCATACTATAACATTTTTCATCTTTACCTGGCGCAGTCTTTCCTGTTTTATCCCTTCTCAGACAAATTATCGGAACTATGTACCATAACAAAAGTGTTTGCCAACAACTCTGCCTTTTCCTTATTTGTTACTGCAGTCACATTTCCATCAACCAGAACTGGGTACCTCCACTCTCTCCTGTCCCCTCCCATCCTTTTTATCATCCCCCACACCTCTCCTACTTGAGTTGTGTTTCCGACTGAATCACAATACTTTCTCCAGTGTGTTCTTTTAACATGTCTCATTGTCCTCCTTACTACTGCCTGAGCTTGTTTGTACTGAATCATAAGTTGGAAGTTATGAGTTCTTTTAACCAGTTATTTCTATTTCTCACTGCTTCCTTACAATTATCATCCCACCATGGTATTACTCTCTTCTTTGTTCTTCCTTCACTTTTAGGAATGGATTCTAATGCAGCTGATATTATACCTTGTTTTAATATGCTGTCAAGTGTTTCTATGTCCATTCCACCACTGACCTGACTTCGATATCCATCACTTTTTTCCCAGAAGTTTCTTCCAATTGGCTTTCTCAAGGATCCATTTCCCACCCGTATTCTCTGTGACCAATGAAGCAGAAATATTTATCTTGCACCAGATTGGGTAATGATCACTCCCTGCAGTTCATTCTTGGTACACTAACCAATCACACACTGATGCAATGGAGTTTGATACTAATGTAAGATCAAGCACAGACTCTTTACCTGTATTAACATCAATTCTAGTACTACTGCCATCATTTAGGCACACTAAATACTTCTCATCTAGCCACTCCTCTATTAACCGACCATTGTTGTCTGTTCTGTCACTCCCCCATAATACATTATGTCCATTAAAATCACCACACCAAACAACGTTGCTGCTATTCTGCCCTTCTATCTCCTCAAGCTTGTTTAACTCTAATCTTTTGCATGGATTATAATAATTCACAATCACCAACTCTTTCCTTTCATCCATACTTTTACTACCACATACTCTTGTTCACTTCCTACACCTAGTATTCTATAAGGAATACCTTGTTTTACATAAGTTGCACATCCTCCTCCTCCACCCTCTCTCCTGTCTCACCTTGCTGCCTCATAACCATATAAAACAAAATCTAAATTAGGTTTTAACCAGGTCTCCTGGATACACACAATATCTGGTTTTTCTGTCTGACTAGCTATAAACTGCTTGAAATCTTGTCCAATAGTAATCTGGCTTCTTGCATTCCATTGAAGAAGTAGCATTATTAGTAATATCAACCCATACATACTGTCTCTTGACTTGACTGTACCCTGAGTTCATCGTTTACTTCTTCCCATTTTAATCCTATCAAACCCAAATGGTGCTCTGCAGCTTTCACAGTAATCTGAATCCTTTCAGTTTTAGATTTGATCTCATAAGTTGCGTTTACCACTCCTGCTATAAAGGTCACCAATTTCTTCTTCTCTATCCTTGCATTCTTCTTATCTTGCCTTTCTTTAGCTGCCGCTTGCTCTTTGCTACATCCTCCCTCATTCATTTTCTTCTGTCCTGCCAACTTGACTGCCTCGGCATATGAGACTTTTTCCTTCACCCTTATCTGCTGCACCTCCACCTCTTTTTTCAACACTTCACATCCCCAGTCCGCTACACTACGGTTACCTGCACAATTACAGCACTTTGGTCTCACTCCCTCTCCACATTTTCCGTATTCATGTTCCCCACCACACCTTGCACATCTTCTCTTTCCTTTGCACACTTTGGCCACATGCCCAAACTCCTGGCAATTGAGACACCTCATAGGTTTTAATATATATTCTCATACACTGTATCTTAGAAATCCAGAATATAACTCCTTTGGAGGCACCTTATCCTCAAATTCTACCAGAATGGTTTCAGTCTCCCTTTTCTCTGCTCCCCTTGTCATTCTTTTCACACTCTTCACTGAACTATTCCTCACCCTCAAGTTCTCCACTAGCTCCTTCATATTAACACTGAGGGGAACCCCAGATATCACCCCCTTGCAACCATTGACCCTTTGTGCTCCAACTCCTACAACCCTGGACACTTTGATTTTCCCAACATTAGTCACCTTCATTGCCTTCTCCATCTGCTCTTCAGTTTTACATCCTGTCAGCAGGTTTCCATCTCCTAAAATTCTCACATGGTTCACTTCCCCTACTTGTCCTCTAATGATTTTTGTTAGCTTAAGCAGATCGATTTTCTTTACTCCCCCTTCCCCCTCAAATCTTACCATTACATTTAGCAATTTTGCCCTCGGGCCCTTCTCCTCAACTTCTCTTCCCTCACTTTCCAATCCACCTACACTAGACACACCTCATTTCTTTCTCTTCCGACCCATCATCTTCCTGTTCTTAGTCCCTCTCCCCATCTCTTCCTACTCACACTCCGTGCTATTGCTGTCACCATCAGTCTCCCTCCCTGCCATCCTATCAGAGTTTGCAAGGGACCATGTACGAATATCATTCCAGACCTATACAGGCCGTCGGTCAATATTCCCACAGAACGTCCCCCATAACACCCCACAGCCAGCAGCCAACTCGTAACTCTGGCCCAGCAGCTGGAGCTTCCAGCTCAGCCAGCCAGCCACTGGCAATCAGTGCTAATCAAGAGTCCGGAATAAATAATCATAGAAAACTGGAATTCTGTCCAGCCAGCCTGGCCACAGCCTGGGACAAGGTCTGAGGAGTCAGAGTATTTATAAAGCTTTGAAATTTGCATCACCTGGCCTTTCCTAACGATGATTGTGAACAAGCCATAGCCCTAACAAGCTAATTAAGGTCTGAGAACTTAGTAAAAGTTATCTGACAGCTCAAGTCTCTTGGGGTGCCCAAACTTTTGCATGGTGCTCCTTTCCTTTTTTTCACTCTAAAATTGTACAAAACAAAAATAATACTCTAATCTTGCTTAAAATGTTGAAAAGAATGCTTCATCTTTAACTTTATGACTTCTGGAGATCAGTTCATCTTCTACTCACTTAACTATTCACAGTAACAGAAATTCTGACCAGGGGTGCCCAAACTTTTGCATGCCACTTTAACTACTCAATAGGCTTAAAATTCACATGTTTTTTTTTCTTTCATTGCATCTCTAAGTTACCAAAGAGCAAACCTGCTTAGTGCTTAAGGATGGTTTTCAAGTATCGTGATCGCTTTCATTAATTTGGCACACATAGCAAAAGAAGTATGAACCTGAACTAATCTCACCCCTTTCCAGTCCTGCTGTTCCCACCAGTGTCATGGTGAGTTTGACACGCACAAAATGCTGGCAGATCTCAGCAGGGCAGACAACATTTTGTGTGTGTTTCTCTGGACTTCTCACATCTGCAGGATCTCTTGGGTTTTTGAGTTTGACATGTGCCAGGGGTCAAGCCTGAACCTGCACTATTATCCTGCTCCACTTGGCAGTTCCTTTCCTCCTTAGGCCAGGGAAAGAGCTCCAAAGTTTAAATTCCTATTGATTTCTTTTACACTTTATTAGATGTGAAATGACCATGATACAGTGACCCCATGTGAAATTTATCTGGCCACGGTTGATATAAGATTCCACTAGTGCAATATTTTATACATTGATAGCTTGACAACTGATCAAAGCAGCAGGGTTCAAGAGTCTCTTCTTGAAGCAGAAAAGAAACCTGTAATTTCTAATAAACTCCCAAATCTTCAATTTTGACGGCTCCTGTATCCATTTAATCTTCCCAAGGTAAACTAATAAAAAAAATTGCTCAAGAAAATAAAACGTAAACACTTTTTATCAAGTTATTTGAAACAGAGCACAGGTGATTAATAGTTAATTTGTGGGCGGTCTGGAGGGTTGGAAACTGTGGAGCGTTCACCAGTTTTGGTATTAGAAGTTGTGAATTACTCTGGTAAACAACATCCTTTTAGTTCCACCTAATATTTGAACTAAAGACATGGAAGGGGGCTGAAAAAATAGTCGACGTAACTTGCTCTGAGCTAAAGATTTGAATTAATGGGTGTTACGAGAATACACATAAAGTTAAGATGTTTGCTGGCCTGGGCTAGCATCAGTGGCATCAGCAGTTGGTCTGCCACCTGCCCTCAGGGGAAGGAGAGATAAGGAACAATGGAGCAGCGTCTGGAGATGTGTAATGAAGGGATGTGGGAGAGAGAGCTGTCTGGAGCGGCTCCCCCCCTTTGAACCCTGAACTGTTTGAAGTGATGGACAGGCGATACCCCAGCAGGGGGATAAAAAGGGACAGGTTCGCTAAGACAGACACACACGCCACCCGAGGTAACGAGACCCTGGAAGCAGTGCGCCTCTCACGAGTGGGTGAGAAGTGCCAGACAACGACAAGGGTGGAAAGGTACGATCAGCGGGAACCCGGTGTGTGTCCGCCCTTGCCTGGGTGCCGGGTTCACTGCAGAGGATCGACCGCATCTGGAGGAGGGGTCACAGTCGGTGACCTCAGGTGACATCACCAAGGACCCGCCCAAAAGTTGCTTGTGAGCCATCCCGCTGGTCTGTGAGTGAAGCCGTTCTGAATGATCAGTTGTTCCTGTTCTATCTCTCTCTTCCCCTACCTTGTCCATCGCCATGGCAACGATTACTGCGAACTGAACTACAAACTGGACTGAACTTTGAGTCATTTTGAAATTGGTCATTTACCCCTAGACAACGATAGAGCTTGATTGATGCTGTTATCTTAATTCTGTGCACATGTGTGGTTATCATTGTTGAATTGTTGCATTTATTATCCTTTCGATTACTGTGTTGCTTGTTTCTTTAATAAAACTTTCTTAGTTCTAGTACTCCAGACTCCAACTGAGTGATCCATTTCTGCTGGTTTGGCAACCCAGTTACGGGGTACGTAACATGGGGTATTACAGAATCATTTTTTGCAGGGGGTTGGGGTAGATGGTAATGTGGCATGTGACTGCTATTAATTTTAAATATATTAGATTTTGTTTGTAACATTTGAATGGTGAAATTTAAACTGGTCTCAGTGGAAGCAGTGGTTTGTGATTATAAACAGAAGAGATTCTGCAGCTGATGGAAAACAAGAGTAGCACACGCAAAACGCTGGTGAAACTCAGCCAATCAGGCAGCACCTATGGAGACCCTTTCAGACCGAGACCCCTCGATGAAGGATTCCCTGTGTAGTGTTTTGAGATTCTTGTTGGATTTGGGAGTTCTGATTATTTTTAACATCCATCCAGTGGTGAGCATGAGCTGAAGGCAGCACAACACATTTTATTTGGAACTGATGAGCACCAGCTGAGGACAGTCTGTCACATGTGGAAGGTAGCTAGAAGATCGAATTCCACTTGATAGAAAATGCTGATCATACTCAATCCAAAAATTCATTTAAAGTGAAATTGATAGTTTTCTTTAAAAGGATGTGTTTGCAGGATAGTAGGACTGGACTAGTTCTAGTTTAGGGGTTCCCAACCTTTTTTATGCCATGGACCAATACCATTAAGCAAGGGATCCATGGAGCCCAGATTGAGACCCCGGCTCCAGGTTGTTCTCACTGTATCCTGTAAATTGGTGTAAAACTGATTCATTTTTGTAAAGCTAGAGCATGCATGCTCACTTTTGTGCAGATACTTGGCTCATTTGTCAAACGACCTGGTATATCACCCTTTGGCTGTGACATTCCTGTTAAAAATTTCCTTTTCCATTCCAACATTAGCCCCTATCCTCGTCAGCAGGAAGCATTCCCCCGCCCTCTCACATTTTGGGAATGTGCCGGTGCCTAAGAATAGCCTAAGGTAGCATGGTTACATAGTGGCTGGCGCAACGCTTTACAGTACCAGTGACCCAGGTTCAATTCCCACCACTGCCTGTAAGGAATTCGTACGTTCTCCCTGCAAACACGTGGGTTTCTTCCGTTTCATCCCACAGAGCAAAGGTGTACTGGTTGGTAGGTTAATTGGTCATTGTAAATTGTCCCATGATTAGGCTAGGATTAGATTGGAGGATTGCTTATCAGCGTGGCCGGAAGGGCCACTGTATGTCAATGAATAAATAAGTTACTTGATGATAGGCTGCACCACAGAGTCATAATTCTCAGAGTCTATCACTGGTTCATAATGGGTTGATTGTCTTTAATCTACATCAGGAGTACTCAAACCAAATAAAGAACACCAACTAAAATCAATCAACCAAGCAAATCAGACTTGGCCCGTAGGCTAAACTGGCTCAGTAACATCCCTGTGATGGTACTACCCAGTAAATCAACAATACTTGAATGATTGCTCTTCTTGTCTGTGTGATAAAATCAATCATTAATCACTTCCCATTTTGCAGCTTTTTTTATTGAGTTTAATACACTTCAACAATTTGTGTTATTAGAAATATTGTGCACGTCTATCACCGAGGCCTTGCTGATCTTCCTTTTGAATTTTCTACAGTTCTGTGTCATACATAACCATTAGTTTGCAATTCAACGTGTAAGACATTGTGCAAGTTATGGATGTATGGTTAATACTTCACAAAGATGAAAGAATAATCTCACGCAGAGTTTGCAAGTCTAGGTATTAATTTTGTTTAATCTGCTAATCCCACAATTTAATAAAATCTGACTGATGGCTTCCCATGCATCTCTATTGCAATTACAGACTAAACTGTGCTCAACTTTCCTCTAGGTTTCTTCTTACCATTTTTTTCAATGTATTCAGCTTTGTGAAAGGTGTTCACACAAGGCAAGTGAATACTTCCCATTTCATGAAACTGCTTTAAATTGTTCCGAAGTACATGGAATTAACAAAATAGCATGAAAGTGAACTCACTATTGTAATGTAAGGAACACAACAGCCACTGTGTCCAAAAGCAAGCTCTCGGAAACAGAAATAAGTCACTTACCAAACAATCGTTTTTTATGATATTGATTGTGGATAAATCATGTAAACAGTCGACATTTTGGGCAAAAACAAAGGTTTCAGCTCGAAACGTCGACTGTTTACTCTTTTCCATAGATGCTGCCTGGCCTGCTGAGTTCTTGAAGCATTTTGTGTGCGTTACATTGATTACCAGTATCTGCAGACTTTCTCCTGTTTGAGGATAAATCATGATTAAGTACTGGGAACAACTCCTGGTGTTATTACATGAGGTATTTGCACCCACCTGAAAGTGAATTAACAGCTTCTGACTAAAAGTCAACTCATTGAGCAGTGCTGTGCTCTCTTTTTACAATCTCAAGGTGAAGCCACAATTCTCTGTAGTTCTTCTAGCTTAGTGCGTTGTGTGATGATAAAATAGTCTTGTATACATTGGAAAAACCAAACACTAATCTGTTCAACTTGCAAGGGTCAGTTTCAATGTGAAGTTAATTGTCAATTTACGTATCTACTCCACTCCCACTCTATCCCCCATCTTTGGCCTCCTGCTCCAATGAAGCCTAAGCTCAGAGAATGACATCTTCCTTTCCATCTTGGCACATTTCAAACTTTAGGACTCAATATTAGTCATGGTCATAGTCATAGTCATACTTTATTGATCCCAGGAGAAATTGGTTTTCGTTACAGTTGCACCATAAATAATAAATAGTCATAAAACCAGAAATAGTTAAATAGTGATATGTAAATTATGCCAGGAAATAAGTCTAGGACCAGCCTATTGGCTCAGGGTGTCTGACCCTCCAAGGGAGGAGTTGTAAAGTTTGATGGCCACAGGCAGGAATGACTTCCTATGACGTTCCGTGTTGCATCTCGGTAGAATGAGTCTCTGGCTGAATGTACTCCTGTGCCCACCCAGTACATTATGTAGTGGATGGGAGACATTGTCCAAGATGGCATGCAACTTGGACAGCATCCTCTTTTCAGACACCAACGTCAGAGAGTCCAGTTCCATCCCCACATCACTGGCCTAACAAATGAGTTTGTTGATTCTGTTGGTGTCTACTACCCTCAGCCTGCTGCCCCAGCACACAACAGCAAACATGATATCACTGGCCACCACAGACTGGTAGAACATCCTCAGCATTGTCCGGCAGATGTCAAAGGACCTCAGTCACCTCAGGAAATAGAGACGGCTCTGACCCTTCTTGTAGACAGCCTCAGTGTTCTTTGACCAGTCCAGTTTATTGTCAACTCGTATCCCTAGGTATTTGTAATCCTCCACCACGTCCACACTGACCCCCTGGATGAAAACAGGGGTCACCGGTACCTTAGCTCTCCTCAGGTCTACCACCAGCTCCTTAGTCTTTTTCACATTAAGCTGCAGATAATTCTGCTCACACCATGTGACAAAGTTTCCTACCGTAGCCCTGTACTCAGCCTCATCTCCCTTGCTGATGCATCCAACTATGGCAGAGTCATCAGAAAACTTCTGAAGATGACAAGACTCTGTGCAGTAGTTGAAGTCCGAGGTGTAAGTGGTGAAGAGAAAGGGAGACAAGACAGTCCCCTGTGGAGCCCCAGTGCTGCTGATCACTCTGTCGGACACACAATGTTGCAAGCACACGTACTGTGGTCTGCCAGTCAGGTAATCTGAATCCATGACACCAGGGAAGCATCCACCTGCATCGCTGTCAGCTTCTCCCCCAGCAGAGCAGGGCGGATAGTGTTGAACGCACTGGAGAAGTCAAAAAACATGACCCTCACAGTGCTCGCTGGCTTGTCCAGGTGGGCGTAGACACGGTTCAGCAGGTAGACGATGGCATCCTCAACTCCTAGTCAGAGCTGGTAGGCGAACTGGAGGGGATCTAAGTGTGGCCTGACCATAGGCCGGAGCAGCTCCAGAACAAGTCTCTCCAGGGTCTTCATGATGTGGGAGGTCAATGCCACCGGTCTGTAGTCATTCAGGCCGCTGGGGTGCGGCGTCTTCAGTACAGGGACGAGGCAGGACATCTTCCACAGCACAGGAACCCTCCGGAGCCTCAGGCTCAGGTTGAAGACATAGCGAAGTACTCCACATAGCTGAGGGGCACAGGCTTTGAGCACCCTGGTACTGACACCATCCGGTCCTGCAGCCTTGCTTGGGTTGAGACGTTTCAGCTGTCTTCTCACCTGTTCAGCTGTGAAGCCCACCGTGGTGGTTTCATGTGGGAAAGGGGTATAGTCATGAGAGCAGGGTAGGGGACTGTGAGGAGGGGTAGGAGGGGAGAGTGGAATATGTGTTGGTTGGGGGCCGACAACAGATGGCTCATGTGGGGGATGGGCAGCCTTCCTGTATGTGTCAGAACTGGTGAGTTCTGATATAAGGTCATTCAACAATGACAGTGGTCGAGATTTTCTTTCTCTCCAGAAGTTGATCTGCGCACTATTTAAAGTATTCAAAGTTTAAAGTAAATTTATTATCAAAGTACATATATGTCACCATATACAACCCAAAGATTCGTTTTCTTGCAGGCATACGCAGTAATTCCAAGAAACACAATACAAGACCACACCCAACGGGAGTGGCAAGCAACTGATGTGCAATGGGCAACTGTGTAAATACAAAAGAGAAAATAATAATAATAATAATAATAATAATTAATTAATTAATTAATAAGCAAAATATTGAGAACATGAGATGAAGAGTTCTTGAAAGTGATTCCATTATTTGTGGGAACAGTTCAGTGACAGAGCAAGTGAAGTTATCGCCTCTGGTTCAAGAGCCTGATGGTTGAGGGGAAATAACTGTACCTGAACCTGGTGGTGTGGGTCCTGAGGCTCCTGTACCTTCTTCCTGATGGCGGAAGCGAGAGGAGCACATTCCCTGGGTGTTGGGGTTCCTTGATGATGGATGCTGCATCCCTGTGACAATGCTCCCAAGATGGACTGAACCGTACCAATTTTTATTCTCTTTCATTTCAGATTTCCACAAACTATTGTGTTTTGCATCTCATGATTCTGCTTTTCTTTTCTATGTCCTCCTCTCCATCGAGGCAGACAACAATGATCAACAAAAAAGTAATCACCCTCTTTGACAGCTGTATCGCATTTCTGTCACCTGGACAGATTGGTGTCCAGCCTGTCACAGACTTCCATTATGCTCTTTCTACTCCATCCCTTCTCGTTTCCTGACCTTTCTGGTTCTCATGTAAGATCACTGTCCTGAAACGTTAACTCCAGTTTTCTGTCTTCATAGACGGTAACTGAACTGACGAACACCTCTGGTTTTTTTTTGTTTAAAATAGGTTTCCATAATTTTCAGCTTTGTGCAAAATAATTAATGCACTTGCTGTGATGCAGGTCGAGGCCATTTCACCCCTTGGATTCATGACAACTTCCAGAAATCCAATTCCTTATCTCCCTATAGACTTGCAACTTATTCTCCCTCACATGCAGATGTGGAGCAAAGAAGATCCCATCACACCAACTTCCCTTTCTGGATCTCTTGCCATTTATGTACACTGAGGGGCAAATTACCTTAGCCAATTAGTCATCTCCTCCAAGAGGACCACAGACTTGCCATAGGTGAGGTGCTTCAATGACAGGGCAAGCTAAGTTGTCTAGAGTCAGGTCTTTTATGCTTTGGCACTAGGTAAGATCAAAGGGCAAAGGCCAGACTAAGAGTGGACCACTAGTTCCCCAGATTAACAAACCTGACAGGTAAAAAAAAATGTTATAGAAACAGCAATGAAAAATGCGATGGTATATGGCTAAGGTCAGACAGAGATGGAGGGACCTTCATTGTTGCCCTAACCACCAGCAGCATAATGGGCAGTAACCAATTAGTCTACTGGCACACCTTTGGGATAAAGGAAGAAATTAGAGCACCAGAAGAAAGCCCATGAGGAGAAAATCCAAAGTCCATTAAGTCAGGATCAGATCTGGGTTTCTTCTGTTATGCAAGTGTTGTAGGCAGCGTGTGGCAGAGATGTTAATGCTGCTGATTACGTGCTGCTTAGAATGCCTGCACAAGCTTCTTTCAAATTCTGCTTTCTGATCACAATGCACTGATAACATAAGAAAGGTACTTTAATGTTAGGTGCATTATGAAATTAATACGTGGCATGCTATTAATAAGAGAGGTTGCTGGATTAAGGACAAGCTTTTCATCAGCAGACCTCAATTAGAGTAGAGGAGGTGTAAAGTTTAAAAAAAATTACCAGTATAAGTAATGTAATAGATTTCTTTCAGCAGGAAGATTGCAAAAGATCATGAGTTCAAAGACTCAGTCAATTGAAGTTGTGGTTCAAGAAAGCTGTTTCCAACTGTATTTTCAGTAGCATCACATCCGTTTAGTTACTCATTGCATTGTATCCATCAGACACTAGATGAGGTTGTGGATGCTGTTTATATAATGTTAAATCTAAAAAAAAACAGGTCCAACTCCAAAGAGTGAAGCACAGCAATAAACACTTTTCAAATGTACTTCGATGACTGAATTTTGGAGGCTGTAAAAGGTGTGAGATGTACCATAGTTAAGTGATGAATAACAATTCCCTTCCCACATGCCAAGCAATTATCCAGGAAATTGTTCAAGAATGTAATTTTAGCAACTCACCCAGTGCAATTATGTCTAGCGAAACCAATTGGTGAAGGAAAGTGGCACTGTTTGAGGTGGAACTTACCCACTGAGGTAAAATTTGACCACTTTCACAATCATGTACCATGAGCAAACAGGGCAAAGCAACACTTATAACTTCCACCACATTGTCTACATATTCAGGGTCGATTTATTACTGAAATCAAGAAATTCTGATGTCTTTGACCTAAAATATTAACTCAGATTTTCCCCCACATGCGTACTGCATGACCTGCTGAGTTGCCAGTATTTTCTGTTTTTATTTTAGATACAGATGTTCTAGGTAGGATGACATGGTGGTGTCACCACTCCAGACACTCAGGTTCAATCTTGACCTCTGGTGCTATCTGTGTAGAATTTGGGCATTCTTTTTGTGGCTGTGGGTTTCTGCCAAGTTATTGGTTTTCCTCCCACATCCCAACATGTGAGTTGATAGATTAATTTGCCACTGTAAGTTTCTATTGATGGTTGCCAAGTATGATTGGATGGACTCTTGACCTCACAATCTACCTCATTGTGATCTTACACCTTACTGTCCACCTGCAATGTTAAGGCTTTGCAAGGTACTGGTGAAGACTCGCTTGGAGTATTGTGAACACTTTTGTGCCCCATATTTAAGAAAGGATGTGCTGATGTTGGAGAGATTTTAAAAGAGGTTCATGAAAATTATTCTGAGATTAAAAGGCTTATCATGTTCAGAACATTTAGTGGCTCTGGGCCTGTACTCACTGGAATTCAGAAGAATGGTGGGGGGGTCTCATTGAAACCTATCAGATGTTGAAGGTTCCCCATAGATTGGATGTAGAGAGTAAGACCAGAGGACACAGTCCCAGAAATAGAGATGAAGAAGAACTTCATTACTCAGAGGAATTTCTTAGCCACAGGCAGCTGTGGAGGCCAAGTTATTGGGTATACTTAAGACAGAGGTTGATAGATTCTTGATTTAGTCAGAGCATGAAGGGATACGGGGAAAAGGCAGGAGATTGGGGTTGAGAGGGAAAATGATGGCAGAGGAAACTCAATGGGCCAAGGGCCTAGTTCTGTTCCTATATCTTATGGTCTTATTCAGTTGTGGTTTTACCTAGTACTACATCAGTGCAGCATTGTAATGAATTGATCTCTATCGATGGTGTGCAAGGCAAGTGTTTCACTGTACCTTGTTACATATGACAATAATAAACCAATTTAATGATTTATTTCTGGGGTATTACAACGAAGAAGTAGGCCCTTATGCTGATGATGCCCATGATGACCTTTGTGCTCATTTATACTTACCTCAGTGTCTTGCATTAGGATTGTATCCTTCAATGCCTTGTCTCTTTAAATGTCTTTTTAAATGCCGGGGTGGTAATGGAGACCAGCTCCCACTACCTATTAAATGCTTCCCAATGTACTCCTCAAATAGCCTCTGAGAACCAAGACCAGCTTCACGTGTCCGGCAGAACCATTTCTACTGGCAGGAGAAGGGGCAAAGGCAGGTTACTGGCACCTTAAGACCAGTCGCTTTGGGCAGATGGGGCTCGTCATCCGTGGTTGGCAGCTCAATTAGGAGAAGGAGAAGGATCTTAAGTCTCCGCTGCCTTGTGGCTATACCTACTTGTGAGGAAGCCCAGAAGGAAAAGTCCTGAGCTGGACTCCCTAAGGTAGTCCGACATGGAGTTCGATGCTGACTGACAACTCCTGCGACACTGCTGGTATCAAACTGTATAGGTGTCTGTTATTCTATTGGGTTCATCAAATGCATGGAGAAGGGGAGCTTACTATATGGGCAACAGCTTGTTCTCTATATCGTACTGCCCTGGCTTGCATATCTAAATAGCTAGGATGCAGCCATGGTCGACCCTGACTAACAGAGGCCTCACCGAAATGTCTCAATTATATCTGATTCCACCATTTCCTCTGGCAGCACATTCCAGTTATCAACCAACTTTCCCCTCAGATCACCTTTAATGCTCTTTCATTACACACTAAGCATATGTCCTCTTGTTTTTGTAGCCCTACCATGGGAAAAACTGTGTGGGTGATAGGCAGAGCTGAAACTGGGAAACTAGTGCTAGTGGAGGATTTGGAAAGAAAGGGATTGTGAAGGGGAGAGAGAAAGGAACATAAAAATTGTTGGTGAACGCAGCAGGCCAGGCAGCGTCTATGGGAAGAGATACAGCCGACGTTTCAGGCCAAGACCCTTCATCAGGACTAACTGAAAGAAGAGATAGTAAGAGATTCTCCACCTCTTCTTTCAGTTAGTCCGGACGAAGGGTCTCGGCCCAAAACATCGACTGTACCTCTTCCTATAGATGCTGCCCGGCCTGCTATGTTCACCAGCAAATTTTATGTGTGTTGCTTGAAATTCTAGCATCTGCAGATTTCCTCATGTTTGAGAAAGGAACATAGGTGGTGCAGGCTATCCAAAATTGGGAAATTCAGTGTTCTGTTTTCCTAGTTTGAGTTTGACCTCATCCTGGCAGTGGAGAAGACAGGGTTCAGACAGGGCTTGTGGGAACAAGAAAGAGAGTTGAAAAGTCATGCAACCAGGAGTTCATAGTAACCATTGTGACACAGCAAAGGGGATAAGAAAAGCAATCACCTAGGCAATGCTTGTCTTCCTGACATTGGGGAGATAACATCAGGAATATTGAACAAGCAGGTGAGCCTCTGCCTCATCTGATAGGGCCATTTAGGTCCCTGATGGTGTTGAGGAAGGAGCCATAGGGACAGGTATTGCAGCTCGTATGGTGACAGAGGAAGGCACCAGGGTAGTTGGGGAGAGGTGAGTGAAACAGGGAGACATGGAGAGAGTGATGCCTGTGGAAATGTAAACTTTTAATTTCCTCTTTCCCCTGTATACTCTTGGTCCTGGTGCAGGGGCTCAATTCAAACTGTTAGCTATTCCTCCGCCTCCACGGATGCTGCCTGACCCATTGAGTTCCTCCAGCAGTTAGTCTGCTTTTTGCTTCTGACTTGCATTTGATTCCATCCTACAATTGCAAAGAACTCAGTCCAACAAGACCTCCGTTTTAAAATTCGCTCTTTTATTTTGAATCCCTTTATGTCTCACCCTGCTTATCTGTGTAACCATTGACAGTCCCGAAGTCTCAAACATCTGCGTTCCTCCCTGATTTTATATCAGTGCACTGTTGACAGTATCAACTTTTACTTGATCCCACTTGTTTGACCAAGCTTTACGTATGTGCACATCATCAACTTGTCCAACCTGACTATTGGCCAACACTTAACATCAGCAAAACAAACATCAAGACTTTAAACCCTGGACAAAGCTCATGGTTTATCAAACAGCAGTGATAACTGCCCTCCCATTCACACTGAGCAAGCTTTTTAAAGCATTGGGCAGACTACAAGAACCTCCATACACACAGTATCTAATCGCTCCCTCAGGCCAACATCCTCAACATCAAAGTCCAAATGCCAAACTGTCTACTACAATGAGCAGACCATCTGGTTCCCATGCCAGATACCAGACCCTTGAAACAGGCTCTAGTTCAAGTTCTATCATGGGAGGAGGCTTCAAGCTGAACAGAGAAAAAGACTCAAGGATGTTTCTGTTAGGACGTATTCTGGAGACACAGAATATATCCTATATTAATTTCGACAGATCTGAATATGGGTTGTAGGTTGAAATTAAAATGCAGATCAGAACAATGGTTTTCCTAGAGCCGCATTTTGTAGTTAATTGCATAACAGGTTGACCTGAGATGTCTGCATATACATGAATGCAGCTCAGAGAGAGTGGCGATTAACTCTCATTTTAGGCGTGTGAAGATCCAAGTATTTGAAAATTATATGCAAGTCAAAGGAAACTTTAGGAATGCATTGAAACTATAGAAATTGTCTTGCTGTTACCTTTGTTCCTTAACATATAAAAATGTGAAGTTGCCTGGCCCACAACTGCCCGAAAAGGAGGAGAACCTGAGTTTGCACAGAGGGTTTCAAGTTCCATCCAGCACAAATGGCAGAAGGAGTGCAACACCTCTGACACTATCCACTCATCTATCCCTTCAAACGCCTCCTGCCCCACTTGTAGCAGGGTCTCTAGGTCACACAGTGGCCTCATCAGCCATGTCAGAGCCCATAGAACTGGAGTGAATGCAAGTTGCTGTCCATCTCAAAACACCACCTAAGAAGTAGTAGATTCCTTCAGATCTAGGTGCTATCTCAATGCAGATTGTGGATGAATGTTTTGAAACAATAATAAAGTTAATTACCAAACATGTTAATGCCTCTAGGTTTACAAATGTATTAAAATACATACAGTACTGTGCAAAAGTCTTAGGCACATATGTATAGCTAGGGTACCTAAGTCTTTTGCACAGTACTGCAGGTAAGACAGACCTACCAAGATGAAAAGGAAGAGTGTATTACAACAGATGGCTGCGGAGGTCAAGTCTTTGGATACATTTAAAGCAGAGATTGGAAAGTTTTTGATTAGTAACGGTGTCAAAGGTTACGAAGAGAATACAGGAAGTTGGGATTGAGAAGAAAGTAAATCAGTTATGATTGAGTGGCGGAACAGACTCAATGGGCAGAATGGCCTAACACTGCTTTACGGCCTTATGGAAAATATTATCCTAACAAGTTCAGATGTCAGCTATGGTTGTGTTTTCTCATAATATAATAAGTTCTGATATATTTTAGAGAGTTGCTGATGTGTCTGCATATATTCCAATAATCTATTTGTTTATATTTCAAATTACCGCTGTGGCTGTGTTTTGCCATCTCTGCCCCACTTCCTCCTTCTGACTCTTGCTTTACATAATACAAACAGTTGATAATACTGTATTTCCTGTTATTATAAGATTTTCTGTTTTTAATCTTTACTTTGCTGGCTGCTACCTTCATAAAGATAGCGATATTAACTGCTGGCACAGTCAATTTATCTATTCCTCCCCTCCTCCCTTGAATATGCAGGCCGTTTCCTAGCAACAGTTCCATTAGCACTGGCCCCTTTCCAGCAGAGGATCTCAAATGGATGAGGTCTGCTAGCAGGTTATTTTGTTGTGGGTGGCTTTGCCACTGAACTTGATCCAGTCCTTGCCTTAAAACTTTAAATGCAAGACATGGGTAACATGAAGGGCACCGTCTTTAAGCACTGGGACTTGCCTTGCCTACCAGAGTCCACATAGCTGAGGTGCAGGTTGATGTTACAAAAATTTCAATGCCATTGTCTTACACTCAGAAAAACAATTGCTTTTTTTTTGTATTAGCGTCCATGTAGTGTCTTAGAGTTACACAGCAAGGACACAAGCCCTCTGGCCCAACTAATCCATGCTAATTAAGATGTCTATCTGATCTAGTCCCACTTGCCTGCATTAGATCCATATCCCTCTAAACCCCTTCTATCCACGTTCCTATTGAGCTTTCTTTGAAAAGACTGTAATTGCACTCGCCTCCATAGCTTCCCCTAGTAGCTCATGCCACATCACCATCACTGTGTGAAAAGTTGCCCTTCAGATCCAGATTAAACTTTTCCCTCTAGTATGCTCTGCAAATTCAGATTCCTGTACTCTGGGGAAAAGACTGTGATCATCCACTTATTCCCCTCCCAATTGTTTTATAGCCTCTTTAAAGCACGTAACTTCCTACAAATGAAGAAAAATGTCCCAATTTATCAACTCTGTCCTTATAACAAAAGCTCTTCAATCCCAGTAATATCCTGATGGCATCCTTGTTCATCCCATCTGCACCTTTTCCTGCTAATAACATCCTTGCTATAGCTGAATGACCAGAACTGCACACAATATTCCAGACATGGTTTCCTCAATGATTTGTACCGATGTAACATGGCATCCCCACTCTTGTACTCAGTGCCTTAAGTGACGAAGGCAAGCTTGCCAAATGGCTTCTTGGTCACCCTGTCCACCTTTGTAGTAAAGCATCTTCCAGAGCAATACCACAAAGAATTCAATGCCTTGCCACATGAGGAAATGTCAAAAAAGGGATGTTATAGGCAACAACTTAAAGAGAGGTGGAAAAGCTTAGAGGATGTATTCTAACAATATGGTTAGAGACAGCTGAAAGCATACACACCAATCATCTAGTAATGGAAATTGGGCTGTATACAAGGACAGAACTGGATGAATGCAGGGTTAACAGAGAATTTTGAGGATAGGGAAGGTTACAGAAGAACATAGGGAGAAAGCACATAAGGGTCTTGAAGCCTCGGTGGATGAATTGAGGTGTTCAACAAAGCAGTCTCCCATCAGAATTTGGTTACCCTAACATGATGGAA
The DNA here is from genome assembly GCF_963921235.1 of Mobula hypostoma. Classification (NCBI taxonomy): domain Eukaryota; kingdom Metazoa; phylum Chordata; class Chondrichthyes; order Myliobatiformes; family Myliobatidae; genus Mobula; species Mobula hypostoma. The sequence goes on along the minus strand of NC_086121.1, from coordinate 28,333,303 downwards.
ACTATTTTATGAGCATCAAATGCAATTAATTAAATTGGGAGAAGTGTAAGTGAATTTCTGCTTTGCCTTGAAGGACTGTTGAACTCCCTGGATAATGGGAAGGAAAGGCACTTTCCTCTTTACCAAAATGAGAGGTTATGTGCCTCCTGTAGTCATATGGGAAAATGCTACGAGAAGGGAAGTGATTAGCGGAGATGGAAAAATCAACCAGGGAATTGTGGAAAGAACAATCCCATCAGAATGCAGAAAGAGGAAGAGAAGTTCCAATGTTGGAATCCTACTGGAGGTAGTAGAAATTATGGAAATTGACCTATTGACTGTGGCAGTTTCCACCTGTGACAGCTCATCCTGCACAATGCCCAGCATTTTCACTGCAGGATTCTGAAGGACCACTCTCTTCACTACTTCTGGTTTGTTCTTCCTTCTCCATAACCCACTCTCCTTCCCACAGCATTTTTGTTTGCAACATTGGAGATGCAGTATCGTTCCATCCCTCCAGGGTTCCAAAACTATCTAGGTGAGGCAGCAAATCACTTGGAAGTCTTTTATTTTAGTGTATCACATTCAGTGCTCACAATGTGGTCTCCTTTATATTGGAAGAAATCAAATGCACATTGGGTGACTGCTTTGCAGAACATTTCCATCCAGTCAGAAACATGATATTGACCTTCCAGTTTCTTGCCATCTTACCCCTCTTTCCCTCATTTTTGAGTTTTCTTTCCTCTTCTTTCTACATTGGTGCAATGATTCGCAACTCCCAATGTGTTTCATTTTCTCTTCTGTCTGCATGTGCCAAGTTTTATATTGTTACCTTGACAACATAATCCAAACTCTTCTGTACACATTCTCTTTGTCCTTTCCGTCACCTCTTTCATCAATTTAAAACACACTTGTCTTCTCATCTCCCAGTTTTAACAGAGGATCATTAGGCCTAAACGTTGATTCTGTTTTGGTTCGCACAATCATACCTTTTGAATGTTCCCAGCACTAATTCTTTTTGTTTCAGTTGTCCAAATACTCCAGTTACTACAGGACTTACTTTACAGCCAACAAAAAGGAAAGGCCAGCCCTCTGGAATGGTGACTTCATTTGTAAGCACATTGATATGGTGCATACTGTGAAACAATATTAACTGTTGGCATTAATTACCAGAAAAATATTTGGATTCATTTTCCTGAATTATGGCACCTGCTATCTTTGCAGATGCATCAGTACAAAACAAGTTCAATAAATATTTGAAATCATAACCAGGAAAGCAATTAAAAAGAAACAAATATAACTCAGCAGCCTGGTAAAGCCAATCTCCTTAAACCCCAATATACTTTGAATATACACAGACTGCATGCCATCTGCCTCATGGCTATTGCAAGTCACAGCTTTGAGTATTATTCTCTGCAGAACTGCAGATTATACATTAAATTGTCTACCATTCAAACCTGTGATTAGTATTTTGCTCCTTGACTGGATAAAAGCTTCCTTTCTGGACTGCGCGTCAGCTTAGACGATAAAATGTTCCATCATAGCAGTCACTTCACCACAGCACACAGTCTGGGTTACTGACATCTGCCCTTCACCGCAGCAAACAGTATGAAAAGCAAATGAACTTGCACTCAGCATCAATCAAACTCTTCCATATTGAAGAGATAAGAGACCATAGGTGCTGCAATCTGGAGTAAATGGCCCGAGGCAGGTCCTGATGTTTGCAGTGCTTTGCAGCAAGCAGCTAGAAGATCAGGGTTCAATTCTGCTACTGTTGGTAAGGAGTCGGTACACTCTCCCTGTGACTGCGTGGGTTTCCTCTGGGTGCTCTGGTTTCCTCCCACATTCCAAAGATGTACGGTTAGGGTTAGTGATTGCAGGCATGCTATGTTGGTGCTGGAAGCATAACGACTCTTGCGGGCTTTGCTGATTTGATTTGACGCAGAACAATGCACTTCACTGTACATTTCCATGCAGATGTGACAAGAAAGCTAATCCTCCTTAAATCTCTTGACCCAAAATACCAAAGCCTCCACAGATGCTGCCTGACACACTGAATTCCTGCAGTGTCTTGCTTTGCGCAGCTGGATCCTGGACTTCTTGTCAGATCGCCAGCAGGTGGTAAGAGTGGGCTCCCTCAGTTTTGCCCCCTCCCCTGGCCCTCAACACAGGAGCCCCTCAGGGCTGTATCCTAAGCCACCTCCTTGAGATTCTGTGTACCCATGACTGTCTTGCCACCCACAGCTACAATCTGCTAATTAAATTTGCTGACGATACTACATTGATTGACTAATCTCAAATAATAATGAGGCAGCCTACAGAGAAGAAGTCATCACCCTGACACAGTGGTGTCAAGCAAACAACCTCTCCCTCAATGTCGCAAAAACAAAGGAGCTGGTTGTGGACTACAGGAGGAATGGAGACAGGCTGATCCCTATTGACATTGATGGATCTGGGGTTGAGAGGGTAAATAGCTTTAAGTTCCTCGGCATCCACATCTCTGAGGACCTCACATGGTCTATACACACCAGCTGTGTGGTGAAAAAAGCAAAACAGCACCTCTTTCACCTCAGACGGTTGAAGAACTTTGGCATGAGTCCCCAAATTCTAGGAACTTTCTACAGGTGCACAATTGAGAGCATCCTGACTGGCTGCATCACTGCCTGGTATGGGAAACGTACTTCCCTCAATCGCAGGACTCTACAGAGAGTGGTGCGGATGGTCCAGCACATCTGTAGATGTGAACTTCCCAATATTCAGGACATTTACAAGGACAGGTTTGTAAAAAGGGCCTGAAGGATTACTGGGGACCCGAGTCAGGTCAGGTCACAGATCTCTCAGTGGGTGAGCATCTGGGGGACAGTGACCATCGCTCCCTGGCCTTTAGCATTACCATGGAAAAAGATAGAATCAGAGAGCACAGGAAAATTTTTAATTGGGGAAGGGCAAATTATGAGGCTATAAGGCTAGAACGCGCGGGTGTGAATTGGGATGATGTTTTTGCAGGAAAATGTGCTAATGACATGTGGTCGATGTTTAGAGATCTCTTGCAGGATGTTAGGGATAAATTTGTCCCAGTGAGGAAGATAAAGAATGGTAGGGTGAAGGAACCATGGGTGACAAGTGAGGTGGAAAATCTAGTCAGGTGGAGGAAGGCAGCATACATGAGGTTAGGAAGCAAGGATCAGATGGGTCTATTGAGGAATATAGGGAAGCAAGAAAGCAGCTTACGAAGGGGCTGAGAAGAGCAAGAAGGGGGCATGAGAAGGCCTTGGCAAGTAGGGTAAAGGAAAACCCCAAGGCATTCTTCAATTATGTGAAGAAAAAAAGGATGACAGGAGTGATGGTAGGACCGATTATAGATAAAGGTGGGAAGATGTGCCTGGAGGCCATGGAAGTGAGCGAGGTCCTAATGAATACTTCTCTTCAGTATTCACCAATGAGAGGGAACTTGATGATGGTGAGGACAATATGAGTGAGGTTGATGTTCTGGAGCATGTTGATATTAAGGGAGAGGAGGTGTTGGAGTTGTTAAAATACATTAGGACGGATAAGTCTCCGGGGCCTGACGGAATATTCCCCAGGCTGTTCCACGAGGTGAAGGAAGAGATTGCTGAGCCTCTGGCGAGGATCTTTATGTCCTCGTTGTCCACGGGAATGGTACTGGAGGATTGGAGGGAGGCGAATGTTGTCCCCTTGTTCAAAAAAGGCAGTAGGGATAGTCTGGGTAATTATAGACCAGTGAGCCTTACGTCTGTGGTGGGAAAGCTGTTGGAAAAGATTCTTAGAGGTAAGATCTCTGGGTATTTAGAGAATCATGGTCTGATCAGGGACAGTCAGCATGGCTTTGTGAAGGGCAGATCGTGTCTAACAAGCTTGATAGAGTTCCTTGAGGAGGTGACCAGGCATATAGATGAGGGTAGTGCAGTGGATGTGATCTATGTGGATTTAAGTAAGGCATTTGACAAGGCTCCACACGGTAGCTTATTCAGAAAGTCAGAAGGCATGGGATCCAGGGAAGTTTGGCCAGGTGGATTCAGAAGTGGCTTGCCTGCAGAAGGCAGAGGGTCGTGGTGGAGGAAGTACATTCAGATTGGAGGATTGTGACTAGTGGTGTCCCACAAGGATCTGTTCTGGGACCTCTACTTTTCATGATTTTTATTAACGACCTGGATGTGGGAGAAGAAGGGTGGGTTGGCAAGTTTGCGGACGACACAAAGGTTGGTGGTGTTGTAGATAGTGTAGAGGATTGTCAAAGATTGCAGAGAGACATTGATAGGATGCAGAAGTGGGCTGAGAAGTGGCAGATGGAGTTCAACCCGGAGAAGTGTGAGGTGGTACACTTTGGAAGGACAAACTCCAAGGCAGAGTACAAAGTAAATGGCAGGATACTTGGTAGTGTGGAGGAGCAGAGTGATCTGGGGGTACATGTCCACAGATCCCTGGAGGTTGCCTCACAGGTGGATAGGGTAGTTAAGAAAGCTTATGGGGTGTTAGCTTTCATAAGTCAAGGGACAGAGTTTAAGAGTCGCGATGTAATGATCCAGCTTTATAAAACTCTGGTTCGGCCACACTTGGAGTACTGTGTCCAGTTCTGGTCGCCTCACTGTAGGAAGGATGTGGAAGCATTGGAAAGGGTACAGAGGAGATTTACCAGAATGCTGCCTGGTTTAGAAAGTATGCATTATGATCAGAGATTAAGTGAGCTAGGGCTTTACTCTTTGGAGAGAAGGAAGATGAGAGGAGACATGATAGAGGTGTTCAAGATAATAAGAGGAATAGATAGAGTGGATAGCCAGCGCCTCTTCCCCAGGGCACCACTGCTCAATACAAGAGGACATGGCTTTAAGGTAAGGGGTGTGAAGTTCAAGGGGGATATTAGAGGAAGGTTTTTCACTCAGAGAGTGGTTGGTGCGTGGAATGCACTGCCTGAGTCAGTGGTGGAGGCAGATACACTAGTGAAGTTTAAGAGACTACTAGACAGGTATATGGAGGAATTTAAGGTGGGGGCTTATATGGGAGGCAGGGTTTGAGGGCCGGCACAACATTGTGGGCTGAAGAGCCTGTACTTTGCTGTACTCTTCTATGTTCTATGTTCTATGAGTCACCCCAATCACAAACTGTTCCAGCTGCTACCATCTGGGAAACGGTACTGCAGCATAAATGCCGGGACCAACAGGCTCCAGGACAGCTTCTTCCACCAGGCCATCAGACTGATTAACTCATGCTGATGCAATTGTATTCCTATGCTATATTGACTGTCCTGTTGTACATACAATTTATTACAAATTGCCCATTGCACGTTTAGACGGAGGCGTATCGTAAAGATTATTACTCTTCATGTATGTGAAGATGTAAGAAATAAAGTCAATTCAATTCTAATTTTTTCTTTCATACGGAATCAAGGTAAATTGCCCAGTGGTATTTTAACAGCCAGTTTAGTCTCAGTAAATTTATACATTCATCAACCGCACCTTCCACCGCTGAATAATAACCTTTGGTGATGGTAACACATTCAGTACAATCAATCACGAATACTGCTTCTAGTTTCTAATAGAAATCTCCACACAACCTCATCTCACTTGCCACCAGTCCTAGTTTCTCTCCCTTCTGTTTGTTAATGACAGCACTGACCTGCAGAATTGACAGAAGAAAAACAATAACAAGACTCCCTTCCAGGGAGTTCTAAATCTCTGTAATGTCACCCTTAGATCTCTTCAGACAAAAGAAGTTATACATTTTAATAATCATCTAGATCTTTCTTTTAATATTTTGAGCAATCATTGGTGGGGTTGTCATGGTTACCAACTTGGAAGTACATTCTAACTGAATTTAGATGCAGAGATAGTTGGATTTGTTCTTCAATTGTTTGCCCCTGGACTGGGCATTGGTTGCCCCCACATTGCGCACAATATTATCTCTCACCACTTCAAAGTAAACTTTAATGAGTAAATTTACACACCAAATTAATTTGAGATCAACCTCAAATGTACAGGTGAGCATAAGGCCACGGTCTATCCAGGATCGGGCCCAGTCCCATGGTGACCAGTAATCATAGCATCCAGGGCTCCGGTCCAGTTGGTTGCTGAGTCCTGCCCAGAAATGTGGCCAAAGAAGCGAAATCTCCCCTACGATTCTGCCATTCCAGGAGGGACATCAGCGTTAGCAATGTAACTTCAGGGATGAGCTATACACAGGCACCTTCTTGTGGTTCCCATCCCATTCACTAGAGAGTGTGCCCACGCAGCCAAGTGGCTGGCCTGGAGCCGGTGGTATTTTAAGGCCCACCCTAAGTACGTAACCCAACACTCAGGAACCGCTCCCATCAAGCAGTTACCTATCCTGTGCGCAGACCAGTGGGAAAAGCTCAATGCTGAGCATTCCCCGCTAGTCAGGCAATATCACAGGTGTGGGAGCCATAAATGTAATTGCCAAAAAGAACATCTAATAAAGAATGCAGGAGAAACTCCTCTCTCCACAGTTCTGGTATGGGATGCGTTCCTAAAGAGAGCTCTGCAGCAGTTGGATTCTTTCAATGCAGTACTGCCCATTGGGTCCAAGTGGTTCACACAGGTTTTTATATTCCCGTTAGTCTCTTCCCCTTGCATCCTCATCTATCACCATCTGAATATCCCTTTTCCAGCCTCCTGTTAAACGCATCGATGGAGCTGTTACGTTCGGTAACTCCTCGGCTCAGTTACCCATTAATAACATCAATACTCATAGTTTAAATAAGGGCATTCAGGGGAAAGAAACAAAAATGAATTAATCCTAATTTGTGGCTGTGATTTGATTTTTTAGGATGTGTAGAGGTTCTGACACATTGTTAAATCCCTAGTCACCACATTCATACAAGTCAGACATAATCAAACGTGGCATGGCAATCTCTTTGGAAACAAAACGAGCTTCTTTGATGCATTGTATAATATCTCACAAGAAGTGGTTGGGAATAAATAAATAATCAAGTAACACAGCCTGTGCGGTTAACAGGATCTCCTTGCTATAATGTCAGAAACGTGGATGAACTGGGTTATTAAAACTCTTTCCTCTGACAGGCACCAGTCATGGTTCATATACTGCCTCTCGTGTCACATGGAATTATGTAAATCCTCCTTTTGCCTCCTGTCACTGCAGGCTTATCTCTGCAAGATCTGGAGGGCAGTCATGGTTATCATGTGTGTGGCCTCCAAGGCCTACAAGAGGAGATCATTAATACCACCCGGTTTTTATTTCATCTGCTCCAATGCCGACTGCTGGTTAATGTCCTTCCTCAATATGATACAGCAAAAACAAGTGTGTGCATGGAGTGACTTTACCTCAGCCTTGGCCTCTTCTAAAGTGTAATGGGCTGGGATGATCAGAGCCGAAAGACCCAAACCAATGCGAATGGTTATAAATACACAAAGAAACTTAAGCCTAATTTATTATCATAAAAACAGAAAGCACAAATAAACCACACTAAATACTACGTGGTAAATTACAAAGATTTCAGGGCTCATGGTTCCTAGCAGCCACTTGATTGCCACCGTTTTCAGGGGAGCTCCAAATTCCAACTCGTGAAATCCCCCTGGGTCTGTCCTGGGCACCTATCTGGGTCTAGGTGGAGTTCCTAGAACTCAGCAAGAGGTGCCTCAATAATTAGGGGTTCACTCCATAAGTACTGAGAGACACACAGACACAGATAAATTATTTGGTCTTTTACTCCTAGTACCTGATGCCAAGAACAATTTCAAAGGCGTTAGCAAACACTTAATAAACCTGGAGTATAAGTATAACCCTGACGAAGGGTCTCGGCCTGAAACGTCGACTGTACCTCTTCCTAGAGATGCTGCCTGGCCTGCTGCGTTCACCAGCAACTTTGATGTGTGTATAAGCATACAACTGCTATTAACAAACATTTAACAAATCTACAGTGTTAACCTTACATCTTGAGAGTTCACACAGAGATAAAGTGTCACATGGAGTTGTTCAGACCTTCATTTAATATTATTACAAAAATTAACACAGTGATTGTTGGTTTGCCTGTTTATAAGATCAAGAGAAAGGAACAGGCAACAAAGAGCAAAAAAAACTCAGAAGGGAATCTCCCCCAAATGCTACCTGACACTCACACGTGAAAGGTCACGGCAGCACAACATGCTGCTGGTCTAGCAGCCAGTTTTTGGGACCAATGATCTAATAACACAGTCGACAGGGTAGAAATGTTTGATACCAAAGGGGGTAGGTTCACAGGGAATGTGATGGGTAAGTTTTTTACTCAGAGAGTGGTTGATGCTTGGAATGCGCTGCCTGGTATGTTGGTAGAGGCAAATACATTAGAGGCTTTTAAGAGAGGTTTAGATTGGCACACGAGAGTGAGGAAGATGGAAGGATATGGACTTTGTTAAGGAGGAAGAGATTAGTTTTTGGTGCCATTTGATTTACTTTTTAGCTGGTTCAGCACAACATTGTGGACTGAAGGACCTGTTCTTGTGCCACGTTTTATGATACAAGTCCAAATCCCACTATGGAAGCTGGAGTGTTTAAAGTTAAAGAGAATAAATATATCTAGACTTGAACTATGATCCTGCAGGATACAAAACGTGATTTAGATCAGGAAAAATGTCTTCACCCTGAGGGTGGCAAACCTGTTGAATTTCCAACTACAGACGCAGTGGGGGCCATGTTATAAATATACTCACATAGGAGTCAAACACACTTCTTGCTGCTAAGGGGGTCAAAAGGTATGGTGGAAGGCAGTAACAGACTACCGAAGTTTATGCTTAACCATGATCCGATTGAATGATGGAGTTCAGAACAACTAACTTGTTCCTCAGCTCAAGAGCAGTCGTGATGACCTTTCTAATGAGACCACATCAGGTGACTGAACTGTTATGTTTTGTAACTTCGAGAAATTAACCGAATTCAAAGGAAGAAATGGGAATACGAAATGTGGGCAATATGCACAAATGCTGGAGGAACTCAGCATCTATGGAAAAGAGTACAGTCAATGTTTCGGGTCGAGATCCTTCAGCAGGACTGGACACAGCATTTTGTGTGTGTTGCTAGGATTTCCAGCATCTGCAGGTTTTTCCTTGCTGGTGATCTGAAATGCGGGTCTAACTTTGTGTTTAAACAAGGCGTGCACAATCGTGTGGTAACGTGATGACGTATGCAGTTCACTTATTTCTACATATAACCTGTAATGAATTATTGAAATGAACAAGAGTGCTTAATCAAACAATATTTTTACAACACACTCAAAACACTGGAGGAACTCAGGAGGCCAGAGAGCATTTATGGAAAAGAGTGAACAGTCGGTGTTTCAGGCCGAGATCCTTTATTAGGACTGTTTACCCTTTTCCACAGATGCTGCCTGACCTGCTGAGTTCCTCCACCATTTTGTTTGTGTTGCTTTGGATTTCCAGCATCTGCAGATTTTTTTGTGCTTGTGAATATATTTACAAGATTACTCAAATATTGCTTTAATATTAAATACACAACATGAACAAATAAAAAAGAACGACAACAAAGGACAATTCATGCAATCCTTTGTGGTCCTGACATCATGGAGGTTCCACGGGCAGTTCTTCATCCACAGTGATCAGACAGGAACAGCACTTTCATGAGCTAGAAGAGTGTTTGGCGTGCATGACTGATTAACACAAAGCTGTTTGTTCATAAGCACATTCCTGAGGTTGCACTGACTGCCTCCCTGATCTGCTTTGTTTCCTTCCTTTCTCAAAATCGTTGTACAATTCAGCGTAAAACTGGTACTCAAATTATTCACTCAAAATCTTTGTACCACAGGAGAAGATCGAGCAGAGCGGTAACGAATACCTAAACAAAAGCAGGAACTGCTGAAAATACCCAGCAGGTCAGACGGCATCTGTGGAGAGAGATGGAGTTAATGTCTCATGTTGATGACTTTTCAGGTCCCACAGAATATTTCCTGTTTTTAGTTTAGATTTCCAGTTTCTGCAGTAGTTTGCTTCTGGATAGCAAAAAATGTACAATATCAAGAATGGTTCAAAGACAGAGAGTCTAAACTTTCGGTCTTTGAGTTGAATGCCTTATTGCTCATCATGTCCTGTCTTAACGGTTCTGCCCCGCCACAATTTAGTCCACTCTCCTCGGCACTGAGATTGAGGCTGTACTGTGTCCCGGCTGCTCTGGTCTCAGTGTCTGCAAGTTTCATGGCAATCTGCTTCTGTGTGGTGGACTGAGCTTGAGACTATGGGCCTAATTTGGTTCCTCCCAGCTTCAGATTTATGGTCTCAATTTTGCCTTGAATGCTGATGCTTGCTTTATTGTTTGCATGACTTGATTTGATTTGTCTTTTTCTCTCTCTGTGCATGGTCCTTTTTTAAATTGGGTTCTTTCAGGTTTCTTCTTGTGTGGCTGCTTGTATGCAAATAAATCTCAAGGTTGTATAATTTATACATACTTTGATAAAATAATATACTTTGAACACTATGATGTGTGAACACACAAGAATTTGAGAAAGGAAGAATGCTCCAAACTATTATAGAATTCTTTTGGATTTCAATCTATATGCCACAAAGGTCAAAGATGGCAGGAGTTTCAATCAGAATTAGTATTGTTCAGGATGCTGGTGAGTGAATTATTGTATCATCCTCCCCTTAACTGCTTAATTGCCAACTCACTTGCTCTCGCCAGTCTTTCATTAGGCAACCTAACCTGTGTGTTAATAACTTGCCCTTGAGAACCAATAACCTGCCACATATCAGAGGCTTGCTTCTTTTCAGATTTCAAAGGCATAACTCAATTATTAACAAACAGGAGAAAATCTGCAGATGCTGGAAATCGAAGCAACACATGCTAAATGCTGGAGGAACTCAGCAGGTCAGGCAGCATCTATGGGAAAAAAAAGAGCAGTCCGTGTTTTGGGCCGAGACCCTTGGGATTTGTTGGTTATTCAGGTCACCAACTTCATAGCAGCTGTTAGGTGGCTATGCAATCCAATTCAGATTGAAGACAGATTTTCTTTCAGTTCAAATTCTCTTTCTATTTTACATCACCAAAGAGCAAATGCAAAATTGTGGCTTTTAAAAAGGAAGACACACTTCTTTCCCACCTTCCTGCCATTGTATATCCCAACAATGACAAAGGGGTAGCCCCCTCCTCAGCTGACTCCTGCCCCAAAATCATGTGAAATGTTTTAATCTGGTATTTACTAATCCTAATAATTTTTTTCTTATTTAGCTTTACTGTCCAGTGAAGAAGAGCTTTGTGAAATGAATATTCAATGTAGAAAGGAAAGACAGGAGAGCGAGATAGAGATAAAGAGATAGATAGAGTAAAATGGAAAATAGATAGAGAGATAGTTAGAGATAGTGATAGAGACAGGGAGAGATAGAGAGATAGAGAGAGATAGATAGGGATAGAGACAACAATATAGATAGAGAGACCGAGATGGATAGAGAGAGAGAAAGAGTGAGAGAGGAAAGAGAAAAAAGGAAAATAGGACCACAAATGTATAGAGACATTTGGATTGGAGATGGAAACGATAAAAGATGAAAAGAAAAGTGAGCACAAAATATTAAATAATCCTAATAAGTATTTCATCTGATCATTCAATATGAAAAGCATGAACAAAATTGCCCCTGGACTTTTCAATGAGAAAGGAAGTTCAAGCTTCAACCCTCTCCACCTCAACTCCATTGGTGCAAAGAGGAGTGTGAACACTAGCAACCCCCATCCCCTGTTACTGAAGTCAATGACCAACTCTTGTTTTACTGACATTGAGGAAAAGATACTTGTCAATGCACCATATCACTGGGCTCTCTATCTCCTTCCTGCAGTCCAAGCCATCATTATTTAAGATTTTGCCCACTATGGTGGTGCCATCTACAAACATGTAGATAGATTTGTCAGTTGTGAGTGGATATGGAGTACAAAAGGAATACAGCCCTGTGGGGCACCAATGTGGAGAACAACCCTGGCAGAGGTGTTGCTGCCTATCTTACTGATTGTGGCCTTTTGGTCAGAAAGTCAAGAACCCATTTGCAAAGGGAGGTGTCAAATCTCAGGACTAGCTCATCTATCAAATGGCCTTTGGAAAAAGATCCAAGTTCAAATCTCAAGGTAAATTTCTTATCTGCATCAAAGCTCAAAGTAAGTTTATTATCAAAGTACATATTTGTCACCAGATGCAGCCCTAAGATTTGTTTTAGAAACATAGAAACCCTACAGCACAATACAGGCCCTTCAGCCCACAAAGTTGTGCTGAACATGTCCCTACCTTAGAAATTACTAGGCTTACCTATTGCCCTCTGTTTTTATAAGCTCCATGTACCTATCCAAAAGTCTCTTAAAAGACCCTATCGTATCCGCCTCCACCACCGTTGCTGGCAGCCCATTCCACACACTCACCACTCTCTTAGTAAAAAAACTTACCCCTGACATCTCTGTACCTACTCCCCAGCACCTTAAACCTGTGTCCTCTTGTGGCAACTATTTCAGCCCTAGGAAAAAGCCTCTGACTATCCACACAATCAATGCCTCTCATTATCTTGTACACCTCTATCAGGTCACCTCCCATCCTCTGTCATTCCAAGGAAAAAAGGCCGAGTTCACTCAACCTATTCTCAAAAGGCATGCTCCCCAATCCAGGCAACATCTTTGTAAATCTCCTCTGCACACTTTCTATGGCTTCCACATCCTTCCTGTAGTGAGGTGACCAGAACTGAGCACGGTACTCCAAGTGGGGTCTGACCAGGGTCCTCTATCGCTGCAACATTACCTCCCGACTCCTAAATTCAATTCAACAACTGATGAAGGCCAATACACTGTATGCCTTAACCACAGAGTCAACCTGTGCAGCTGCTTTGAGCGTCCTATGGTCTCGGACCGCAAGATCCCTCTGAACCTCCACACTGCCAAGAGTCTTGCCATTAATACTATATTCTGCCATTGTATTTGACTTACCAAAGTGAACCACTTCACACTTATCTGGGTTGAACTCCATCTGCCAATTCTCAGCCCAGTTTTGCATGCTATCAGTGTCCCGCTGTAACCTCTGACAGCCTTCCACACTATCCACAACACCTCCAACCTTTGTGTCATCTGCAAACTTCCTAGCCCATCCCTCCACTTCATCATCCAGGACATTTATAAAAATCACAAAGAGTAGGGCTCCCAGAACAGATCCCTGAGACACTCCACTGGTCACCGACCTCCATGCAGAATATGACCCGTCTACAACCACTCTTTGCCTTCTGTGGGCAAGCCAGTTCTGGATCCACAAAGCAATGTCCCCTTGGATCCCATGCCTCCTTACTTTCTCAATAAGCCTTGCATGGGTTACCTTATCAAATGCCTTGCTGAAATCTATATACACTACATCTACTACTCTTCCTTCATCAACATGTTTAGTCACATCCACATTTCTTGCATGCATACCCATTAAATCCAAGAAATACAATAGAATCAATGAAAGACCATACCCAACAGGATGGACAGAACAAACAATGTGTGAAAGACAACAAATTGTGCAAATTCAAAAGAAAAAGATAATAATAAATAAATGTATACATAAGCAACAAACATCAAGAATATGAGATGAAAAGTCCTTGATGTGTCCATTGTTTGTGGGAATCATTTAGTGATGGGGTGAGTGTAGTTATCCACTCTGGTTTAGGAGCCTGATGATTGAGGGGTAATAACTCTTTCCTGAACCTGGTGGTGTGGATCCTGAGGTTCCTGTGCTGTGCCTTCCTGATGGCAGCACCAAGAGGAGAGAATGGTTACCCGGGTGGTGGGGTTCCTTGATGATGGATGCTGTTTTTGTGCAACAGCGCTCTGTGTAGATGTGTCCAATAGTGAGGAGGGCTTTACCCATGATGGGCTGTACCACATCCACTGCTTTGTGTAAGATTTTCCATTCAAGGGCATTGGTGTTTCCATACCAAGTCATGATGCAAACAGTCAATATACTCTCCACCACACATCTATAGAAGTTTGTCAAAGTTTTAGATGCTGAATCTTTACAAACTTCTAAGGAATTAGTGGCACTGCTGTGCTATCTTTGTAATTACATTTAAGTGCTGGGCCCAGGCCAGATCCTCTGAAATGATAACACTGAAGAATTTAAAGCTGCTGACCCTCTCCACCTCTGATCCCCAATGAGGACTGGCTCATGGGCCTCTGGTTTCCTCCTCCTGAAGTCAGCTCCGTGGTCTTGCTGACCTTGAGTGACAGGCTGTTGTTGTGGCACCGTTCAGCCAGATTTTCAACCTCCCTCCTATATGCTGATTGAATGTCACGGTGCGCGCTCAGGGGACTGGACCCAAGTGCGGAGGAATGGCAGATGGCAGACTCTCTCTGGCACAGCGGCCACTGGCACTGGCTCAACCTGGGAACAGCAGACAGCAGGCTTACCACTTGAGTCAGGAGCGGAGGAACGGCAGAATCCCCGTGAAGAGACGGAACGCCAACAGAGCATCAGAAGAACAAATGAGTGCCATTGGGAAACCACTCATTCTCTATAACACAGTAGGACTTCACTAAAGAACTAACTAGAGACCCCTTTACATAGAATGCAGGAAACATGTGCAAGATTAAACTAAAAGCACAGGTGCTTAACGGGTCTGGTTAAGATAACTGTTAGTAAATGCAGATGTTAGAGAAACATAAAAGATCAATGCCCTGTGGCAAACCTCAGACACCCACAGGGCTTATGGCAATGAATATGTTACCATATACTACCTTCAGATTCATTTTCTTGCAGGATTTACAGGAAACATAAAGTAATACAATAGAATTTGCAAATAAACAGATAATGACTGACAATTGATTGCAAAAGAAAACAAGCTGTGGAAATGAAAAGTAATACTGAGAACGTGAGTTGTAAAGAGGCCTTGAAAATGAGGCTGCAGGTCATAGCATCACTTCAGAGTAGTGGGCGGTTGAGGTTATCCACGCTGATTCAGGGGCCTGATGCTTGTAGGGCAGTAAACGTTTCTGAACCTGGCACCTGGCTGTATGGGACCGAAGGATGGTATTCCTCCTGCCCGATGTTAGCAGTGAAAAGCCTGGATGGTGGTGTACTGTGAGGATGGATGCTGCTTTTTTGTGGAAGTGCTCTCGGTAAGTGTATTCAGTGGTGGGGAGGGCTTTGCCTGTGATGGACTGGGCCTTGTCCACCACTCTCTGTAGTCTTTTCTGTTCCTGGGCATTGGTGTTTCCGTACCAGGCTGTGATGCAACTAGTTAGGGTGCTCTCTATTGTGCATCTATAGAAGTTTGTCGATGTTTTGGTTGACAGGCTGAATCTACACAAACCCCTGAGTAAGTAGAGATGCTGTCGTGCCTTTGTTGTGACGGCACCTATGTACTGGTCCCAGGACATATCCTCTGATAAGTTGATGCCAGGGAATTTAAAGCTATTGACCTTCCCCACCTCCATTCCCCTGAGGAAGACTGCCTCGTGGACTTCTGGCTTTTTCTCCCGTGGTCAATGATTAGCTCTTGGGTTTTGCTGATTTTGAGCATGAGGTTGTTATTGCGGCCCCACTCAAACAGATTTCCAATTTCCCTCCTATATGCCAATTCTTCAACACTTTTGATTCAGCCAACAACAGTGGTAACAACACTCTTAAATATAATGTTGGAGCTGTATGTACCCAGACACCCATCGGTATAAAGCAAGTAGAGGAAGGGGTAAGCACACACCCCTGCAATGGAGTTGTGCTGATAGTGAGCGAGGAGGAGATTTTCTTGCTAATCTGTACTAACTGAATCCACCTGAGAGTAAATCGAGGATTCAGTTGCACAAGGAGGCACCAAGATGCAGGTCTTGGAGCTTGGTGATGAGTTTTGAGGAGTTGGTAAAGTTTAATGCTGAACCGTAGTCAAAGAGCATCCTAACATGTGCATCTCTGTTGTCCAGGTGTTCCAGAGCTGAGAGAAGGACCATTGAGAACATATAAACTCCTTACAATCAGCACCAGAATTGAACTCTAAACTCCGATCCCCAAAGTGTAATTGTACCCCACTAGCCACTACAGTACTGTGGTGCCCGTTTTGTATTCGTACTGGTATTTATTGGGAATTGCAATGATTATCAGTTACGTTGAGTACCTGTTATTCTTGGCTGAATCACAGCATGAAAAGAGATTTTAAATTAGGTTTTATTTAAATAATGTTTTTATGATGATTTGCGCAGAATCAACTTATAATAGATTGACATCGCTCCAGATCATTAAGAGCTCTATAAATGTACGAAATCTAAGAAAAGCTACAAGAAAGATAATGAAGAAAATGTAAGTGCTGGAAATACTCTTTGAACATATTTCTTTACCATTCCTTTGCCCGTTTTCCTAGATCCTGATTACTTTATAAGCAGGTTACAGCCAGAGAATCTGTTTAGCCTTTTGTCTGGGTCTCAGATGTGGACAACTTTGTATTTGAATGGGATGGTCTTGGCAGCATGACTGAATATTTAGTGGGGTGGGGTAAGTTAGTATGTTTTAGCTGAACTATCAAGATAGACAAAACTAAAACCATCTGTTACCTCCTGAAATAGAAAACCTGACCAACATTTGCCTCCTCATCATTATCATCAAAAGGATGTCACTTAATTCATCTACAGTGTGTACAGTCTTACTACGTACCAGTAGACTGCTGCATTTGCTGACAAAACAAAATAATCCAGTGGTTGCTTAATTGCCATGTAAGATTCCACTTGATACATCATTAAACCTTGCGTGAATTTTCATAGTGTTCAGGTCAAAAGTTCTTGAAGAATTACAGAAACAGGGAAGCGTCTGAACCTCAGGAATTGCTGACCAGTGTAATGTTCAGTTATTTCAGCCAGCTTCAGTCTATGTTCAATACAATAAGTAGCCTTGGTATTTTAGATTTTAATGAGAATTCTGTGACACATTTATTTATTTACTGAGATATAGCCACGGGACCTAATCATCTCCTGATTTAATCCCAGCCTAATCTCAGGACAATTTTTATAATGATCGATTAATTTCCTAATCTACTGGACTGCGGGAGGAAGTCAGAACACTGGAGGAAACCCGCATGAAGTGTGAGTGTATTTGTGTGTGCATGTGCGTGTGTGTGCGAGTGTGCATGTGTGTGTGTGAGTGTGCATGTGTGTGTGTGCATGTGAGTGCATGTGTATGTGCATGTTTGCGTGTGAGAGTGTGCATATGTGTATGTGCTCATTTGTGCGTGTGCGTGTGAGTGTGTCTGTGTGTGCGCGTGTGTGGGTGTGCGTGTCTCTGTTTGTGTTGCACACACGCACCTTGGCATCTTTTATTTTTGACTTCTGTTATTATTGTTTCATTCATCGATTCAGTATATAGTGAATAAAAGCTAGTTGAGAAGTAAAGAGCTGAGTTGCCAGTGTGACCCAGCAGCTGTCTGAGCTTCAAATGAACAGTGTAAGATATTAGCCATTGATTTTTTGATATGTCCTATCTGGAAAGCACCCACAGAGAGTGGAAGATGCTGGAGCAAATCTGCTCAGTGAAAGTATGTCCACCTTTCCAGCCAAGCTGTATTAACTCTCGTGTACTTTCTTTCAGACTCCAGTCCTTTTATTAGTTCATCCCCAGCAGGCTGTGTAGCCAGAGGTCCATTAACACCATTTGTAATGAAAATCTGTCCAACTCTCTTTTAAGAGTGTTTGTAACTGCACTAACCATTTCAGGCAGCCGCACATTCTATGTATCTCCCTCCTCTGAGAGTAAGTGACACTTAATTCCATTATTTGACCTTTTCATCCAAATTCTGTTGTCAAGCCCTGTGTTTCATTCTCTCCATGTCCAATTCACAACGACTGTATTCATTTCTATCTTATCAATTCCTTTCACCAATTTAAATGCTTGTATCCTGTCTTTCTCTAACCCTCTTTGCTGTAATAAGAAAACTTAAGTTCCTCTCAACCTGTCTTTGTGACAGAAATCACAAGAGTGTGGCTTACAACTCTGTACTGGGTAGGTCAGGACCTGCACAGCTTGTGTTACATGTTTAAGATTTATTTCAAAATATTAACGTCTCTTGCTGAAGCACAGATATCTCAAAATTGTGGAAGTTATGTACTTTCAGAACCTTTCCTTTTGCTTCCCAAGGGCACTGACAGAGACTGGAGCAACACACACAAAATAATGCTGGTGGAACGCAGCAGGCCAGGCAGCATCTATAGGAAGAGGTACAGTCGACGTTTCGGGCCGAAACCCTTCGTCAGGACTAACTGAAAGAAGAGATAGTAAGAGATTTGAAAGTGGGAGGGGGAAGGGGAGATCTGAAATGATAGGAGAAGACAGGAGGGGGAGGGATGGAGCCAAGAGCTGGACAGGTGATTGAAAAAAGGGATACCAGACTGGAGAAGGGAGAGGATCATGGGATGGGAGGCCTAGGGAGAAAGAAAGGTGGGGGGGACCCAGAGGATGGGCAAGGAGTTATAGTGAGGGGGATAGAGGAAGAAAAAAGGCAGAAAAAAGGGGAGGGAAAGAAAATAAATAAATAAATAACGGCTGGGGTACGAGGGGGAGGTGGGGCATTAACGGAAGTTAGAGTAGTCAGTGTCCATGCCATCAGGTTGGAGGCTACCCAGATGGAATATAAGGTGTTGTTTCTCCAACCTGAGTGTGGCTTCATCTTTACAGTAGAGGAGGCCGTGGATAGACATATCAGAATGGGAATGGGACGCGGAATTAAAATGTGTGGCCACTGGGAGATCCTGCATGTTAGACAAAGACTGGAGATTGGTTTCACCCTGCTCCTAGATCACTTTCCTCGGCAGGGCTCAGCACAAGCTGGGCGACACAGTAGCGTAGTGGTTAGCACAACGGTTTACAATACGAGCAGCCCGGGTTCAACTCCCATCACCGACAGTAAGGAGTTTGCATGTTCTCCCCATGACCAGTTTGCTCTGGTTTCTTCCAACAGTCCAAAGATTTGCTAGGTTAATTGGTCATTGCAAATTGTCCTGGGGATTGCTGGGCAGTGTGCCTCAAAGGCCTATTCCACGTTCTACCTCAATAAGTAAATAATACACAAATTACAATACAAAAGGTCCTTTAGTCCACTGAGCCTGTGCTAGTACCTACATAACTTTTAACTAGAGCTTTTGTTTTTATCGAATTTCTTGACAATTCTAAGGATATTGTCCTGTGTCATAGCTCCACCAGGATTCAATCGTTTCATTTCTTAACTTTCCTTCTCAACTCATTTAAATTGAAATTCCTCCTGTTAAGTTCTGATGTCCTGTTTAGATGAGGTAAGACAAAGCCAAAAGAGAAATATAATCTTACTCTCAAATTTGATAAGAAACAATGCAAGAAACAGGAAGGAAGTGATAGCAGCAGCATGCCTATTGATCAAAGCACACCTGCCTAGTCCATAATGTGCGGGACTGAACAAAAAGGTGGATAGAATAAATCTTCTACAAGTGTCCTGTGGATCAATATTCATGCTTACCTTTCTAGAATAAGCGGTTTGGAAGTACAGTCTGCTGATCATATTAACTTGATATGCCAAGTACGTTTTCTCGCTGGTCAGCTGGCAGAGAATGTCTTTAATCTTCAGGTGTGAGATGCAGGGAAAAGCCAGAAAAATAGCTGGCAAACATCTGAGTTGCATTTGAAATAGAATGTGCTTTTTTAAATATTTGGAGGTGAATAATTTGATGTTTTCAGGGTCTTAACCTGGCGAAGGGGTTTATCAGCAAATACTATACTGCAGTCAGAATTATGTAAAGCCAAGTAAAGGCTTCAGACGATTTACATTTTATGGTGCATTTTTCATTATATTTTGTTTTAATCTTGGGGAAGATATTAATAAATCCTCAGCCTCCACCATATATCAAATGGTGCAATTGCTTTGATCATGAGAGGTTGACAATTTCAACTTCAAAGGTGATGTGCCTTTAACAGGCCATAGATTTCTACTGCTCTGAACTCTCACAGAGAACTTTGAGAGTTTCTGTGAGATTTTCAAAGCACTGCTAGACAACATTGAGGAGAAAACTTTCAATTGAAACCTCATTCATTGGAATTAGTTGAATAAAAAAGGCTGGAGAACTCCCTCTCTATCACTGTGCAGCTTAGATCTCTGTTCCAGATGTCCACTTGAACTATATAGTGGCACTTGTATATTTCAGAAGGATGTAGATTCATATTTTCTCCTTCAGTATGTGAACATATAAGTCAGGCATGAATGAATCAGAATCACGTTTAATATCACTGGCATATGTCATGAAATTTGTTAACTTTATGGCAGCAGTACAGTGAAATATATGATAAATAAATATAGAGGAAATAACTGAGTTACAGGAAGTATATATATATTTGTTAAATAGATTAAAATAAGTCGTGCGAGAAAAACAGGACAAAAAGTAGTGAAGAAGTGTTTATGGGTTCAATGTCCATTTAAAAACCGTATGGCAGAGGGGAAGAAGCTGTTCCTGAATTGCTGAGTGTGTTCCTTCAAGCTTCTGCACCTCCTTCCCAACGGTTACAATGCGAAGAGGTCATGTCCTGGGTGGTAGGTTTTTCTAATGACGGACACCACCTTCCTAAGGCATCGCTCCCTGAAGATGTCCTGGATGCTACAGAAGCTGGTACCTGTGATGGAGCTGACTAACCTTACAAGTTACTGCGATTTACTTCGATTGAGAGAATGGTACATGATCTGCAATGCCATTGCTGGTTTTAGCATCAATATTCTGCCAGTCATTACTTTTCAGGTGGTTAAAGGTGTTATGCTCTTACATTTTCTCATGACATAAAAGGAGGTAATTCGACCCATCAAGCCTGTGCTTAAATCCTATTCTTCAGTTTGTTTCCCTCTAACAATCCTGTCTAACATGACCGTTAACTCCATGCTGATTGTCCCACCACCCACCAACAGTAGGGGTAATTTACAGTAGTCAATTTATTAACCTAGCTCAATTTCTCTGGGAAGTGGGAGGAGACACTGCACTGAGAGAAAACCAAGGTTACCATGGAGAGTACGGGTAAAGCTGATACGGTCAGCATTAGAGGTTGGACCTGCGCCTGTGGAAGTTGTCAAAGGCAAGTGTTAAAGATAACGTCAGGAAAGGAGAGCTGAGAGCTCTTGTAGACAAGTGAGATTGCCGGAGGCACCTCTGCTTACTACAGGTGATTTAGGCTGGAGTGACTGTGGCAGATGAGTGAAGCCTGTCGTGAGATTTTTCCGGAAAGGTCTTTTCTAAAACACAGTGTCCCTTTGCACAACAGTGGGTGCCAGAGACAGACGAGATAAGAATAAAGGAAGGATATGAAACATACCCAACAACTAAGCCTTTTGTTGATGTTGTTGTTCCTTTTTGTGCTTTGTGGCATTTGTCTGTGCTCGACGCTCAACCCAGCACGGGTGGAAAGGAACCGACCAGATTCGCACCCGGGACCATTCACCTCAAAGTCCGGTGCTGATGCCACTACACCATCGGTCAGATTCTGCTGCCTTCGCTAACTTCAAAACATCATCGACTGTCCACTTGAGGTTTCGATTGACTTTAATACCTCTATCGTGAATGATGATTGATCTTGCGATAAAGGAATTCAAACATATTCAATTTACAATGATCAACATCTGTAACTGCTAAGCCAATTCCGTATCAAAATAGCAGTTTTCTGCTCAGGCTTCAGAACAGTGTGGGTGACAGAGGCCCATGTTGTTCTCCTTGTGCACAAGCAAAATAGAGAAAAAGGAATGCTTGAGACATAAGCATGTGTGTGTTCTGAGCTGAGTTATTTTAGTCATTTTATTATCAGCAACCAGAAACCCAAGTCATTTGACTGTGAGACAACAGACTAGCTGATAAGCTGTTCCAGGAGCAGGGGTGTGTCAAAGTACCCTGGCCAATAACAAACACAAGGCTGTTATAGTATGTGATTTTAACTTTGCATATATTGACTGGGAATCCCATACTGTAAAAGGACTAGATGGGATAGTGTTTGTCAAATGTGTTCAGGAAAGTTTCCTTCATCAGTACAGAGAAGTCCCAACAAAAGAGCAAGCGATACTGGACCTGCCATTAGGGAATGAGACAGAGCAGGTGACAGAACTTTGTGTGTGGGAACACGTTGCATCCAATGACTACAATGCCATTAGTTTTAAAGTAAATATGGTCCGTGGGCTGAGATGCTAATTTGGAGAAAGGCCAATTTCAATGGTATCAGAAATGATCTGTGAAGTGTGGATTAGAACAGGCTGTTTTCTGGCAAAGGTGTACATGGTAAGTGGCAGGCCTTCAAAAATGAAATTTTGAGAGTACAAGGCTTCTATGTGCCTGTCAGAATATAAGGTAAAGATAACAAGTGCAGGGAACCTTGGTCTTCAAGAGATATTGAGGCCCTGCTTAAGAGAAAAAAGAGGTGCATAGCCAATATAGGCAGGTAGGAATCAGTGAGGTGCTTACGGAGTGTAAGAAATGCAAGTGAACACTTGAGAAAGGTTCTAAACAGAAACCAGAAAATTATAGGCCAGTAAGTCTGATATCATGTATGGAAAGTTAGTGGAAGGCATTCTAAGGGACCAGATATGTATAAGTATTTGGATAGACAAGAACTGATTAAGGATAGTCAGCATGGCTTTGTGCATGGTAGGTCATGTCTAACCAATTTTATAGAGTTTTTGAGGAAGTTACCAGGGAAGTGGATGTTGTCTGCGTGGACTTTAGGAAGGCATTTGACAAGGTCCTGCAAGGAAGGTTGGTCAAAAAGGTTCAGTTGCTCAGCATTCAGGATGAGGTAGTAAATTGGATTAGACATTGGCTTTGTGGGAGAAGCCAGAGAGTGGTAATAGAGGGCTGCCTCTCTGACTGGAAGCCAGTGACTAATGGTGTGCTGCAGCGATTAGTGCTGGGTCCTTTGTTGTTTGTTATCTACATAAATGATCAGGATGATAATGTGTTTAACTGGATCATCACATTTGCAGATGACACCAAGACTGGGGACTGACAGTGAGGAAGGCAATCGAGGCTTGCAGAAGGATCTGTATCAGCTGGAAAAATAAGCTGAAAGCTGGCAGATGGCATTTGATACAGACAAGTGCAAGGTTTTGCATTTCAGTAGGAACAACCAGGGCAGGTCTTGCACAGTGAATGGAGCTGATTAGATTTGCAACCATCTGCAGCTTCTTTCGGTCCTGTGCAGTAGCCCGCCCCCATACCAGACAACTATAGAAGTTTTTGAGTGTATTTGTTGACATGCCAAATCTCTTCAAACTCCTAATAAAGTATAGCCGCTGTCTTGCCTTCTTTATAACTACATCGATATGTTGGGACCAGGTTAGATCCTCAGAGACCTTGACACCCAGGAACTTGAAACTGCTCACTCTCTCCACTTCTGATGTCTCTCTATTTTGCAATGTTTGGTGAACATGCTGTGATGTTCCAGGTATGGAAAACAACAGGGATCAGTTCAATAACTGAACAGGTGGCTTTGGACATTTAAAAACTGTGCTGCAAGCTGTACTTCTGCTAATATTTTCTGTCATGATCATGTTTTGGCTCCAAGTGAAGTAGACCGTGCCATTTCATTTGGAGCCAATTTCTTGTGGGCAATTAATCACAGGACGCTGCCTCTCATAGACTTTAGTGCGAACAGAAATAATTGAGTAGAGATGAGCATGCCGCAAGTCGCCAATGTAAATGTAGTTTTGCAATTTCCAAGTGTAAGACTGAGGTCTTGGGGAAAGTTATATTGCTTTTTCTGAACTTGCAATTCAACATCATTTTTTTAAGTACACTGAAACACATGAAAATCTTAAATGCATCTAAAACTCGTGTAATATAAATTTGGGGTCTGAATATGTTGATTAAGTTCAAAGGTATATCTTTAGCTGTTTTCTGTGATATAATCAGCTATTTTCTTGTTAAAATGCATGAAAACATAGAAGATATAATTTTAAAAATCTGGTAAATACATAAATTTTTAGTTTCTCTACTATATTGCAACCAAATCATTAACAGTTAAAACTTACTTGCACTTTCCAGGCTGTCCATTACCACGTGTGCTTTAGTTACGTTGGCTCCCCTCCCCCCTCATGATCCAGTTACACCACTCACCAGTGTAACACTTCTCTGAAGTGTCCATTGGTTGTTAACCAATGCAAAGCACTGTCATTCAAAAGCCATACCATAAAACAAACAGGAAAGTTGGCATTATAAAAATATATCGCCCAAACAGCATTATTTGCGTCAAATTACAAAGAAGCACATTTCTTTGAGTAGGTATTAGGTGGTGGTTCTTTTTGTGATCTCGGCAGCAAAATCTCAAAATGAAATGAAGCCCATTTATATTCAAAGTTCAAAGTAAATTTTATTATCAGAGTACAAACATACAACCCTGAGATTCTTTTTCCTGCGGGCATACTCAGCAAATCTATAGCATAGTAACTATAATAGGATCAATGAAAGATCAAGTAGAGCATAGAAGACAACAAACTGTGCAAATGTAAATGTAAGTAAATAGCAATAAATAACGAGAACATGAAATAACAAGATAAAGAGTCCTTAAAGTGAGATCATTGGTTGAGGGAACACCTCAATAGATGAGTAGAGTTATCCTCTTTTGTTCAGGAGTCTGATGTTTGAGGGATAGTAACTGTTCTTGAACCTGGAGGTGTGAGTCCTGAGGCTCTTGTACCTTCTACTCGATGGTAGCAGTGAGAAAAGAGCATGGCCTGGGTGGTGAGGATCTCTGAAGATGGATGCTGCTTTCCTACTAGTGTTTCATGTAGATGTGCTCAATCATTGGGAGGGTTTTACCCCTGATGTACTGGGCCGAAACCACTACCTTTTGTAGGATTTTCCGTTCAAGGGCATTGGTGTTCCCATACCAGGCTGTAATGCAGCCAGTCAATACACTCTCCATTATACATCTATAGAAGTTTGTCAAAGTTTTTAGTGTTATGCCAAATCTCTGCAGACTCCAAAAGAAGTAGAGGCGCTGTCGTGCTTTCTTTGCAATTATGTTTATATGATGGGTCCAGGACAGGTCTTCTGAGATGGTGACACCCAGGAATTTAAAGTTACTGACCCTCTCCACCTCTGATCCTCCGATGATTACTGGCTCATGGACCTCTGGTTTCCCTCTCCTGAAGTCTACAATCAGTTCCTCGGTCTTGCTGAAATTGAGTGAGAGGTTGTTGTTATTACACCACTCAGCAAAATTTTCAATCTCCCTCCTGTATGCTGATTCATCACACCCCTTGATAGGGCTCACAACAGTGGTGTCATCGGCAAGCTTGTATATGGCGTTGGAGCTGTGCTTAGCTAAACAGTCATAGGTGTAAAGCAAGTAGAGTTGAGACTACAATATGGTGTGAGATGAACCACTGAAAGGGTCCTGACGAGTTGCATCATGCTCCGGTACGGTAATTCAAAGGCGGGGGAATGCAGGAAGCAGCAGAGTTGTGGACTCCGTCCAATACATCACAAACACATCCCCCCACCATCACCACAAAGACTTTCTCCTATACAGACTCATGAGCAATAGACACACGGGCACAATGGGGAAGGATACTAGACATTGATAACAACATTAATAATGTAACATCACTTACTTCACTGTGACAGTTTCCAGTGTGCTCTAACCTGTGAGCAGAGCTTCAAGACCATGCAAGGTGCCCATCAGTCTGCTGCATAATAAGTTTTGCACTGTATAGTCATACATTTATATGCATAAGACAATGAACTTGAATTTGACTTTTATTCACTTTATGATAAGCTATGATATTCATGTATGGATTTAGAATATGGTAAGATGGTGCATCCCTTACACAATCCTAGAAAACATCCTACACACTCAGGAAAGCTCACCAAATAGCTCACTTTCTGAGGAGGCTGAAGAGGGCCAGACTATGCACATCCATACTCACGTCCTTCTACAGATGCGCGGTAAAGAACATCCCAACTTGCTGCATCACTGCATGGTATGGGAACTGCACTGCAGGGAACAGGCTCTACAATGGCTTGTCAAAACTGAGCAACACATCGCTGGCACCAGCCTACCCGCCACCACGGACAAATAGGCCGAAAGATGCCGGAAAGGGTCAGCAACTTCGCGAAGGATCCCGCCCACCCTGCTCATCAGCTGTGAGATGTCCCACTCCCGTCAGGGAGGAGGTTACACAGCATCACCAGGAACACCAGACTCAAAAACAGTTACTTTCCCCAAGCAGTAAGGCTGACCAACACCTCCATCCATAAACCCACCCCACCACCACTACTTTATCATTTCCTGTCAGTCACCTTATGTACAGACATTCCTGTGTTCACCATTAATTTACAGATGTACAATCAATCCATGTTTCTAAGCTATCTTATGTATTTACATTTATTATAATTTTTATTATTGTGTTCTTTATCTTAGTATGTTTTTTTTGTGCTGCATCAGATTTGCAGTAACAATAATTTCATTCTCCTTTACACTTGTGAACTGGGAATGTAATTAAACAATCTGGAATCTTGAATCACAGTACCTACTGAGTTCAATACTTGGAACAAAGTATGAGGCAGCTGTGGTTAATAGATAAAAATAACTAAATAGATCATAAACAGTATATCTGTCACTATTTTCACCCCAGCAGCATACAAGGAGCCTGCAAACCATCTTGGATATGTCGGGCACATCACATCAGGTAGGATTTAGTAGTAATGGGTCAGTAAACTTAGAAATATAAATGGAAACATCTGACTCAGAAAGACGAACCACTTGAAGGAGCAGGAATGCCTCCTTCGAACAAACCTTTCTCATCTCTTTTAGGTCATTGTAGGCTCCTCTCTCCATCCTGATTAGTACCTTTGCTTGCCCTTCAAGCCACAGTTTCTGGCTGGACCACACCTTCCAAACTCTCACCCACCAAGCTCCTATTGCCCCACCTGCACTTTAGGAAGCAACAGTACCGAGTAACTGTTGATCCTGAGGGTCTGCCTAAGGAGGAGAGCAAAAAGCTAGCATGAGCACGAACACAATCATGGTTGTAAAGAAGTAAAATGGGGGTTAGGTAAATCAATTCCTGACAATTCCTGATGAAATCTGAACTATGCAAGTATCTAATAATACTGAATTAATATCACATTGTAAAGGATATGTTAGTCTAACTTTTAATAGGCATCCGATAGTCTCGTGAGACCATGGATTTGCGCCTGGCTGTAAGTCTCCTCTCTCCACACCACCGATGTTGTCCAAGGGAAGGGCACCAGGGCCGATACAGCTTGGCACTGGTGTCGTCGCAAAGCAACGTGTGGTTAAGTGCCTTGCTCAAGGACACAACATTCTGTCTCAGCTGAGGCTCGAACTAGAGACCTTCAGATCACTAGGCTGATGCCTCAGCCACTTGGCCATGCGCCAACACAAATAGTAATTGCAAACTGCTTTATGATTCTACCCTGGTCCGAACATTGTTCCACTATTGGTGTGGAAATCTCCATGCCACTATAAGCTGTTAACCTACCCTAATGTTTCACCCTGAAAGAGCTCTGACAAAAACAACATTTGATTCTGACTGCATATCTGGGGTTGGTAATAGAAACAAACTCCCACTACCTATTAAGTGTTCCCAATCGCATATGTCTCAAATAGCCTCTGACAACCAAGTCCAGCTCTTGGCCTTTACGTGTGACTTAGCTACTAAGCCCAGCAGAACCATTTCTACAGACAGGAGAAGGGGAAAAGGTGGGTTAAAACCAATTGCTTTGGGCAGAAGGGGTTTGTCAGTCATGGCTGGCAGCTCATCTAGGAGAAGGAAAACTCTGATCTCAAACCTCCACGGGCTTGCGGCTATACCCACTCATGAGGAAGGCTTTGGGAGTAAACCCCAAGGATAAATCCGGAGCTGGAGTCCCTAAAGCAGTCCTCCATTGAGTTTAAAGCTAATTGGCAACTCCTGCGGCGCTGCTGGTACCAACCTGCATCTGTCTCCGCCATTCCTTCAGATTCATCAGCTGTATGGAGAGGGGGAGCCTGTTACACGAGCAGCAGCTTGCTATCCGTATCCTGCTGTCCTGGCTTGCATATCGTGTAGACAACTGGGTCGCAAAATCCATGGTTAACCCTGGCTAATGGAGCCCCTCGGTAATCCAGTTCATGAGAATGCCTGCACTGCCACCAGTAGCCACTAA
The DNA here is from genome assembly GCF_963921235.1 of Mobula hypostoma. Taxonomy (NCBI): domain Eukaryota; kingdom Metazoa; phylum Chordata; class Chondrichthyes; order Myliobatiformes; family Myliobatidae; genus Mobula; species Mobula hypostoma. The sequence continues at coordinate 28,305,211 of NC_086121.1, read as the reverse complement.
CAGGTAAATATATAGCAAACAAGGTTTACACTTTGCCGGGTACAGCTCTAATCCAGTCTACAGCATGACCTTTGGTTTTGGTTACCACAGACTATCGCCAGTATTAGAGATCCTTTGACAAGGGTATCATAATGACTTTTGGGCAATCACACAAGCACAGGTCACATTCTGGATCACCTATTTCATCTGAGTGTTAAACCAGCTTGACTTGGATATATCTGGTGTCTTCTTCATAAAGGCAGAATTAGCACTCTGTAATTTCTTAGTTACTTTCATGACAGGAATAACATGACAGCAGGAACAGCAGAAGGTGAAGTTGGTGGTTGAAGGAATAGTGCCACTATTGGACATCACCTTAAGAAATCAAAGGAAATTTATGTCCTGGATTTTAATTGAGGTTGGTTCACAGAAAATGCCATGGTTAGATTTTGATAAATGTATATATTACTGTATTGCATAGAAATGGACCATTCAGCAGGCCTTTGTGGTCCACAATGGTCATTTAGCTCTACTTACTGTACAGTAGGTTGTTGGTCACTGTCGAATTTTTTGCAAAACATCTAGTCAGTTATCTTGGAAACCTTAGGAACAGCCTAAAGATCAACCACGGAATATTTGTCAGTCTGTTATGGTGGGCAGAGGTAATCCAAGCTGTAGTTGCCTGGTTACAGAAATTTGCACTGATAACACTAGAGAGGGTAAACTGAATGCATTTATAAACACTCAAAAGGTAGTATTACTGTCTGAAAGATGATTTGACGGTCATTTTGTGGTGATTTTTATTAAGCTAAAGCTAATTGATGTAACAATTATCTCACAATATTATATATCAGATTACCTCAAACAAAGTGCCTAATCTGTCTATCACCAAGAAATAAAATGGCTGACACTTTTGGTTTTCATTCAGGATGATTGCCAGGACAGAAATAATTTGCAATGGGTCAAGTCGAGGGCATTCTTCAGCCTCTGAATTGGAAACATCATACGCAGTGTAAGATGTTTCTGAAGTTAGTCGCAGGTGAACTAAGCTGCAATAAACCTCTAAAGTTGTTCGTTTGATTGCTCGCAAGGCTAGCTTTTTTGTCTATCCTTAATTACCCTTGAGAAGGTAATGGCTCGTCACATTCTTGAACTGCTGTAAAGGTATCCTAAAAATCTCATTGGCCAAGTTGAGAGTACAAGATTTAGACCCAGCATTGAAGTATCAGTAATATACAATGACATGCAGAAGTTTGGGCACCCCTAGTCAAAATTCCTGTTACTGTGAATAGCTAAGCGAGTAAAAGATGAACTGATTTCCAAAAGGCATAAAGTTAAAGATGACGCATTTCTTTAATATTTTAAGCAAGAAAACTTTTTTATTTCCATCTTTTACAGTTTCAAAGTAACAAAAAAGGAAAAGGGCCTGAAGCAAAAGTTTGGGCTCCCTGCATGGCAGTACTTAGTAACACCCCCTTTGGCAAGTATCACAGCTTGTAAACGCTTTCTGTAGCCAGCTCAAAGTCTTTCAATTCTTGTTTGGGGGATTTTCGCCTTTTCTTCCTTGCAAAAGGCTTCTAGTTCTGTGAGATTCTTGGGCCGTCTTGCATGCACTGCTCTCTTGAGGTCTATCCACAGATTCTCGATGATGTTTAGGTCAGGGGACTGTGAGGGTCATGGCAAAACCTTCAGCTTGCGCCTCTTGAGGTAGTCCGTTGTGGATTTTGAGGTGTGTTTAGGATCATTATCCTGTTGTAGAAGCCATCCTCTTTTCATCTTCAGAATTTCATGAAAAGAACACCTCTCCAACTGTTAAGCACGGGGGTGGATCGATCATGCTTTGGGCTTGTGTTGCAGCCAGTGGCACGGGGAACATTTCACTGGTAGAGGGAAGAATGAGTTCAATTAAATACCAGCAAATTCTGGAAGCAAACATCACAACGTCTGTAAAAAACCTTCCCACACAGTACATGATCTCGAATGCAGGCAGCATCCTGGTAAATCACTGCTGTATCCTCTCTAAGCTTCCACATCCTCTCTATAATAGAGTGACCAGAATTGATAGCAAAACTCCAGATGTGGCTGAAATAGAGTTCTATAAAGCTGCAACATAATTTACTGACTCTTGACCTCAGTCCTTCAACTAACAAAGGAAAGCATGCCATAAGCCTTCTTTGCCACCTGTGTAGCCACTTTCTAGGAGCTACAGACTTGGACCACAAGACCCTCTACACACCAGTGGTGGTTGGCATTCGTCTTTCTCAAAGGTCAATGGGTGATGACGATGATCGTCACAAATCTAGGCAGAAGGTATGGAGATCCCGAGATGCTCAGTTGTCGAGATCCCCTTCTCGGCCTCACCAGTGTAGTCCAAAGGAAAGCTTATGAAGCAATACGTTTGGCACCAGCTTGGCTGCAGGAGCTGCCAGAAGGATGTTCAATGAACTCCAGCTACCTTAGGGGCTCCACTCCGGATTTTCTGTCTGGGTTTACTCCCGTAGGCTTCGTCTCTCCCAAGGCTGCCCACAAGGCAGTGGGGCTATTTTCCCACAGCCTGGGATCTGGTTCACGAGCACCGGGGCATGTCCACACACTGGTGGGCTTGCGCGCTATATGTGCAGGGGCCAGACCTCCTCTCTGTCCTCTGTAGTTCAGCCTGAGTCGGAAAGGAGTTCAGTTTCCGCATGTCGCCAGCGAGGAAGCACTACACGAGGCCTGCTGCTGGATAAACTATGTACTCGCGAGGGAAGAGTTACACACTCAGCTCTCCTTTTCACAAGACTGCTAGCCGGTAGTGGAAGCTGAAAGCGAGAACGACAAGCACCACGTACTACACTACCACACTAGACACATCACAGCAACCTTTTTGACATCAATACTGTTAAGGATAATGGCTGGGTTAAACTCCATATGCCATTTCTCCCATCATACTGGCAACTATCAGCGTTCTCAGGAAGTACAACCTGCCTCAGGAGCTGCTGATTCAATTCTATTCAGGAATAATCCAGTCTGCCGTCTGTTCGTCCATCACTGTCTGGTTTGGATCAGCTACTAAACAAGACAAGAATAGACTCCAAAGAACCGTCAGGGCTGCGGAAAGGATTATTGGTATGAAGCCGCCCTCGATCCAGGACTTATATGCATCTAGAGTCAGGAAGCGAGCAAGCAGCATCATTGTAGACCCATCACACCCTGGACATCACCTGTTCCAACTCCTTCCTTCTGGTAGGCGCTTTAGATCACTGTATGCCAGGACAAATAGGTACAAGAACAGTTTCTTTCCGTATGCCATCAGTCTTATGAACACTTGAATTTTAGTCTATTATAAACCAAGTCCACCTGTATGTACACAGGTATACCTTATTGTATATAGTTCACGATTATTTGCACTATTGTTTTGTTTGCTTTTTGATTCTGTACAGTGAGAGTTCAGGGAAACCGGCATCAAATTCCCATATGTGTCCATATACTTGGCGATAATAAAGGATTCTGATTCTACATTAACCACAATGCCAATAATCTTTGTATTGTCTGCATGTTTACTAATCCGGCTATTTTCCTCCAGGTCATTTACACATATCACAAACAGCAGAGGTCCTAGTATGGATCCCTGTGAAACACCACTAATCACAGATCTCCAGTCAGAATATGTCCCATCAACCACTACCCTTTGTCTTCGATGGGCAAACCAATTCTGGATCTCAAAGCCAAGTCAATGCGGATCCCTGGTCTTCATCTTCTGGATGAGCCACTTATGAGGAAACTTGTCAAATGTTTGCTAAGACAAACCCCCCAGCTCTACCCTGATCAATATCATTTGTCACTACCCTGAAAACTCTTATCAAGTTAATAAGACATGACTCCCCCTGCACAAAACCATGCTGACTGTCCCTAATTAGGCCAGTTTCTCATAAACCCTATCCCTAAGATTCCTCTCCAGTAACATCCCTACCACTGATTTGAGACACGTCATGCTATAGTTTCCAGGATTATCCCGGTTTCCCTTCTTGAATAGTGGGACAACATTAGCTACTTACCTGTACCACAACATCAGAGTTCCATGTACTGATCCATGCTCTAAGTCTTTACTCATAATATTCCTAATATTAAAATAGACACACTTCAACCCATGTATCCCATTGCGTCTATTACCTTGCTCCTGTCTGTTCTTCTTTGCCATGACACTTACTTTCCTCTTAATCCCTCCATTGTCTGACCTGATATTCTGGTTTCCACCCTACTGCCAAACTAGTTTAAACACTGCCGAGTAGAACTAGCAAAGTTCCCGGCCAAGATGGAGTTCCACTCCAGCTACAGTGCAACTCACCCCTCTTGTATAGGTCACCCTTGCCCCAGAAGTAGTTCTAATGATGCAAGAATGAGTTCCTCAGCCACTCATTTATCTGCTCTATCTTTCTGATCCTGCACATGGTACCAGGAGTAATTCAGATATTACTAACCTCAGGGTTCTGCTTTTCAGTACCTTTCTTAAATCTCTATATTCACTGTGCAGGACCTCTACCTTTCTACCTCTGCTACCAAAGTGACCACATCTCCAACTGCTCACTTTCCCCCTTGAAGATATTCTGCAGCTGCTCTGAGACATACTCAGCCCTTTACCCAAGGGACAACACACCAAGATAGTGTCTCTTTTATAGCCTGTTCCCCAAGAACAGAATCTCCTGTCTGACCCCTAACTAATGAGTTTCCTACTAATAATGCTCTGCCTGGGCCTGGTTGCTGCTGCTGATAAGTCACCCCCCGCCCCCCAGCAGAATGCAAAGGGACGTATTTTTTGCTGAGGGGTTTGACAACAGTGGACCCTACACTGGCTGCCTACTCCCCTTCCTACTCCTGGTGCCTACCCATCTATCTGAAGCCTGTACCTTGGGTAGTCAGAGCACAATAGTCAAGCTGTGACCTAGTTCCTTGGGTTTTGCTGCAACCATTGCTCTCTGCTTCTTGTTGACAGCATTTGGAGTGAGGGGAATTAGCTGGTGGGAGCCCCAGGAGGATGCAGAGATCTGCACTTCTGGCTGGTTGCAATTCCGTCAGTCTTTGGCGCTCACCTTGTTGAGGACAGTGCAGTTCTTGGTGTCTCTGCCTCCTGGTTTCTGCATCAACTACAAGTAACGTGGTAGGACTTTACTGGCTGTGAGATCAGCTATCTCTGTTGCATGCTGATTTTGATGTTTGGCGTGCATGTGTTGCTGCTTTATTTTTGGCTTCTTATTTTTTAGATTCGGCACCTCTGCACTATCTATCACAAGCAGGTCTTCCCGGTGGCCAAACATTTTAGTTCCAATTCCCATTCCCGTTCCAATGTGTCAGTCCATGGCTTCCTCTTGCGCCAAGATGAGGCCATCCTCAGGGTGAAAGGGCAACACCTTATAGTCCGTCTGGTTAGCTTCCAACCTGACGGCATGAATATCGATTTCTCCTTCCAGTAAACAAATCCCACCCCCTCTCTATTCCCCACGCTGACCGTTAACTTCTTCTCACTGCCTATGACTTTCCCCTGAATCCTCTCCCCCTTCCCTTTCTCCTATTGTCCACTCTCCTCTCCTATTGGATTCTTTCTTCTCCAGCCCTTGACTTTTCCCACCCTCCTGGCTTCACCTATCATCTTCCAGTTGGACTCTTTCCCCTCCCCCCCCAACTTTTTATTCTGGCATCTTCCCCCCCCCCCTTCCTTCTTAGTCCTGAAGAAGGGTCTCAGCCCGAAATGTCAACTATTTATTCATTTCCATAGTGCCTGACCTGCTGAGTTCCTCCAGCATTTTGTGTGCATTGCTGTATTTATAGATAACTGGCCAGGTTGGTTAATAATGATGCTACCAAGCCAGTTGTTGGTTGGAAGTATGCCACAGTGAAAGTGTTCCTTTAAGGAAGCAACAGAGAAAATTACAAATTTCTTCAAGAAATTCAAAGTGGCTTTTAAGTATACTGTCTTCTTTTTGAAAGTAAGGCACAAATTCAGATATGTTTTTGATTCAATCTTTGGTCTATGCTGGACTGGATGATATACAGTGCAGAAGAAAGATTCTAAAGGTGAAATGCATAAAGCTACGGGTATTCAAAATCTGAAATAACACAAGATAATGGAAGAAGTCGACAGATAATAGATTACATGTGGTGATGGAAACAGTATTAACATTTGGATTTGTTGATATTTTGGAAGAACTAGAAAGTGTTTGAAAACAAGTATATTTTAAGTTACAGAAAAGCTAAGCAGTTGGAAAAAGTAAAAAGGAATACTTGAGATAAATCAAAAACAAATAAAAACTGTATGACAGAGATGGTTTTGGGACCAGTTGAGTGTGGGAGGAAGGGAGAGAGACTAACCCATGTGAGTTTGGAAGAAACTGGAGCACCCCGAGGAGATCTACACAGTCACGGGGAGAAAGTACAAACAGTGGTGGGAAAACATTATTTCATTTACCTCTTGCACTTCTTTAACAATCTCATGAAACCTATGACTAGTGTTAACCTTTAATACGGGAATAAGCTGGACATTGACACAAATCAAACTGAGGGGCAGTGAATCTGTGGCATGCATTCCATGCTAGTTGTCTCATTCTACCAAAGTAAATAAAAAACTAACAAGAGGAGGACAACTGTATCTAATAGTTCTGACAGAGTGTGTTTGCTCAGTGACCTCAGCAAAATAGGTCATGGGCAATTTGGAATTAAAATGCTGTGAAGCTGAAAGCTGATCAGATATTGCTTCACTGAAATGTCACTATGCAAAACAGAGTGGATTTCATAAGATTGAGAAGCTCCCGGGAGAATGGCCAAAGCCAGGGATATGTTTGAGATTAAAAGATACTGTAAGTATCAGGTAGCTCGAAGCTTGGGTTTGTAAAAGCTAAATTTAAAATTTCAGGAGAAAGAAAGTAATTGGACATTTTCGATACAAAGAAAGAATGAATTAGAAGGGGTAACTAGCCTTGATTTCAACAAAGAAGATTTTAGGGGGAAAATGTACCAATTTAGTACTTGAAAGTTAGATGGAATGAGGAAATTGTTTACCTGTTAATTTTTGATTAATTTAACATGGGGGGAATTCCTCCAACAAAATAATTCTTAACAAAGTGGAAGAGATTATCTAGTTTTTCCAAAGATGTACTCTTTTGAATATTGATCATTAGTTAGTAAATTGCGAGTATAAGATAATGCAGTTTTATGTAAATAGAATGACCAGGGCATTTGGCATGCTGAGAATAAACAGTCCCTTTTCATGGGACACTGGCACCATTATTAAGATAGATCACAGATGTACCAATGGGATAGAACCAATGAACAAACTTTACTATCGATCCGTAATCCAGGGAGCGTGAAGCGCAGAATCAAATCTCGCTGTGATGATTGTTCGCTCTAGTATCAATTGTTTGGTGACAATAAAGTAAAGTAAAGCAGGCTCATAAGGTTTTAAACTAGTAAGACATGACTGAGTTAGACGGAGAGTTTGATGGTGCTGTTGGAGAAGGATTGACAATAATTTGACCAAGCCAAGGTTTAGTAGAAAATTAATCACAAGATTAGGCAAAAGGCATGAGGACCAGGAAGTGACCACTTTGACAATGATTTGCCGCAATGACTGCGGCCCAACAGCACTTACATCCATTGTGATGAAGTGCTTTGAGAGGTTTGTCATGAAGCATATCAATTCTTGCCTGAGGAGTGACTTGGATCTACGTTTGTACTTCAGATTGCCTACTTTCACAACAGGTCAACTGCAGAAGCTATTTATTTGGCTCTTCACTCATCTCTGGAACATCTGGCCAGTAAAGGTGAAAACATCAGGACGCTCTGATTGACTACAACTCTGCATTCAGCATCATCATTCCCTTGAAACTGATCAAAAAGCTCCAATGCCTAGGCCTTGAGTCCTCCCTGTGAATATGGATCCTCGATTTTCTCACTTGCAGACCCCAGTCTCCTTCACAATCACCATCAGCACTGGTGCAACACAAGGCTGTGTGCTTAGACCCCTGCTCTACACACTTTATACTTGTGACTGTGTAGCTAAGCACAGCTCCAGTGCCATGTTCAAGTCTGCTGATAACACTAGCATTAAAAGAATAAGGGTAAATACAAACCAGAGGAGAGGTTATCTCAAATACATAATTCAATAATAAATCAAACAGAGAAAGGAATATACACTGTCAAAATCAAGTATAGTATTAAGCTAATATAAAGAGAAAAGAGAACCACTTCTCCTCTTAACAGTTTGTGAAAAAAAATTCAAAATTTTCTATTATTGGAGGATTAAAAACCCACTAAACTAACCTAAAACAATAAAGAAGGGACTGGGCAGTCCATTTTGAGTATACAGCTGAAAAAAAGAGGGAAGATCCTTCTGATCAAATCAGAATAAGGTATCTACTCTTATTCATTTAAATCAATAAAAAAAGATTGTAAGTGATAACACCAGTACTGATGGCCAAATCAAAGGCGGTGATGAATCAGCATAGAGGAAGGAGATTGAAAACCTTGATGAATGGTGCCATAACAACAACTTCTCATTCAATGTCAGCAAAACCAAAGAGACGAATACCGAACACAGGAGGAAGAAACCAGAGGTCCATGAGCCAGTCTCCATTAGGGAATCGGAGATGGAAATTATCGGTAACTTTAAATTCCCTGGTTTTATCATAGCAGAGGAATTGTCCTTGGACCGGCACGAAAGTGCCTCTACTTTCATAGAGGTTTTTACAATAGACAATAGACAATAGGTGCAGGAGCAGGCCATTCGGCCCTTTGGGCCAGCACCACCATTCACTGTGATCATGGCTGATCATCCACAATCAGTACCCTTTTCCTGCCTTCTCCCCATATCCCTTCACTCCACTATCTTTAAGAGCTCTGTCTAACTCTTTTTTGAAAGAATCCAGAGAATTGGCCTCCACTGCCCTCTGAGGCAGAGCATTCCACAGAACCACAACCCTCTGTGTGAAAAAGTTTTTCCTCAACTCCGTTCTAAATTGCCTACACCTTATTCTTTAACTGTGGCCTCTGGTTCTAGACTCCCCCAACATCAGGAACATGTTTCCTGCCTCTAGCGTGTTCAATCCCATAATAATCTTTTATGTTTCAATCAGATCCCCTCTCATCCTTCTAAATTCCAGTGTATACAACCCCAGTTGCTCCAATCTTTCAGCAGATTGGCATGTCATCTAAAACTTTGACAAAACTTCTAAACAGGCACAGTGCAGAGTAACCTGACTGGTTGCATTATGGCCTGGTGGGAAAACACCAATGCCCAAGAACAGAAAAGCCTACAAAATGTGGTGAACACAGCTAATCCATTACAGCAAAGTTCCTTCCTATCCCCATCCCCTTCCCCAACATTCTGCACAACTATAAGGAGCACTGCCACAAGAAAGCAGCACCTATCATCAAGTACTCCCACCATCAGGGTGATGCTTTCTTCTTGATGCTGCCATTGGGAGGGAGGTACAGGAACCTCAGATCCCACACGACCAGGTTCAGGAACATCAGGCATCTGAACTAGCATAGATAACTTCATTCTACAAACAATGGACTCACTTTCAAGGATTCTACAACTCTGGATTATTTATTTGCACAGCTTGATTTCTTTCGTACAAAAGTTGGTTGTCATTTTTTGTGTGTAATTTTTCATTGATCCTATTGCATTTCTCTGTTCTACAGTGTATGCCTGCAAGAAAATGAATCATAAGGTAGTATATGGTGACATATACATATTTTGACAATAAATTGACTTTGAACGTTGGATTTTCCTCCGAACTTTTGAGGAAACTCACAAAGTATAGTAGTGTGGAATTAAATTTTAAGAGCTCAAAGATATATGAAATGGGGCAGTACCAGGCTACACAACCCTGAAGTCTGCTCTGCTGTTCAAAACAAAACTTAATCCCACCCATATTCTTTAAATTTTTTTCATTGCCAAAGCAAGAACAAAACTGTGGAACATCTAAATATGTTACTATTAGAGAGCAATGTTATAACAAAGTTAAGAAGGATTTTAGCACGCAAAGTCCTAGCTGATAAATGGGAGACCATCAAATTTTGGGGAGAACACAATGGAGCTTGAGAATTGGAATTGGAATTGGTTTGTTATTGAGATACATTGTAAAAAAAATATGTATTGATGACTTGAAAAACTAAATATATTGAGATATGACCAAGGAAAAGCAATAAGCCATGACTGAATGACTATGCATAGCTCAAATGTCATCTAAAAAATTTGCTGATGATACAACCATTGTTGGTAGAATCGCAGATGGAGATGAAAGGGCGTACAGGAGCGAGATATACCAGCTAGTTGAGTGGTGTCGCAGCAACAACCTGGCACTCAGCTTCAGTAAGACCAAAGAACTGATTGTGGACTTCAGAAAGGGTAGGAAGAGGGATCAGGAACTAATCCTCATAGAGGGATCAGAAGTGGAGAGAGTGAGCAATTTCAAGTTCCTAGGTGTCAATATCTCTGAGGATCTAACCTGGTCCCAACATATCGATGCAGCTAGAAAGGAGGCAAGACAGCTACTATATTTCATTAGGAGCTTGAGGAGATTTAGCTTATTACCTAAGGCACTCAAAAACTTCTACAGATGTACCATGGGCAGCATTCTGATAAGCCGCATCACTGTCTGTTGTGGGGAGAGAGGTACTGCACAGGATCAAAAGAAGCTACAGGAAGGTTTAAGATTAGTCATTTCCATCATGGGTACTAGTCTTTTTAGTATCCAAGACTTCTTCAAGGAGCAGTGTCACAGAAAGGCAGTGTCCATTATTAAGGACCCCCCTCATACAAGACATGCCCTCTTCCCATTGTTACCATCAGGAAGATGGTACAGGACGCTGAATGCACACACTCAGTGATTCAGAACGGCTTCTTCCCCTCTGCCATCCGAATTTCTAAATGAACATTGAACTCATGAACACTGCCTCACTTTTATTATTTCTGTTTTTGCAATATTGTTAATTTAACTATTTAATATGCATATATTTTATTTGCAGATGATACAAAGATTGGTGGAGGGGCAGGTAGTGTTGAGGAAACAGGTAGGATGCAGAAGAACTTAGACCGATTAGGAGAATGGGCAAGAAAGTGGCAAATGAATACAATGTTGGAAAATGCATGGTCGTGCACTTTGGTAGTAGAAATAAATGTGCGGATTATTTTCTAAATGGGGAGAAATTCCAAAAATCTGAGAAACAAAGGGACTTGGGAGTCCTTGTGCAGAACACCCTAGAGATAAATTTGCAGGTTGAGTCGGTGGTGAGGAAGGCAAATGCCGTGTTAGCGTTCCATTTCAAGAGGTCTAATATACAAGAGCAGGGATGTAATGCTGAGGCTTTATAAGGTACTGGTGTGAGGCCATTCATTCAGCATTTTCATTTGATGTAATTTGATCATTTCCAAACTTGTTTTATCTCTCTGTACTGTTGTTGGAGGGGAATGGAGTCGTCGACGCTAAGGTTTTCTTCTTTTCCATTTTTAAGTTGTTAGTTTTGCCCAAGTCTTTTAGTTTAGTTGATTAATTTTGTTTTTCTTTGGGGATGGGGGTTTGTTTTTTTTTCGTTTTGTTTTTTTTTCTTTTTCATGATTTTTTTTTAGTTTTTTTTTATTTGTATTATCCGTTGTCAGTTCTACATGATTGGGAGCTTTGTTAACTTACACTATTTGATTTTACAATTACTTTTCCTAAGTGTAACAATATATCTCTTACTATTTGTATTATTGCTATGTTTTGTTTCTATATTTCGAAATTAATAAAAAGATTGAAAAGGAAAAGGCACTGGTGAGGCCTCACCTTGAGTTTTGTGAACAGTTTTGGGCCCCTCATCTTCGAAGAGATGTGCAGGCTTTGGAGAAGGTCCAGAGGAGGTTCACAAGGACGATTCCAGGAATGAAAGGCTTATCATATGAAGAACGTTTGATGGCTGTGGGTATGTACTCGCTGGAATTCAGAAAGATGATGGGGGATCTCACTGAAACCTTCCAAATGTTGAAAGGCCTAGGCAGAGTAGATGTGGAAAGGATGTTTCCCATGGTGGGAGAGTCTAGGGCAAGGGGGCACAGCCTCAGGATAGAAGGGAGTCCTTTGAAAACAGAGATGCAGAGAAATTTCTTCAGCAAGAGGGTGGTGAATTTGTGAAACTTGTTGCCACGTGCAGCTGCGGAGGCCAGTTTGTTGGGTGTATTAAGGCAGAGATTGATAGGTTCTTGATTGGACATGGCATCAAACATTATGGGGAGAAGGCTAGGAACTGGGGTTCAGGAGATTTAAAAAAATAGATCAGCCATGATTGAATGGCAGAGCAGATCAATGGGTCAAATGGCCTAACTCTGCTCCTATGTCTTATGGTCTTATGGTCTTATATAGCTACTGTAATTGGCTTACTTATTTCTTCCTATATTATCTTTATCATTGTACTGCTGCCACTAAGTTAACAAATTTCATGACATATGCTGGCAATAACAAACCTGATTCTGATTTTAATAACTTAGAATATGGTATACTCTTCACAGTTACAGAGAAAGTGCAGGGTAGACAGATAATAAGGTGCAAGACCCATAACAAAGTACATTGTAGGGTTAAGAATTGATCCTTATAATATATAAGATGTCCATTCAAGAGTAGCAGGTTAGAAATTCCACTTGAGTTTGGTAGTGCATGTTTCAAGCTTTTGTATGTTCTGCCTGATGGAAGGTGGGAGAAGAGAGACTATCTGGAGTAGGAGGAGTCTTTGTTTATGCTGGCTGCTTTTCCGAGGCAGTGAAACGTGCAGACAGAATCCATGGAGGGCAGTGATGGGGGCTGGTTCTGGTTTTTGTGATAGACTGAGCTGATGCACCTAGATAGGATGTTTTAATAGTTCATCTGTGAAGATAGTTGAAGGCCAAAAAGAGCATGCAAATTCCCTTTGCATGGGGATAAGGCAGGAACTGGATACTGATTGTGGATGATCAGCCAAGATCACAGTGAATGGCGGTGCTGGCTCGAAGGGCCGAATGGCCTACTCCTGCACCTATTGTCTATAGTCTATTGTCTATTCTGATGAAGTTCAAAGTTCAAAGTAAATTTTTTTTCCAAGTATGTATATGCCACCACTTGCAACCCTGAGATTCATTTTCTTGCCGGCATTCACAGAGGATACAAAGAAACACAATAGAATCAACGAGAAACTGCCACAAACAAATGTAGACAAACAACCAATCTACAAAAGCCAAATATAAAATCAAACATATAATAATAATTAATACATAAATAAGCAATAAATAATTTTGATAAAATGAGGTGTAGGGTCTTTGTAAGTGAGCCAATAGGTTGTGGAATCAGTTCAGTTTTGAGGCGAGTGAAGTTATCCATAATGCTTCAGGGGCCTGATGTTTGAAGAATAGTAACTGTCCATGAACCTGGTGGTATAGGACCTAGGCTCCTGTACCTCCTTATTGATGGCAGCAGTGAGAAGAGAGCATTGCCTGGATGGTGGGGGTCATTGCTGGTTTCTTGCAGCAGTGCTCCTTGTAGATATGCTCAATGGTGGGGAGGGCTTTACCCATGATGGACTAGGCAGTATCAATCACTTTTTGTAGGCTTTTCCATTCATGGGCATTGGTTTTTCCATACCAGGACATGATATAATCTCTACTGCACAAATTCGTCAGAGTTTTAGATGACATGCTGAATCTGCGCAAATTTCTAAAAAAAAAACTGTAATTATAACACCAAGAAATTTAAAGTTACTGACCTTCTCCACCTCCAATCTCCTGATGAGAACCTGCTCATGGACCTTCAATTTTCTCCTCCTGTAGTCAGCTCTATGATTTTGCTGATATTGAGTGAGAGGTTGTTGTTGTGGGACCTCTCAGCCAGATTCTCAATCTCCCTCCTCTATGTCCATTCACCACAATCTTGGTTTGGCCAACAACAGTGGTGTCATCAGCAAATTTGAATATGGCGTGGAGCTATACTTAGCCTCACTGTCATAAGTATAAAGTGGGTTAGCAGAGGGCTAATCTCACAGCCTTGTGGTGTACCTGTTGCTCATGGAGATTGTGGAGGAGACGTTGCCAATCCAAAATGACGGGTCTGCAAGTGAGGAAACGAGGATGCAGCTGCATGAAGAGATACTGAGGCCTAGGTCTTGGAGCTTAGTGATGAGTTTTGAGGGGATGATAGTGCTGAATACTGACCTGTAGTCAATGAAGAACATTCTAATCTACGTATCTTCACTGTCCAGGGCTGAATGAAGAGCCAATGTAAAGGTATCTGCTGTTAACCTGTTGTGAGAGTAGGCAAATTGGAACAGATCCAAGTCACTCCTCAGGCAGGAATTGCAACACTTCATGTCCAACGTCTCAAAACATTTCAACACAGTGGATGTAAGTGCTACTTTACAATAGTTACTGAGGCAGATTACTAACTCACTGGTATCATTGAAGCCTGCTTGAAGCTAGTGGGTACCTCAGACTGTTGAAGCAAATCGTTAAGGATGTCTGTAGACTCTCCAGCCAGTTGATTAGCACAGGTCCTCAGTACTCAGCCAGATGCTTTCTGTGGGTTCTCCATCCTGAGGAATGCTGTCTCGATAGCCCCTCAGACTGAAATCACAGGTTGTCAGGGGGCTGTGGGAACTCGTGAAGGTGCCTCCATTTTCTGTCAGTTAAAGCGAGCATAAAAGCCATTTTATGTGTTCATCTGGGAGTGAAGCCTTGTTGTCACACATATCGCTTCTTTACTTTGTAGGAGGTGATAGCATTTTAGACCTTCTGCAGCTGTGAAACATTCTTCTGTGATTCAAGTTTATTCCTGAATTAGCATTGTGCTGAAGTAGAGGCATTGGCCATAGAGTCTGTGTGGTTGGAATACGACAAATCAGTGGTGATATATACAGTTAGGAACCTAAAGCTCTCAAACGTTTTGTCTTGCTGACATTGAGGGACAGATTCCTGTCCTGACACTGTGACGCTGTTTCTTTACCTCCTTCCTGTCTCTGCCTTGTCATTGTTTGAGATCCAGCCCACTACAGTGAACTTGCAATTTCACTTGGAGCAGAATCTGACAACACATTCGTTAATTTACAGGAAATTTACGCAGCCATTGAGGACATTGGTTTGTGGGGTATCAGTGTTGAGGATAATCATGGAAGAGGTGTTGTTACCTGTTCTTACTGATTGCAATCTGTTAGTCCAGAAGTTGAGAGTACAGTTACAGAGGGATGTGCTAAGTCCATCGTCTAGGAGTTTGGAGAAGAGTTTGTTTGGAATTATGATATTGAAAGCAAAGCTTAGTAAATAAATAGATGTCTGACATAGGTATCTTTCTTATCCAAATAAGAAAATAAAATAGTAACTCCATTTTATTGACAAGCAAGAATGAAAAACACCAAAGGGAAGCATTAATTAAAGTGCTGTGCAAGAGACTGGTTGATAAATATAGTCTGAAACACTGAATTAAACAAATGCACTACAGTTTAATGAAAAGTGATCTCACTGATTCTCACTACGGAGTTAGACGAGGTTGGTAGTTGAAGTATCCTTTAGATAAGGATTGAGAATGGGAGGTCCCATCTCAAAACAAGGGTTCAACATGTCAGGACGGAGATAAGAAGAACTTCTTCATTCAGCAGGTAGTAAGATTTGCCTGCCCTTACCCAAGAAGGCCATGGATATTCTGTCAGAGTACCTTCAGGAAAGAGAACAACAGATTTTTTAAGATAATTTTTAAGGTACATGGAGCTTAGAAAGATAGAGGGCTATGGGTAACCCCAGGTAATTTCTAAAGTAAGTACATGTTCAGCACAGTATTGTGGGCTGAAGGGCCTGTATTGTGCTGTAGGTTTTCTATGTTTCTCTAACATGGGAATGAAGAGATGAGGAGCTGAATGGTACAATAAAAGACCACTGGTCAAGAAGGGCCAGTTGGCCCACTCCTGCCTATATTTCTCATGTCCTTTTCTTCTAACAAATGAATTCCATCCATACATATTTTCCTTCACTTTCCTTCACCAGGTAGTACAGCCTTTGTTGTGTTCTTGTAGCTATGGCATTTATGTTTATGTGGTATCTATGTCATTCATTATGCCTCCCACCTGATGGCATGAACATTAATTTCTCTAGCTTCCAGAAATTTCTCCCCTTTCCCCTTCTCTCTTTTCCCACTTCCCATTGTTGCTCCTCTGTCTCTCCTTCTCTATTCCTCAGCTCCCTCTGGTGTCCCTTCTCTTTCCCTTTCTTCCATGGTTCACCTACACTCTCCTATCAGATTCCCTCTTCTTCACTCTTTTCCACCTATCACCTCCCACCCTCTCACATCATCGCGCCCCCCCCATCCATCCACTTTCTCCCTCAGTCGGTTTCACCAATCAGCAGCCAACTTTCATTCCCCCCACCCTCCCAAACTCTTATTCTGGCTTCTGACCACTTTTATAGACCTGATGAATGATCTAGGTCCTAACCGTCGACTATTTAGTCCTCTCTTTATTTCTTGCCTGACATATTGAATTCCTCCAGCATTTTCTGTGTGTGGTTTTGGATCTCCGGCATCTCCAGCATCTGCAGCATGTCTTGCGATTATGATTTGCTCTTGATCACTTGCAAGGCACTCAAAGTTGCCTTATGTCCTTGAATTTGTCTGGTTTGTTAACCAAATCTCAAATCTTAATATTTTCAGAAAATAATAGCCAGTGAAGTTCTGAAGATTTGAAATGTTGAAATTATTTACTTTCTAAATAAATTTGGAATCAATGATTGAATTCACAGCAACTGAAAAAATGAAATATAGGTTAGTCAGTCAGTCATATAATGCAGTAAACTCTCATTTGGCCCCTGCAAAAAAAAAATAATTATTTTATTCTTGGCTTTCTATCTTTTTTGTAAAAGAATATCTTTATCTAAGCAGGCAGTTCTGGTGATTATGTTCAAGGAAGCTTATTGAAGTTAATGAGGCCAGCAGCGTGACAGAGCTGGATTAACAGACATGGTAGAAATGGCAAGATTGCTGAAGCACTCTGAATTAATGATCACAAATATACTGATGTTAATTCAGCTCCCACATACAGCCCTGTGCAGAAACTCTCAGCAAGCAGAAGAATGCAGGAAGTGTGGTTTTTAATTTATGGTCTTTATTACTAGGCGAATTTAGCAAGGCTCCTAATGATGATGAAACTATTTCATTAGAAGAATCACAATGAAAAGCTAAAGAATGCCAAGGGTCAGTTTTAAAGGGATTCTTTATGGTTGGATTGCAAAACTGTCATGTTGGTTATTGTCACTGCCACTGTGATCATATCCGATACAACAGATCTAATATTCTTGTGGCTCATCATCAGATTTCGACAAGGTTTGTTTTGAGTTACAGAGTTCAATAAAAATGATTGACACGCTCTTTTCTATTAGTGAAGAACTTACAGGCAGAATATTTAATACATTCATATCAATTTCTCTCTCCATTAATTTAATGTGTGTGTTAACACATTTAAATTGTGCAAACCAGCTATATTACCACAAGAAATAAAGAGGCAGCAAAACTGGTGCTCCATGGATGACTAGAGAAATTAAAATTAATAAGAGTCGCATGACATATCTTGGACTATTAACATCATAGAGGGTGTGGGAAATAAGGATACGAGAGGACATGTTAGAAAACAGAGATGGGGAACAGAACAGGAAATAGCAGGGGTTTTGATAACGTGTTTAAAACAAAGGTAGATCTTATAAGAGGAAAGGAAAAGTTATTTATTTTGTAAGAAGGAATGTTAAGAATGCTGCAAACATGTTTTGTTATTTCCACAATCAAAAGTAGAAACAAAGTATAAGAAAATAAAATAGTTAGACAAAACAATTATAATTAAGAGCTTACAACTTAAATCATAAACAAGAGAAAAGTAAGCTGGAAACCCAAGCAACACACACAAAATACTGGAGGAACACAGCAGGCCAGACAACATCTATGGTTTCGGACCGAAACATCAATAGTACTTTCTTTCCATGGATGCTGCCTGGCCTGCTGAGTTCCCCCAGCATTTTGTGTGTGTTGCTTGCAACTTAAAATTGCCTGATGGACCAGAATCTGATGTTATTGGCTAAGATCTGAGACGTGCTGTGTAGACCAAGTTGCACATATATATATAGCAACACACACAAAATGCAGGAGGAACTCAGCAGCATCTATGGAAAAGAATACAAAAGAATACAGTCAATGCTTTGGGCTGAGACCCTTCATCAGTCCTGATTAGGCAGCAGGCTCCGATGGAGTACGCGGTAAGGCACTGAAATTTGTGCCGACCAACCAGCGGGAGTACTGAAGGATATTTTCTACCTCTCACCGCTACAGTCAGAAGATTCCCCCCTGCTTTAAAAAGGCAACAATTATACCAGTGCCTAAGAAGAATAATGTGAGCTGCCTTAATGACTATTGCCCAGTAGCACTCACATCTACAGTGATGAAATGCTTTGAGAGGTTGGACATGACTAGACTGAACTCCTGCCTCAGCATGGACCTGGGCCCACTGCACTTCACCTATCGCCACAATAGGTCTACGACAGGTGCAATCTCAAAGGCTCTCCACACGGCCTTAGACCACCTGGACAATACAAACACCTATGTCCGGGTGTTGTTCATCGATTATAGCTCAGCATTTAACACCATCATTTCCCACAATCCTGATTGATAAGTTACAGAACCTGAGCCTCTGTACCTCCCTCTGCAATTTGATCCTCAACTTCCTAACTAGGAGACCACAATCTGTGTGGATTGGTGATAGCATATCCTCCTCGCTGACGATCAACACTGGCGCACCTCAGGAGTGCTCTACTCTCTATACGGCAGGGCATAGCTCAAATACAATCTATAAATTTGCTGATGATACAACCATTTTTGGTAGACTCTCAGATGAAAATGAGAAAGCGTACAGGAGCGAGGTATGATAGCTAGTTGAGTGGTGTCGCAGCAACAACCTTGCCCTGGATGTCAGTAAGATGAGAGAGCTGGTTGTGGGCTTCAGGAAGGGTATGACGAAGGAACACATACGAATCGTCATAGAGGGATCAGAAGTGGAGTGAAGTGAGTGAGCAATTTCAAATTCCTGGGTGTCAAGATCTCTGAGGACCTAACCTGGTCCCAACATATCGATGCAGCTATAAGGAAGGCAAGACAGCAGCTGACTAGCCTCCGTAATACCCAAGGCACCTTCAAGGATCAGTGCCTCAGAAGGGAAACATCTATTATTAAGAACCCCCATTTCCAAGGGCATGCCCTCTTCTCACTGTTACCATCAGAAAGGAGGTACAAAAGTCTGAAGGCAAACACTCAACGATTCAGAAACAGCTTCTTCCCCTCTGCCATCGGATTCCTAAATGGATATTGAATCCATGGACATTCCCTCTCTTTTTTAAATATATATATTATTTCTGTTTTTGCACTATTGTTAGTCTACTCAATATGCATATAGATACTTACTGCAATTGATTTACATATTTATTTTTTTCCTTTCTATGTTTATCATGCATTGCATTGAACTGCTGCTGCCGTGGTAACAAATTTCACGACACATGCTGGTGATAGTAAACCTGATTCTGATTCGGTTCGGGTGTTTTTGATTTGCTTTTTATCTGGGTTCGCACAACGCTGTGGGCTGAATGGCCTGTTTCTATGCTGTCCTCTTCTAGGTTCTATGTTTAGTTTACAAGAAAAGAATGCAGCGATAATCAACCAATCAGCGTCAATTTGGTAAAGCTTGAGAGTGCTTAGTCGCAATATGGAACACAATTAATACCACTCTAGAAAAGTATTGCTGAAATGAAAGCTAATCACTGTGATTTGTAAAGCAATGCGACAATTATAAATTTTGTACTGCCAACAGTGGATATTGAAGTGTCCTCTTGGACTTTAAACAGCTTTAGCAGAAACATATTGGTCTAGAAATTCAATCATGTAACCTGTGTTCTACAAGTGGAACTGAGCTAAAAGAGAAAATGCACAGCCAACTGCAGTGGGCATTTCCTAATGGATGCAGCACATGATGAGACTCTGAATTGTGTGTTTCCATGCATATAATAGGTTTATGCACAAAGGTAGCGGGACACACAGCAGTGAAAATCTGTTGGCAGTCACTACACGTCTGACTTTGCTGTTGTAACACTGGAACACAAATACCTGACTGTCAAACAGCCTGGAGCTCAACAAGAAGGCTGATCTTAACAGAAGAGGGTAGGCTCAGGGACAAAAATTACCAGTATTGGTTAGAGCATGACAAAAAAAAATGCATTCTTGGCTGATACATACAGCATTTTGCTGGCGAGGCCTACTTTTCTTCAAGGGGAGCCCTCAACTGCTCAAGCCAATCCTCTCCTCACATTTGGTAACACATTTCTGCTGCCTAAGTATCAAATTGCCATCAAAGGAACCTGGTACCCATTCCCATATACTGGTGCCCATTCCCATATCCATCCTGGTATTGTTATACCATTGTAATCTCACGATTTCAGTTGACAACCAAAGCTTCAGGAGCTCCTGTGAGGCAGGTAGGTTCATGGTTTGCCTAGGGATGCTTGTCAAATTCTGTTTATTTTTGTGCAACACCACACCAGATGCACAAGAATTGTATTCCATATGAATAAGACATCTTGTACACAAGAGCTCTAGCTTCCAATAATTCTGCCCCCCTCCCCCTTCACTCCTTTTGCATTCCCCGTTCTGGTTCTCCTCATACCATTCCTCTTCTCTTCACCTACCTATCACCTCCCTCCGATACCCTCCTCCTTCCCTTTCTCCCATGGTTCATTCTCCTCTCCTATCAGATTCTCTCTTCCACCTATCACCTCCCAGCTTCTCACTTCATTGCCCTTCTGCCACCCGCCCAGTTACCTTCCCTTCATCTGCTCTCACCTATCACTTGCCAGGTTATACTCCTTCCCTTCCCTCACCTTCCTATTCTGGCTTCTGCCACCTTCCTTTCCAGTTCTGGTGAAGGGTGACGGCGTAAAACATTGACTGCCTATTCCCCTGCATTGTGGCTGTCAAACTTGCCGAGTTCCTTCAGCTTTTTGTGTGTGTTGTTCTGGATTTCCAGCATCTGCAGAATCACTTTGTTACAGCATATTCAGGAGAAATGGTACATAGAAAATACTCATTTCCACAGCAACCACTCTTATGATCTGAATGTGGATTGTAGATTGAATTTAAAATGCAGCTCAGAACAATGGTCTTCCTGGAGCTGCAGGTTGGGGGCGATTGCAAACCAGAAAACACCCCATTCACTGAGATGTCGGCATACGCATGAACGCAGCTCAGAGACAGCAGTGATTGGCTCTCATTTTGGTTGTGTTGGTGTGAAGATTTAGGTGTCTGAAAAGTTATACGTAACTCAAAGAAGCATTATGAATGCATTGTAACCATATAATTTGTCCTGTTCCTCTCTTTGCTCTTTAACATATGAAAATATGCTGTAATAGTGGGTCAGAAAGCTTCTCTCTCTCGTGACTCCAAAGGCTGTCATCTTGCATGTGCCAGATAAAGACCTTTATATCCACCAGCTGTGTCTCTCCGGTGGCCTCAGTCACAGTCACATCAACTTGTGTTTATAATTAGTTACTCGTTTGCTGCTCCAGGTTAAACTGGCAGATGTATGACAGCCCTCCATGCTGCACCATCTTAGTGCCCATTTTCCTACAATTTGCAACTTCTTGGCCAATATTTTTTTTTTAATTTTATTTTTATTTGGATAAGGAGTTCACAATTATCATGTACTTTTTTCACACATATAACCTTTTCCATTTTTTTATATGTATAAAACTACAATTATTTATACATTCTTAAGTACACATTGAGATGATATAAAAGCAAAATAAACATTTAAATAGATAATTATGTACTGTGGTAAATCTAACCTATTAGGCTAAGTAATGAAATTAGTTGTTAAGAAAAATGGTAATAATAGTTTCCATACAACCCTTCTGGACCATTTCCACTGGTCCAAAATGTTGCATACAAGCCTATATACCAACCATTGTAGGTGTTTATATCCCAATTTGTTCGTGCTTGTTCCTGCCCGCAGACATAATTATCCAATCCCTATGTACTTATTTACTTAATTTTTTCATTTTTTTTATCCCTTTCCCAAATCTTTCCCTTTACTTGTGTTAATTCTCTATTTTCCAAAAAAAAACAACAAACATTTAGACTAGGGGTGCTTATGTTAGCAATATTACTGTGTTGATGAGAAGAGCAATATAAATCATTAGGAGAGTCATCTAAAGTCTGCTCGCATTGGGGTTATATATTCAATCCATTTATTCCAGATTCGATAAAATGTTTCTTTTTGAGTTCTCAGGGAGTAGGTCAACTTTTCCATTTTAAATATTTCCAAGATAATTTCGTACCAATCTTCTAATGTAGGTGGTATTGGATTTAGCCATTTTCTAGTGATTGATTTCTTACTTGCCGCTAAGAGGGTCTGCAGCAACTTTATATCTTCCTTCTGTTCAAGGAACAATACATGCCCCAAATAGAGCGTCTCAAAGTTCAGAGGTATCTGGGACCTAAGTACCTTAACTAATGTTCTATGAATACCTTCCCAAAATAGACTTAATTTAGGGCAATCCCAGAAAATATGAAAATGATTTGCCTCCTTGGAGCCGCACCTTCTCCAACACATCACATTTGTATCTTTATATTTTTCCTGATATGGGGTCTTGAAGTATCTTATAATGTTTTTCCAACAATGTTCTCTCCAAGTCAAAGAATTAGTCGAGGACCATTGAAAGCTGCAGATTTTCCCCCAAGCCTCCTCTGAAAGTACCAACCCCGCTTCTTTCTCCCACTTCTCTTTAATATACAGTGTATTTACATTTTTAGCATGGGAGAGTGCATTATATAGGCGAGAAACTGATTTACTAGGTATTGAACTGCAAGCCGAATTCAGAATCTTGAAAAATTCTAATTCTACTGTTGATAGGTCTGTATATCTACAACTCTGGTTAACATAGTTTCGTATTTGAAGGTACCTAAAAAAGTCATTATGTTCTAGGCCATGTTTGTCCTGCAGGATTTGGAAACTTTGTAATACTCTTTTATCTATAAATGAGAGGTAGGTTGTAAGACCTTTCTTTATCCATAGCTCAAATCTTTTATCTCCTCTGTTGGGAAGGAATTCGGTATCATATGCACACCATCTAAAGAGTTTTAGCATGTTATTAATTCCACATGAATTAACCACCTTCTTCCATACTTTTAATGTAAGATTTATCCAAGCATTATTAAATTTTTCCAACTGGGCCATCAATCCTTTGTCAGCTATTGAGGCCTGAAGAGGAAAACTGTCAACTAATCCAAATTCTATTTCCTTCCATCTAGCCTTATATTCCCTATTACACCAATATAACAGAGGGGTCATCTGTGAGGCATAAAAATAATTTCTCAGGCAAGGAAGAACCATACCTCCTCTTTCCTTCCCTAACTGTAAGGTGTTATATCGAATTCTAGGTTTCCTTCCTTGCCAAATGAAGCGGGAAATCCATTTGTCCCATTCCCTGAATTGATTATCATCCACCTCCACTGGTAGAGTACGGAAAAGATATAATAACCGAGGAAGAATATTCATTTTTATAGTATTTATCCTTGAATTTAAACTTAAAAAGGGGATAAGATTCCATCTATGCATATCTGCTTTTATCTCTGAGATTAATGGCCCATAATTTACCTGTGACAGTGTTGAAAGATCCTTCGGCAGGGTTATTCCTAAATATTTTAATGATTTAGCTTCCCACTTAAGATCGTATGTATCCTGCAATTTTTTGGATGGTGTATAATTTAGGGACATAACCTGCGTTTTCTTTACATTTATTTTATAACCTGATATTTTCCCAAAGTCATCCAACAGTGTAAACAATCCTATAAATGATTTTTCTGGTTCACTCAGATAGACCAAAACATCATCTGCGAATAATGCCACTTTCTGTTCAATCCCTGCCACCTTGATACCTTTTACGATTTCGCTCTGTCTTATTAGTTGGGCAAGTGGTTCAATATATAGCACAAAAAGGAGAGGAGAAATTGGGCATCCCTGTCTAGTGCCTCTCTCTAAAATGAAGGAGTCAGAGAGGTCCCCATTTATCTTAATTCGGGCTGTTGGGCTGTCATACAGAGTCTGAATTACTTTAATAAACCTTTCTTGAAAGCCGAGTCTTCCTAACACTCTGTATAGGAATGCCCAACTAACCGAATCAAAAGCTTTCTCAGCGTCCAATCCTACTACCGTTGTCTCTGTCTCGTTCTTATTAACCTGTTCTAATATGTGCAGACTTCTCCTTATGTTGTCCTGTGTTTGTCTTTGTTGAATAAATCCAGTCTGGTCTAAATGGATTAGGCCAGGTAAAAGCTTTTCCAATCTGCGCGCTAATATAGATGTAAATAGTTTGTAATCTAAATTAAGAACACTAATTGGCCGATAATTGCCACATTCTAGTTTATCTTTACCCTCTTTAGGAATAACTGAAATAATCGCTTCTCTCCAGGAAGGTGGAGTTTCTCCTCTCTGCAAGATCCAATTAAAGGTGTTAAGTAGTAATGGGGTTAACTGTGTCTTCAGGGACTTGTACCACTCTGAGGTAAACCCATCAGAACCCGGGGACTTTCCAGCCTTTAACCTAGAGATGGCCACGTTCAGTTCTTTGACAGTTACTGGTTCTAATAAACTTTCATTTTGTAAATCTGTAAGTTTAGGTAGATCTAAAAAATTCAATACACTGTCTATATAGGGCTCATTGGGGGCCCGGGGTTGGGAGTACAGCTCTCGATAATACGTTTCAAAACTCTCTTGAGTTTTCCCTATTGTACTCTCCACAAGCTTTGTCTTTGGATTCTTTATTTTATGAATTGTATTGTCTGCTTGTTGTTTTCGTAATTTATATGCTAATAATCTAGCTGATTTACCTCCTACTTCATAATTCTTTTGTCTCAGGTAAAGAAAATTTCTTTGAGTTTCCAACGTATAAATATCATCAATTTCACTTTGCAATTTCCTAATTTCCTGTTTTCGATTTGAATTACTTTTGTTGCTATCTCCAACTTGAAGTTGTTTTAATTTTCCTTGAAGGTCTGCTAATTTTTGTGCATTGATTTTTTTCATGTGAGTAGTAATGGAAATAATTTTCCCTCTCAGTACAGCTTTCAATGTATCCCATAAAATCACTGGTGATGTTTCTCCAGTGTCATTAAGGTCTAGATATTCTTTGATTTCTCCCCTTAATCTCTCCATTACTTTTGGGTTATTAAGTATATGTGAGTTTAGCTTCCATAGTGTTTTCCTCATTTTCCTTTCCAGGATTAGAGACATAGAGACTGGGCTATGATCCGACAGATCAATTGTAGCAATATTACAGTTTTTTATCCTGAGTCTATCTGTATTAAAGATAAAGAAATAGTCTATCCTTGAATAGGCTGAATGAGGGAAAGAGTAATATGTATAATCTTTACTAGTAGGGTGTAATTCCCTCCAGACATCTATAATTCCCAACTCCTCCATCAATGAATTCACTTTCCTCTTGGCCAATATTTTACCACATATACAGTGCATCTATTAACCAAGAAGGACAACTCAACCTGCCAGAGTCCTCATGCTTGGCCAGTCAAATCAACTATTGCTCAAAGTCAGGATTTTTAGATGGCACTTTCCAAGGTTATGTCCCAATGAAATGGAGTAGAAATTGTCACATATAAATAAGCTATCACTCCGAGTCCTGCCAAAGGACTTTGGCCCAGAACGTCGACTGTACTCTTTTCCTAGATGCAGCCTGGCCTGCTGAGTTCCTCCAACATTTTGTGCGTGTTGCTTTCACTCTACTTTCATCATTTCCTTCAAGCATATTATCACAAGTGTTTTGTTTCCTTCAGGCACACCTCAGCAGAACTGGCTGGTTTGAAGTTTAGTGTTGTTACTACGTCGTGTGTGTCCCTTGCTGTTGATCAATGGAGTGCCATTTCAAGACAATGGCAATCCACTCAGCTCTTAGCCATACAAGGTCTGCTAGGAATACCAACTACATTTGTCTGATGAATAATGTTTATTAATGTTCCTATTTCTTAGCTTACATTTCAATCTGGTCTACATAGTATTAATATTTTAAATGTACTGTTATTTTGATTTCCAAGCTTTAGCTGTAGACCCCAAGTTGGGAACCCCTGCTTTAAAGTATGCTCCTTTCTTATTAAAGTTAGTTAAAGATGTTTGAAACAGATTTTTCCTTCAACATAAACCAAGTCTGACTATTTTAAGAAGCTTAAAGGGGAAACAATGGAATGAACTGATATAGCAAATGCAACGCATGTTGTGTAAATGGATTTTTAAAAGGCATTTGATAAAGTGCCATATTGAAACCCTGGTGCAAAAGCACATAATATCAAAGGGAGTACATCAGCAAAGGTTGCAAGCTGGCTAATGGACAGAAAGAGCTGTGGTGAATGCTTGTCTCCTGGACTGGGGGATGTGAGCAAAAGTATCTTTGAAGGCTGTATTTTTGCTATTGCTTTTCCTTCTGTTTCTAATTCCTGAGATATAGATCAAACAAATATTGCTATTACCAAATGTTATTGAAATATTGTAAAGAACAGAGCCTTGATCCATCAAATAAGTTAATGGATTCTTCCCCCAGCAGATGAAATAGTATTTTGGTCTAATTAGGTGATAATAGGTTTGGCAATTAGAATGATTCTGAGTTGTGCCAGCACTCTCTGTTTAAACAATCTTGCCTTATAAATCTCCTTTAAACTTTGCCCCTCTCTCCTTTACCTGCTGTATGTCCTCTAGTTCTGATTATTCCACCCTGGGAAATAGACCTTGACTATCTACTATATCCATGTCACTCATCGATGTATATACTACTCTATTTTATTATATAATTCTATTAGGTCATTTGTCAGCCTTCGCCGTTCCATTGAAAACAAGTTTGTCCTAACTTTCCTTTTAACTAAAACACCCTAGTCCAGGTAACATCCTGGAGAACCACTGAGGCACCTTCTCCAAAGTCTCCATATCGTTCCTTAATGGGGTGAACAGAATTGCACACAATACTACAAATGTGGCCTGGCTGCAGCATATCTACCCAATTTTTGTACTCATTCCCCAACTGCTTGTCAAGAAGGTTCAGTTGCTTAGAGCATTGTGGGCAGGCTTTGGCCCCTTGTCCAATAAGTGACGTGCTGACATTGGAGAGGGTTCAAAAGAGGTTCACAAAAATGATTCCGGGATCAAATGTTGAAAGGATTTGTTAGAGTGGATGTGGAGAGGATGTTTTCTAAAACCACAGGACACGGCCTCAGAATAGAGGAGCATCCTTGTAGAATGGAGATGAGAAAGGATTTCTTTAGCCAGAGAGGTGAAGCTGTGGAATTCACTGACACAGGTGGCTGTGGAGGCCAAGTCATTGGGTATATTTAAGGCAGAGGATGATACATTCTTGATTAGTCAGGGCATGAAGAGACACCGGGAGAAGGCAGGAGATTGGGCTGAAAGGGAAAATGGATCAACCATGATGAAATGGGGGAGCAGACTCGATACGCCAAATGACCTGATTCTGCTCCTATACCCTATGGTCTAACCCGAAGGCTGTTTCGTCTAGCTGTAGTGTTTCAAGCAAGGGAGCTCAGCCTTGAGATAAGGTGTCTGTCATTTATGTCCAAGATAAGGAAGAATTTTTTTCAACACAGTCAATAAATGTTTGGCATTTTCAACACTATAGAGGGGTATTAACAGTGTTCAGGCTTTGAGTATATTCAAAACTGGAATGGATAGATTAGGGGATCAAAGGATATGGGAGATGGATCCAAGGCATGGGATCGGCTCTAAAATCACCAACTAAATAGGAAGCCCAGATTCACCCAGTGATTGGCAGGTCAACCCTTAAATCCCCTCTCTCACCAAACATGTAGGTTCAAAACAATCCAATGCATTGCATGTGAATTCTAATGAAATATTTAGCTTTTCTTCAGGCAGACCTAATACATGACAGGCATCTCTACCAACACTTTTTTCTGAATTTAATCCACTTTCCCAAGAGTTTGTATGTTCTGTGTATTTGATCTCCTAAACCGCTGTTAAATTGCTAGCATCATCTTGCTATCAATTAATCCAAGATTTCTCCTAGGCCAACTGTGACAAGGGGCATGTGTGTTCATAAGCCATAAAGGCAGTTTTCAAACTGCAGAAAATTCTGACAGTTATGCAAAGCTGTTCCTCACAACCATTAACTATTTATCCAGAAGGATTTTTGGCATAAGCTATAAAACAGTTTTTGATATGAAAACACCAGGAAGAAGAACTCCCAAGGTGTCAAACATTTTAATTCCGACTCCCATTCCCATTCTGACACGTCGGCCCATGGCTTCCCCTTGTGCCAAGATGAGGCCTCCCTCAGAGTGGAGGAGCAACACCTTATGTTCCGTCTGGGTAGTCTCCAACCTGGTGGTATGAATATCGATCTCTCCCCCCAGTAAAAAAAAATTCCCTCTTTCTCTATTCTTCCTCTGTTCCGCACTCCAGCCTCTTACATCCTCTCACCTGCTTATCACCTCCCCCGGGTCCCCTCCTCCTTCCATTTCTCCTATGGTCCACTCTCCTCTCCTATCAGATTCCTTCTTCTCCAGCCCTTGACCTTTCCCACCCACCTGGTTTCACCTCTCACCTTCTAACTATCCTCCTTCCGTTACCCCCACCTTTTATTCTGGCGTCTTCCCCTTTCCTTCTCAGTCCTGAAGAAGGAGCTCGGCTCGAAACATCAACTTTTTATTTATTTCCATAGACGCTGCCTGACCTGCTGAGTTCCTTGCTTTGGATTTCCAGCATCTGCAGACTTTCTCATGTTTTTGATATAGAAACCATAGAAACCATAGAAAAACTACAGCACAGAACAGGATTTTTGGCCCTTCTTGGCTGTGCTGAACCATTTTCTGCCTAGTCCCACTGACCTGCACAGGGTCCATATCCCGCCATACACCTCCCATCCATGTATCTGTCCAATTTATTCTTAACTGTTAAAAAGGAACCCGCATTTACCACCTCGTCTGGCAGCTCATTCCACACTCCCACCACTCTCTGTGTGAAGAAGCCTCCCCTAATGTTCACTTTAAACTTTTCCCCCTTCACCCTTAACCCATGTCCTTTGGTTTTTTTCTCCCCTTGCCTCAGTGGAAAAAGCCTGCTTGCATTCACTCTATCTATACCCATCATAATTTTATATACCTCTATCAAATCTCCCCTCATTCTTCTAATCTCCTCTCATTCTTCTATATGAAAATATTGATTTTCTAAAGTCCAATGCTGTTTTATTTAAAATGGAAAGGAATGGAAAGTCAGGCATACCGACAGAACTGTAAGTTTCTTTGTGGGTTGGCTAGAGGGTA
Organism: Mobula hypostoma; assembly: GCF_963921235.1. NCBI lineage: Eukaryota > Metazoa > Chordata > Chondrichthyes > Myliobatiformes > Myliobatidae > Mobula > Mobula hypostoma. Next base: position 28,275,842 of record NC_086121.1, on the reverse strand, counting down.
ATAAAACAGCCACAAATTCTGGGACCTATCTAATATATATTAAATTATGAGGGCATAAAAAAGGGTGAATCATGAGAAGGACGTCCTCTCAAAGGAGATGTCAATAACTTTAAAGAAAGCATTGCAAAGTTAGAGATTCGAAGGAGTATTTTTTCATCCAGAATCTGAAGTGGTGTTGGTGGGGAGGAGGGAGGCAGATATTCTCACAACATTTATGAAGTATTTAAATGACCAGTTGAAACTCCATGGCATAGAAGGCTACCCACTAAATGTTGGAAAACAGGATTAGTACAAATACATACAAAATCACAGCTGATGGCTAGCGAGGCATGGAGAGTTGAAGGATCTATTTCACTACTGCAAATTACTTATTTTATTTTTTATTTTATTTAACAATACAGTGCAGAGTAGGACCTTCCAGTCCTTTGAGCCAGGCATCTCCAGCAACCCTTGACAAAGTTAATTAACCCCTTACCTAATCACGGGACAATTTACAATCACCATCTAACCTACCCAGTAAGTCTTTGGACAGTGGGAGGGACCAGAGGACCCAGAGGAACCCTATTCATTCCACAGGGAGGACATACAGAGACTTCTCACAGAATGGCGACAGAATTGAACTCTGAACTCTGGAACACCCGGAGCTGTAATAGCGTCGCACTAACCGACGTGCTACCATGGCACCCAAGCTAGCACCCAATTATGGAAATGAACCCTAGAACATCAGATTGAAAGCCTGTTACTCTCCTGACTGGGCTGTCCAAGCTCCCCAATGAGAAGTGTAATTCTGAGGAAGCGGGAAGTCTGATACAGCAGCTGAAAACATTGAGAATTCTCAGCAGACAAACAGCACCTGAGAAAAGAAAAACAGATTTTGTGTTTAATCAGAACAAGGAAGAAATAAAGATTTTAAAAAGAAGAGATTCAGCAGGAAACTTGGGCAACATACACAAATTACTAGAGAAACTCAACAAGCCAGGCAGCATCTATGGAGGGGAATAAATAGTCAGTATTTCGGGCCGAAATCCTCATGCACTTCGTCAGGACTGGAAAGGAAGAAGGAAGAAGGCAGAAGCCAGAAGCTGTATTCAACTGATAATCTTCTAGAAGGTTGCCTTGATGCTGAAATGCATCCTAGGATGTGCTGGGACACACATTCAGTGATGTAACTTGAAGTCATCGGGTGTTTCAACATCGGACACTCTCGCCCAGGTGACCCAGCCAGGGATGATCAGGCCCTGGCTTGAGTCCCAGCAGCACTGGTCCACGGGTCCTCTTGCTCTATAGCCATCTGGAGGCTCGCTTAGCAGCCTCTGTGATGGTCCTGCTGGCTCTTTCTTTGCAGGCCCCGTAATGCCAAGGATAGGGTAGGTTCTGCACAGCGAGCTGATGGCAAAACATCTACACCCCACCTCTAGTTACTCTTAGAATTGCTGCTTCATTATCAAAATCCACCCCTTTTAGAATCATTCGTGTGTGGTACTTTGAAGGGCTAAGAATGCAATTGTCTGTGAATGACTCACTCCTCTGGTGGCATCAGTCTGGCTGACAGGCAACTCACTTGGTCCCTCCCACTGTCCAAAGATGTACTGGGCAGGTTAGTTGGTGATTGTAAATTGTCCTGTGATTAGGTAAGGTGTTAATTAACTTTGGTCAAGGGTTGCTGGGGCTGCGTGGCTGGAAGGAGTGGAAGGGCCTACTCTTCACTGTATTGTTAAATAAAATAAAAAATAAAGTAAGTAATTTGCAGCAGTGAAATAGACACAGAGAGCTGTGGGCAGGTCAGAGCTTAATAGTCAGCTTTCTGCCCAGATAAGATCAGAGAACAATAGTGAGTAGTTTGGGATTGTTAAGAAGCCAACACTATTTGTTTTCTGGATCTGTTCATTTCAGAAAAATTACTAATAAGAAAATGTCTATTTATTGAACAAATGAGGACAGTCTTTTGTCACGGTCCGGTCCGCTGACTCCTTGTTTCTGTTGGTTTCCTTTTCCCTGTGTTTTGCCTGGCTCCTTCATTGAGGCACCCGATCCTCATTCGAACCAGCAGCATAAAGACTCCAGCTTTCATCTACTCATTGCTGGTTCATTACCGTAGCCAGTGTGGCTTTGCTCGTCCCGGAGCCGCCCAGAATCGTGGACTCTAAGTTGCTTTGGTGCCTGTGGCTGCTTAGTGAATTCAGTCATTTTCAGTCCAGCTGAGCTGCTGGCCACTTTGTCGCTACTCTGAGCTAAGATGAGAATTCTGTCGTTTTCATGTTCGGCTGAGATTTGCTGGCCGATTGTCGCCACTCTGAGCCGCCAAGAATAAGGGACCGTCTTCATGAGCTTCTCCGTGTCTAGATACAAATGGACTGTCATTAATTGGTTTCTGTCATCTCGTTTCCAACTGAGTAGGTCTAGCCGTTTGCCGCTACTCCGAGTTGAGAATTCTGTCTCTTCATTTCCAGCTAAGTGATTGCTGGTCGTTTGTCGCGTCATGAGCTACACCGTGTCAAGATTCGTATTGTCAGTCATTGGTTGGTTTAGTCGTCTCGTTCCCAGCTGAGTAAGTCCGGCCATTTGTCACTACTCCGAGTTGGGAATTCTGTCTCTTCGTGTCTAGCTGAGGATTGCTGGCTGTTTGCCACTCCTCCGAGCCAAGATATGAATTGTCTGTCTTTGTTTGGTGTTGTCGTCTCCATGTTCCAGTTCCAGGGTCCATGTTCCAGCTCCAGGCTCCGTGTTCCAGTTCCAGGCTTCAAGTCCTGTTCCAAGTCAAAGCTTCGAGTCCCAGTCCAAGTCAAGGCTTCGAGTCCAGGTCCTGGTTCTGAGTTCCAAGTCAAGTCCAGGTTCTGGTTCCGAGTTCCAAGTCAAGTCCATGTCCAGGCTCTGAGTTCCAAGTCAAGTTCCGAGTCCACATCATGTCCAAATCCATCTCCATTCCTGTGTCCTGCACTTGGGTCCGTCTCCAGTCGCTCCAACCACTCCGTGTAACATCCTTTGCTTATTAAGTATTGTAACAAGTTGCAGAACTACTGTTTTGATTCAGATATGATTCATTACATGTTGGAAACTGCATTTTATAAATGCCAGGCCACAAGAGACATGTCCTTCATAAATACTGTAGCTATCTCCAGCAACCCAGTCTTCCAGTGTGAACTTCAAACACGCAGTGGACCTCAAAGTGCAGGTATTCATGTGATCAATGGTGGAGGTCTCAGCTATTTACAATCAGGTTGAGCGAATGAGCAAGATGATGGCACTGGGGATAATTGCACACAGTAAAATTATTCTTTTTTTGTGGATGGAATGGTAAAAAGAGAATATTCTTTTTAAATGGGAACATTTTGAGTGTTTGGTGCTTAGAGTGATTTGAGTGTCCTTGTACTGGAATCACTGAAGGTTAATAAACAGAAATGGCAAGAAATTTGGAAAGAAAACAAGAGGAGAGCCTTTATTGTTGGAGGTGGAATACAATTGTCCGGGGCTTTGAGACCAGCCCTGGAGTACTGTGTACAGCACTGGTCTTGCTTTCTCTGGAGCAACATACTTGTTATGGATGCTATGCAATGATTCTTTACCAGAGCAGTTCCTAGGATGGAAGGTGCATCTTCTGAGGAAACACTGACCAACATCAAAAGCTCCACTGAATTGTTTCTGAACTCGATCTCACCAGTACTGAACAGTTCTAAAAGAACATTTTGATGCTTTCGAGAGACCTTGTTCAACAATGGGGGCCATTCATACACATCCACACCCACACACACACCCAAAGTTGCAGAAAGGTGCATGATTTCAGGATAGATTCCTGAAGCATTGCAGTCTGAAACTGGTTCTTTCAAAGAGGGACAATTTCAGATCAGTGATAACTTGTCCTCCTGACTGACAATCAACACAGGTGCATCTTAAGGAAGTGAGCTCAGCCCACTACTCTACTCTCTCTACATCAGGGCTTCCTGTCCTGGGGTCTATGGACCCTCAGTTAATGGTAGGAGTCCATGGCATAAAAAAGTTTGGGAACCCCAGCTCTACACTCATGACTTGTAGCTCAGCACAGTTCCAATGTTTCAGATGACACCGTTGTCGTTGGTAAGTATCTCAGATAGCAGTGAGGAGGCGTACAGGAATGAGGCAGATCAGCTGGTTGAGTGGTGTTACAACAAACTTGCGTTCAACGTCAGTAAGACCAAGGAACTGATTGTGATTTTTCAGGAAGAGGAAACCAGGAGAGCACACTGAGTAACATAAGCTGATGATCCAATGTAGCCCTGAAGAACTACTGCACCATCAGAGGTATGATACTGCTGAATCACAGTTCTAGGAGAAAACTGGATTTAGTCCTGACTTTGGATATTTTCCTCATGACCAAGTGGGTTCTCCTCATGTGCTCTAGTTTCTAGCCACATCTCAAAGACCTGCTGGGAATTACACCTTAGTCTAGGTAAATGGTGACCAGGAAAAGAGTCATCTGGGGAAGTTATTAGGTAAGTGGCAGGAAATAAGTTGCTGGGGCTACAGGGATTTAGGTAAGGAGAAACTTAAAGGATGGGATTGCTCTGCTGGGAGGCAGCAAGAACTCAATCAGCTGAATGACTATCTTCTGTGTCATTGTATTTATATTAGATGATGTCAACTGGGGTCCTATCTATTTAAAAAATTCCAGGGCAGAAAGGAGGGAAATTATACTTTTTATAATCCCCCCTCCCCTTTTCTTCTATTCCCTACTCTGACCTTTTACCTCTTCTCACCTGCCTGTTGCTACCCTCCTCCTTCCCTTGCTCCTCTGGTCAGATTCCTTCTTCTGCAACCCTTGACCTTTCCCACCCACCTGGCCTCACTGATCACCTTCCTGTTAGCCTTCTTCCCCTCCCTCCACCTTTTTATTCTGGCGTCTTGCTCCTTCCTACTCAGTCCTGACGAAGGGTCTCGGCCTGAAACTGTTTATTAATTTCCATAGCAACACACACAAAATACTGGAGGAACTCAGCAGCCCAGGCAGCATCTATGGAAGAAAGTACAGTCGACATTTCAGGCCGAAACCCTTCGGCAGGGCTGGCAGGACTTGGCACGATTCATTTCCATGCTGCCTAACCTGCTGATTCTCTTCAGAATTTTGTGTGTGTTGCTTTGGATTTCCAGCATCTGCAGATTTCTTCTTCTCACCCCATGTTACTTAGAGGAGGTTATATGGTCATTATCACCTTTACATTGTAAATGTGTGCTATATTTTAAATGACTGCCACAGTTTATTTTTTACATCAGTGACTGTATACTTATTCTATCCTGACTTATGGAAGTGAATGCTGGACCATTTCTCCAGCAATGGAAGAGAGACTAGAAGCAACTGAATTAGTTGCAGTTCGATCACTCGTACCAACAATAAGAGAAAGACAACTCAGATTCCTAGGACACATCATGCGGAAAGATGAACTAAAGAAACTCATACTCTCTGGAAAAATTGAGGGGAGCAAACCTAGAGGAAGACCTCGGCTTATGTACATCAAAAGCATAGCCAGGTGGCTACACATCAAGGAAATGGAAGCCATCCAAAGAACGAAGGATAGATCTATATGGAAAACCATGGTCACCATATCCGCATCGGATGTGATACCTAGACAGACGGACTGTATATTAAAATACTTCTCCGTTGAAAACAGAGGTGCTTCATAAATGCAAGATCTTTCTATGTTTTGACCCTTATCATCGCGAAGCTCCTTTTATAAAGCACTGCAGCCGTTAAACCTTGCTATATCACCACAATATACACGCTCAGACAAGAATGCTACATACAAGGTTCTCTGGGCAATCGGATTTAAGATAACAAAATTTAGCTCAGCCCTCCCCTACTGCCCTCGAAGCCTGTGCAATGCCATTTACCTTACTATTAAGTATGTATAATCCTATTTTGTCTGCAGTTTCATGAGTAGGTCTTCATGCTATTCTTGCCCGACTGGTATCCAGCATCAGGTAATATGCTCAATCACCATTAAACTGCCTGCAGCATCTGCTCTCTACCTTTCCATCAACCTGTCACCTGCAGGACACTTAAGAGAATGAGAAATAAATTTTTAAACATTTTAGAATGATTGAACCACATTATTAAAATCTTACGGTACACTTTAAGGCTATATTTGTTTAAATTTTATTTAGATTGAGCAGACATCTACATAGTACAAACTCAAAAAATATATTTTTTTTCATAGACTGGTATAACATTCAGAATTCCACGACTGGATTACCCTGTTAGGCATCAGCATGGACTCGGAGGGCTGAATTACTTTCTCCTGTGCCATTGTATGTATGTTAGTTGATGTCTTTATTTAAAATAGGGCCTATCTGTTCTCTCAGGTGGGCATTAAAAGATACAAGGGCAGTAAAGAGGGGTATTATTTTACCTCATTTGTATAATTCTACTTACTGCCCTTCACCCGTTATACCTCTCACATTCCTAGCGCACAGAGAAGACCCTTTTACATCTTGTATGGGTCATGCATCCACCATCTAGATCAGTAACTTCTCAGGTGGACCCTTGTGATTGAGGGTGATTTGTTTTCCCTCTTGTTTTGTGGGTTCTCGGATGACTGATGAGGCCAAAAGGGAAATGCAGATACTTCCGCAGGTGGGGTAGGAGTGGCCAATGGGGTCAGAGAGTTCAAAGTTTGTAAGGTAGTTTTCTCTACCTATTGCCTATGTTGTTCTTCTACGTGTCCCAAATGCACAGACTCAAAGATCTCAATCCTATCCTAAGTGCACAACTCTGGGAAATCACAAACCAGAGAATTCAAGGAGTTCACAAGGAAATTGCATTTTTTTCCAAGAAAGCTTGGAGCATTTTGTTGAATCTTTACCTCTGTCTGTCTGGTAACTCTTCCCATGACAGAAATTCGAAATGTAGTGTCTGCTTGGGAATCTGGTGTTGAGCGCATGAACCGCTCAGCCTAGTCAGCATTTCAGTCCTTCGAATATTGACCTGAGAAAGGACACCGTCACCGTTTTGCTTATTCTTCCTGAGAATTCGGAGAGCATTGTGACGACAGCTTCGGCGGTATCTTTCCTTGCTGTGCCCATTGTACTCTATGTTGTTGAGGTATTGAAGCACGTGAGAAGTTAATGACAACTGTAGCCCAGTAAATCACGAGTTTAACGCCAGATCGTTATGCATCCTTTTCCTCAATCAACCAAAGACTATGCTGGCATCTTGAAAGTGAAGGTGAATGTCAGTGTCTCGGTCTGCCTTCACAGGGAGGTGGCTCCCAATATAGAAGAAATTGTATGAATGTTTGAGAACTTCCTGTGGACTCTTGTGAAAGTTAGAAAGGTTTGATGGACCTCCAGGAGAAGATTGGGTTTGGTGATACTGTTCTCTTCTTTCACTTTTCTTATGTTACAAACATAGAGGATTCTGAGCAGTAACTGGTGGCTGATGCATAGCCTGCTAGATGGTCATTATGGAAGTACTGTAGGAAAGAATGATAACTCCCAGATGCTGCTCCCATATAGATGATACTCACAAAAACTGTATATTTCCCATTAATAGTTTGTGTATTTCCTTGTAAGTCTCTGTAATATTTTAACAGTTAAACGGAAATTATCCTTAAAATACTATGCTCACCTAGAAATTGATTCATAATTGGTAGAACTAAAAACACACAGGTAGTTGTATCATAATGTAGTCTGCCTCAGAAATTAATTCTATTGAAGTGAAACATGAATTTCAGACAGAGAGTAAAATACGCTGAACTTATGATGTAGCACATTCAGCTGTGTCATATGGAAATGAATTTCTAGGCAATTAAGTTCTGCATTAATGCAAAATATTCAAGTCATTTTTTTAATAATATGCAAACTTCGTTCAGTGGAATTGAAAATGCTGAGCTCAGTGTGACAAGTGGCTGATATTCTTTCACATATTTTGTGCTGCCATTGAAGGACAGATTTCTTTCCTATTATCTGTAAGCTGTAAAGTTTACACGATGTGACTGCTTCTATCAAGGGAGAATGCAAGGATCAGCAACTTTTTGTAAAGGAATGCAACTAGAGCTTCGGTGTAAACAAGGTTCCCATTCATGATGTTTTGCTGACGCTAGTTATTCTGGAGAACACTCTGGACTTGACCATGTTGTTGAAACTGCTGTATACATCACTGCTTTTGATTCTACGCTGTAGTCCAGGTCAGCAGTAAGCAGGAAAGTCCAAGTGTGAGTGTGATCCAAGGTGGTCAACAGAAAATGCCAGAACCATTCAGGACGTCTAATAGCAATCCTCAAGGGAAAACCTGAGTCCGCATTTTAGAACAGTTTCAATCAACGACTGTTGACCTGAAACGTTGACTTTTCTCTCCACAGAAGCTGCCTAAGCTCTTGAGTGTTTTCAACATTTTCTTCTTTTGTTTTAGCTTTCCAGCAGAGCTCTAACAAAAGAAGAACTCACATGAATTAGGAACAGAAGAAAGCTATTTGTCCCCTTAATTCTTTTTCCCTTTGGTCCATTATGTTGTTAGGTTAACAGTACGTGACCACCAAACACAGTCAAATGTCTCTTCATGTCGGCCTGGATGATGGGCCACAGCATATCGCTCAGCACGTTGGACTTTTTGCCCTTCAGGCGCCACGCCCCATGTTCTCAGCACACAGAGCAAGGTAATAAATCAGGCCTGCAGCTCTGGGCAGGTTTTGACAACCCTTTTCCTCAAGATATGGGCACTGAGGCCAATAATTGGAATACGATGCCCATCCTGTTGAAAATTAGAGTAGATGAGGGCCTTTCTAGATTGTACAATAACAGTGCATACCACATTAACCAGCTATAATACGTGCACACTCATTGGGCTCTCAACCTCCAAGTTTATTGCACAACTTATTGACATGTAGATAAGAACGTAGTATGGTTTATTCAAGGTCTCTTCATGGACTGTCACTGGTATGTTCTAGAAAACATTCTTTATGAGCCTGAGTGTAGTAAGTCATATAACACACGTAAAAGTTGCTGGTGAACGCAGCAGGTCAGGCAGCATCTCTAGGAAGAGGTACAGTCGGCATTTCGGGCCGAGACCCTTCACAGGACTAACTGAAAGAAGAGCTAGTAAGAGATTTGAAAGTGGGAGGGGGAGGGGGAGATCCAAAATGATAGGAGAAGACAGGAGGGGGAGGGATGGAGCCAAGAGCTGGACAGCTGATTGGCAAAAGGGATATGAGAGGATCATGGGACAGGAGGCCCAGGGAGAAAGAAAAGGGGAGGGGGGGAAAACCCAGAGGATGGGCAAGGGGTATAGTGAGAGGGACAGAGAGAGAAAAAGGAGAGAAAGAAAAAGAATGTGTGTATAAAAATAAATAAATAACAGATGAGGTAGGGCATTAGCGGAAGTTTGAGAAGTCAATGTTCATGCCATCAGGCTGGAGGCTACCTCCTCCTGTACCTCTTTCTAGAGATGCTGCCTGACCTGCTGCGTTCACCAGCAACTTTTATGTGTGTTGCTTGAAATTCCAGCATCTGCAGATTTCCTCACATTTGCGGTAGTAAGTCATATGATAGTTTAACAGCTCACAGAAAAGAGAACACATTTGACAACATAATTATGCTCAATACTGTACTGTGTATTAGCAGAGGTCTTTGTGGTCATTACTCTGGAATAGAAGTTCAGTCTTTAATCCTTGACAGAGCCACTACAGAGACCAAGTTAAATTCTGTAGACGTTGATCATTCTGCTGAATGTTTCACTTCCTAAACACCATTATTTCAATGCATGTTGTTTTTGTCTTTGGGTGCGATTCCTTTGCACGTAGCTTCTAAAGTGACCATTGTTTTTTTGCCTTATCCAGCACGGATATCCACAGTTTGCTGGATCCATCAGCAACAGTAACCAAAGCAGCTAAGGCAACCTTTAGCCAGGTTAGTTTAGAGTCATACAATATGAAAAACAGGCCTTTTGGCCCAACTAGTCCATGCTACCTACACTGCCCGCATTTGGCTCATAGACCTCTAAACCTCTCCTATCCATGTATTCATCTAGATCAGGGGTTCCCAATCTGGGGCCCATAGACACCTAGCTTAATAATATTAGTGCATGACATTAACAAAAAAGGAGGGAACCACTGGTTCAGATGGTTTTTAAAGGTTACTAATGTGTCTGTCTCATCCACTACATCTGGCAGCTCATTCCACATATGTACCATTTTTCATATGAAGAAGCTGCCCTGATCAATGTTCCCTCTAAGGTGTGTGCACTTGCATACGCACACATCTTTTTGCGTACAAAGGAATTTAAACTTCACACAAAAGGTTGTCCCTCTCTACTTCATTGGTATGTTAAGTATATTTCACAATCATACATAATCACATTTCTTTTTCTGGTTAATAATGCAGATGGTGTTGGCAACGTGGGGTCTGCGATGATTTTAGAACTGGCTTATCTACACTGTTTTTATTGAAGAAGTTATTGATTCACTATGTCAAATTCCAAGGAAGCAAAGGGAGAGAAGTTCAAAAGAACTACTCAGGAACATGCATCTGCGAGAAATATTTGTGTACAATACAGAAAATGGTGTTACCTGCGTGTACTGTCATGATGCAAAAATTGCTGGAGAATTTGCAAGTGAAAGAAGTGGAGTGATAATTGGAAACTTGACTTTTTAAAGCGACATTTAGCAAGCAAATCACATATGGATGGTGTGCAAAAGCTCTGGTGAGAGAATCCTTCATTACTCGTTGCAAGCCTGCTATGTATGTTTTGTGAGAGTGAAGATGAAGGAGAGTGAAAACGACCAAACCCAGCCAAGATCTAAGTTCTTATTCACAGTTATTTTCTTTTAAACAATGAACAATGAACTGGACTTGGTAGTTTATTATCCTTAGAATAGCTTCAGGTTTACTTCCAGTCCACCCATGTTGTCAACTGGGCAAAAAATTGCACAACACAAGATTTTTGTAACACACACAAAATGCTGGTGGAACGCAGCAGGCCAGGCAGCATCTATAGGAAGAAGTACAGTCAACGTTTCAGGTCAAGACCCTTCATCAGGACTAACGGAAAACAGAGATAGTAAGAGATTTGAAAGTGGGAGGGGGAGGGGAGACCCGAAATGATAGGAGAAGACAGGAGGGGGAGGGATGAAGCCAAGAGCTGGAAAGTTGATTGGCAAAAGGGATACAAGGCTGGAGAAGGGGGAGTATCATGAGACGGAAGGCCTTGGAAGTAAAGATTTTTGTGCACACTGGTCATTACAAATTAGAGGGAACATTGCCCCTAATGCCCCTTTTAAATCTTTCACCTCTGACTTTAGCAACCCATCCCTGGGAAAAAGATCTCCTTTCCCCCTTTCACATGACCCACATGATCTTATTCCCACCATTGTCTGTCAGGAGGTTGTATGCTCTTCCCATGACCCTGTGGGTTTCTTCCCGGTGCTCCAGTTTCCTCCCACAGTGCAAAGACGTACTGGTTGGTAGGTTAATTGGTGATTGTAAATTAATTAGGCTAGGGTTAAAATGGGGGTTGCTGGGCAGCATGGCTCGAAGGGCAGGAAGGGCCTATTTCACGTTGTATCTCAATAAATAATTTCCTATAATATGGTAACCAATATTCTACACACTACTCTGAATGTGACTTTACCAACATCTTGTATGACTGTAAAACAACTCCCAACTCCTGTATACAATGCCCTGACTGATGAAGGGCAGAGTGCCAAATGCCTGCTTCACCACCTTCCCTGCTTTCAACAAACTGTGCACCTGTACGCCAAGGACCCTCCGATCCATAACACCCCCAGGGCCTGTTGTGCCAAAAGTTAAGGACTGTTCGCAGATCTGATAGAAATAAGCCTTGCACACAACAAACTTCATTGCTGAGTTACAAGAAGTTGTACTTATCTCAGAAGCACACCTGAGCCTGTTTAACTGCTGTGCCCTATTCCAATCGGTCCACAGCGTCATTTGCGACCTAATCTGTGGTGAGCCCAAACCCGAGAGACCTCACTACCCGTGTGCTCATCCTTTTATACCCTGAGTCCCTTGTCTCCACCCTACCTGCGTTGATCCTTTCTCCAAGTCAACCCATCATGTGACCATCGCCTCAGGCACTACAGGCTCAGGTCTGCAGAGACAATACCTTGGTCACCTAGCAACCTGGTCACCCTTCCCCCTGCACATCACTTACTTGATCCCAGTAATTGTTCTTTGTGCTCTTTGGCAACATTTTAGGATTCTCACGACAGGGCCCTACCATTCACTGCATTAGTTCTAGCCTGGTTTGATTAACCCTAGCCTAATCCCTCACATTTATCTGGTTTGAAAGTCATGTGGCAGTCCTCAGTCCACATGCCTAGCTGATCCTGTGACTTTTTATAATCTTCTGCAGCATCTACAACACCACCTATCTTACTACCATCTGCAAATTTACTAACCATGTACATTTGCATCCAAATCATTTATGTAAATTAAAAATGAAGGTCCCAGCACCAGCCCCTGAAGCATACCATTGACACGGACCAGCAGGTTGAGAAAAACACTCTGCTTCTACCCTGCTGTGCGAGGTGAGCCAATTATGCATCCAATCTGCTGTTGCTTCCTATTTCCCATGCAATCTAACCTGCCATGAGGGACCTTGTTAGAGGCCTGTTATAGTCCATACAGCAATATCCACTGATTTACCATCATTTACCTTCTTGGTTACCTCCTCAAAGAACTCCAAGAGATGTAACCAGACACAACTTTCTATGCACAATGCCACACTGACCATCCCAAGTCAGACCTTGTCTCTGTAAATGATGGTCAATTCTGTCCCTCAGAATCCCCTCCAGCAGTTTACTCACCAGTATCAAATTCACTGGCCTGTAGTTTCCTGGCTTCATTTTTCCACCCGTTTTAAAGAATGGTACCACATTAGCCGGTCTCCAGTCCTCCAGAACCTTACCTATGGCCAGAGATGAAGCAAAAATCTCTGCAAGGATCTCTGTAGTTTCTTCTTCAGCTTCCCAGGTGATATAGGAATGCACTAGGTCAGACCCTGGGGATTTATTGCACCAGGACACAGACAAATTGGAAGAATGGACAAAAAACTGGCATACAGTGGAATACAGTGTTGGAAATGTATGATAGTGCATTATGGTAAAAGGAACAATAGTGCAGACTATTATCTAAATGGGGAGAACGTTCAAACATCAGAGGTGCAGAGGGACTTAGGAGTCCTCATACAAGACTCGCAGAGGGTTAATTTACAGGTAGAGTCTGTGGTAAAGAAAACAAATGCAATGTTAGCATTTATTTCAAGGAAAATAGAATACTAAAAAGAGAAGATAATGCTGAGGCTTTATAAGACACTAGTCAGGCTGCACTTGGAGTATTGTCAAAAGGTTTTGGGCCCCATATCTCAGAAAAGATTAGATTAGATTATGAGGACACGCAGTCCTCTTTTATTGTCATTTAGTAATGCATGCATTAAATATTTCCTCCGGTGTGATATCACAAAACACAGGACAGACCAAGACTGAAAATCTAACAAAAACCACATAATTATAACATATAGTTACAACAGTGCAACAATACCATAACTTGATGAAGAACAGGCCATGGTCACAGTAAAAAAAAGTTCAAAGTCTCTCGAAAGTCCCACATCTCACGCAGATGGGAGAAGGAAGAAAACTCTCCCTGCCATGCCCGACCACTGTCCAACTCTGAGTCGTCCAAAAACTTCGAGCTCCGATCAGCCCTCCGACACCGAGTACCGAGCACCATCTCTGCCAAACTGTTTGACCTCAGCCTCGGTCGCCAGCAGCAGGCAAAGCTGGGGATTTTGGGGCCTTCCCTTCGGAGATTCTCGATCGAACAGTAGCAGCGGCAGCGGACCGGGCATTTTAGAAATTTCCAGATGTTCCTCTGTGCCTTCTCACGTCTGTCTCCATCAAATCAGAATTGTGCATGGTACCCTATTTAACAAATATGACATCATTTCACCAGAGAGCTGCGCACGCTGCGTTGCATCGCCATCTTCTCCTCCCGCATCCAATGTATTGTCATTGGACAGAGTTCTGAGGAGGTGCACGAGGATGATTCTGGAAATGCAGGGGTTAACATGTGAGGAGCGTTTGGCAGCTTTGGGCCTGTACTCACTGGAATTTAGGAAAATGCTGGGGATTTCATTGAAACTTACCAAATGTTGAAAGGATAGGGTGGATATGGAGAGGAAGTTTCCTATGGTGGGGGTATCCAGAACTAGAGGACACAGCCTCAAAATTGAGAGGACACCTTTTAAAATGGAGGTAAGGAAGAATTTTTTTTTTAGCCAGAGTGGTGAATCTGTGAAATGCTCTGTCACAGACTATGGTGGAGGTCAGGTCCATGAGTGTATTTAAGGCAGAGGTTAATTGTTTCCTCATCAGTCAGGGCATCAAAGGATATGGTGAGAAGGCTGATGTATCTGGGATCAGCCATGATGGAATGGTAGAACAGACTCAATGGGTTGAATAGCCTAATTCTACTCCTGTGCCTTATGGTCTTAATGCACTTTAAGATCTCCAATACCTCCTCCCTGCTAATTTTTATGTGGTCCAATTTAACACCACTCATTTCTCCCAGTTTTGTAGCTTCCATTATTTTCTCCACAGTAAAACCTGGAGAGAGATATCTATTAAAAGTCTCACCCATTTCCTTTGCTTCCACGTGCAGATGGCCATGCTAGTCTTTAAAGATACCTACTCCCTCTCTAGCCTCCCTTTTATTCTTACTATACCTGAAGAATCTCTTGAGATTATACCTCACTTTGCCTGTCAGAACCTTCTCATATCCCCTCTTTGCCCTAATTTCTAACGCACACTCCTGCAACACTTGTAATCATCGAGAGATTCCTAATTAAGTCAGGCCAACAAGGGAACCTACTCTTCCGTTGGCCTGCGCAACTCAGCCATTCAATGGGACAGCTAATGATTCCAAGAGGAATCATTAGGCAAAGACAGCAACAGTCTACTGACAAAAATCGGATCAAACAGGATCCTATACACTCCAAAGGATTAACAGTATAGAAAGATGCCAAGTTATTTTTTCTTCAAAGTCAAACTAAACAATGGTGAGAAATGCAGATTTTTTTTTCCCATCAGATAACTCGAACAAACAAAAAATAGAAGCTCATCCTATTTCCACTGCCATGTTTGATTAAGAAGCTTTCCCTTTATCAGAGTGGAATGGCCCTGAATTATGCATCATGATATTTGGCTGCAGATTCCATCATTTGTTCAATAATATATAAGCAATGACATATCTTAAATGATAATCTGTAGGAAGTACAATTAGAGTTTAAAAATTCAACACAGATTATAGAACCTACAAATTCAGGTGTCTTTTAGAATATATCATAAAAATCGGAAGCTGGGACAGGCCACTTGATCACTCATGTTTATTCCACTGTTCAATTATGTTTTTACAGGTGCCACCTTGCTGCACTAACCTCCTACCCATTGATATCGTCAATCGATATGGTTGTTCTAGGTGGACTGAAACACCTGTGAAATCAAGAAAGCACGAACTGTGGAGAAGTTCAATGTGTTCCTTTCAATAACAAGCTGTACCCCTAAATCACGCTGGACCAAATCAAGCTCCACTACGGCAACCCCACGCCCCGTCAGCCTCATTACCTGCCACCACACCACCTCATCCGGCTCTCCCCTGTTGTAACATGAACAAAGTCACCAGAGAGGTGCAGTTGGTAAATATAAAAGTGGTCTTTTTTTCAACAAAATGAGACACTCTCTGGAGGAAGAGGCCTCTTTGGCCCAATATTACATGATATATGCCAAAGATCAAGGACAATTCTATGGTCACAATGTATCTAAAATGCTTCCTTTGAATTACATATAATTTTCACAACTCCGTCTTTGCACCCACAGTCCAGATACCCAAAATGAACGTTAATCAACATTGTCTGGTTTTCAGTTAACTGATGTCCACAGCTCCAGAAAACTACTGTCCAGAGCTGCATTTTAAATCTAATGTACAATCCACATTCAGGTCTAAAGATTGGTTGCTGAAGTTTATGTTTGCTACATGCACTAATTCCTCAATATATCCTGACTTATTTAATCCAAATGCTAATGGGTGATCAAGGTGACTCCCTGGAACCAATCAGCAAGATATAGTAGCAAGACTTCAGCTGCAAGTAGTCCTTGGGCATCCCCAGAACATAGTGAGCAACCCCAGGTGGAGTTGTGCCTCCTGTCAAAGCTTCAAGGGTTTGTAACAATACCTAAATGTCTTTGTTATTCAGCTGAGTAATTGATTGGAAATAATTAATTAGATGCTGAGAGTGGCAAATCATTAATTAAAGTAACTTAACGGAAACTTAAAGGAAATCTTTTACAAAGATACAATTAAAATGAATTAATATCACACTGAAATACTGAGAAACAATTAAAGGTGTCAAAGAAAATTTCACGGTATGTAACTCCCATTTCTAAGTCTGAAGTACCCTATCAATATTAATTCTGGTTGTATCCCAGTTCCACTATGAAAGGTTAGAGAAGCAATTTCTTCTTCGAAAGGCTGGGGTGTCACTAGGACTTGGGCTTCTTCTGCTATTCTGCTTCCTTGATGGCGCTCTGGCATCAAAGATGGCTTATTCCTGCTCTGCTTTTTAGTTTTCTGAACTGGTTGGTGGGAATTGCAGACTCTTCCATAGAGGCAGGCATTGGTTGAAAACATTGCAGGTAGGTAGGTTGTGAGATGATGCATTCCTCACGTTTATGCAAGGCTTGTGTATGTCCCTGACTGATTAGTGCCACAATCCCGCTCCTATGAGGAGACAGGATATCATTCCTCAAACCCTGGATATATTGGATCATATGTAGGCCCATATGAGGCATCCAGGTTACGAATCACTGACCTGTGGACGTCCCTACATAATAAGCAAACACCTATAACAGCTGCAAACACACACAAAATACTGGAAGAACTCTGCAGGCCAGGCAACATCTGTGGAAAAGGAGAAACGGTCAACGTTTCAGGCTGAGATCTTTCTTCAGGACTGAGAAGGACCGGGGAAGATGCGAGAATGAAAAGGTGCTGGGGAAGAAAGAGGCTAGCTGGAAGGTGACAGGTTAAGGCAGGTGGGTGGGAAAGGTCAAGGGCTGGAGAAGAAAGAATCTGATAGGAGAGGAGAGTGGACAATAGGAGAAAGAGAAGGAGGAGGGGACTCAGGGGAAGTGATAGACAGGTGAGCAGAAGTATAAGCTCAGAATGGGGAACAGAGAAAGGGGGGGACAGGGGTAGGAATTTATTTACCAGAAGAAATGAATATCAATGCCATCAGGTTGGAGGGCACACAGATGGAATTTAAGGTGTTATTACCCAGATGGTACTGATAATGATATTAAACTCAGAAGTTTGTTACATGTTGCATGTTGCCACAATTGATAGAACCAGCTTCCTCTGTCTCTCACTCTCTTTCCCCAGTTGTAATTGTTCATTCTAATCAGATTAATTTGCTTTCGATGCTATTCATTATACCAATGGTTACCATATGAAGTGACTTCAGTATAGTTTCCAACTTATGGACAAGATTGACCAAGGAACGTCTGTGGAAGCAGAATCCCTTCATTACTCAGGAAGGGCTGTCCATAACCAGAAGCTGCTCGACATCACCAGTTCTGTCTTTAACACCAGCCGCAGCTCACACAACTCAGCCAATTTACCTCTTTTACTGCTCAGCCAGAGTAAAATAGAATCGATCATGAGTTCAAAAAACACATTTTAAATTCTGTTCAAGGCCTTACTGTATCCCAGAGGCAATCATGCAAATCGCCTGGGTAGAAAATTGACATTTCTTGTAAACACTAAACTTACAGTGAGTCAACAGAACTCTACTCTGAAATTCAATTGCACCGAAGCAGCACATCCAGGGGAAGGTGATACCTTGGGCTGCATCTACATTTCTCTTGTTTATACGTTGCCTACAATGAAAGCTTGTGTGCTTGCTCTATGCTGTCCTAAAGCAAAAACAATGAAATTCAGTATAAATCAATTGCAGCTCTGAACGCGTTTCTGATTACCATTCTAGATCTTAGTGCAGTCTCAAGAATCTGCCTGGTGAACAATTTATGCCAAAATCACTTCTTCTGGGAACGTGAATGGGTCAGGTGAAAACAGTGACTAGCCTGTGATCCCACCCAACAAGGGCCACTTGACTAACGCTTTGACATACAGCAAAATGAAAGGAGGCGACCAAAGCTGACCTATTTTGCGGCATATTGATTTTGTCTCCTTAGCCCAGAGGCATGGAGCAGGATCTTTTATTTCTATCATGTTATTAGCATGAAACTAAAGAGATAATTGAAAAGATGAAAGTGAAGAAAAGAGACTGGTTATCGAATTGCAGACAGATATTCACAAATACCCGCAGTCTTTCGCAGAGGGAAGCTGGAAAACAAGGAAACTGAAATGAGGTTTTTATCTTTTGATTTCATGTATGGTGAGTAATACAGATTAAGCAACAGCCCATCTTATACAGCACTGAGCAAAAGTCTCAGACACATATACGGTATATATCTAGGGAGCCTAAGACAGTAATGTATTTTGTTAACATGGATCGGAAAGCGAGTTTATAAACTTAGTGGGAGCAAGGGATGTTGGGAATAGTGAGGATGGAGTGCCACGGGAGGGGTATGGGACAGGTGGCAGAGAAGGAGTGCCGGGGTAGGGGTGGCATGGTGACAGACACACTCAGCCCTGAGACACTGGGCGCCGCCATTTGATTCCAAACAATCGGTTTACTGATCATTACAGAATGTGTCTCTTTGGTGCTTCCTGCTCCCTCCCCTCCCCCTTTCCCTTTTCCCAGCCACGATTCCCCTCTCCCTGGCCCCCATCCCACTCTCAGTCCACAGTAGATACCCGTATCAGAATCAGGTTTATCATCACTCACATATGTCATGAAATTTGTTTCTTGCAGCAGCATTACACACTGTAAAATTACACTACTGTGCAAAAGTCTTAGGCACTCTAGCTATATAAATGTGCCTATGACTTTTGCACAGTACTGTATATGACGATTGTTTGGCCTGAGAATGATTAAAAGATGTACAAGAAAAGTTTATCAAAATAAATTCTCTATTCTTGATGGTTATTAAACGTAAGCAAATGTACCAGGTGCAGTTCGTGAGTGATTAATTGTTCTGTAAGAAATTTGGTTCTGTTACCCATATCGAACATATATGTAAGAGAGTATAAACTTTTTTCCCCTGTTTCCACTGGAGCTGCAAACACAGACACAAAATGCTAAAAATTCTTTACCAAAAGTGTTAAGCTTCCTTGATGGGTCAGTTGGGTAGCCATAGGATTAGCCCCCTGTGGCAACAGAGGAGGAGGATAGCTGTTAACCTCAGCTCCACAGGAATGGGGAGTGAAGATCATTCTATTTCTCAGTCCTCTCTCTGGAAAGTAAATGCAGTGACATTAAATGTGACATTTCTGAGAAATGTCTTTCTCAGTCTTTCTCGATCCCTTGTAATTTAATAATCTCACCTTCCTCCGTCCCTCCTTCTCTGCTGCATTTCCATATTTCCACTCCAGCCAGTCTGAACAGAACCAACACATTTCCAGCAACAGCTGATCTTCCAAATGTCAATGTTCGAAGTAAATTTTTATCAAAATACTTACCACGTACATGTATCGCCAGATACTACCTTGAGATTCATTTTCTTGCAAGCATTCCCAGTAGAACAAAGAGACACAATAGAATCAATGAAAAACTACACACAAACAATATGTAAAATAAAAAGATTTGTAAATACAAACAAATACATAAATAAATAGACAAATAGGTAAATAAATAACCAATGCTGGGAACATAAGATGTAGAGTCCTTGAAAGTGAGATGGTGGGAGTCCTTGATGATGGATGCTGCTTTCATTTGGGAGCACCACTTATAGATGTGCTCAATGGTGGGGGGGGTGGGCTTTGCTTGAGCACTAACATCTCTAAATTCCATCAAAGATCTGTACAGGACCTCCCATCCCTTCATCTCCCTGCAAGCATAATGTCAGATCTATACCTGTAACACACAGTTCCACCTCTCCTTTAACTCTGTGACCATTATGGTGTCAGGCTGTGATCGTAATCACATTCCCAGCAGCTGAACTTCTATGAAGCGTAATGGAAAATGTAGCCAAACTTAAATGAGCAACAAGTTATAGAGAGAAGTGAAACGGAGTAGTAAAATGTGACGTGCAGAATAGAAGAGGGTTTTCAAGTTGAATAAGTCAGGCACAGGGAGAGTTCAGGATCTGTGAATTTCTTTGAGAACTGCTCATGTATTGATCACAACTTAATTGGAAGGTGTATTCTGGTATTTGATCACAGAATTGTGAATCGGGTATTGTTTTGAAGAAGCTTTTTGTGGTAATTGAAGTGTGAAATGCACACAGAAGTCAATCCTTCATGAAATAAAGAGGCAGGGTTGCAGGTGGGTTTTTCCAAGACTCAAGATGGAGTTACCCAGGTTCAACAAATAGTAACCAGGTCAGTGGGCATTTGGTGAACAATGGACTCACTCTGAAACATCTCCCATGACATCCAAGCCTCAACAGCGGGCAGAAGAGTGTAATTACCTTAATAATAAAAGATAAGAGGTGGTGGCACATATTGGTACCAACAACATAGGTAGGAAAAGGGAGGAGTTCCTGAAAACAGACTACCAGGAGTTAGGAAAGAAGCTGAGAAGCAGGACCACAAGGGTAGTAATCTCGGGATTACTGCCTGTGCCATGCAGCAGTCAGTATAGGAATAGAGTGAGGTGGAGGATAAATGTGTGGCTGAGAGATTGGAGCAGGGAGCAGGGATTCAAATTCTGGATCATTGGGACCTCTTTTGGGGTAGGCGTGACCTGTACAATAAGGACGAATTGTACTTGAATCCGAGGGGGACCAATATCCTGGCAGGGAGGTTTACTAAGGCTATCGGGGAGAATTTAAACTAGAATTGGTGGGGGATGGGAACCAAACTGAAGAGACAGAGGAAGGGGTGGCTGGTTCACAAATAGAGAAAGCTTATAGGTAGGCAGGTGATAGAGAAGGGATGTGCTCAGTCTGATGGTTTGAGATGTGTCTATTTTAATGCAAGCAGTATCATGAACAAAGCAGATGAGCTTAGTGTGTGGTTCAGTGCTTGGTGCTATGATGTTGTGGCCATTACAGAGACTTGGATGACTCAGGGGCAGGAATGGCTACATAGAGTGCCAGGCTTTAGAGGTTTCAGAAAAGACAGAGAGGGGGGGAAAGAGGTGGGGGCGTGGCGCTGCTGATCAAAGATAGTGTCACAGCTGCAGAAAAGGAGGAAGTAATGGAGGGACATACATCAAAGTTGCTGGTGAACGCAGCAGGCCAGGCAGCATCTATAGGAAGAGGCGCAGTCGACGTTTCAGGCCGAGACCCTTCGTCAGGACTAACTGAAGGAAGAGTTAGTCCTGACGAAGGGTCTCGGCCTGAAACGTCGACTGCGCCTCTTCCTATAGATGCTGCCTGGCCTGCTGCGTTCACCAGCAACTTTGATGTATGTTGCTTGAATTTCCAGCATCTGCAGAATTCCTGTTGTTTGCAAGTAATGGAGGGATTGTCTACTGAGTCTCTTTGGGTGGAAGTTAGAAGCAGGAAGGGGTGAATAAGTCTTCTGGGAGTTTTTTATAGACCACCTAATAGTAACAGGGACCCGAGGAGCAGATAGGGAGACAGATTTTGGAACGGTGCAATAATAACAGAGTTGACTTGATGGGAGATTTTAATTTCTCCAATATTGATTGGCACCTCCCTAGGGCAAGGGGTTTAGATGGGGTGGTGTTTGTTAGGTGTGTTCAGGAAGGTTTCCTGACACAATATGTAGATAAGCCTACAAGAGGAGAGGCTGTACTTGATCTGGTATTGGGAAATGAACCTGGTCAGGTGTCAGGCCTCTCAGTGGGAGAGCATTTTGGAGATAGTGATCACAATTCTATCTCCTTTACCATAGCATTGGAGAAGGATAGGAACCGACAAGTTAGGAAAACACTTAATTGGAGTAAGGGGAAATATGAAGCTATCAGGTGGGACTTGGAAGCATAAATTGGGAACAGATGTGCTCAGGAAAATGTTCGGCAGAAATGTGGCAAATGTTCAGGGGATATTTGCATGGCGTTCCGCATAGGTATGTTCCAATGAGACAGGGAAAGGATGGTAGAGTACAGGAACCATGGTGTACAAAGGCTGTTGAAAATCTAGTCAAGAAGAAAAGCTAACGAAAGTTTCAAAAACCTCGGTAATGATAGAGATCTAGAAAATGATAAGGCTAGCAAGAAGGAGCTTAAGAATGAAATTAGTAGAGCCAGGAGGGGCCATGAGAAGGCCATGGCGGGCAAGATTAAAGAAAATTCTACAAGTATGTGAAGAGCAAGAGGATGTGAGAGAATAGGACCAATCAAGTGTGACAGTGGAAAAGTGTGTATGGAACTGGAGGAGACAGCAGAGGAACTTAATGAATACTTTGTTTCAGTATTCACTACAGAAAAGGACCTTGGTGATTGTAGGGATGACTTTTAGCAAACTAAAAAGTTTGAGCATGTAGACATTAATAAGGAGGGTGTGCTGAAGCTTTTGGAAAGCATCAAGTTGGATAAGTCACTGGGATGTACCCCAGGCTACTGTGGGAGGTGAGGGAGGAGATTGCTGAGCCTCTGGCAATGATCCTTGCATCATCAATAAGGACAGGAGAGGTTCTGGAGGGTTGGAGGGTTGCAGATGTTGTTCCCTTGTTCAAGAAAGGGTGTAGAGATAGTCCTGGAAATTATAGACCAGTGAGTCTTACATCAGTGGTTGGTAAGTTGATGGAGAAGATCCTGAGTGCTACCCCCTTCACCATTCCCCATTCCTGTTTCCCTTCCACATCTATCTCCTTACCTACTCATCACGTCCCTCTGGTGCTCCTCTTCCATGGTCTTCTGTCCGCTCCTATCAGATTCTCCAGCCCTTTATCTCTTCCACCAATCAACTTCCCAGCTCTTTACTTCACCCCCTCCCCCTCCCCTGGTTTCACCCATCACCTGCCACCTCGTACTTCTTCCTCCCCTTCCCATACCTTCTTATTCTGACCTCTTCTCCCTTCCTCTCTAGTCTTGATGAAGGATCTCAGCTCGAAACGTTGACTATTAATTCCCATCCATCGATGCTGCCTGCCCTGCTGAGCTCCTCCAGCACATTGTGTCTATTGCTCTAGATTTTCAGCATCTGCAGTACCTATTGTGTCCAGAAAATAATCTAATCTTGTATGAATTAATGGATTTCTGATGGATATCAGTGGTACCATTCTTTACCAAGTAATGGTAAAGAAGGAATGGAAACTTAAAGCAAAGTTAATCCTATAGCTTTCTGACACAGTCATTTCTGTACCAGTAGAAAACAGAATGAATAATGTGATGGTGATTGAAGTCATCGGAGAGATACTGGTGCTATTGAAGTCTTTATTCAGCACAACAAGCAGGCTTCATTCTGGAGACCCTCTCAGTAGAGGCTCGGAAACCGAAAGGTACATCACAATCATACCCTTAAGATCAAAGGTAACAATAGGTGATTCAATACAATTTCAATAGTTACAATGACATTGTTTACTTTAATACAGTACTTTGGATTGACAAATGGTCCTTTGAGATACTAGTGGAAGAACATTGTAATTAATAAGACGCCTCTAAAGGTGCAAACACCTTTGGGAGAAACTAATTAACACAAGTATTCTAAAACCTTTTGTTGACAGAGAGCCAGACACCCAAAATTAATGTTGTCAGGTCTGTCTCTGAGTACACAAATATGGTAAGTACACAAAACTATTGATTGCCTATTCCTGTGACCATGTTTGGTATGCTGAGTGACAACATCCATCTGGTCTGCCAGCTTGCACTCAAATCACAGTGGTGCAAATAACTTAGCCATGCAAACCCAGAAACACAATTCCATTATTTTAACATTTGGCTCTTATGTATGCAATCTCTTCGTTGTAGAGCAGTCTGTGTGTTTTAACTTCAATTTACTGCCTGCAATTAACAAAAAAAACTGAAGGCTAATTGCAAACTTCCTGAACTTATTTACATTTACAGAACTAAAGCATGGTTCCTCGTTGAATTAATATCTGCTATATTCACACATCTCCGGAATACTCCCTAACATACTCTCCTGTCAGTCTCTGGACAGAAATCTATCTCAGGAAGGCCAAATGTTAAGGAGGATCTGACTGAGCACGACAGTGAAAATATCCCTCACTTTGGATCTCTTCCCCAATTACTAACCTGTGTGTACCTACATCTACACTATCTAATATCCCCAATTAGCTATCTACAAGACTATGCAGAGATGGCAATAAAATGTTCCAGAAATTTGATCACATCCTCTTCACCCTTCAATCTCTGATAGGTAAAACTATCAGTAGTGGCTGTCAGTAGTTATTCTTTGGGCAGGGTCACAGCAAGCTAACTTTATTTCAAGTTCACAGGCAATAGTTTGCATTCCATGCCAAGACAGAAGATTATTAGAATGATCTTGACAACCAGTCTTTCTGATTGATCTACAGGAGGGCTTGTGGTGGTATCTACTTGGATAGCTGCAAGGGCATCGTCCCAGTGGCACGCTGTCCTATGCTGTCCTCGCGATCACTGGCCCAACCACTGAAAGAGGCCGGCTTATTTGTGTTCAGTGCTGGGACCCCAGTTGGTTACAATATATATTAATGACTTAGACGAGAGAATTAAATGCAGCATCTCCAAGTTTGCAGATGACACGAAGCTGGGCGGCAGCGTTAGCCGTGAGGAGGATGCTAAGAGGATGCAGGGTGACTTGGATAGGTTGGGTGAGTGGGCAAATTCATGGCAGATGCAATTTAATGTGGATAAATGTGAGGTTATCCACTTTGGTGGCAAGAACAGGAAAACAGATTATTATCTGAATGGTGGCCGATTAGGAAAAGGGGAGGGGCAACGAGACCTGGGTGTCATTGTACACCAGTCATTGAAAGTGGGCATGCAGGTACAGCAGGCGGTGAAAAAGGCCAGTGGTATGCTGGCATTCATAGCAAGAGGATTCGAGTACAGGAGCAGGGAGGTTCTACTGTGGTTGTACAAGGCCTTGGTGAGACCACACCTGGAGTATTGTGTGCAGTTTTGGTCCCCTAATCTGAGGAAAGACATTCTTGCCATAGAGGGAGTACAAAGAAGGTTCACCAGATTGATTCCTGGGCTGGCAGGACTTTCATATGAAGAAAGTCTGGATCGACTAGGCTTATACTCACTGGAATTTAGAAGATTGAGGGGGGATCTTATTGAAACGTATAAAATTCTAAAGGGATTGGACAGGCTAGATGCAGGAAGATTGTTCCCGATGTTGGGGAAGTCCAGAACGAGGGGTCACAGTTTAAGGATAAAGGGGAAGCTTTTTAGGACCGAGATGAGGAAAAACTTCTTCACACAGAGAGTGGTGAATCTGTGGAATTCTCTGCCACAGGAAACAGTTGAGGCCAGTTCATTGGCTATATTTAAGAGGGAGTTAGATATGGCCCTTGTGGCTAAAGGGATCGGGGGTATGGAGAGAAGGCAGGTACAGGGTTCTGAGTTGGATGATCAGCCATGATCATACTGAATGGCGGTGCAGGCTCAAAGGGCCGAATGACCTACTCCTGCACCAATTTCTGTTTTTCTATGTTTCTATTCAGTTGGTGTTGCTGCCTTCAGACGCCGTGTGTGAATTCTTCTCTCTTTCTCAGTGTGCCTTGCTATTGGGGTTGTGGAACTTGACGTCTCTGCCCTAACTTCGAACCCTCCCATCTATTTTCCCCCAATATATTTCTATCCTGATCTATGCAACTAATCATCTACCTCCAAGAACCAGCCTTCATTACGATGTATAGCTACCATTAAACTTTAACTTTATTCATGGTTTGCTGACACACACACTGTCTTCTGAATTTGTATTTCCGTTCTCTTTCATTTGTGGGGCCAGATCCATCAGAAGTGGTCAGATGTGACGCAGCAGGCTGGTGTTCATCACTTAGATTCTCCGTAATGACCCGGTTAATGGGTGATCCCTTGTTCTGTTTGTGAGGGCAACAAGAAGGTGAGTCATACAGTTTAATCTAAATCCAGTGGCTGCCTCACCGAGTCTGTGCACAAGCAGGGGTGTCATTTGCCTAGAGCACCACCTGGGATTGAAATCTGTCTCTTCAGACAGCTCCTTACCGTGACTTAGTCACCTGCCTGCGTGAGGACTTCTTTCTTCCTCTCTGGCTCTCTCTAATCAGTCTCCCTCACCTCCATTCAGGACCCCAAATTGTCCTTCCACCTGTGAATCTGCTGGGGCCATCTTTTGGATCTGGTGCTCTTGGTGAGACCCGTCATAAACCTGTGGACCGCTTCGTTGAGTACTTCTGCCCCATCTGCCAAAAGCCGAAATTCCCGATGGCCAAACATTTCAATTCCCCTTTCCATTCCCATCCCGACAGGTTGGTCCATGGCCTCCCATCTTCCTGTATTCCCCATTCTGGCCTTTTACCTCTTCTCAGCTGCCTTTCATTTCCCCCTGGGTCCCCTCCTTCTTCCTTTTCTCTTGTGGTCCACTCTCCTATCACCATACAGCCAGTCTCTTTCCCCTCCCCTCCCCCCAGCTTTTTATTCTGGTGTCTTCCCTCTTCTTTTCCAGTCCTGAAGAAGGGACTCGGCCAGAAACGTCAACTGTTTATTCATTTCTGTATATGCTACCTGACCTGCTGAGTTCCTCCAGCATTTTGTGTGTGTTGCTTAGCAATATGTTAATGCTGTTTTGTTCTGTCCTGCAATAATTTATCCTGGTTATAATGGTCCTTCACACTCCCATACTGCGTAATCTTACTAAATTGGCTCCAGTAGTTTCTTCCAGTTCACTTTCAGATTCTGTTGTCTTATGTTCATTTGTTGTTATCTTTGCCCTGTGATTTGCACAGTCTGGTCCTTTCTCTCCTCTTTCTGGCGTGTCTTTAATTTAACTGCTGCTACCTCTGCGGACAGCTGCAATGCTTCTAACAGTTATTATCTATGTTGAGTCCCTACCCATGGGACTTCCTGACATAATTCCTAGACGTTGCCCTGTCTCCTATCCCTGCTTGAGGCTGCTGTCTCTCTATGAGGCATGTTGTCTACTCTGGGGATCAAAGTTTCAGAGGTTCAGAGGTTCATTTATTATCAAAGTATACAACTCTGAAATTCTTCTTCTCCAGATAGCCATGGAACCAAGAAAGGAAGAACGGCAGCACGATTATCAACCCCCAAATCCCCCTCCCTGTACAAATAAAGAACAAAACTGAACAGACACATTGATCCCCAAATCCCCCATCCCCACACAAAAAAGAAATGATCAGACGAAAAACACAGAATATTAAAAACTATAAGACTGAAAAAAGTCTATAGTCCAAGTCCACATCCAAAACACAGAAAACCTGGGTAAAAATTCTCCGGGCATAGTGAAGGCTCTCCAATAGCAGAGCGAACAAAAAGCAGGCAACTGGCACTCATCTTCTGCATTTCCCTTGATGTTTCAATCTCCCTCCTTGGTTTAATCAGCGCACAATGGGAGCTTCAATCGGCGAAATGGTGAAAAACATTTACTTCCGCCCCGTTTCGCAGCCTGGTTACCACGAGGTTCGTGGACGCTGCCTGTCTACCCTCTCAGAGGCTGCAGAATGCTGAAGCATCCAAACGATCTCCAAACTTTCGCTTTTGCCTCGATATTTCAATCTTCTTTGTGCTTTAATCAACATACAATGAAAGCTGTAATTGGCAGAATGGAGTTGAAGGTCAGCTCGTGCCCCATCCTACAGCCTGCTCACCACCTCTGTCTCCCGGAATCCTCTTGGAGACTGCAGAGCGCTGGAACACCCAAACGATCTCCAAACAGCAAATCACAGGCTCCAACAGTTCCAGAATCACATCCAAGGCAAAAAACAAATGCAAAAGACGTTGAAGAAGTGAAACATATGGTTTCATGATCTTTCCAGAAGACATCGACTGAAGGAGCGTTATACACAGGCGCTATCTTGACCCACAGGACACACATGTTCTCTGTCCCTGTCTTGTCCATGGTATTTCTCCCTTTCCTGAATCTATGTGAACACCTGCCTTACTCAATGTGTCTATCCCAGTTCGGGACCCTCATTGTCTGGTCACACCCAACAATCCACAGGAAGCTGCATTCATTCAATCTCAAGTAGCTGAGGTTGAGTTCTCTCTGTCCTCATTGTTTCTCCCCCGCACTGGTAACATAAACCAGTGCCGGGCAAGGGAAGATCGATTATCAGTACAAATGTCCCTGTGTCCACTAACAGTTCCCATTGTCAGCCCCCGAATAAACTCTTTGTCTGACCTGCATTCTGGCCTCACCACGATCTGGTCGGCAATCATATTGGACAGAGAGGGCACTGCAGTGGTTTCTGCCTGTTTTTGTGAGTGATTCTCACACCTTCCACCCCTTTTAGGATACTGTCTCCAACCATTGCCCGATTGGCCACAGCTGTAACAAATCATCTCCTTCATCTTTCCATGTCTGTTCTGATAGTTCCTTACTTGGTGCCTTGCTTACTGGCACAAAAAGCAAGTTCTCCACATCTTTGCAGCAGCTACATTCACTACAGCAGCTTTACAGCTTCTCTCCTCCCTCCTCCGGTCGATCTCCCCGGCCCATGTTTATATCATGGGGTAGGTCGATATACTGCGATCCCCTAGTCTAAAACTTCCTGGTGGGCTGAGCTTCAACATGTTCAGGAAGACTGGATCATCCCTCCCTACATTTTCCAACCTTGGATACTCCTCATACGCTCGATATTTATGTTCCACATAATCCATGGCAGGTTCGTCAGCTCTCTAAACCTCTAACATTATCATTCCCAGTTACTCTCACATTCCCACCCACCCCCCAATGGCTGCCTCACTTCCCCCAGAGAGCAGCAATCTCTCTCCTCCTTATCGGCATTCCCGCTAGTTGCCCATGTACCATTCTGCACTCCCTGGGCCATACTACCCCACATATTCCTCGGGCATTTTCTTTAACAAACACATGCAATTCAGTGAACTTTATCATCTCTTTGAGTTCTGAATTCCCACAAGCAGCCTTAAGTGAGGGCAGCTTAGACAAAATGCTCTGCTTCTCCCTGGGGGTGAAGGGCTTGTAAATGTTAGTTAAGCAGTGTCAAGGGCTGACTCAGGTCATCAAGATTCTCGACCTGACGTTGTCTGACCTCAATAGGTGCCATCCCAACAGAGATACCTGGGGAAAACCTCTCCCTCAAATATCTCCACACTAAGCAAAATATAAAGGCTAGATAAAAAAATTAAACAGTATAACTTAAAACTGCAGAGTATGTTTTCTGCAATCTCCTACTTATATGCAACTGAACTCAAGATGTCTATTGTATTCCTTTCCATATAAAGGTCTGATACCCTGAAGTTTCAAACTTATCCTTAGAACACCCAAACCCACTCAGAAACAAATATGCTACTATATAGTTCCCAAACATGTATACGCATACCAGTCTGGTATCCTAAATGATCAGTAATCACCTTTCACAACTGGTGGCCCTGTTTCACCAAGCTGCCCAAAACTGTCTGATAGCCGGTCCTTACACAAGCACACGTGTGCATGCACAACTCTTTTACCCATCAGTTCAGCTCCCCACCATGTTCGCTGATGCTTTGTGATCCCATTGCCGTTGACCTGAACGGATCTAAGCATGGGTGCTACTCTTGGAAATACTCACCCCTTAGTCTACTTAAGAGAGTGGATCACGAATGTATCTCAGATGAGCTTCCAAAATGTGATGGAGAGACACTGAAGCTGGTGATATAGAAGTCTTTATTCAGCACAACAAGCAGCCATCATTCTGGAGACACTCTCGGTCGAGGCTCACAGACCCATAGGTACACCACAATTATACCCTTAAGATCAAAGGCAATACAAATTCAATAGTTACAATAACATTGTTTACTCATAGTCGTAGTCATACTTTATTGATCCCAAGGGAAATTGGTTTTCATTACAGTTGCACCATAAATAATTAAATAGTAATAAAACCGTAAATAATTAAATATTAATATGTAAATTATGCCAGGAAATAAGTCCAGGACCAGCCTATTGGCTCAGGGTGTCTGACCCTCCAAGGGAAGAGTTGTAAAGTTTGATGGCCACAGGCAGGAATGACTTCCTATGACGCTTTGTGTTGCATCTCGGTGGAATGAGTCTCTGGCTGAATGTACTCCTCTGCCCAACCAGTACATTATGTAGTGGATGGGAGACATTGTCCAAGATGGCATGCAACTTGGACAGCATCCTCTTTTCAGACACCACCGTGAGAGAGTCCAGTTCCATCCCTACAACATCACTGGCCTTACGAATGAGTTTGTTGATTCTGTTGGTGTCTGCTACCCTCAGCCTGCTGCCCCAGCACACAACAGCAAACATGATAGCACTGGCCACCACAGACTCTTAGAACATCCTCAGCATCGTCCGACAGATGTTAAAGGACCTCAGTCTCCTCAGGAAATAGAGACAGTTCTGACCCTTCTTGTAGACAGTCTCAGTGTTCTTTGACCAGTCCGGTTTATTGTCAATTCATATCCCCAGGTATTTGTAATCCTCCACCATGTCCACACTGACCCCCTGGATGGAAACAGGGGTCATCGGTGCCTTAGCCCTCCACAGGTCTACCACCAGCTCAATACTTTGGGATGCATTTATTTCCTTTTCTCAGTTCCTTTGTCTACCGTATCTGTTCCCAGGATGCATCCCTCCTTTCCAGGACATCAGAGATGACCTCCTTTATGAAAGAATGGGGCTTCCCTTCCTCCACCATTAATGCTGCCTCACCCGCTTCTCTTCCATTTCCCCAACATCCACACTCAGTACATCTTCCCATCACTTTAACAGTGATAGAGTACCTCTTGTCCTTACCTACTGCCCCATGAGCCTCTGCATGCAACACATCATTGTCCCCCAACTTTTGCCATCTCCAAAATGATCCTACCACCAAACATACATATCTTTACCTCCCCCTCCACCTCTGCTTTCTGCAGGGATTGCTTCCTCCATGATTCCCTTGTCCATTCATCCTTCCCCACTAATCTCCCTCCTGGCACTTAATCCTGCAAGCAACCCAAGTGCCACACCTGCCCATTCACCTCCTTCCTCGCCTCCATTTAGGACCCCAAACAGTCCTTCCAGGTGAGGCTACACTTCACCTGCAGATCTGCAGGGGTCACCACAGTGCTCCGATGCGGCTTCCTCTGCACTGGTGAGACCTGTTGTACACTGGGGGACCGTTTCATCGATTCCCATTCCCGTTCTGACATATTGGTCCATCACCTCTTCTTGTGATACGGTGAGGCCACCTTCAGGATGGAGGAGCAAGACCTTATATTCTTTCTGGGCACCTCCAAACTAATGGCATGCATATCGATTTCTCCTCCCAGTTAAAAAAAAATTCCCTCCTCCTCCACTCTTCTTCCATTCCTCACTCTGGCCTCTTACCTCATCTCACCTGCCTATCACCTCCTCTGGCTCCCCTCCTCCTTCTCTTTCTCCTATGGTCCACTCTTCTCTCCTATCAGATTGCTTTCTCTCCAGCCCTTTATCTTTCCTACCCACCTGGTTTCACCAATCTCCTTCTAGATATCCTGCTCACACCCCACTTTTTTATTCTCGCATCACCCTCCTCCCTTTGCAGTCTTGAAGAAAGGTCTCGGCTTGAAACGTTCACTGTTTATTCACTTCCATAGATGCTACCTGAACTGCTGAGTTCCTCCAGTGTGTGTTGTAATTGATAAGACACCTCTGAAGGTCAAAACAGCTTTGGGAGAAACTAATTAACACAATTATTCTAAATTTGTGTCCTAAAATATTCTAAAACTTTTTGATGACAGAGAGCCAGGGACACCCAAAATTAACGTTGTCTGGGCTGTTTTTGAGTACACAAGTATGATAGTGACACAAAACTAATGATTGCCTATTCCTGTGACCATGTTTGATATGCTGAGTGACAACATCCATCTGGTCTGCCAGCTTGCACTCAAGTCACAATGGTGCAAATGACTTAGCCAGGCAAGCCCGTTAACACAATTCCATTATTTTAACGTTTGGCTCTTGTGTATGCAATCTCTTCGTTTGTAGAACAGTTGGTACTTTTAACTTGAAATTACTACCTGCAATTTACAAAAAAAACTGAAAGCTAATTGCAAGCTTCCTGAACTCAAATACATCTACAGAACTAAAACCTGATTTTTATTTGAATTAATATCTGCTATATTCACATAACTCCAGAATACTCCCTAGCAAAGAGAGCCTAACATACTCCACAAAAAAAAGGTAGAGCTGAAAGGTGTATAATTTCCTGGAGCAAAATCTGTAATTACCCTATCCTGAATTAACTTTTACCGGTCTATATTGCTCCTGTTCAGTAAAACTATCCCTTTCTCTATTGTATTGTACCATTATCCTTGGCTTCTTATCCCTATCCCATGTCCCAAACTACTTCTTCATTTTATTCCAATATTTTTAACAACTAAAATCATTAAAAAGAATTGTCACATATCCATCGAAATATATTGTGAAATGCGCCGTTTGCGTCAATAACCAATTGCAGTCTGAGGATGTACTTCTTTTACCAACATAACCCTACCGAACTGTACGTCTTTAGAATGTGTGAGGAACTGGAGCACCCAGAGAAAGCAGTAGCAGTGATTGAACCCGAGTCGCTGGCACTGTAAATCATTACATGAGCCACTACTTACCAGGCTGCCCTGCATTTTATCCTTTCCTCATCATTCAGTCCTCCAAATATAATTGATTTTCCCCTCTTTTCCTACAAATTGCCACCATCAGTGCCAAACTCATTAATTGCCTGGGACTAGTCTTCCCTTTCTCCTTTAATCCCTTTATTTTTCCTACTGCTCCATTCGCTTCAGTACTTGTTTAAAAACCCAGACATTCAACTAAATTTCTGTTCATGCTTTCTGTCCCACAACATTGCCTTTTTAAAATTTATTTTATTTATATTGTTTCCTATTTCCCTCCTGTTAGTACCTGGGCTATTCCCAATTAAGGATACTGGTAAATAAAAGTATGTTGTATCAGTGCACGAAGATCAAATAAAAATAAGACCAGATTTCCTTGAAATTATTTTCATGATCATTGAAATGACTGAGCAAATTTTTGATTATCCTTCCTAATATTGTCTTCCATGACGTGATGTCAAACTGATGCCAAATCTTAAGTAAAGCACTTTGGGAAGTTTTAATATGTTTTAGGTGCAATAGAACTACAACTGTTGTTGCCAAACAATGTTTCCCACACCTACATGCAAGGTTCTATAGCATTGTCCAGCTGCTATGATGCTGAGATACATCCTAGGATGTACTGGGACACGTCATCAGTGATGTAACCTGGGACCATTGGGTGATCCTGAGGAGGGAGGAGAAGATAGCGGCACGACACAGCGTGCGCGGCCGTTCCAAATGATATCGTATGTGTTAACTAGGGGGCTGTGCACAATCCTGATTTGATAGAGGCAGCCGTGAGAAGCACAGAGGAACAGCTGGAGATACTTCTGAAATGCCCGCGCTGCTACTGTGCGATCGAGAATCTCCGGAGGGGAAGGCCCCAAATCCTTGGCTTTGCTTATTGCCTGTTGCCGGTGCTGGGGTCGAAGCGCTCGGCAGAGATGGTGCTCAGTGCTTGGTGTCGGAGAGCTGGTCGGAGGCTCGGAGTTTTTGGACGGACTCGGAGTCAGGCTGTGGTCAGATGCTTCCAAGATGCTGCATCGGCAAGTTTGCGGCGCTGGAGGTTCACCGTCTGCGTGAGATGATGGGACTTTCGAGAGACTTTGAGACTTTTTACCGTGCCATGGTCTGTTCTTATCAAATTACAGTATTGCTTTGCACTGTTGTAACTACTGTATATGTTATCATTATGTGGTTTTTGTCAGTTTTTCAGTTGGTTTGTCATGTGTTTCTGTGATATCATTCTGGAGAAACATTGTATCATTTTCTAATGCATGCATTATTAAATGACAATAAAAGAGGACTGCGTGTCCTCATAATCTAAATCTAAAATCTAAATTTGTGTCTATCTACATCAGACACTGTCACTCGGGCAACCCAGCCAGGGTTGAGCAGGCCCTGGCTTGTGCCCCAGCAGGTCACACCTCTTGATCCATAGCCACCTGGAGGCACATTCAGCGGCCTCTGTGACAATCCTGGTGGCTCTCTGCTTTGCAGCTCCTGTAGGGCCAAGGAGAGAATGGGTTCTGCACAGCGAGCACCCTGTCCTCAAACTGCAGCCACTCCCACCGATGGCTTGCTGAAGTCTACTTAACCCACCAGTGTTCTGTTACTCTGTCTGGAGTGGGAGCTTCTGGCGCTTGGAGGTTCTGGGCACTGTGGGATGACTCTGGGCCAGACTCCTCCTGCGTCACAGGAGTAAATCCTCTGCGCCATGTTGCTCTCTTCAGAACCTTTCTTTAGCCAGAGTCAGCCAATTTAGTAGAGAGAGGGAGGAAAACTGAAATAATGAGTATGAAATAGAATTTTTCCATGCTTAACTAGGCACTGTAAGGTGCCTTGTGATGTGTATAAACAATCTCAATAAATGTTCATTTTCTTAACTTATTTAATGGACCAGTTAAGGATTAGCAATAACTTTTATTATATTGAAGTATTAGAATGTATTCCACTGTGTAATGGGCTACACAACCCTTCATGGACAAAGGGACTGAGATCCGTGACATTCCTGTAGCAGAACTTTTTCTGGAGAAGCTAACATGAATTATAAATCCATATCATGCTGCAAACAGACAAGCATGTTTATACAGAATAAGTATGGTTCATGTCTCTTAATTAAAAGAGAAGGAAATTCTTGGAAAGAGAAGGTTGCACTTATATATAATCTCATCACCGCTTCAAGGCAGTCGCAACAGTTAACCTTTTGAAGCAATTGTGACTTTCCAACGAACCCAAAGGAGCTACCGGTTACAGAGCAACCTTCCACGAACAACAAATGGGAGGGACCATTGAACAATTTGCTTCATGTGCAGTCTGCTGCAATTCGAAATGATTACCCGATCGTCGCCAGAACTCCATGCTCTGCTCTGAAAAGAACTGTCATCTTTGCCGTCAGAGTGAACAGAAAAATTGAGCCTCGAATTCGATTTTCACAGGCTTGGCCCGTATCTGCTTGATATAGCCTGGTATGGGAACACCAATGCCTTTGAGTGGAAAACCCTACAGCCGGTAGTGGATTCAGCCCGTACATCACAGGCAAAACCCTCCCAACCATTGAGCACATCGACATGAAATGTTGCCATAGGAAAGCAGCATCCATCATCAGAGATCCTCACCATGAAGGCCACGCTCTTTTCTCACTGCTGTCATCAGGTAGAAGGTAGAAGTGCCTCAGGACTCACACCACCAGATTCAAGAACAGTTACTACCCTTCAACCATCAGGCTCTTAAACAAAAGGGGATTATTACACTCATTTAAGGACTCTTTTATCTTGCTATTTATTTATATCTGCATTTGCACAGATTGTTTACAGTTTACAGTTACTGTTCTATTGATTTGCTCAATATGCCTGCAGAGATAAGAAACTCAGGGTTGTATATGGTGACATTTATGTACTCTGACAATAAATTTACTTTGAACTTTTGATATGTAGAAGCAGGATTAGGCCATGCAGCCCTTGGAGCATGCTTTCCCATTCAATAAAATTGCGGTTGAACTGATTTCAGACTTCTCCTGCCTGTTCCTCAGAACCTTTAACTGTCCTGTACAGCAGAATCAGAATCAGGATTAATATCACTAGGGTTTGTTGTTTTGTAGCAGCAGTATATTGCAATACATAATAATAAAAATTTGTGAATTACAGTATACATACATATCAAGTTAAATTAATTAAGGCAAAAAAGAGGGAAAGAAGTAGTGAGATAGTGTGCATGAGTTCAATGTCCATTCAGAAATATGATGGCAGAGGTGAAGAAGCCATTCCTAAATTATTGAGTGTCTACCTTTAGGCTCCTGTACCTCTTCCCTGCTGGTAGCAATCAGAAGAGGGCCTGTCCTAGGTGATGGGGGGTCCTTAATGATGGATGCCGTCATTTTGAGGCCTGGCTCTTTGAAGATGCATCAGCCATTATAGTTTTACAATGTGCAGAATTTCAAACATTCATAAGCATCCGCAAGAAGAAATTCCTCATCTTTGTATTAAACATGTAACCATTTATTCTGAAACTACAGAATCTAGACCCAAATTTCAACCATGCATGATTACCTCCTCTTGGCATATGCATACTTTGTCAAGGTGCCTTAGAAATCTATACATTTCAATAAGATCACTTCTCAATCTTCCAGATTTCAACATGGATCCAATCTATTGAGCTTTTCCATATGAGATAACCACTTCATTCCAGGAAACAGCCCAGTGAACCTTATCTGAATTGCAAATATAATGTAAATATACATCTTAAAATGAAAGATGAAACTGTAATCAGTACTCCAGATGCATTCTCACCTACATTCTGCACAGTTATAGCAAAATTTATGTAATTCTACACTCCATCCCCTTGCCATCTGAATTAATTGTTGCACCTGCCCACACATTTACTGTGCTTGATGGATGAGGACAGTAATGATATCAGGAATGTCAACAGTCTAACAACCTGATTAACACCACTAATACAGACACATCCAATCTGAATCTAACTCTCCCGTGTGTTCTTTTGTTTTCCTTTTCATCTGTTGAAATGTGGACCTCCCTGGCAAAGCCAGTATTCATAGCCCATCTCTGATTTCCCTTGAAATGGTGGTGATGGAGCCAAACTCTTGAACTTCTACCCATTTTGAATCAGTAGTCTGGACTGTATTCAGAGACTCATCTTCGAATCTGGATGAGTATGCTTCAACTGTTACCGACTTCATTAAAATCTGTGTGGATGAGTGTGTGTCTGCAAAGACTTATTGTATATTCTCAAACCAAAAACCATAGATGAACCAGGAGGTACGTCGTCTGCTGAAGGCCAGATCTGTGGCATTCATGTCTGGTGACCCAAGTGTGTACTGGAAAACCAGGTATGACTTGCGGAGGGCTATTTCAAGGGCAAAGAGACAATTTCGAATAAGGTTGGAAGCGACATTGGATGTACGACATCTCTGGCAAAGTTCCCAATACATTACTTCCTACAAAGTGAAACCCAATAGCATGAATGGCAGTGATGTGGTCACTACCAGATGAACTCAATGCCTTCTATGCTCACTCTGAAAGGAAGAATATAACTGCAGCTGTGAAAATCCCTGCTGCACCCAAAGACCCTGTGATCTCTGTCGCAGAGGCCGAAGTTAGGCTGTCTTTAAAGAGGATGAACCCTCACAAGGTGGAAGGTCCCAATGGAGTACCTGGTAAGGCTCTGAAAATCTGTGCCAACCAACTGGCAGGAGTACTCAAGGACATTTTCAACCTCTCACTGCTATGGGTGGAATTTCCTACTTGCTTCAATAAGGCAACAATTATACTAGTGCCTAAGAAGAATAATGTGAGTTGCCTTAATGACTATCACCCGCTAGCACTCACATCTACAGTGATGAAATACTTTGACAGGTAGGTCATGTCTAGACTGAGCGCCTGCCTCAGCAAAGACCTAGACCCATTGCAGTTTGCCTATCGCCACAATAGGTCAACAGCAGACACAATCCCAATGGCTCTTCACACAGCCTTAAACTACCTGGACAATACAAACACGTAGGTCAGGGTGCTGTTCATTGACTATAGCTCAGCATTTCACATCATCATTCCCACAATCCTGATAGATAAGTAACAGAACCTGGGCCTCCCTACCTCCCTCTGCAATTGGATCCTTGACTTCCTAACCAGAAGAGTACTGTGATAAAAGCTCCTCCTCTCTGATGATCAACATTGGTGCACCTCAGGGGTGTGTGCTTAGCCCACTGCTCTACTCTGTCTACACCCATGACTGTGTGACTATGCATAGCTCGAATACCATCCGTAAGTTTGCTGACGATACAACCATTGTTGGCAGAATCTCAGATGGAGATGAGAGGGCGTACGAGAGCGAGATATGACAACTAGTGGAGTGGTGTCGCAGCAACAACCTGGCACTCAACGTCAGTAAGACCAAAGAGCTGATTGTAGACTTTAGGTAGGGTAAGATGAATGAACACATACCAATCCTCATAGAGGGATCAGAAGTGGAGAGAGTGAGCAGCTTCAAGTTCCTGAGTGTCAAGATCTCCGAGGACCTAATCTGGTCCCAACATATCGATGTAGCTATAAAGAAGCAAGACAGTGACCATACTTCATTAGGAGTTTGAAGAGATTTGGTATGTCAACAAAAACACTCAAAGACTTCTATAGATGTACCGTGGAGAGCATTCTGACAGACTGCGTCACGTCTGGTATGGGGGGAGGGTGGGAGGGTACTGCACAGGACCAAAAAAAGCTGCAGAGAGTCGTAAATTTAGTCAGCTCCATCTTGGGTACTAGCCTACAAAGCCTACCCCAGCTATCTTCAAGAGTGGTGTCTCAGAAAGGCAGCATCCATTATTAAGGACCCCCAGCACCCAGGGCTTGCCCTTTTCTTACTGTTACCATCAGGGTAGGAGGTACAGAAAGGCACTCACTCAATGATTCAACAACAGCTTATTCCCCTTTGGCATCCAATTCCTAAATGCACATTGAATCCGTGAACATTACCTCACTTTTCAATGTATTTTATTTCTGTTTTTGGATGATTTTTAGCCTGTTCAATATATGTATACTGTAATTTATTGATTGATTTATTTATATATTTTTCTTCTATATTATGCATTGCATTGAACTGTCACTGCTAAGTTAACTAATTTCACGACACAAGCCGATTCTAAGGCAGTGCAAGTGAAAGAGGAGCGCTAGCTATCCTTGCCTTTGTCTTTCCTGGAGTAAAGGTCAAGGTTTTAGGAGATCCTGCTGGAGTAAGCTGGACAACTAGCAGTGAACAGACCGTGACCAAGTGGTGCTAATTGTAGAAGGAGGGAATATTTAAATGAATTTGATGCTAAAGCATTTTCAATGGGGTAAAATGGAGAACCAATTGCCATTTCAGGTTGGCACTTATAGGAACTTGTGTTACTGTATGTAAACAAAGACGATGAAAAGGCCAGTCTATGGTAAGTACAGTATAAAGTTAACCATATAGCTTTGTTGGTGGCTTTGCTCCACTAAAACAACCACCCTGCACAATTGTGAGTTACCCTACAATTGCCCTTTTGGTTTCTGCCTTCTAATTTTGAAACTTTGTTTCAATGAGCTATTTTTCACTGATTTAAACATGGCAAGGGTCTGAAATCCATTAGCTATTGGCTGGACAGCCTATTATTGCAATCCATTAGTTACCAATCTAAAGGTCATAATAAGCACCTCGAAGCTTCCTTTGTGGGGTCCAGCTTTGTATTTATTTACTTACTGCCTGTTAAGCCACTGGTGTTTAGGGCAGCAATGAAGATCCTCCATCTCTGGCAGAGTTCAGAGCTTCCTTTTTCGTGTCTGTAGCCTCTCAGTTTTCACTACAGTCCGTCATACAGGTCCTGGGTGGAGACTCAGGAATACCATCGCACTCAGATGTAGAAGGATTCTTCATCGCTGTTTCTGTAACAATTTTGTTTTACCAGTCAGAGTTGTTAGCCCTGAGCTGAACCCCTGGACCTGGAAGACCAGTGGACCACTCTTAGTCTGGCCTCTACCCTTTGACCTGTTTGGTAGTTAACCTATTTGACCTGTTCTGTCAGCATAAAGCCTTGACTCTAGCCAGCATAGATCTCCAGGTCACTGAGGCACGCAAGCCTCCAAACCATGACAAGGTTGTGATCCTCTTGGAGGAGGCTTTGTATTTCATCACCATCAGGTGCCGTGCCCAGTTTGAGCTTTGACTGCCATGGCCCACACACTCCTGTTTCAGGTCAAGTGGATCAATTCATTGGTATTAATTTCCAGTTCTCTGGCTGCTGTCTCCATCATCATTTGTCTTTGTCTTCCTCTTGCTTTCTTCCCTTCAATCTTCCCCATAATTACCGTGCATTCTAACTCCTCTTTCCTAATCACATGTCCAATGAAGTTACGTCGCCTTTTCATGTTCGCATACATTATTTCTCTTTTTGTGTTTGCTCTGTTCATGACATCCTTGTTAGATATTTGTTTCGTCCATATCCTTTCCATCCTCCTCAAAAACCACATCTCTGCTGCTTCAATTTGTTTCCTCATGTTGCTAGATATTGTCCAACATTCTGAGCTTTGTATTTACTGTTTGGTAAATTGACTTGGGCTTTTGGTGGCATTTTGTGAATAAGCAAATCCTGAATTCTGAGAGACACATTTCCCCTTTAGCGCAGAGCTCTGACACACACATGGATGGGACACTTCAAGCAATGTTTTTAATTCTGATGTTGTTTTATAACAGTAATTTGCATAACAGATTATTGATATAATGGCTTTATTATGTTGTCAGAGAATGCTCCATAGGAATGGTAAAATACACCAGAATAAAAACATTTAGAAGAAGAGTTAGCTGTATAGTACATGAAAACAAAATGTCCTATAAACTATAAACACGAGGAATTCTGCAGATGCTGGAAATTCAAGCAACACACATCAAAGTTGCTGGTGAACGCAGCAGGCCTGGCAGCATCTCTGGGAAGAGGTACAGTCGACTTTTCGGCCAAGACCCTTCGTCAGGACTAACTGAAGGAAGAGTTAGTAAGAGATTTGAAAGTGGGAGGGGGAGGGGGAGATCCAAAATGATAGGAGAAGACAGGAGGGGGAGGGATGGAGCCAAGAGCTGGACAGGTGATTGGCAAAAGGGATATGAGAGGACCATGGGACAGGAGGCCCAGGGAGAAGGAAAAGGGGGGGGGACCCCAGAGGATGGGCAAGGGGTATAGACAGAGGGACAGAGGGAGAAAAAGGAGAGAGAGAGAAAGAATGTGTGTATAAAAATAAATAATGAATGGGGTACGGAGGGGAGGTGGGGCATTAGCAGAAGTTAGAGAAGTCAATGTTCGTGCCATCAGGTTGGAGGCTACCCAGACGGAATATAAGATGTTGTTCCTCCAACCTGAATGTGGCTTCATCTTTACAGTAGAGGAGGCCGTGGAAAGACATGTCAGAATGGGAATGGGATGTGGAATTAAAATGTGTAGCCACTGGGAGATCCTGCTTTCTCTGGCGGACAGAGCGTAGGTGTTCGGCAAAACGATCTCCCAGTCTGCGTCGGGTCTCGCCAATATATAGAAGGTTACATGGGGAGCACCGGACGCAGTATATCACCCCAGCCGACTCACAGGTGAAGTGTCATCTCACCTGGAAGGACTGTCTGGGGCCCTGAATGGTGGTAAGGGAGGAAGTGTAAGGGCATGTGTAGCACTTGTTCCGCTTACACGGATAAGTGCCAGGAGGGAGATCAGTGGGGAGGGATGGTGGGGACGAATGGACAAGGGAGTCGCGTAGGGAGCGATCCTCCTCTACTGTAAAGATGAGGCCGGCCTCCTGATTTATTATTATTTCTTCTTCTTCTTCTTCTTCTTCTATATTTTGCATTGCATTGAACTGCTGCTGCTAATTTAATAAATTTGACGTCACCTGCCGGTGATAATAAACCTGATTCTGATTCTGATTCTATTATAGTTGTTATTCTATAGATTTGTTGAGTCTGCCAAAAGAAAGTGAATCCCAGGGTTGTATATGGTGACATATACGTACGTTGATAATAAAATTTACTTTGAGTTTTGAAGACTCCATCTCATCCAGTTTAGTGGTAACCTGACAATTAATTAGCAACTGTATTCCATGGAACTGGCCTCTGGAGTTGTGAAAAGCTCATACGTTTAGGGACTGGGGCTGTAACTCGTCACCTAGACACGGTGGAAATGGAAGTATTTTACTCTGAATCTAGTAGTCTCTCTAACATCAAAGGGTCAAATGTTAGACATGTTCCGTTATTTAGTTTGTCATCCCTCACCCAGATGAAAACATACTATTTTCAAAAAAAAAAATCCTTCATTACCAGATTTTGTGCTTCACGAAGTGGCATTTGACAACATGGGAAGGAAAAGATTATTCTGTTTGACATTTTGTTGTCTGATTGTCAGCCCTGTAGAAACCTGATGGTTAAAAATGCATCAACGCGACAATCTTCCACAAGCATGACAATGGGTTAGACTTCAACAACTAACTCAATTCACTTACTATTACAGAAACCATTGTCACGCCAAGTAAACATCACAACTGCACTAAACAGATGTAACAAATCTTTAGTGATACAGTGCGGAGTCAGCCCTCCGGCCCTTCAAATCAAGCTGCCCAGCACCCCCACAACACTGATTAACCTGAACCTAGTCATCAGACGACTTACGGTGATCAATTGACCTACTCGGTATGTGTTTGGACTATGGAATGAAACCGGAGTACCCGGGGAAAATCCACGCATTCCATGGGGAGGACATACAGAGAATCCTTATGGAATGGTGCCGGAGTTGAACTCTGAACTCTGGGATGCCACGAACTGTAAAAATGTCATGCTAACTGCAATGCTACTATAGCACTCATAATAAAACCCAGGTGCCCTGGTTTCCTTCCACATTCCAAAGACGTACTGTTTGGTTGGCTAATTGGTCACTGTAAGTTGTCATGTGACTAGACCAGGAGCCACAGACTGGGCATAGCGACTCAAAGGGAGCCAAGACCCCAAGAGTCCAAGTATGTATATATCACCTGTTTTTGTATTTATGTTCTGTAACATGAGGGAACTTAAGAGGGTGAAGAATAAATTTAAAGGAGAAATGAGTATTTACTGAGTTCTAGAAGTCTCCTACTGAGTGACTAGTCAAAAATAAATGGTAGACTTAAGTGCACAAGGATTTTTTTCCTGTCAAATTAAACTATTGCAGAGGGAAAGGGAATCACTGCAAATTTTGTGACAAACTAGTTTACCTCAGGAGAACATAAAAATGATTCCAAATACTATAAATCATTCGGTTTAATGAAAATTATGCAATAATGTGAACTGACACATCCAGCAGATATGAGATTGTACAATTAAAGGAGATAAACTTGACGCTTGAGCCATTTGATTATTCAACTTGTCGGGAATATTGTAAGGCACACTATATTATTGATGATGTTTCATTCACCTCCTTGCCTTCCCATAGGGTCAGCTTTTACATTCAACTTTCAGATTTATTTCTTAAATATTTCATTGCTTGTTTATTATTTTCTCTGCTCTTTAACTGCACTCTTACAAATATACTCTTTATGTTTGTCGGGGGGCATATTATATTTGAAGGATTCCCACCCATCAGCTGATCCATCATTAATTGACACTCAGCTAGTTTTCAGTAAATTAGGAGGCAAGTCTGCAGGGAACGACTGTATAATGTTTAAGCTGTTCTATCAGTAATCCAGACGCGTGATCTAAAGACCCTGATGGACGAGTTTAAATCCCACCAAAGCAGCTGGGGAATTTATGAAGTCTGGAATTAAAACTCTGGTATCAGTAATGATGCCCATGAAACCACCAGATTGTTGTAAAAATCCATCTGGTTTATTAATGTCATTTAAGGAATAAAAATCTGTTACACTTACCCAGGCTGGTCTCTATGTTGCTCCAAACCATCAGCAATGGCTACTTTTAATTATCTTTTACAATTGCATAAAATCTGCTTTGTTATGCTAAACCACCAGGATAATATTAAAACCTCCTGGAATGACCAGTCTCTCATCATTCCCTGAGCAGTTTAATTTGTACTTATTTGAGCAGGTCTCACAGGAATCGCTTTTCTGGTTGGTGAGAGTCAGCACAGAGCATTCCCTCAGTGGATAGAAAGCCCTGCCTACAGTCAGACTTCAATAGCTGTCCAAGTCATTCTGCTTGCTTACCAAGTTTCAGCGAGCTTGAATATTTGTGTGTCTCTGACATTCACAGTTATTTAAACATTATTAAAAATTAATTGTACTACTACATTTCCTAAAATGTTTTTTCAAAAGATGTTTAAAAATTTACAACAATAATAAAGATATTAGTACAGATAAATTTAAATTAACTAAATTAACACACGACACTAATAAACACATTAATACAGATAAATTTAAGTTGACTCAATTAACCAAAATGTAAATGACCTGCTGGGAAATTGCAAAAATTATGGCACCTCATGTAGCCAAGTATTGGAAGATGGGCAGAAGGTTGCCAGATAAACCATCTCTGGAAGTACAAAAATGCTATACTTGCTTCCTAACAAATACCTGGACCTCCTGATAGCTACCTGACTCTCTGATGGTACAGCCAATGCTGGCCGAAGCTCAGATGGAGATGAGAGGACATACAGGAGGGAGATATACTGGTTAGTTGAGTGGTGTTGCAGGAAGAACTTCGTACTCAACGCCAGTAAGATGAAAGAGCTGATTATGGACTTCAGGAAGGGTAAGATGAAGGAACACAAACCAATCCTCATAGAGGGATCAGAAGTGGCGAGAGTGAGCAATTTCATGTTCTTGGGTGTCGAGATCGCTGAGGATCTAACCTGGTCCCAACATATCAATGCAACTATAAAGAAGACAAGACAGCAGCTATATTTCATTTGGAGTTTGAAGAGATTTGGTTTGTCCCTAAGACTCTTGAGAACTTCTATAGATGTACCATAGAGAGCATTCCGACAGGCTGCATCACTATCTGGTATGGGGGGGG
The DNA here is from genome assembly GCF_963921235.1 of Mobula hypostoma. Classification (NCBI taxonomy): domain Eukaryota; kingdom Metazoa; phylum Chordata; class Chondrichthyes; order Myliobatiformes; family Myliobatidae; genus Mobula; species Mobula hypostoma. The sequence continues at coordinate 28,231,084 of NC_086121.1, read as the reverse complement.
GGTTACTACTGCACAGCACCGAAAGAAGCTTCAGAAAGTTGTAAAATTGATCAGCTCCATCTTGGGTACTAACCTCCGTAGTATCCAAGACATCTTCAAGGAGCAGTGCCTCCGGAAGGTGACGTCCATCATTAAGGACCCCCATCACCCAGGACATGCCCCCTTCTCATTGTTACCATCAGGAAGGAGGTGCAGAAGCCTGAAGGCCCACACTCAGCGATTCAGGAACAGCTTCTTCCCCTCTGCCATCTGATTCATATATGGACATTGAACCCAAGGACGCTACTTCACTTTTTAAAATATATATTATTTCTGTTGTGCACTATTTTTAATCTAACTATTTAATGTACATATATATAGTTACTATAATTGACTTACTTATTTTTCTCTTTCTATTTTATCACGTATTGCATTGAACTGCTGCCGCTAAGTTAACAAATTTCACAACTCATGCCGATGACAATAAACCTGATTCTGACATTGACTTTCCTAAGTTTCCTGACACCTAATGAGAAAAGTACAAGCAGACTGTATAGAATGGCTGAACAGCTTCCCTCCACTGTGCCTCTGAGACAGTCCTCTATACAGTGTCGGAGAGATATTGGATTCTATGACCCTTGACCTGTGACATCTATTACAGAATATCTTACCTTATCACTTGTGTACAAGTGGAATGAATTAATCCTCCATCACACGAGCTGAATAACAATGTGATGGAAACTGCAACCTCCCAGTGAGACAGACAATAACGTACAACTGCCTCAACATAATCTCGAAACACCTTTGATGTTCACAGCCCTCTCCGGTTCTTTTCAAATCAGACAAGCGACCTTATAATGCTTTGTTAGCCCTGGTAGTCCTTGAGAACCAGCTGGAGTATTTGAGATTGAAGTTGGTAGAAGCATCAAGGACTGGAAAACTGAGATGCAAATCTACCTTAACTATGTACATGGTAAGGCCGACTAAAGAGCTAAATAGCACAGCTATAATATTAAGGTCATCTGCACACTGCTACTGCCATGAACTAATATTAAATTTTTCATTGCTTCCCCACTACAACCCAACCAGGGAACTCATACAGCACTTTTTTCCTACAACTGTGGTTGAAGAAATCGGAACCAACTGTTGAAAGAACTAGAATCATAGAGAAGAACACCCAGCAGCAGGCCCTTTGGCCCATCTCGTCCATGACAAAAGCATTTAAACTGTCTACTCCCAGTGACCTATACTGACCTACGAGGACCATAGCCCTCCATATCCATATCCAAATTTCTCTTAAATGTTGAAATGGAGCTCGCGTGGACCACTTGCACTGGCAGCTCATTCGACACTCTCATGACCCTCTGAGTGAAGAAGTTTCCCCTCATGTTCCTGTTAACCTTCTCATCTCTTACCATTAAGCCATGACCTCTGGTTGTCACTGGGCACTCCTAACTCAGCTTTGTAGAGCACAACTCAGGGCTAGAGCCTCACTCAGATACTTTCCATAGTAACTTTCTTCTTCTCCTCTGGGGTTTCTCTCCCAACTGTAGCTATTCACTGAAAACCCTGACATGCCCTCATCGAATTCCATGGCTTTTCTTACCACATCTACTCTCTAACCACTAACTCCCTACCTCTTGGTGGCCATCCTGATCTTCAACATCCAGTCTCAGCCAACTACCATTCCCACCCCTCACAACACAACTGGGCCCAGATTTCTGATGCTCCCTTGCTCTCAATGCCGAGGACTTAACGTTGTCAAGACGCCATATTTACCTCCATGCATTCCGCAACATTCCAAAGAAGGGAGGTGAAGCACCCTAGGGCTTTGGGCTTCCATCACCAAAGAGGTCTTCATCAACAGACATAGTTTTACTGAAACACTGAAGAACCCTTCAGCAAGTTTGGAATGTTGCTACTTAAGAGAGTGAAACAGAGAGCAGGATTCTCGAGGCAGAGTGATGGCAGATAATGTTGTAAGTTTCAAAAATATGAAGTTTATTATTTGCTGTGCACATGGAACAAGTGGAGATGTTCCTGTGTGTGAACAGTTGACATCATCATGATCCTGGGAGAGAATAGAGTACAGAGCATCTGCAACAAGAGGAAGGCATTATTACTATTATTATTTTTATTATTATATCTGAGACCCATGAAACATTTCCCAATTTTCTAGCTTCACAGACAATGGATGGTATGCCTTACAAAGGCATTGTAAGTCCTTTGAAAGGATATTTTAACCCAGTGCCTTGAAAGAGCTTTTAGAGTTACAAGTTTGGCATGTGTAATTAATAACTGGAATTAGTGATCACATGATTAAACCAAACAATGGAAAAGAGATGCAATTTTAAGATACTCTCAGGAAGATTAATAATAAGGCTCAATAACAAGAGGGTTCAAGTGGAATTGTTTGACATAGATTATTTAAAATTTGAGGATCCATATTGAGTGGCCTCAACATTAAAACAAAATGAAGCGGCTTTGCCTGAGGTAAGATTCTTTAGTCCCAGTATTGACCAAGCAAAAGACAGCAGCAATAATGTTGTCTTTGTCAATAGAGTCATTCCATATGATTACAGAAAATGACATCAATGAGAAATCCTGGGAGAAGAAGGCCTGGAATTCAGCGGAATCTGGGACAATTTCAGTGGAAACTGCACAGAGAGGGTAACTCCACACATAGGAATTCATCGAACACGCACGATATGGGGCTACAGCATGGCAGTGGCATCAATCATTAGATCACTAAAAGTAAGTGGCTTGCCTGTGAGGATGGTGATTGACATTGCCACAGTATAAATCATTCTTTGATAGGTCTCAACACACAAGAGCAGATGCTTACTACAACTGCAAAGGTAAGCTGAAACATTATTTTTGTAAGTTCCCAGAAATGCAGCAAATGCTGTGTGAATTGTCTTTGTAATGGCAATGCAATTGAGGATGTTGAAGGGAGACCCGATAGAGATATAGAAAAATATGATGGATAGGAAACCACCATCAACCCAGTGTGTGTGCAGCGTCAGGTCAAGAGACAAGAGCTTGGAGGGGATGTGAGAAGGAATTTTTTTCACCCAAGGGGTGACTGGGATTTGGATGGCATTGCCTGAAGTGTTGGTTGAATGGGTCCTTAACTGCTTGGCTGCCAGTGACGAGTGGTGTTCTGCAGGGGCCAGTGTTGAGATTGCTTCTTTTTATTTTACATGTCAATAATGCGGGTGATGGAACTGTTGACTTTGTGGCCAAGTTTGCAGATGATACCAAGATAGTGTTGAGAAAGCAGGGAGTCTGTAAAAAGTCTTAGACAGGTTAGGAAAACGGGCAAAGAAGTGGCTAATGGAATATAGCATAAGGAAGTTTATGACCGTGCATTGTGGTGGAAGGAATAAAAGTGTAGACTATTTTCAAAACAGGGAGAAAATACAAAAATCTGAGTCCTCGAGCAGAATTCCCTAAGGGTTAACTTGCTGGTCGATTCAATGGTCAGTAAGGCAAGTATAATGTTAGCATTCGATTTTACAGGACTAGAATATAAAACCAAAGACGTAATCCTGAGGCTTTATAAGGCATTGGTCAGACCACCTTTGGAAGTATTGTGGGCAGTTTTGTCCCCTTATCAAAAAACAGATGTGTTGTCATTGGAGAGGGTCCAGAGCTGGTTCTTGAGAATGATTCTGGGGATGAAAGGGTTAACATATGAGATGCATTTGATGGCTCTGGGCCTGTACTTGCTGAAGCTCAGAAGATTGAGGGGGATCTCACTGAAATCTATCAGATATTGAAAGGCTGCTGAGAGGATGTTTCCTGTAGCGGGGGAGTCTAAGAACAGAAGGCGCAGCCTCAGACTACAAGGACATCCCTTTAGAACAGAAATGAGGAGGATTTTCATTAGCCAGACAGTAGTGAAGCTGTGGAGTATACTGCCACATACAGCTGTAGAAGCCACATCATTAGGTATATTTAAAGCAGAGGTTAATAGGTTCTTGATTAGTCAGTGTGTCAAAGGTTAAGGGGAGAAGGCAGGAGAATGGTGTTGAGAGGGACAATGGAATGGTGGAGCACTGTGAAGGGGCCAAATAGCCTAATTCTGCTCCTGTCTTATGGTCTTAAAAGCTTCCACAATTTTGAGGAAATATCTATGTAAGCTAAATGGCCAAGGCCCATGGGCTAGTTAATGGAATTAATATTGATGGCACTAGACAGTTAGCATAGACATGATGGACTACTTTTGTGCTCTGTGACTATGACATGACTAAAGGGTCATTGGCGCACTATGCTATGGCCTATAATGTACCTATTAGAGTGCACAACAGTTTCTGGGCTATGTACAAAGATGTGATAAACAAGTTTTCATTCTGTAAAGTGATTTTGAGTTATTTCGTAAAACAATGCTCTTCAATTAGAATGTAAATGGTGAAATGGTGCATTGTTAACGTTTGGCAGAGTTGTACTACCAAGTTGCAGTAAATAAGCCAACTGGAATGAAGTAAGGTTTCAGTCAACTGAAGCACTTTGCCCACATAAAATGAATTATGTTCTTTATGTATGAACCTTGCACTCTCAGATTGATCAGGTTTAGTTCCATTAATTCACTTTTAACAATTTGTTTCAATTTAGCCCTGGCTAATTTCAAGTCTCGGTTAATTTCTTTTCCAGTTCAACAACAGATATTGTATTAAATAAATTCAGTAGGTCTCTGTTCAATTTTTAAATGAGGCAAATTTATAATTTCTTTCATTTTTTTTTGCTTTTGTGTTACTCAGCCTTTGTTCATCGATCTGCTTATTCCCTAAGGCTATATTCCATGAAGCGTTGATGAAAGAATTTCTATTGAAACCAGGCAAAGGATTCTCAGCAATAACTGCAGGATGGTGGCCAATGAAAGAAGTTGCCTTTACACTGTCTCTCATCCTCAGAATATCCCAAGCTTTCACAGAGTTATCACTGTACTGTCAAAGAGAATCCCAGTATTTAGTTCTACATTGAGCAAAGATATCACAAACAGCAAATGATGTTTTCCCTCTCACTATTACAAGTGATATTGCTTGTTTGAAGGAAAAATGTTAGTTGAACAATTGTTTCTTTTTTCGCATCTTAACATGAAATTGTATCCGTCTACCTGTACAGTCATTTGTTGCAAGTGTTGTGATATATTGATTTGCTTCTTTCACCTCAATTTCTCAGTTAAAGTATTATTTATGGCGATTGCCTAAGGGAGGAGATTAACTGAAATCATGTTGAAAATGATTCTGATATATGCACTATCGACTCAAACGTAGGTCAGTAAAGTGCACAAGATCACTAACTGCCTTCATGAATTGTGCTGGATGAAATAAATAGTATGCAAACTCACACACGTTTATAGTTTTTAAACAAAGTTTTTGAAAAATACCAGGTAAATATATACGCTGCCAACAAAGTTAGAGTTGGTTTCCTTCAGAGCATCATGACATTACTTTACCGTGCAAAATAAATGGCATGCCTACACTACCACAGCATACATAACTTATACCCTAGTAAATAAATAACATGTCCTACAGTGAATAACCTTTATGGTCTTCTACAAGTACAATTTCTCATTATAAATCAGTGAGTCACACTTACCTGCTCAATTGTAGTAAGTTTTTCCTACTCTTTTTTAAGAACATAACCCTTACAAAGGCATTCACAGAGAGCAGTCTTTCCCCGCAGCAAAATTAAAGTCAAATATCTCCCTCTTCTCCATAGCCACCCCACCCCTCCCCAACCAATCACAGTCCAACCCTGCCCAACCACTTTCTGTAGCTCCAATGACTTGTTCACCTGCATCTATTCCTATTTCTGAAAAAAAGGACGTGCATCTTTTATCTTTACGTTAACTTATGTTTGTAATGTACTGTGGTACTGCAGCACATAAAGCTAACTTTCATGGGATTTAAATCCAGAGTATGTATAACTTCAACCATAAGTCTAAACTTAGACTTAAAGTATTAACTTTTTTCCTGTCTCCGCAGACGCTGGTTAGATTCTCTGAGAATTTCCAGCATTTACCGCTTTTTTTCAGAATCCCAACAACAATTCTACAAAGCAACACAATGAGCAGCAGCATACAGAAGTCAATTTAAAGCAGTGTTGCAATGTCAAATGGAATCTAGTCCTTAATGCAGGAAATACTCAGCCTGCCGTGCTCCATCTGTAGAAAAAGAAACAGATGGAAGACCAGTGATGGGAGAGAGAACATTTTAAATTGCAAAGAGAGCGACGAAGGGATGGTAGGAGAAGGGGCATTTCTTTGATAGGGTGAAGCGAGAGATGCTGAGGTGATAAACTATGAAATCATGTAACAGGTTACTGAGAACAGTGAGAGAGAGAAAGTGAGAGAGGGGAAAAGAGAGCAGGAGAGAGACAGGCGACAGACGGACAGAGAAAATAGAAAGGATGTGTAAAAACCATGAAATGCAAATCGACGTAGAAGAAAATGCTCACCAGATTAGGCAGTGTCAATGGAGAGAGATGGCCACTTCAGAAACAAAGAATGGGTATTATCTGAAATCATCATTCAATTCAATATGAGACCATAAGCAATTGGAGCAGGTTGTCTATTCAGCCCATCAGGTTTGCTCCACCGTTCAACCATTGTTGATTTTTTTAAACACTAATCTCCCAGCATCTCCCTGTAATTCTTAGCTCTCTGAGAGTTGTGCACCATGCCACATACTCAGATCTTAAAGATACAGCACAGAAACAGGCCCTTCCTATCATGGTCCGGTCCGTGAAATCCAGTTCACGGTCTGGGCCATGTTCCTTATTCCAGGTTTTCTGGTTTTCCCCAGTTTGTATCCCTATCCCTATCCCTATCCCTGAATCCCTTCCCTTCCCTCCCCTCCCCCCTCCCCTCCGTTGCCTCGTCTGAAGTTTTGCCTCGCCTGTAATCCTGTCAATTTCTATCACCGGAGCAAGATAAGGAACTGTCTATCGTTGTTTTGAACTGTCTCTGTGTCCATGCCTTCACTAGGTAGGTCTGGTTGTTTGCCGCTACCTAGTGTTGGGATCTGTCTTTGTGTCCTCGCCTTCGCTAGGTAGGTCCGGCCGTTTGCAGCCATCTAGTGTTGGGAACCATCTGTATCCACGCCTTCACTAGGTAGGTCCAGCCGTTTGCCGCAACCTTGTGTTAGGAACTGTCTCGTCATATTCCATATTCTGTGTAATGAGTCCCGGCCCTACATCCTGTACCCAAGGAGGGGTCTTGGCTCTGAGTTCCATGTTCCTGTCTCTCCCTCGACCAAGGCTCTGCGTTCCTGTCTCTCCCTCAACCTAGTCAAGGCTTCGGGGTCTCATCCAGTCCTAGCCATGATCCAAGAACCTTGTCCTGTCCAACCCATGGCTTTGTGTTCTCATCTTGTCCATGTGTCTCGCCCAGCCCAGGAGAACCTTACCCAGCCTGGTGCTGGGGTTCCCTCATTCTGTCCAGGAGTCTCACATCCAGTCCTGTAGCAGCGTCTTGCCCTCGCCTAGTTCTGGAGTCTGAGCCCAAGTCAAGTCCCTGGTTCTGGGTCTTTGCCCAGTCTCTGGCTCGGAATCCATACCCAAGCTGTGAAATACCCTAGCCTTGAAGAACTCAAGCCTCGTCATGTCTTTGCCTAGATCCGGGGTCCGAGCCCGAGTCAAGACCCAGGTTTCGGGGTCCTTGTCCAGTCTCTGGCTCTGTGCCCAAGCCCAGGCTCCTAGTTCCAAGTTCCATGTCCTGGTTCCACTATCCTAGTCAAGTTCTAGTCCAGGCCCTGTATCCTTGTCTCACCCAGGGCCTGTGGCATGTCCAGCGTCCTTTCTTCCCCACTTCCCTTGCTTCCTTGTCACGCCTAGCCCTGTTCCTAGTACTTCATTGTCTGTTTCTTGCATTTGGGTCCACTCCCAATGCTCCCATTATTACACTTCCACCCAGTGGGTGTACACCGACCATCAACCACCCACTTACACTATAGTAATTCCATTTTCCACCTCCCTGAGCTAGTCCAACCTTTCCCTTTCCTTGCAGCGCTCTGATCACCAAGGACGAACTCTGCTATTGTCTTCAAACTTGCCAATATGGGTGATGCTGTTGTAGCTTGGCAAACTGATCTATACCTTGCAGAGGCGGAATGCCAGCCCTCAGACACTTCCTCGTATCTTCAGCTGGATCAGCAGGCCGTTGTTTCCCCATACAGTCATGGACCTCGCATCCATAGGCAATATCCCTTCCTTATGATCTTCCTCCCCATGTACCCTGGGTCTATGCCCTGCAAAAATCCACAACTGCTCTGTCCAAGGCTAACCCATTATTTCAGTCTGCCCTTAGAACAATGTGTTGCGGTGGGGTGGAGATGGGTCTCTACCAAAGGAGGTGCAAGGTGCTCCTTCTGTCTGCTGGCCTGCAGGTCACCCTTGGGCGAGGGTTAGCACCTGCTTAGCCCCCCCCCCCCCACCCCCGATCAGGGCCACGTGAAGCCATGGGAGGAAGTGGTGGATGGTCATCTGAGTAGCCGGACATATCACGTCCTGGTTATGTGACCACTGACACCAGACAGACAATCTCTGAAGAGTACTGATAATGGCTGGGGTCACCAGTCTTGTAAAGACACTGAAAAGAAAGCGATCTCATTCCATGTCATCCCGTGGATTTCCATGGCTCATTACTTCAAAGTTCAAAGTAAGTTTATGACCAAAGTACATATATGTCAGCACATACAATCCTGAGGTTCATTGTCCTGTGGGCATACTCAGCAAATCTATAGAAAAGTACAGGATCTACAGGATCAATGAAATATCAACCAGAGTGCATAAGACAACAGACTGTGCAAACGCAAATATAAGTAAATAGCAATAAATAAAGAGAACGTGAGGTCATGAGATAAAGAGTTCTTAAAGTGAGATAATTGGTTCTTGAAACATCTCAATGATAGGAAAGTGAGTGTAGTTATCCCCTTTTGATTTGGTTTTGTTGAGCAAGAGTTTTAAAAATATGCTCCTTTCCCTTTTAAGCTGTGTAGTTTTTATAAACTTTCCTTTAAACAGGTTGGAAAGGACGATAGGGCAGGATTCCATGAATTGTTCCTGTAAGTCATTAATTAATGAGACCTCCTCCTTTAACCAGAAGAGGAAGGGCTGGACACGACGCGTAAGGTTTCAATTGTTTCTTTAAACAGGTGAGGGTCACCTTTGCAATAACACGGAAGGCGAGCTGCTCAGCGGCAGCCCGACATTTGATAGCTGGCTTGTTTGTGACAGGGTCAGCGGCAGCGAGCATCAATGATTAAGCGGTTTGTCGGGTCTTGGAACATGACAGCTCACAATGGAATTCGCGGGGAAAGCTATCGTGTCGGCTGCTTTCGTGGTCACCCTGACTTTAATTTACAAGTACTATAAAGCAAGATCTGCCAATGCTACTCGAAGGGGAGGTTCGGGAAATTCCGACTGCCAAGACTCATCAGAGTCTCCAGAGGAAAGCGACGCAGATGCACGGCCGTGGCCAAGTTCTCAAAGGCTCAACAGGCAGGAAAATGTCAGTGACCCCACAAGGCAGATCAACGGAAGTGAACAGAGCCCCGAGAAACCTGGCGTGAAAACTAAGTCACTGAATAACGCGGCTGACATCCATTGCGCAGACAGAAAGGATCTCCGAACTGCAGGTGAGCGGAACAATGGGATTGGGGATGTCGACAGCAACAGGCTGCAAGGAGAAATTCCGCAGCCAGGTGAGCCCGGGGCGACGAGTAATCATCTGGCAGAGTCAAGGGGTAACGACCTTGCTCCAAACTCTGCCGCAGCTGATATCAGTGAAGCGTGTGTGGTCAGAAACTTCCAAGCTAAAGAAGGTAATAAATTAAATTCCAACCAGGGTTCAGGAACAGAGAAGGCGGAGAGCAAAAGCGATGAAACTGTACACATTGCTGGGGAGGAGGATTATTTGAACGATATCAGTTCTCAAACATGTGCCGAACAAGGATTGGATGCGTATTGTATCAGGGAGTCCCAACTGTGTCAGAATATTAGTTCCTTTGATGTTGTGAGTGCTGACTATGACTCTGAAAATATGAGCCTGTCTGCAAATGTTACTGAATCCTTCCAAGATCTTCTCATTTCACCCACATCTGAGGTGGCTAAAAGCAGTCAGCATCAACCTGTAGAGGATCAGTCAACTGAACTCTTGGAAAATGAGACCCCGGAGGGTCTCAACAGCAATAGGCAGTCAGCAAGAAGGGTCTGGAAACATGAAAATAACTCCAGTGCCCGTAAGAAATGCCCTGAAATCAAAATTCAGAGATCTAATACTCCATATGTTCAGTCTGCATATCAGGTCAAACATGAAAATGCCCAAACTGGCAATGGATCTGGTGGGCTAAATATTTTGCAGCCCTGTATGGAAGTGAATCATAAGATCATTTCAACTTCAGAAATGACAACAGATGCAAATGACTATCAGGACAGAAATAACACCTGTTCCCTTGCTCAAATTACCACAGATCAAGTTCCCCCTGACAACCTCAACAACTCATTTCTCCAGAAGGAGATGAGAGACCAGCCAGCAGTTTATTGTTCTTTGAGTTCAATTCAGGATGATATAGGTTTGACTGTCAAACCAAAGACAGTCTGTTCATTGTTATCTGGATTGTGCCCAGATGAACATCCAGAAACCACCAATATTTCTTCCTGTTCATCTGAGTCTGACATCAGTATAAGAGCAATCTCCAGAAAACACAGTATTTCGGCAATTGCTGAGACCCCAGCATTTCTAATTGACCTCCAGTCAGACTCACAGGTTTGTTCAGAAGAAAGCACCTCAGGTGACTTTAACTTTAGAGCACCTTCAGTTGATGACCTGAGCACCAGTTCTCTGGGCTCTCTGGTAGATTCATTATATTTGTCTCAGCCAGACCTCATCAAGGAAACAGCAGTAGAAATTGTCGCTGGAGCCAATTTTATTCCAATCCCTTTGAGCAATGAGTCAAGTGTTGAAGTTATGAAATGTCGTTTGGATCTGGGGAACTGTTATGAGATTTTGTGCGTTGCAAAGAAACATGACCTAAAGGACCTGCAAGATGCTGCTTACCAAGTCATGAGCGACAATTACTTGCAGGTTTTGAAGAACCCAAGTATTTATGGTCAACTCAAAGCAACTGAAAGGGAACTGATCCTGTCAAGAAGGATGGATGGGAAAAGATATTTAATGGTAGTCGATGTGGATGTTCAGGATAATGTCTGGACTAAGGCAGCAGTTCAGCAAAAGACAGATGGTCAAAACATTGCCAGATTACTGAAACCTTTTCAGACCAATCACAAAGTGTATTATTACAAGAATGAGAATGATTCATGGCATCCATTAGTTGACCTGGAAGTTGAATCAATCTCCAAGGATTGTGCATTATGCACCATGTATAATTATCTATTTGTTGTGGCTGGTTGTCAGGGGTCTGGTAAAAGAATCAAACTATCCAACAAGGTGTTCTGCTACAACCCAGTGACTAACATTTGGAGTGAGATCAGTCCATTAAACCAGGCCAGGCCCAACTGCAAACTTGTGGCTTTGGATGGGCACCTTTATGCAATTGGTGGAGAGTGCCTCAGTACAATGGAGAAGTATGATCCTAGAACAGACAGATGGACTTTCACTGCACCTCTACCACGAGGAATCTTTGCTGTAACGCACAAAGCTACTGTGTGTAATGGTGAGATTTACGTGAGTAGGGGCATCACTTATTATCAACTTCTCAGATACAGTCCCAAAGAAAACTCATGGAATGAATGCAGCATGATGAGCAGGAAGGACAAGATGACTGATATAGCAGCTGTCAAAAACTTCATCTACAGGTTTGAGATTAACCAGGATTATGGTATCAGTGTGTTTCGGTATCATATCATCACCAAAACCAGTGATGAATGTGCCACCAAAATAGTTTGCAAGATGGCACCATTTCAGTGTGCTGTTGTGGATGACACTATCTACTGCATCAATAAACAGTTCATGATGCAGTTTATAGCTCATGAGATATCACCTTATTTTAAAGTGGAAGATTGCACAGTCCCTCCTGGAGCAAAAGGAATTCTGTTTCCGTTTGTCCTTACGCTGCCAGAAAGAAACACATTACAGACTCCAGTGTAATTGTTGTTGAAAATCCCTGTTTCATAAAAGATGGTCTAAAAAGTTTTCTTTATGTTATTACATAAAAACAGAAAATATTGGAAATACTCAGTAGGTAAAATAGCATCTATGAAAAGAGAAACAGAGTCAATATTTCAGGCCTTTTATCAGCTGAAAAATGATTGAACTGAAGTATTAACTTTCTACCTCTTCAGAGAACCACTGAGCATTTCCATAATTTTGTCCAGTTTCAGATTTCCACCATCTGCAGAATTTTGCTTTTTGACATTAGTTGTTTGGTGTACCAATAGCAAAATGTGTCTAATTTCCTTTCTCTCCATCATTTCAAGAGACGTTTGCTCCATGGAAGTCCCTTTCAACTTGAAATTCAGTCTAGGTTGGACTGTTCTATGTTACCTTTCAATCTTTCAGTAGTTTACCAGTAGGAAATTAAGTGAATGAGATACGATCTTATCAATCTATCCTCACCTGCCCTTGTAGGAAGAAAATTTTCACACAAAAATATAAATAAAAGGTCAGTAATTATAATGTCAGTCATTATCAATATCTGGAAAAGTAAGAAAGCAGTGTGATTAGATCTGCCGTGGTGTGAACAAAGTCACTGGAGAGAGACTGAAGCTAGTGGATATAAAAGAGTTTATTCAACAAAAATGGGCATCATCTTGAGATGTTCTTGGAAGAAGTGGCCCACTCAGCCCAATATTACATGACATTTTATACACTAAAGATCAAAGGTAACAGCAGCACAATTCTATAGTTACAATGTATCTACAATGCTTCCTTTGAATTACATATAGTTTTCAAACACTTCCTTCTTTGCACCCACACTCCAGACACCCAAAATGAATCGGCATTGTTTGCTTTGCACTCAACTCCTGTCTGCAGTTCTATGAATACTATTGTTCAGGGCTGCATTTTAAATTCAATCTACAATCCATGTTCAGTTCTGAAGATTGGTTACTGGTGAAATTAATATACAACCTAACAAGATCTACTGAGGAAGTGTGGACCATTCGTAGGTAAGCAAGGGTTGATTCTTGGTAGAGTTTCTGGTGGGACCATCCTGTGTAAAGTGCCTACAAGTGAACACAGAGTAGGCTTTGGTCATCAACCTGAAACCTCTCCCCGTTTCTCTCTCTCTGCAGATGCTGCCTGATCTGTAGAACACTTTTAGCATTTTATGTTTTAACTGAGTATGATAAAGGGAGCAGGAAACACTGGAAGAAGACTTTTAGCAAAAAATTAACATGAAGATTGACACAGTGAGCTAAATGGTCAGTCCAGTGCTGTGCTGTTCGATGTTGAATGTTCTTTGTAATGCTCCTCTTATTAACTATTCAGACATTCCTTGTTAGGACTCACCCACAGCTATATGGGCAAGATATCAAAAGTGAATCCAAATCAATCCCAGCATGCTCCCAAAGTAGAAGGGGAGAGAGCCAGGACAAATCTTCAAAGTTTTAGTCTGTTTGGAGTCATGGAGAGTCACGGGATCATACTGTGTGTGCTCACTTAGCTCAACGTCAAACACACATCTACACTCATTTCCTGTTTTTTTTTTAACCATCTCCCCATAAATGACCCTACCAGCCAATTTTACCTGCCACACCAGTGGCAAATTCACAGCAGTCAATTAACCCGCCAACTAGCATTGAAATGTGGGAAAAGTCTCGGGGGGGGGGGGTTGGGTGGGGAAGAGTAGCTAGAGGAATCTTACTGGGAGACAAGAAATTTTCTCTCACACTGCATCCACGGTCAGGATCAAACCCAGGTCTCTGGACCTGTAAGGCAGCGGCACTGTGCCACCCACAAGCCCATCAAGAGCAAAATGGCTAAATCAGGGATATTTTGCTGCAGATTAAATAAACAGTTCCTGTTGTTTAAACAGCACAGATCAGAGGTACTCTCTATAAAACTAGGTGAGCGACATCAGAACAAATGACAGCATCTATAACAGAGAGGTCGATTTGAATCATTTTAAACAAATGCCCTTGAATTTTTATTGCTGATAAACTATTAAATCTTTCAGGGCCTCATTATGCAAAAAAAAAATTCTTCCAAGCTTTATCACTACCATCAAGGAAGCCAATTGTCATAAGAAGTTTATAACACTGCATATGCCATAAGCAAGATTTTATAGGCTACCATCTGCAAGATATTCATGTTAAAGCTTCGCTCTCAGACTACCAAGTACAATGCTGTACTGTATGAGTACACAAACTTTCAGGGACATGTTCCTTGTGCTGAGCTTCCCCTATGAGGTGCAGAGGTTGTGAATATGAGCCAAACCTGCAGTTTTCTTTTAGATCTGCGTTGCCGAATCAAGAATCCAGATGCCCTTTCATCACGATTGCGGGGAAGACTGAAGGGATCTTCTCAGTGTTATCCTCTGTCCGTTCTCAGATCCCACTTCCTACCTGTGAGCAGTCATGGCATGAATGTGGAATAGTCAGAGCACGTTAAATAAAATCTCCCACTTTCAGAAGCAGCAGTGATTGACAGAGCAACTTAAAGTTAAGCCACAGACTCTTCCTTGTGGACTTTTTTTTGACTGAGGACTGAGATATGGGGTTGGGGTCCTATATATGTGTGCTATTCACTAAAACTTTAAATCATTGACAGAAGGATGTCATTGTAAAAGAGGACCTGACCTGCCCTGTTTATTACCTTATTGAATAGTGATTTTGACCCCTGTAGAATTTTGCTCTCAACTGTAAACAGAGCCTTTAAAAAAAATTCTCCATTAATTTCCATTAACTGGAGAGCAGGAGAACACATTAAAAGCATGGTATCACCCTATAAATAAAAATTATCATTTTATCCCCTCATTGGTTTTGAACACTGCCATAAAACAGGCACCTCAGGACAAATTCAAAAACTACAACTTCACCAGAATGACATTGTGACAGGGCATACTATGTCTCAGAAACCATTGCATAATCTATGACATTTATCAATGCATCACCACTCAAACAATTAGTTTCAGTCTAGAATGCTAAATTGTGGCTTACAATGGCTTTTGGGACTAATAAACAATACAATTTGCATTAATACAAAATGTTTTTGGTTTAGTATCCTCAGGACTGAAATTGGTCAATCTGATAGTGAATGGTTTTAGACCATTTCATAATAACCACATGTAGTGTACAAAGACAATTACCTTGCATGCAAGACAATTGCTCTCAGTTCCCTCTTGAAAATGACTGATAGTCAATACCTGCCACGCCAAAAGATATCACATTCCAGTTCACTACTCTCTTGAAAAGGGCAAACACTCCAAATACAACTTATTCTTAACTTCACTGAGGTTAGCCTCACCCATGAGGCACAGTAGCGTAGTGGTTAGCACAACACTTTACAGTACAGGCAACCCCGGTTCAATTCCTGCTACTGCCTATAAGGAGTTTGTACGTTATCCCTATGACCACGTGGGTTCCAGGTGCTCCAGTTTCCTCCTACAGTCCAAAAGTGTACCAGTTGGTAGGTTAATTGGTCAGTGTAAATTGTCCCGTGATTAGGCTTGGATTAAATCAGGGATTGCTGGGCAGCACGGCTCGAAAGACCAGAAGGGCCTATTCCACCTGGTATCTGAATAAATAAAAGATGCTCCTCTCCCAATACTTAACCTGTAATAACCTATTAATAGAGATGCTATGAATTATTTAACTGACAGCATTCCATCATGGTACCTTGAAAAATCTACTGTCTACACCAAGTTCCAAACTGGTCATTTTCTTTAGTACTTCGTCCTGGCAAGTTTAAACTGGTTCTGTCCTTTCTCTCCAGCTTACAACATATGTGACCAATACTCACTAAAAATTTTATGCATGCCTTGTTTTGCTGATGTCATGTTAGTTGCTAACATTGGTTACTTGCTAGTGTAAAGACAGTCTAACACAGATCTGATGCCCCAAAACTCAGCTTAGACAGGAGCCCTCAATAGCATAGTATCGCCAATATTTTCTCAATGAGTGGTTCTCACTAACATGAATGACAGGATGTGATTTTTGTGTAGGTGAGATTTACATTTGAGGTGTATTTTCCAGTGTTTTGTGATGTTGCAATGAATGTTCATTGGCACTGCAGTGACTTGTTCTGTCTAGCTACAGAAAGACACAATTAGTGTAAGACTGCACTCTATGCTTCTTGACATTTCCTTCGAAATCTGCAATGTTGAAAGTGTTTTAAAATAATTTTCAATTTTCTGGTGAATGTATTGGTAGTAAAACTCACTGATCTTTGAAATCAAATATACTACAAGCTAATAAAATATTCTCATGACAAAGCAATGACAGACTCCATAAAGAAATTCTTTTAGTGTTATTCTAGAGGGTTTCCACCTGCCCCAGACTCAGCTCTACCTAAAATTTAAAATACCATTGTTATAATTTATTCAATTTTCTTTCTTAACTCGGCTTTACCACTAATGCTACCCAGTGCTGTCAAAACTAGCAACAGCAATGTCCTTTCTTCTGATGGAAGATTGTCAGCCTGAAGCATTAACTCTCCATCTCCACAGATGCTGCCTGATCTGATGAGTATTTTCAGCATCTTTTGTTTCATTACTGCCAGAGCCCACAGATGATTACCAAAAATGGGGGCATTCCTCCTCCCCAACCTTCACCCCTCTTTCATCCGTCAACACTTAATTTTACACTGTAGCGATTCCTTAATTTCATTAGGCATAATTCATCTTAAGGGTTAAGGGTTAAGTTCGCCGCATGTGTTACGTGTTACGTTATGCGTTATTACGTTTTGGGGGCAGGGTTTTTTCATATATACGCATGACATTGCTATTTGTTGGCGGTCGCAATAAAGTGTACGTTAGAAGTAACTACACTCATGTCGTCTCATATAGTACACGCAAAAATGCCGAGGCCTGGAAGCTAGATCTCATTGTGCATAATTTAACTGTGAAATAAAATCAAGTACAAAGGAAATTTTTGAGCTTATTACATGTTCAAGAAAGTCTGCTGTTCTTTTTGCAGTGCACTCATACTGTACACCTAATACACGAATGCAGCAATGAACCAGGATAGGTGTACAATAGCCTTTATCAGTTGCCACTTGTCCAATATATATGCATTGTCCAAGGGAGGTGTAAGCCAGCCAAGCTCTCTCAGTATTTTTGACATCTGCTTGCTATTGAATGTAGTACCAAGAACTTGATTTACTTAAACAGTGCCATGAGACAGTTTTCTCACTCAGCTTCTTCCACCATCTCCAAGCCTGTCATACCCCCTGGTCATGATCTTTTCCTATTACCTTACTTTCACAGCCAACACAATCCCAAAGACCTTCTCCCCCCATCACTCCACTTTTTAGTTGTCTGAACCCCGTCCGCCCCGTACCAATCAGCACATAATCCATAGTTTCAGAGGCACCTCTGTTTTCTGTACCACATTTCAAACTTCATCCACTAGTACAGAGAGCCAACAGTAGTGTACCGTAAAACCTGAGAAAAAAAATCATGCAGAAACTACACTCCTAATCCCCAAGAGGACCACAAATAGGGTTTGGAAACTTGCTTGCTTCAATGATCTGGAGAGCTATATTGGCTGGAGATAGGGCCTTGTGCTTTGGCTCTTGGTAGGGTCACCCATGTCAAACAGGTCAAAGGGTAGAGGCCAGACTAAGAGTCGTCCACTGGGTCCTTCAGATTCGGGGGTTCAGCTCAAAGCGAAAAAACCCTAACTGGTCAAAAAAAAGTTGTTACGGAAACAGCAATGAAGAATTCTTCTATACGGACAGAGCTCGAGGACTTTCATTGCTGCCCTAAACGCCAGCAGCATAATGGGCAGTAAGTAATCCCCATCTAGTTACCCCTGCTGGGTACTGCAGGTGTACGTGGAAATTTGGTTAAGAATCAGATTAGATTTATTGCGATGCATTTTGCGATTGAGTAGCTCAGATCCTATGGACAACTAATGGAAGCCACTGGCTCAGATCCTATGGACAACTAATGGAAGCCACTAGCTCCAGCCCAGCAATGCACTGCTCTTAGATGAGAGCCAAGGAGCAAAGTTAGGCCAAATACACTTGCTGCTATCTAATCCTGGTAGGGTTGCAAGAACTTGAAGAAGTGATTTACTACAATGCTTCCAGGAGAAAGAGAATTTAGGAATGGGAGAATGGAGAAACTGTTCTCCTTATGGCAGAAAATGTCAGGAAGTGATTCAGTAGATGTGTTCAAAGTTATTTTGATTGAGTAATTAGGGAGCAATCGTTTCTAACAATGGGAGAGTCACAAGAACGCACAGACTTGGGATCATTTGCAAAGGAACTAAATTGGAGATTTTAATTGATATGAAGTCCTGTGCAGTGCGAAGTGAAATTCGCTTCCTGCAAGTCTGGTAGAATAAAGCTTGTAGGGCCACAGTGAAAGGGCAGATGGTATAATCAGAATGACAAAATGCCTCCAATTTCCCAAAGAAGCAAGGCTGGCCAAATGCTGCATAACTAATAGCACCCTCCTCCAAATTTATAGTTCCCCTCCCAAAGTATATGTTTTGAGTAAGTGAAATAAATGTACTTTAAGCTGTTTCGCATGTTTCAATACCTGCTATTACACAGATTGCAGGAAGCAGCAGCAACTGAAACTGGATTAGATATAAATGCTGGTTAGTCAAGCTTGCAGAGCAGGGCTCTAAGAGTAGATTAAACATTCTTCAGCACTTGCTTTGCTTCAAGCAAACATAATGTTTAACAATAAATAACTAGCTGCAGTGGAAAGCAATCCTGTGGGAGGCAATCCAGTGTATTGCATTGAACCTGCAATTCAAGATGAAACAACAGGAATAAAAAATGTTTCACAAGCCTCTTTTTGTTTAGTTGCAAACAACTGAACACAATTTGCATTCAAACTTAGCACATAAAACATTGTGGTTTCTCCTAAATGAAGTCAAAATATATATTAGCTTGATTTGATTAAATCGTAGAGTACCCTTGAGGGCTGAATAGCCACATTCTGATCCAACAAATCTGTTGAATGTTGGTCCATTGTAGAAAGAAAAAAAAGATCTCACCAAATGTGCCCACTTATTGTTTTAATGCTTTGTAATTTATCAAAAAAAAAGGATACGGAAACAGAATGTAATAAACAAGTAAGCGATCTCTTAATGTGTCTCTCAGAAAGAAGAAATTAGACGACTGAGTAGTTTGTGGGGTAAATTTTAACTCCAGGCATGGAACAGATGGGCAGAGGGCATTGTCATGCTGGGTAAGCAGATGCCACACTGCAGCTCACAAGATCTGGATTGGCACCCAAGAGATAACCAGCCATGCATCCAGACAGGTAGATCGTTCAGAGGTGGGAACAGTTCATGTTCTTCCCATCCACAGAATAAATCGAGACAAAACAGGTCATTTGTTCCAAGTAATCAATCCTGGCTCTACATTCCACATAAAGTGTCTTCTCACCCTACTTCATCAGAATGTGCTTCGTAGTATATCTATCAAACACAGACTATCTGACAGCTTGAAATACTATAATGAAAATGACTGTGAAATGTAAGTATCTATGAATTCTTACTGTACATACAGCAGTGCCATAAATGTGATAACTCCAAGTTCTACTGTTCTACGAAGTAAGATGGATTTTGAGTTTGTGAGATTGTGTAAAAAGCATAACAGCCTATTTCAGATCAGCACCAATTTTTACTGGTTCTGAAGTCTAAACTGTGCTTCATTTCTGACTTCGTGTACATCTTCAGTTTCATCATTCAAGTTATGTTCATTCATGTTCCTCTGAAGTGCCTTGTGTGTTTTATTTTTTAAAACATGCTCCAAAAATGCAGATTGTTGGTGTTGATGTTGTTGAAGTAGGACATAGACAAGAGGAGAGGAAGAGGCTGTGCCAAGCCAGGCTGAATTGGCTTAACTTAACCTCTTTCTTCCAAGTGAATCTCCCAATGCTCACTCCCAAAGCCTTTGTACCTTTCGGCAACTGGCAGACCATTGAGCAGAAATACCCGCTAAGGCGTCACTCTGAGACTGCACGTCTGTAGCAGAATTTTAATAATAATCACCAAATGCCGGCTTGGATGAACAGAAAGAGATAAGGGCACAATTCCCCCTCCATTGCAGAGACTCAAACTGTTGCTGTTGCAAGCAATCAATCCTACAGCTCGGGAAAAGGGCATTCAACGCAACAGGTCTGAGCTAGTGTAAATGCTCCTCAACAGGATCCGCTTTCATCCGAACCTGGCTCATACCTGACAGCCTAGTGTTAGATGCTGGGTGCCTGGATTTCATCTCATTCTATTCCCAACAATGATATCATTATCAGAACAGAAGACTATTGAAAGAAATTAAATAGCGAAGGAAATGTGAATGGCAAAAGATAAGACAGAAGACAGAATGGGAACAGCCTGGCAGTCCGGGTAAAGAGAGGCAGCCATTCCTATGTTCTGAAAGACAGAAGACTGTGTGATTCACAAATTTTCATTCAAGCAAGCCCAGGGGAATTGAAACATTGAGCAGCTCATAAAAACCCAGAATATTAAAGAAAGAAAGAATACACATTAATATCACTGCTTATCACATTCTCAGAATATCCCAAAGCACTTCACAAACAATTAATTATTTTTGAAGATAAGCCACATTTGCTACGTAGGCAAACTCAGCAGTCAATTTGTATAGAACCAACTCTCATAAACAGAGAGATACATGTCCAGTTAATCTAGTTCTCGACAACATTAGTTGAGATAAGGAATGTAGACGACCATCGCTCTAAATGAGATCTTAAATAGCCATTTGAGCCACCAGAACAAACAGGACACCTTCATCCAAGGGATCCTAATATCTCCTATGTGCTTCAGTATCAACTTTCATTTTGTGACACCCTTCTGAAGTTTCATCCTAGATTTTGTGCTCCAGCCTGAAGAAGCCTGGTTTGAACTCACGGTATCCTAACTTGGAGAAAAACCGAAAAATTACTGTTTTGAATACTTTTCAGTAAATTTCATTTCTCTCCCTGTCACTGGGGAATATTGAAACCTGCTGTGACCTTTTAATGATGAAAATTGCAGCAGGTTTCATGCCTGCCAATATATTTAAATTTATTTTCACAATCTATTGATTTTTAATTACTTTCCTTTGTTTTATAGTGACAGGGCTCAAGGCATTCTGTCAGAAATGCTCAGACTGGGTAGGGATCAGTCCCGTGTTCAGAACAAGCTATTTAGCATATGTATCATCCAAACACTTAGACTGTCTGACAGGCTGACTTTTCATAATGAAAATGCCACTTGACATGTGGCTGGAAAATCTGAGTAATCTCCTATGAATCCCAAAACCCAGCACTGTCATTCAACTGATAGCTCTGTTCAAACAGAGTGGACTATTTCTTCAGCTTGTGTGAGGGAGTCTGAGGCCTCCATCGGTCAGAGTTGATCATGGATGTTGCGTCCTAGATATCTGGATATGCCAGCCTGGGCAGTACGATACGGAGAACAAGCTGTTGCCCGAGAAGCAAGATCCCATTCTCCACTCAACTGATGAACCCAAAGGAACAACAGAGACTAATACAGTTTGGTAGCAGCAGTGTCACAGGAGTTGCCAGTCAGCATTGAACTCAATGTGGGACTGCCTAGGGACTCCAGCTCCGGATTTTTCCCTCTGGATTTACTCCCAAAGCCTTCCCCATGAGTAGGTATAGCTGCAAGGGAGCCAAAATTTGAGATCTGAGTTTTCCTTCTCCTAGAAGAGCTGCCAACCATGGCTGATGAGCCCAATCTGTCCGAAGCAACGGGTTTTAAGGCACCAGTAACCCACCTTTGCCCCTTCTTCTGTCAGTAGAAACGGTTCCATCGGGCTTAGTTGCTAAGCCACATGTGAAGGCCAGGAGCTGGACTTGGTTGTCAGGGGCTATTTGAGGCACACGCTATTGGGAACATTTAATAGGTAGTGGGAGCTTGTCCCCATTACCATCCATGGCTATAACAACCCTAAGGAACTGACTGAGAGAGTAAAGTGAGTTACAATGAGTTAGTGCCACACTTTATACCAATCCCAGTTTTGATTTCCATTGTAGTCCTACAGCCTAATCACTGAAATCTTTGCATTCCTCAGGTTCCACTCTGTTGTTCATCTTCAGCAACATTTCTCCATCTTTAGCAATCTTACCTTTGGCTGACAAGTTTTTAGTCGCATGTCCTAACATCTTTTTATGGGGCTCGGTGTTGGATTTCATTCAATAACAGAATGGGTGGCACGGTAGCATAGTGGTTAGCACAACGCTTTACAGCACCATGTTCTATTCCTGCCGCTGTCTGTAAGGAAATTATACGTTTTCCCCGTGAATGTGTGGGTTCCCTCCGGGTGCTCCAGCTTCCTCCCATATTCCAAAGATATACTGGTTGGTAGGTTAATTGGTCATTGTAAGTGGTCCATGATTAGGCCAGGATTAAATTGGCGAGGCTCAAAAGGCTGGAAGGCCTATTCATCGCTGTTTCTCAATAGATGAGTAAATAACATCAAAATGAAGCACCTTGGGAGTGGCCTGGCATATTAAAGGTACACTATAATTGCAAATTGTTATTGTTGAAGTCAAGGGTCAATGGTCCAAAGGAGATCACATTGAACCTTTCTGAACTGGCCCATATCAGCCTCCCTTATCCAGATCTACTTCCCCACAGTGATATTTCCAATATTATAAGGTACATGTCATAGTCAGTTATTGGCCTGGGACTCTACTGCACAGAGACTGAGACTGCCATAAACACACGCTTCACCGCACAGAAGCAGGCCACTCAACCCAATAGGTGCATACTAGAACAGACACCCCACATAGCTCGGCCTACTCTTTCAATAAATGCTTCAATAAATTGTTTCTTTCTTATATACGCACCTAGTCGGTGTTCAAGCACAATCACACTACTTCTCTCAGGTCATCCCCTTGGCACAACATTGAAGCTAAAGATGAATCATTTCCACAGTTTTCTGTGGGTTCTGATCTGGCTGATGCAGAGTCTGTCAGATGAGTCTATATTGGATAGATGGATGAGTAGATTGGGAGAAAGTGCATGCCTTCTGACATCTTTGCAAGGCTTCCATAGGCTCCCGACTGGAAGACACAAGGCTTTCAGGGCCAATCCTTCTCCATTTTGAGCGGACTCAGGCCATAGACTCCCATGAGTTGGCAGGGAAATTAACTTTACTTCCAAGGAGGCTTTAAGAACTAAGAACTGTGTTCTCTGTTCTCTTGCTAATTGCTAAGCACAATGGAGCTCAGCATACAGTGACTTTTTTTAGGTCTGGTGTCTGGCTTGTAAACTTAGCAGCTTATTCAGTTCTGTGTACTTAGGAGCTCAGTGTTTGTAATGTTGAATCAGGACAGATAGCTGATGTTGGTTCACTTACCCTGGAAGCTGATTGGAGTATTTTGTAGCGACAGCATTGGTGGTATCTCTCCAGCACTCTATGGTATCTGCCCAAGTGCTCATCTCTGAAGCATTCAGAATAAATGCTGCCGAGTAGAACTGTGGAAGTGACAGAGGTTGAATAGTTTCCCAATTCTAACAGGAAGCTTGATGAAATTGAGAAAGATTGAAAACAGGGCTAGGATGACGACAATGGTTTGCATGAGCCCAGTTGATAGTGGGACTAAATATGTAGTAGACCTTTGTTAAAATTTGTAAGATGAAAAACGACCAGATGTGGTGGTTAATGTGCCCTATATTTTTCATGTGGTAAAGACACATGAAGTCTCCGTTATGATTTGGAACAGCTTTTAGGTCACTGAGGGGAAGAAACTGAAGAGGGCCCTCTTGGTAATGTTCCCTGTAGCAGACAAGAGATCTCGCTACAGCTAACATATTACAATTTATTTCCTTTCTTGAAGGTGGTACCTCTAAGTCCACCAACATGAACTTCTCTCCCCAGATATGAGAGAGGAGGGGAGTTAACTTTACTTTAAATCTCCACCACACTTCAATATTTTGGAAAGGGTATCACCTGGTCCAAAGGTCTTGGTGTTTTTCAATTGACAATTCATATTCAGATTTAGTCATTTATTACATAGAAACAAACAGTGAAAGTTCAAAGTAAAGTGATTATCAAATTACGTACTGTATACGTCACCATATGCTACCCTGAGATTCATTTTCCTGCAGGCAGTCACAGCAGAACAAAAAAAACCAATAGAATCAATGAAAAACTACACACAAAGATTGACAAGCAATCAGTGTGCAAAAGAAGACAAACACGGCAAATACAAATAATAATAATAATAATAATTTATTAAGGGACACAGTGCACAACAGGGACTTCTGGCCCTTCCAGGCACACCGCCCCACAATGCTGGACAACCCGATTTAACTCTAACATAATTATGGGACAATTTACAATGGCCAACTAACTCACCCAGTACGTCTTTGGACTGTGGGAGGAAACGGAACAGGACAGAAGACAGGGAGGACATACAGAGACTACTTACCGAGGACGCTGGGATTGAACTCTGATCTTCGAAACCCGAAGCTGTAATAGTGTCGTTATGCTACCGTGTTGTGTTTACTTAAAAGCGTAAATAAATAATTCTGATAACATGAGCTGTGAAGTCCTTGAAAGTGAGTTCATAAGTTGTGTTCAGTGATCAGTTCAGTGTTGTGGTAAGTGAAGTTGCCCACGCTAGTTCAGGAGCCTGATGGTTGAAGGGTAATAACTTCCTGTGTGGTGTGGAACCTAAGGCTCCTGTACCTCCTTACCGATGGCAGCAGTGAGAAGAAAGTGTGGCCCAGATGGTGGGGATCCTGGATGATGGATGCTGCTTTCCTGTTGCCATGCTCTTCGTCAACATGCTCAATGGTGGGGGTGGGGGGATTTCCCTGTGATGGACGGGGCTGTACCCACCACTTTTTGTAGGAAATTAGTCATTTGCAATAAGAACCAACAAGGATGTGTCTTTTTAGCTTCTAGAGCTGTGGAAAAGCAGCAAAAGCATGCATACAAATTTATCTTGTGGACGTCTTCAAAGCACCCTTTCCAGTGGGAGCTGTCTTTATCTCTTCATGAGCTTCTCTTTTACTTGGTTCTCATCAGAGTAAGCTCTTGGGCATTTGGGCTACAGGTAGTCTTGACAGCACTTAAGAATTCACTCATGCAATGGTTATCAAGGAGCTGCTGGATTTCCTACGCTCTTTCCATCTGCCATCTGCACTTTGGGTCATGGACTAAACTTGCAAAGACTGTTGTCAGGGAGATTATCCACCGAGAAGTACAGAGTGCATGTTTACTAAGCCCCAGTGTATTAGAAGTGGATGTGGAGATCAACTAGTTGAACACTGCCCTTTTGCCTTAGACATTTGCAGGAAATATTGATAATGTGTTAGGCTGGTTGGCTCTTGCTGAAATCCTTTTAAAAGTACTAGAAAAGCACATTAAAACGTAGCAGCAGTATGCTGATATCTGGGGCAAGGAAATCTTAGAAGCAGAGGTGTGCAATTGCTTTGCTATTTCCTGATGCTTGAGTCAAGTCTGAGTTTAGACTTACTGTACTCATCCTCCCCCAGCAAATCACTGCTGCCAGTTATTTGTAGAATTTGTAGAAGGACACATTCTGTGTGGATTGATGATAACATCTCCTCCTCACTGACAATCAACACTGATGCAGCACAGGAATGTGTGTTAGTCCACTGCTCTACTCTCTCTATACCAATGACTGTGTGGTTAGGCATAACTCAAATGCATTCTATAAATTTGCTGATGATACAACCATTGTTGGCAGAATCTCAGATGGAGATGAGAGGGTGTACAGGAGTGAGATATACCAACTAGTGGAGTGGTGTCACAGCAACAACCTTGCACTCAATGTCAGTAAGACCAAAGAGTTGATTGTGGACTTCAGAAAAGGTAATACCAGGGAACACGAACCAGTCCTCCTGGAGGGACCAGAAATGGAGAGAATGAGCAATTTCAAGTTCCTGGGTGTCAGGGTCTCTGAGGATCTAACCTGGTCCCAACATGTCGATGTAGTTATAAAGAAGGCAAGACAGCGGCTCTATGTTACTAGGAGTTTGCAGAGATTTGGTTTGTCACCTAAAGCAGTCAAAAACTTCTACAGATTTACCATGGAGAGCATTCTGACAGGCTGCATCACTGTCTGGTATAGGGGGCGGGTGACTGCACAGGGCCGAAAGAAGCTACGGAAGGTTGAAAAATTAGTCAGCTCCATCACAGGTACTAGCCTCCATAATATCCAAGACACCATCAAGGAGCAGTACCTCAGAAAGGTGGCGTCCTTTACTGAGGAGCCCTACCACCCTAGGCATGTCCTCTTCTCATTGTTACAGTCAGGAAGGAGGTTCAGAAGCCTGACGGCACACACTCAATGATTCAGGAACAGCTTCTTCCCCCTGCCATCTGATTTCAAAACGGACATTGAACTCACGAACACTACCTGACTTTTTTATTATTTCTGTGTTTGCACTATTTTTAATTTAATTATTTGATATATGTATATACTTAATGCAATTCATTTATTTATTTTCTATATCTATCATGTATTTCATTGTACTGCTGCCGCCAAATTAACAAATTTCATGACATATGCTGGTGATCTTAAACGTGATTCTGATTCTGAATTCATTGAATAGATGGTCACGTATCCAGAGATATTTGAATAGTTCAGCCTGGTAAAAGAAGCAGTTTGAATCTGCTCCTTGTAGCAGACAGGAACCCCCAATGTATCACCTAGTATTACCCAATCATTCACCTGGTGATACCTGCCCTTACACCCAGAGATATCTGCAACCTTGTTATGGTCAAAATGTTATACAGATCCTCCCCAGCTATCTATAACATATAGATACCCAACATACACTGGCACCTTCAGCTGTGAGGGAACACGGTTCAAGACAATATCACTGCATCTTGCAGAAAGATTTGCATGGCTGAGATAAACACCCTCGTTTAACTAGTTCAACTACACCTTGCCCTAGCTGGCCTATATTTTTCTTTAAGTATATTGCTGATAAGCTGCATTTCCAATTTGCAAACTGTTTGGGTTATGAACATTTCTCAGAAATGGAATCCTGTCATAACATGGAGAGGACCCGTATTCATAAACATAAGAGATTCTGCAGTTGCTGGAAATCCAGAGCAATAAACACAAAATGGTGGAGGAACACAGCAGGTCAGGCGGCATCTGTGGAAAAGAATATACAGATGACATTTCAGGCCGAGATCCTTCATCTGGATTGGAAAGGAAGAGGGGTGGAAGCCAGGATAAGAAGGTGGGGAGAGGGGATGCCCGCAAGTGGTAGGTGAAACCACGTGAGGGGGGAAGTGGGTGGTGGGGGAGGGTGGATGAAGTGAGAAGCTGGAATGTGGAATAGGTAATGGGCTGAAGCTAAAGGAATCTTTAAACCTTCCGGTTTAAGACGGTGCTACTGAAGACAAGCGAAAACCTGCTGGTGATTCCAAAAGCAAGCAATGCAACTGAATACTTTATCAATAACACTTTTTCTGTAAAATATTATGGTAAACCATCACCGCAAACAATGAAGAGGCAAGCGAATGTGAGGCTGACTCGTGGGTTGAGGCATGTGGGTGTGATGCAAAGTCAGAGCAAGGTCAAGGCATGTTCAAGGAGAAGTGGTTAGAGCGAGGTCGAGACAGGGTCAGGGCGTGTGGAGCAGAAGAGTTTCAGAGCCTGTCCACCTAAACTGAGAGCTAGGGCTGATTGGTCACAGCACTGGGCCGATTTGGAAAGGTCAAGTATGGGCCGGAATGTGGCGTTAGGGTCCAGGCCCAGTGGGTATTGATTCAACAGGGTCTGGGTCTTACTGTGAGCAACAACCTGACATTTGGGTGATTTAGACGCTGGGCCGGATGGATGAAAGTGAGGGTTGGGCCGGATCAGCTCTCTTCTCCGCGAAGTCTGCTCTGCTCCTTGCTGCACTGGGACTGAGGCCTTGGGCCTGTATCGGCTGCTCCGGGCTTCATGTCTATGGATTCACTTTCCTTCTAAATTCTGCTGCTTGCTTTTATAGTTTGCACGAGTTGTGTTTCTTTTTCTCTCTCTGTGTTTGTGGGTCTTTTCTAAATGGGTTCCTTTCGGTTTCTTGTTTTGCGGCTGCCTGTAAGGAGACAAATCTCAAGGTTGTATAATGTATACATACTTTGATAATAAATGCACTTTGAACTTTGAATCGGATTGGAGAGCAGAGTGAATCATGGGTGAAAGACAATAAGGAGGAGGGGCACCAGAGGGAGGTGATGGGCGGGTGAGGAAAAATGCAGGGGTAAGAGGGGAGTTAGAATGATGAATGGAAAGAGAGAGAAAAGGAGGGAGAAGTAAGTAATTACCAGAAGATAGAGAAGTAGATTTCATGCCATCAGGTTGGAGGCTGCCCAGACGGAATACGAGTTGTTGCTCTTCCAGCCTCTGAGTGGCCCCATCATGGCAGTAGAGCAGGGGTCCCCAACCTTTTTTGCACTGCGGACCGGTTTAATATTGACAATATTCTTGCGGACTGGCCGACCGGGAGGCGGGGTAGGGTTGCCAACGAACAAGAGTAGCAGTCAAATGCTTTGTTTACCCAAAAGACTACAATGACCATGAAGCCTTGCGCGGGCACCAATGCACATGCGCGTCGTGACCTGCTGATTCCTCCCCCCCACCCCCAAGCAAATCCTTTTTGGCGATTCTGTTCGTCGGGGTGGGTGTTAATCACTACCGGAATATAGGTGATAAGTGGGTAATACACTCAATTTTGTTTCTAAAAGGGTTTATCTGACGAATTTAATATTAAGCACACAGCGCATATTTTCCTCGCATGGATATAATGATAAGTCAATTATCAGGGGAGCTTGAAGTGTTGAACGAACTTCCAGTAGAAGTGGCAGAAGCAGGTTCGAAATGATCATTTAAAGAAAAATTGGACAGGTATATGGACAGGAAAGGAATGGAGGGTTATGGGCTGAGTGCAGATCGGTGGGACTAGGTGAGAGTAGCGTTCGGCACGGACTAGAAGGGCCAAGATGGCCTGTTTCCGTGCTGTAATTGTTATATGGTTATATAGGTCACTTATAAGTCAATAGCATCATAACATTTTAAGTAATATTTGGATATTAAACGCACAGCACATATTTTCCTCGTATGAATATATAAAATCATTGCAACACACCAATATCGCTGAATCAGTGGGAGCCCTGGGCTTGTTTCCCTGCAACAAGACGGTCCTATTGAGGGGTGATAGGAGACAGCGATACTCGAAGGGGGTTCCTTATGACCCGTCTGTTCCGCAGTTTAGTTTTCGTTGCATTCATTGCAGAAAACTCCGCTTCGCAGAAAAATGTTGGAAATGGAAGCAATGTTTTCAGTGCTTTCGTGGCTATCTCAGGATATTTAGCCTTGAATTTGATCCAAAATGCCGACAGAGATGTTATGTCAAACATACTTTTCAGCCCATCGTCATTTGCAAGCTCGAGGAGTTGATCGCCTTCCCACCCTGACACGGATGACGCGTGGGTCATGACCTCGCATGCGTAATGGCTGATCAGTGGCCGTGACAGGGAATGAGGAAAGGTGCAGCTGACCAAATCATATCGCTTCCTCGTGGCCCGGTAGCGCATGTTCTGCGGCCCGGTGGTTGGGGACCTCTG
This sequence comes from Mobula hypostoma, assembly GCF_963921235.1. Taxonomy (NCBI): domain Eukaryota; kingdom Metazoa; phylum Chordata; class Chondrichthyes; order Myliobatiformes; family Myliobatidae; genus Mobula; species Mobula hypostoma. Next base: position 28,201,386 of record NC_086121.1, on the reverse strand, counting down.
CAGTAGAGGAGATTATAGACTGATATGGAGCAAGGGCCTGTATTTAGCACTCATTCTAGGCTATTTGCATTAGTGATGATTATTTTCTCAACAAGGTCCCAGTGCAGCTTTTGTTTATGAATCAGAGTATCGTGGGCTCAATTCTCACTTTAGAAATTACATGTAAATTGTCATTTTGTTGCAGTACCATGCACTAAAATGAGGCCCCACCTGCTTTCTCTGATTGACAAAAGATTCTGTAGCTCCTCTGTGAAGAGAAGCATTGAGATTTACCCCTGGCATCTTGGACAACATCACTGAAACAAACTAACTGCTCATTATCACATTTATTTTTTTGTGAAGCCTTGTGTGCAAATTCTCTGCTGTGGTTCCTACACTACAGTGGTGCCAACACCTTAAACGTACTTCATTTCCTCTAGAAGCTTTGGATTCCTCGGGAGTGTGAAAGGAAGAATATAAATCTAGTTCCTTCCTTTCTTTAACGATAACCCCAACCTAGGTCCTGCAGAAGGAGACATGAAGGAGAGTTTCACTGTTAGTAATCTGGGACAGAGGGTGTTGAAACCCAGAGGACTGCCAACTTTAGTTACAATCAATATCCATGAAGTTCAAAACTAGGAACTGGAAAACAGGTTTAAAAATAAAAATACCCATCTCTGACAGTGAAAACAAACAGCTTTGGATTGTGTTTGAATTTATAGGAGACTTATTAATGTGTTATTAAGAATCCTGAGTCATCAATACTGACAAACAGGTGCATAGTTATATTTTTGTGTTTGAATTAGATGATAATTGCTGCTAATGTGCTCTCAGTTTAGTGTAGTTACTGCCACCTACTGGCACATTAAGAATACTGCAAACACCAAGGACAATGAGGCATTTTACAAATAAAGAGGATTCTGGTTAATTAGGGCAGCTGTTTATTTGGGTCAACTCTTAAAGAACAACAACTCTTAAAAAAAAAACAAGAACAAACTATATCGAGCTGGGATCTTCTTTGTTTATTCAGGACACTGCCGCTTAATTGGGGCAGGAGACTGTTGCCGACCCATTTCTAACTTGCATGAGCCATTAGACACAACACCGTGCTTCAAGTGAACAGTTATTAAATAGCATCAGTTGCGAATGCTTGTGTTACAAAAGCAATGATTTTTGTCACTAGCAGTTGGCAAGAAATAAGCATTATTTCAAATTCAGAACTGTTTTGTTCACTGCAGTTTCAAGCATTCAGGCTTGGAGATGTCGGAAAAGGCCAGGAGGGAAACTGAAGTGATTTATTACTTCAACAAGTTAGAAATTACATAGAATTTGAAGGTTTTGACTATCGTTTTAAATGTTACACTGAGAATGAAGTTTTGGATGATGCAATTGTCAATAGCATAGTTTGAAGGCAGTCTATTATTTGTATCACATGTCTGCGCTGATTTTATTCATTATAGTCAAAAGAACGCAGATTAAATCTTCCATCAATAACTACTAGGAACTGATACAGTTTAATAGTACTGTAGCAGTATTGGTAGTGTTCTAATTTGTTCTGTATTTCATTTAAATAGATAATTTGTTACTCCGTTTGTATTTTTTATACCTTTTTAACTATTTCCATGAAAGTTCGGCTAATTCGGGCAGTCAGTTAATTGAGCCAGAATGTATCATTTCTGATATGCCCCGGTTAACCGAAATCCATGGTATACACAGATTGTTCACTGTACTCAGAGCTCCCAGTGTAGCTTCCTGTACATCAGGGAGACCAAGCACAGACTAGTGATCTGTTTGCAGAGGATCCACAATGGCTACCTCGAGCTCCAGACTGCATGCCAATTCAACTATCCTTCTGAGTTCCATGCTGATCTGTCTAGCTTCTGCCTTCTCTGCCGTCAGGGTGAGGCCCAGTGCAGATTAGAAGGACAACGTGGGTGGCCTACAACCTAATGACACTAAATTTGCCAACTTCAGGTAGTCCCCTTACCTTTGCATTTCCCTCTTTCTCAACTTCTGATCCACTTCCGTTTCCCTTTCCCACACCTCCCACCGTCCTTCCCCCAGTCCCCACATTTTTTGTCCATTTCCCCTTCCTGGTTCCATCCAACTAATATTTCACTAATTAAAACCGGTTTTCCATCTGGTTCATCTTTCATATCACGATTCCAATTATCTCCTTCCTTATTTATCAGATTCCAGCATTTGTGGCCCTTGTGTCTCCGCTTATTACCCTCCAGTCTCTGTGTCCACCCTTGCCCTTCCCTCCCTCTACCTGGCTCCACCTGCCTCTTTTTGTCCTTGATTGCTTCCACCAATAACCCATCTACCCATGAGTGTGTGTGTGTGTGTGAGAGATGCCCCACTTAGCTCAATCTACCCATCATCCTTCACCCTTCTTCAGTCAACGTATCAGCAGGCCCGTGTCTCACCCCCTCACCCTCTGCTCTTTATATCTCCCTTCTCCATTCTCAGTCCAGATGCTGGGCTTTGAATCCAAAATAGTGACTATTCCTTTCCCCGAACAGATGCTGCTCAAGCTGCTGAGTTCCTCCAGTAGTTTCTCTTTTTTTTTCAGTTCCACAGACAGCCTGTTGGTTTAGGCCCATTGTTCAGGGAATTGGTTAGATAAAGTGAGCCCATGAATGGATAAGGATGTAAATTGGATAAGGATGTAAATGGCGAGAGGAGAAGATGGCGGCACAACGCAGCGCACGCGGCCTCTCCGGTGAAATGATATCAAATTTGTTAAATAGGGGGCCATGCACAATTCTGATTTGATGAAGACAGACGTGAGAAGTACAAAGGAACATCTGGAGAAACTTCTGAAAGGCCCGGTTCGCTGCCGCTGCTACTTTGCGATCGAGAATCTCTGGAGGGTAGGCCCCAAACCCTTGGCTTTGCCTGTTGCTGGCGGCCAGGGCTGGGGTCAAAGCGCTCGGCAGAGATGGTGCCCGGTGCTCAGTGTTGGAGGGCTGGTTGGAGGCTCGAAGTTTTCAGGCGACTCAGAGTCGGACTATGGTCGGGCGCTTCCAGGATGCTGAGCCGGCCAGTTTGTGGCGCTGGTAGCTCATGGCAGGAAGAGAGTTTTCTTCCTTCTCCCGTCTGCGTGAGATGATGGGACTTTCAAGAGACTTTGAACTTTTTTTACCGTGCCCATGGCCTGTTCTTCATCAAGTTACGGTATTGCTTGCACTGTTGTAACTATATGTTATAATTATGTGGTTTTTGTCAGTTTTTCAGTCTTGGTCTGTCTTGTGTTTCTGTGATATCACACCAGAGGAACACAATATCATTTCTTAATGCATGCATTACTAAATGACAATAAAAGAGAACTGCATGTCCTCATAATCTAATCTAATCTAAAAAAGAAATTGAGCATGGACTGAAAGGTTAATTGTAGAGCTCCTGGACAGTGAAAGTACCTCCTTAAAGAAACTGTGGTGCTCTCAATAAGAAGTAAAGCACGTGCTCATTTTCTCAAGCTTAAACACGTTCCATACCACCTGACGATTACCAAAAGCTCATGAGATGGAGGCAGCTGAGTGATGGCAACACGGTGAGCCACACAGGCGAATCAAACAGCAGGCATAAGAAACTGCATCAAAAACTCAACAGGGACTCATGACAAGGGCAAGGTCTAAAAAGAGATGTTGTGTTCATTGGAACCTGCCAAAAAACTCTATAACAATTAATTTAAATATACAGCATTTGAAGGCAGGGTCTATTTTACAGATTCCCTGCATGTTATCACAAAAAGGGGTAAGATGTGGCATGGTTATTATGAATTTAAGACAAAATAATTTACTGAGCAGTAGTTTCCCATGAATTTCATTAAAAATATCCCTTCTGCCCATGTTAAAGTGAGGGAGACAACACGGGGAATAAAGGCAGAAAGGATGTGATGGGTGAGTGGGGTGAGTCGGTGGTGATGGGTGGGCAGGGTTGAGACAAGAACATTTTGCCTGGTTTCTGATTTGAAGGGATGGGAAACATCTGAAATTAATGCAAGGAGGTGATGGTCAGCCACTGAAACATGATGAATACTGCACAGCCTCTGGAGGCTGAGCTGTATGTAAGATATTTGTAATGTTTATGTGTAAATGTTAAAACCATCTTTTGGTAACAGTAGACTAGAGAGAACAAGTAAGTTTCTGTTTAATCCCAACAGGGTGAGAACTAATGGGAAGTTGGACATGACAATATTTTTATTCACCAGTAGTATTGTGCACATCAGCACAGTGACAGTGAGAGAGATCATGATATAAAAATCGAATACATCTCTGGTCTACTTCAGATAACGGCAACATAAAACACTCAGCTGAAATAGCCAATGTGGCACACAGTGGTATTTGTGAGCGTTCACTAATCAAAGGTGAGCAATGTAGCTCCGAGACCATTTCCCTTTGCAGGGAATTTGCAAATCTTAGGAAATGGACATGTTTTATGTGCCTGTGTCATTTTCAATATCTTTCAGGAGTTAAAATGCAACTTTATAAAATGGTTTCTGTAATTCATTTCAGGAAAAAACAATTGTTTGTACGAAATCTTCCACCCACCCACCATCCCCCTCACCTGCTAACTTTTCCACCTTCCCCTCCCCTCATTTTCTTATTCTGACATCTGGGATCTGCAGAATCTCTTCTGGTTCTATGAATTGCACTTTCAGGCAGGAATTTTCTTTTGGATATTATTTTATCTTTAGTGTGGCTAGTACAAAAGATTGCAGCCGCGTGACAGTTCAAATCAATTCAGTACGCCCCCAGTGATAAGTGTTTACATCGTTTAGCATCATTTTGGATTGCATTTTGCCTTTTTTGTAACGTTGTAAAAAAAAGGTGGTTGCAAGCTAGCAGCCAGATTTGACCATGTTTGATTCAAACTGCCTGACGATGAATAGATGATCAAGTAATTCTGGTCGTGATTCATGCATTGTATCTCAAAGCAATTTCCACATCAGTGACAGAAAGGTGATGTTGGATCTGGAGATGATGTTGTCTAGAAAGTTCTTTGGAAATCCAGAATGAGGTGCAAACCTTGTGATCAAAGTCATTATATTAGATGTTCATAACAAACAACTAACAGTAAGTCACTGCAAACAGGTCACACAGCAGCAGGAACCAAACTCAGCAAAGGTGCGGCGAGTGAAGGAGTGAGTGCAGGGATTGGCTGAGAAGTTAAGCTCTTGGGAGTCTTTTTTTTCTGTTGTTTTCAGGAGCGGGTGATTTAAAAACTGGTCGGGACCAGCCTGCAACACATACCTTCAAGGTCTGCAAAGGTGCAGCAAGTGCAGCGAATTAGTCAGTTTATCAGCCAATATAAGCAAGGTTTGCTCTAGGGGAGCGGCCTATCAGGGAGCGGCCTTGTCGAGGGAAGTGCCTTGTGAGAAAGTGCAGGTCTTTGTCTCGAGAGTCTTCAGCGAGGAGGCTGAGGGAGGAGACTACGCCACAGTTGGAGAGGGTGAGAGGTGGTGAAGAAATAACAGGTAAAGTGATTCAGTGTGATACTTGCATGATGTGGGAAGTCAGGGACACAGATGGTGCCTCTGGCTGCTACAAATGTGGAAAGTGTGTCCAGGTTCAGCTCCTGAAGGACCGTGTTGGGGCACTGGAGAGGCAACTGGATGACCTCACGTTCTTCCGGGAAACAGAGTTTTCTGGACAGGACCTCCAGCGAGATTGTTACACCACAGATACTGGAAGAGAGAAGGGGGGCGACGATGAGGAAGGGATGGATGCTTGGAGTACAGGAGGGGGATATACCTCTTGGAAACAGGTTCACCCTCTTGGAAGCTGACGGGACAGAAGACACTGCCAGTCTGAGAGGCGGACAGGTCTGCGAGTCAAAAATTGGCACTGAAACAAAGCCGAGGAGACAGACGTCAGGCAGGGCCGTGGTAGTAGGAGACTCCATAGTGAGAGGTACAGAAAGGGGTTTCTGCGGCAACAGGTGGGATTTAAGGATGGTGTGTTGCCTCCCTGGTGCCAGGATCCAGGATGTTACGGACCAATTGCAGGGCAGCCTCAAGGGTGAAGGCGAACAGCCAGAAGTGGTAGTTCATGTCGGCACAGATGACGTCGGGAAGAGAAGGAAAGAAATTCTGCAGCCTGACTTCAGAGAACTTGGAAGAAGGCCGAAAAGCAGGACCTCCAGGGTGGTTATCTCCGGTTTGCTTCCAGTTCCTCGTGCTGGTGAGGGCAGGAACAGTGAGACAGGGGATCTGAATGTGTGGCTGAGGAGCTGGTGCGGGAAGCAAGGATTTAGATTCTTGGACCACTGAGATCTGTTTTGGGGTAAGGATGAATTGTACAGAAGGGACGGGTTGCACCTTAACAGACGGGGGACCAGCATTCTGGCAGGCAGGTTTGCCACTGCTACACGGGTGTGTTTAAACTAAGTAGTGGGGGGGAGGAGAGGAAATATAAGGATGGAGTTAAAGGGAAAGAGAGAATAAGGGAAGTTATGAAAGACAACAGAATTAATGGGACAGAAAGTTCAGGAAGGGATCGGAGAGTATGGCCAAGTGCAATAGGAATCGATGTGAAACGTGAGAGGAGTAATGGGTTAAAAGTATTATATATGAATGCATGAAGTATAAGAAATAAAGTGGATGAGCTTGAGGCTCAGTTGAAAATTGGCAAGTATGATGTTGTAGGAATAACAGAGACATGACTGCAAGAGGACCAGAGCTGGGAAATGAACATTCAAGGGTATACGTCCTATTGAAAGGACAGACAGGTGGGCAGAGGGGGTGGGGTGGCTCTGCTGGTGAGAAATGAAATTCAGTCCCTTGCGAGGGGCGACATAGAATCAGGAGATGTAGAGTCAGTATGGATAGAACTGAGAAACTGTAAGGGCAAAAAGACCCTAATGGGAGTTATCTACAGGCCCCCAAACAGTAGCCTGGATATAGGGTGCAAGTTGAATCAAGAGTTAAAATTGGCATGTCGCAAAGGTAATACTACGGTTGTTATGGTGGATTTTAACATGCAGGTAGACTGGGAAAATAAGGTTGGTACTGGACCCCAAGAAAGGGAGTTTGTGGAGTGCCTCCGAGATGGAATCTTAGAGCATCTTGTACTGGAACCTATCAGAGAGAAGGCAATTCTGGATTTAGTGTTGTGTAATGAACCGGATTTGATAAGGGAACTCGAGGTAAAGGAGCCATTAGGAGGTAGTGACCATAATATGATAAGTTTTAATCTACAATTTGAGAGGGAGAAGGGAAAATCAGAAGTGTCAGTATTACAGTTGAACAAAGGGGACTATGGAGCCATGAGGGAGAAGCTGGCCAAAGTTGACTGGAAAGATACCCTAGCGGGATGCCAGTGGAACAACAATGGCAGGTATTTCTGGGAATAATACAGAAGGTGCAGGATCAGTTCATTCCAAAGAAGAAGAAAGATTCTTAGGGAGTAAGGGGCAACCGTGGCTGACAAAGGAAGTCAAGGACAGTATAAAGATAAAAGAGAAGAAGTATAACATAGCAAAGATGAGCAGGAAGCCAAAGGATTAGGAAACTTTTAAAGAGCAACAGAGGATAACTAAAAAGGCAATATGGGGAGAGAAGAAGAGATACAAAGGCAAGCTAGCCAAGAATATAAAGGAGGATAGTAAAAGCTTCTTTAGGTATGTGAAGAGGAAAAAATTAGTTAAGACCAAAGTTGTGCCCTTGAGGACAGAAACGGGTGAATTTATTATGGGGAACAAGGAAATGGCAGACGAGCTGAACAGGTACTTTGGATCTGTCTTCACTAGGGAAGACACAAACAATCTTCCAGATGTAATAGTGGCCGGAGGACCTAGGGTAACGGAGGAACTAAAGGAGATTCACATTAGGCAGAAAATGGTGTTGGATAGACTGAGGGGACTGAAGGCTGATAAATCCCCAGGGCCTGATGGTCTACACCCCAGGGCACTAAAGGAGGTGGCTCTAGAAATCATAAATGCATTGGTAATTATCTTCCAATGTTCTATGGATTCAGGACCAGTTCCTGAGGACTGGAAGGTAGCTAATGTTATCCCACTTTTTAAAAAAGGAGGGAGAGAGAAAACAGGGAATTATAGACCAGTTAGCCTGACATCAGTGGTGGGGAAGATGCTGGAGTCAATTATAAAAGATGAAATAGCGGCACATTTGGATAGCAGTAACAGGATCAGTCTGAGTCAGCATGGATTTACGAAGGGGAAATCATGCTTGACTAATCTGGAATTTTTTGAGGATGTAACTATGAAAATGGACAAGGGAGAGCCAGTGGATGTAGTGTACCTGGACTTTCAGAAAGCCTTTGATAAGGTCCCACATAGGAAATTAGTGGGCAAAATTAGAGCACATGGTAATTGGGGGTAGGGTACTGACATGGATAGAAAATTGGTTGGCACACAGGAAACAAAGAGTGGGGATTAACAGGCCCCTTTCAGAATGGCAGGCGGTGACTAGTGGGGTACCACAAGGCTCGGTGCTGGGACCGCAGCTATTTACAATATACATTAATGATTTAGATGAAGGGATTAAAAGTAACGTTAGCAAATTTGCAGATGACACAAAGCTGGGTGGCAGTGTGAAATGTGCAGAGGATGTTGAGATAATGCAGGATGACTTGGACAGGTTGGGTGAGTGGGCAGATGCACGGCAGATGCAGTTTAATGTGGATAAATGTGAGGTTATCCACTTTGGTGGAAAGAACAGGAAGGCAGATTACTTTTTGAATGGCGTCAAGTTAGGAAAAGGGGAAGTACAACGAGATCTAGGTGTCCTTGTTCATCAGTCACTGAAAGTAAGCATGCAGGTACAGCAGATAGTGAAGAAAGTTAATGGCACGTTGACCTTCATAACAAGGGGAGTTGAGTATAGGAGCAAAGAGGTCCTTCTGCAGTTGTACAGGGCCCTGGTGAGACCACACCTGGAGTACACAATACTCCTGGAGTATTGTGTACAGTTTTGGTCTCCAAATTTGAGGAAGGACATTCTTGCTATTGAGGGAGTGCAGCAGAGGTTCACGAGGTTAATTCTCGGGATGGCGGGACTGTCATATGTTGAAAGATTGGAGCGACTGGGGTTGTATACATTGGAATTTAGAAGGATGAGAGGGGATCTGATTGAAACATATAAGATTATTAAGGGATTGGACACGCTAGAGGCAGGAAACATGTTCCCGATGTTGCGCGAGTCCAGAACCAGAGGCCACAATTTGAGAATAAGGGGAAGGCCATTTACAACGGAGTTGAAGAAAAGCTTTTTCACCCAGAGAGTTGTGGATCTGTGGAATGCTTTGCCTCAGAAGGCAGTGGAGGCCAATTCTCTGGATGCTTTCAGGAAAGAGTTAGATAGAGCTCTTAATGATAGTGGAGTCAAGGAATACGGGGAGAAGGCAGGAACGGGGTACTGATTGTGGGTGATCAGCCATGATCACAGTGAATGGCGGTGCTGGCTCGAAGGGCTGAATGGCCTGCTCCTGCACCTATTGTCTATTGTCTAACTGTAACCAGCTCACTCTAACAAAGGATCTGCCTCATGGACTTCCTACGTACCGAGAAGTGGTTCAAGCTGAACAAACAGTTAACCTCTGGTAAGAACAGCCTTTCAGACAACAAGGGCAGTCTTGATTTGCACTGCCATGACATCTCAAGCTCACAATCAAAGAAACTACAGAACTACAGAACCAGTTACACTGCAATTTACTGAAAATCCACTGAACATATACAACCAAGTGAATATTACAATAATAATAATAAGTACTTTATTGATCCCAAGTGGGAATTTATATACAAACATATAAGCCAGCATAAATTTAAACTACAAGAAAAATAACAACTTAAGTAGCAATTTAGACCCTAATCCAACATTGATATCATTCCATTTGGTCATTTTTTTTTAGATTGCACAAGTGTTAGACTATGTTGTTCCTTGTCAAACCATTGTTGGGTGTTCTAAGGACACCAAGGTCATCACGTTAAACTGCAGATGCCAGAAATCTGAAATAAAACATAAAGAACTGGAAACACTCACCAAGTCAGGCAGCACCTGTGGAAAGAGAAACAGGGTTAGCACTTCAAGTCGAAGACCATTTGCAATAACAATGCCAGATTCAAATTTATCTAAAGTAAGACCCACCCTGCCTTTGAACCATTGGTTCCATCCAACAAACCTTACACCCAGCCGTAATCAGAGACTCTGATCTCTAAATACCATAAACCCTACCCTTCCGAGTCTATATGGGATTTCAAGGTGAGACACCCAGCCACTAATCTTCACCTATCCATTCATCCTGTTCCCAATCTAACTTGTTTTAACCACTCAAGATTGAAGATTGATTGAAGTTTAGTTATTACACGTACAGTGTAATGTATTGTTTGCATTAATAACCAACGCACCCGAGGGCAGCAGCATAGCATGCCCACAATACTCGGCAGAACAAAACAGACCACAAACAACAAAACAACACCAGCAAAACAAGCCTAGCTTCACCCTCCCACCCAGGCTCATACATAGTCCTCTGATCCTAAGACAGGCCAATTTCTTTGGCCTTTAGCCTCCAGTGAACTCAGATTCAGACACGGGGGCCTTCGACTACCCCAGCAGACTCACGGAGATTCATAGACTGGGAGAGCCAGCGGAGCTCAACTTCTGGACTTCCAATTCAACGCTCTGGCCTTGATCCTCGGCAATGATGCCAGGACCCGTCGATCATCAAACACCAGTCCTCGAACTCCTGACTTGTTGACAACAATACCTCAGATGCTAGGCCTCAACCTCCGGTGCTATCAATTTGCGAACCCAGTGGTTGTCAGATCTTGTTCCTCCTACTCGCACAGAGCTCCAACTCTGGAACCCACCAACAACTCGGTGACGCAGAGAGGTCCCCATCCTTCACCTATGCTGAACTGCCACTCCATCTTTGACTTACCTTGCTTGCCTAATCAACCTCATTTCCCCATTTCTTAGGCCGCTACTATTTTCCCACTTCAACGTTCTAAATCCATCCTTGAACATCGCGCCACAATTTCAACTATATAAGAGTGCAGCAGCCGCTTTTTCACGCTTGTAGCTTTGACTTTGCTTCAGAAACTCAGGACTGAATCAATTTATTAGTGCGTACAACACTTGATTGGCCCTGTATATACCTTGTTAAGGAGCAAAGAGTCTGTAGAAGTCAATTAAAAGAGCAATTGAAAAATAAAAGATTGAAAAGTCCTTCCGAATTTATTGTTGCTGTTACTGATCTTTATTTAATCTTAATGCTCTGTCATGATCAAATTCCAAAGGACACCAACAGCCCATTTTAATTTAACTTTAAACACAAGAAGGTCTGCAGAGCAACACACACAAAATGCTGAAGGAACTCAGCAGGTCAGGCAGCACCACTGGAAATTAATAGACAGTCGATGTTGCAGGCCGAGATCCTTCATCAGGACTGAAAAGGAAGGGGGAAGATGCCAGACTAAAATGGTGGGGTAAGGGGAAAGAGGGTAGCTGAAAGGTGACAGATGAATCCAGGTGTGTGGGAAAGGTAAAGAGCTGGGGAGGAAGGAATCTGATAGGAGATGAGAGTGAAGCATAGAAGAAAGAGATGGAGGAGGGGGCCCGGGGGAAGTAATAGGCAGGTGAGAAGAGGTAAAAGTTCTGAGTGGGGAATAGAGGAAGGGGGAGGGGGGGAAATGTGTTTACCAGTAGGAGAACTTTATTTGTTTTTTCTCTTTTGTTAAAGATGGTGACTCTCTTTGGGGTATGGATCTGCAGGCACCAGCCAGCTTCTAATACCTGATTCACTGCTCACTTGAAAAATCGACTATTCTTTTGTGATGCTGTTTCACATTTATAACTGATGAATTTGAACTCAATCATGGGTCTGCTTTAGGGGGACATGCTGTAAACAGTTACAAACTAATCAAGCTCATTCTCCGCCCTTCTGCCCTAGAAGAGGGACATCGTGATCAATGGTAGCATCCAGCAACCAAGGCTCAATATAAAGCCTTCTAACTATAGCTTGGTATAAAGCAGTTATTTAAAAGACAATCATGGGATTTCAGGCCTCATTGCCCATTGCAAAGCATACAGAATATTTCACTAGTGACAGTGTGCAAGAAGCTGTCATAACTCGTAACCATTTACTGTTGAGTCTTTCAAATTCTTTGAAAAACACCAGTAATTCACTGTCAATGTCATGTGGTGAAAACATCTTTCTAAGCCAGCAGAATATTTACTAAGCCTCTTCCAAGATAGGTTTTCTGATTGCTCTTCTGTACTCAGATAGTTTCCAGAGCCTACTGTGGGGCAAATTATACCTGTAACCTGGTGCAGTATCCTATAAACTTTACCACTAATATAATACTCGGGTTGCGTAGAACTCCAATAATGAAGCTGATAATGGTAAAATAAAAATGCTCCTGGTTCAGAGGCAACACTTCTTTGAATTGATAGCATAGATTCAAATCCCTAGTTAACATATTAAGTATTTAATCCATGCCAAAATTTTGAATGCAGAATGCTATAGAATAGCCTGTGTGTCTTGTTATGTTTGTGGATCGAACCCCTGTTTATTGTGGCACCTTTCCCTCGCTTCTTGAGACTTCACCTAGACTGAAGAATCGCGATCGATAGGTGCCTAAGATGGACCCTGGGTGATTTCACGAGTCAGAATTCAGAGTTCCCCCACCACAGGCAGCAAGAAAATGGTGGCTGAGAATTGTGAACCCTGAAATCTTCGTGGAAATCTTTGTAACTTACTACGTAGTATTTTGTGTAGTTTATTTGTGTTTTCTATTCTATAATAATAAATAAGGTTTAAATTGGGTAATTTGGGTCTGATCAACCCAGCCCATTACACTGTTCAATAGGTAGAATATGTTTAAGAAATGTAATATTACTCATCCACCCCCGGCCTCGTCCAGACAGGCAAGAAATGGATCCCAGATAGCCGAAAAATTTTTAATTGAATTGGTTCCCTGGCCCCCACCGCTTTATTTTCACCATGGATGTCCAGTCCTTATATACTTCCATCCCCCATCAGGAAGGTCTCAAAGCTCTACGCTTCTTTTTGGATTCCAGACCTAATCAGTTCCCCTCTACCACCACTCTGCTCCGTCTAGCGGAATTAGTCCTTACTCTTAATAATTTCTCCTTTGGCTCCTCCCACTTCCTCCAAACTAAAGGTGTAGCTATGGGCACCCGTATGGGTCCTAGCTATGCCTGCCTTTTTGTTGGGTTTGTGGAACAATCTATGTTCCGTGCCTATTCTGGTATCTGTCCCCCACTTTTCCTTCGCTACATCGACGACTGCATTGGCGCTGCTTCCTGCACGCATGCAGAACTCGTTGACTTTATTAACTGCCTCCAACTTTCACCCTGCCCTCAAGTTTACCTGGTCCATTTCCGACACCTCCCTCCCCTTTCTAGATCTTTCTGTCTCTGTCTCTGGAGACAGCTTATCCACTGATGTCTACTATAAGCCTACTGACTCTCACAGCTATCTGGACTATTCCTCTTCTCACCCTGTCTCTTGCAAAAACGCCACCCCCTTCTCGCAATTCCTCCATCTCCGCCGCATCTGCTCTCAGGATGAGGCTTATCATTCTAGGACGAGGGAGATGTCTTCCTTTTTTAAAGAAAGGGGCTTCCCTTCCTCCACTATCAACTCTGCTCTTAAACGCATCTCCCCCATTTCACGTACATCTGCTCTCACTCCATCCTCCCACCACCCCACTAGGAATAGGGTTCCCCTGGTCCTCACCTACCACCCCACCAGCCTCCGGGTCCAACATATTATTCTCAGTAACTTCCGCCACCTCCAACGGGATCCCACCACTAAGCACATCTTTCCCTCCCCTCCTCTCTCTGCATTCCGCAGGGATCGCTCCCTACACAACTCCCTTGTCCATTCGTCCCCCCCATCCCTCCCCACTGATCTCCCTCCTGGCACTTATCCGTGTAAGCGGAACAAGTGCTACACATGCCCTTACACTTCCTCCCTTACCACCATTTAGGGCCCCAAACAGTCCTTCCAGGTGAGGCATCACTTCACCTGTGAGTCGACTGGGGTGATATACTGCGTCCGGTGCTCCCGATGTGGCCTTTTATATATTGGCGAGACCCGACGCAGACTGGGAGACCGCTTTGCTGAACATCTACGCTCTGTCCGCCAGAGAAAGCAGGATCTCCCAGTGGCCACACATTTTAATTCCACATCCCATTCCCATTCTGACATGTCTATCCACGGCCTCCTCTACTGTAAAGATGAAGCCACACTCAGGTTGGAAGAACAACACCTTATATTCCGTCTGGGTAGCCTCCAACCTGATGGCATGAACATCGACTTCTCTAACTTCCGCTAAGGCCCCACCTCCCCCTCGTACCCCATCTGTTACTCATTTTTATGCACACATTCTTTCTCTCACTCTCCTTTTTATCCCTCTGTCCCTCTGAATATACCTCTTGCCCATCCTCTGGGTCACCCCCCCCCTTGTCTTTCTTCCCGGACCTCCTGTCCCATGATCCTCTCGTATCCCCTTTTGCCTATCACCTGTCCAGCTCTCGGCTCTATCCCTCCCCCTCCTGTCTTCTCCTATCATTTTGGATCTCCCCCTCCCCCTCCAACTTTCAAATCCCTTACTCACTCTTCCTTCAGTTAGTCCTGACGAAGGGTCTCGGCCTGAAACGTCGACTGCACCTCTTCCTACAGATGCTGCTTGGCCTGCGTTCACCAGCAACTTTGATGTATGTTGCTTGAATTTCCAGCATCTGCAGAATTCCTGTTGTTTACACTTAAGCTAGTTACATTTGCTCAAGTTTGGTTCATTTTCCTGTAAATCCTTCCCATCCATGTATCTGTCCAAATACTTTTAAATGTTGTTAATGTATCCACCTCAACCACTTCCTCTGGCAGCTCATTCTATATGCTGACCATTCTATGGGCAAAAAAATATTTGCCCGTCTAGTTCCTATTAAATCTTTCTTCATCTGAACCAGGTATTTAAATCTAATGAAACTCACATTTCACTATGGAGTCTATGTTGGTTCTCAGAAATACCCCGTTGATCCCAGTCCCTCATTTATTTCTTTTTTCTCTCACATATGCCCATCAGTTCCCTGTAGTTCCTCTACCACTTCCTACATTAGAAGTACTTCACCTTATTGTAGCCAATTAACCCACCAACCTTGGCTGTGGGAAAGTGTAGGAAGTGCTGCTAAAATGTATTTGGAGAATGGCCAACAAATGCTGGTCTTGACAACAAGGCCCACATCTGGGAATGAATATGATATACCAACTTCACTCTAAAGTGTTTGAGAACATTGACATGGGATAGAAATGATAAAAGTTATGTTACAGTTGTGTAAAGTTCTGTTTGTCATCATTTAGAGTGTTATAGAATCATAGAGCAATTCAGGAGGGAAAGAGGCCCTTTGGCCCATCGAGTCCATACTGAGCATCAATCACCAATTTACACTCATCCCATATTTATCCCATTTCTTATTCTCATTACATTCTCATCAGCTCTACTCTAAATTACCACTTGGGGTATTGTACAATCAATTAACCCACCAATCCACAACAACCTTTGGAATGCTGAAGGTAACTGGAATATCCGGAGAAGCCTATGCAGGAGAATGTGCACATTCCACACACATAGAACCCAAGTTCAAGTTTGAACCGAGGATTCTGGTGCTGTCAAACAGACCTTTACCAGCTGCGTCCCTGTGCCATTTATATGTATGAATCTTGGAGACAGTACAAATAAGATTCCGCAGAATTTACCAAGATTAGAAATTTTAAATTAGGTGAATATAAAAGACTAATCTCCCTTGAAAATAAGCAATCTAATTGAGGTGTTTAAGACTATTAATTGAGTTAATAGAGCAAGTAACAGAAACTATTTCTCTCTGTGATGTCCACAAAAAAAAAGAGGCACAATCTCAAAATTGGAATTAGGTTGATTAGAGCAATGACTTGTTCACAGCGTAGTAGAAATCTAAAATGCTCTCCTCCAAATAGCTGTCAAGGTTGGGCTTCAACAAAAAAAATACCAAAACTAGGGTTGTTGGATTTTAGTTAAGCAACAAAATTAAGTTAAAGGAGTCAATTATAGTCTTTGTCAATGATCTTACATAATGACAGAAAAGACTAAATAGCTTCCTCGTATCCATATGTTCCAGAGACTGTCACAGTTTTATGAGCTACTTTAATCAATTTTTGCAAGTACAGTGGAGCATCTGAAAGAAGAAAACAGAGATTGATGGCCTTAGGAATGGAACTTAAGAGCTAAAGGAATAACCACCAACTGGCGATTCACACGAGGTCAGAAGGCAAAGATTTTACTGAATAGTAGGACTGCAGGGTTTATAGTTTCAGAAAGAGTTAGAGTATGAAGGGATTTTAGCACAAAGATGATAATTTTAGAGTGGACTGCTTTGCAAATGAGAAGCCAGTGTAGGAAACAAAGCTAGTTTGATGAACAAATGGGACTTGATGTTAGATAGGATTTGGTAGCTGCTGAGATGAAGTTTACAAAGGATAGAAGGTGGAATGCTATCCAAGAAGTAAGGATGCTTTCCAGGAGAAGAGTTAAGTTTGGAGGTAGCAAAAGCAAGGATGAGTCTTTCAGCACTAATGACACAAAGTCGGAGTGTGTATTGGTGGTATAAGGTGGAAATAGTTTCAGCGATGGGGGTCACACAATTCTGTGATAGGAACACTGGACTAATGAAGAAAAAAAGGCATGTACATAAATGCATTAATCATCTAAATTAATGCTGTGGGAAAATATTAAACAGAGGATGCTAAGAGGATGCAGGGTGACTTGGATAGGTTGGGTGAGTGGGCAAACTCATGGCAGATGCAATTTAATGTGGATAAATGTGAAGTTATCCACTTTGGTGGCAAAAATAGGAAAACAGATTATTATCTGAATGGTGGCCGATTAGGAAAAGGGGAGGTGCAACGAGACCTGGGTGTCATTATACACCAGTCATTGAAAGTGGGCATGCAGGTACAGCAGGCGGTGAAAAAGGCAAATGGTATGCTGGCATTTATAGCGAGAGGATTCCAGTACAGGAGCAGGGAGGTACTACTGCTGTTGTACAAGGCCTTGGTGAGACCACACCTGGAGTATTGTGTGCAGTTTTGGTCCCCTAATCTGAGGAAAGACATCTTTGCCATAGAGGGAGTACAAAGAAGGTTCACCAGATTGATTCCTGGGATGGCAGGACTTTCATATGAAGAAAGACTGGATGAACTGGGCTTGTACTCGTTGGAATTTAGAAGATTGAGGGGGGATCTGATTGAAACGTATAAGATCCTAAAGGGATTGGACAGGCTAGATGCAGGAAGATTGTTCCCGATGTTGGGGAAGTCCAGAACGAGGGGTCATAGTTTGAGGATAGAGGGGAAGCCTTTTAGGACCGAGATTAGGAAAAACTTCTTCACACAGAGAGTGGTGAATCTGTGGAATTCTCTGCCACAGCAAACTGTTGAGGCCAGTTCATTGGCTATGTTTAAGAGGGAGTTAGATATGGCCCTTGTGGCTACAAGGGTCAAGGGGTATGGAGGGAAGGCTGGGGCGGGGTTCTGAGTTGGATGATCAGCCATGATCATAATAAATGGCGGTGCAGGCTCGAAGGGCCGAATGGTCTACTCCTGCACCTATTTTCTATGTTTCTATTATTGTTAGCATTAAAACTGACCTAAAAACTTAGACTTCCTTCTCATATATTGAATTGTATGCTGCAACTTCACTTCATCTGTGTTTTGTATACTGTAGTTGGATGTGAAACTACAGCAATAAACATTAAAAATGATCAAAAATAAAGAATGTCCCACGGATCACTCCGTGTCTACAAAGAACTATTATAACATATTGGATGTGTGATCTTCAGCAGAACTAATGCTTTCTAGCCAAATGGTAACATTTTGGAGTTGCATCCTGGTAAGGACATTCAAGATTCAAGTTTGTTTTAATGTTTAAAGTCATTTCAAGTACACGATTGTAAAGGAGAATGAAATAATTGTTACTCCAGATCTGATGCAGCACAAAAACTTGCACAATGAGGTAATAGCACAATAATAATTTTAAAATTCAGAGGAATATTGGATCGACCATGAGGAAATGGCTGAGCAGACTTGATGGGCCAAATGAACTAATTCTGCTCCTATATCTTATGGTCTTATGGTCTAAAACAGAATAAATATAGATACATATACATGGATGGATTGCCCATTAAGATTCCCAGGCACAGGAGTGGCTGTGGATAAAGTGACTGACAGGAAATGATTGTGTGGTGATGGTTGGGAGCACTGAGGGACGGGTTAGTGGGTAGAGGTGTTGATTAGCTTTACTGCCTAGAGAAAGTAACTGCTTTTTAAGCCTGGTGGTCATCACATAGATGCTATGTAGCCTCCGCCCTGCTGGGAGTGGGACAAACAGTCCATGAGCAGGGTGGGTGGGATCCTTCATGGTGTTGCTGGTCTTTTCCCGGCACCTTTCTGTATATATGTCCTTGATGGCGGGTAGGCTGGTGCAGGTCATGCGTTGGGCAGTTTTAACTACCCTCTGTCGAGCCTTCCTGTCCACCACAGTGCAGTTTCTGTACCGTGCAGCAACACAGCTTGTTAGGTTGCTATCTACTGTGTCCAGCTGTCTTCAGCCTCCTCAGAAAGAGAGGTGTTCCTGATAGTTTCCTGAAGGTGTTCCGGGGCCATGAGAGGTGTGCACTCCCGGGAGTTTGAAGCTGCTCACAGTTTCCATTGCAGTGCCACTGACGTAAAGATGGGCAGGTGTGGTGGGAGAAAAATTATTTGGATAGTAAGAATTTATGTAATTAGAAGAAAAGCTCACCAAGGCCACTGCCAGAGTGTCTTGGTAGTACCATATAAATTGGAGAGACCGAATCCCTCAGGGCACTAATGCCAGACTGGCAGATAAAGAGGGAACCAACACACATGAAAATGATACTTCAGCATACAAAGCAAAGGTTTGGGTGCGGCTAGTTATGTCAGGAATTTCAAATATGTGGAAGATCTAAACCAAAGACTACATCCACATTACGCCGGATAATATTGAAAATGCCGGTTTCGAGTAAAAATGACAGGCGTCCACACTAAGCATTTTTCAAAATATCTCCGTCCACATTAGTTGGATATTTGGGCGAATCTCCTCCTACTGGGCATGCGCAGGACACACAGAAAACAAGCGAAGAGGAAACGATATACTTGGTCCGTGTTTGTCCAGTTACAGAGTAGAAAAACTTTAAAGGAATTGCTCTTGGCTGTCACACAGGAGGACTTAAAACTTATCCGTAACCAAAGCTTTTTCTCTTCGTTTTGACCCTCCGTCCACACTGAAACGGCGCTTTCCTCCCCCGAAAATGGAGATTTTCTAAAACACTCTCCAGAGTGTTTAAATTTGGAAACGCCAATTGGGCGTTGTAGTGTGTACGGGGTAACTGGAGGTTTTAAAAAACCCGTTGTCCCTTTCATCGGTGAAGAGACTACGGCTGTAGGAAATGTTTCCAGGGTGGCCCCTCTGTGGGAGTGGGGAAGATGTTGGTGGGGACCACCCAGGTTCTGTGTGTCCGTATGTGTAGCTATTGTAGTGACTGTGAGGCTGGTATTGTGGCGGTGAAAAGTACTGGGGGGGGAGCCATTATATTCCTCATCATTGCAAATCCCTCTGCAACAGAGTTAATCAGCTTTTCAATGTTTGTTGTCAGTCGGGTCATACTGTCCGTAAACTCCCTCTCGGTTGCCTCCATACGCTCCAGTATTTGTTTTTTAAGTTTTATGACCTCCTGCGTGAGAGCCAACAGCTGTTCGTCGTTTGGCAATTTCCTTTTAAGTTTTTCTGGTCTGTAACTGGACAAACGCGCACCAAGTCTTTCACGGCGAGATTCCACACCAAACATGTCGCAACCATCACCTGTTGCTTGGTCCAAACTGTCGGAGTCGGGTGTACTCGTCGAAGCGGGTGAATTCTGTAAATGTGTCCTGCGCATGCCCAGTAGGAGGAAATTCGCCCAAATACCCATTTTAATGTGGACGGAGGTACTTTCAAAAACACCTGGTGTGGATGCCTATCGTTTTTACGCAAAACCAGCGTTTTCAAAATTATCCGGTCTAGTGTGGATGTAACCTTAGAAAATGTTCTGAGAATAGAGTCTTCATAAAAAAGCTCCTCTAGTTTTCAACCTAAGTGGTTGCTGGCTTGTATCACCTCTCTTTATGCAGGGCGTGCATCATCCCAGCTGACATACCACTGCAGGATTAAGTAGAAATCATATTGTCAGCAGTCACCATCATTTAGACAAGATGATAAATTGAGGCTCTCCTTGTTACGGTTTGGAGACTTGCGTGCCTCAATGACCCGGAGAGCGAGAGTATGTTGGCTGGAGTCAGGGCTTTATATTTTGGCTCTTGGTAGGGTCACCCATGTCAAAGTGGTTGACTGGTCCTCCAGGTTTGCGGGTTCAACTCAAGGCTAACAACCCTGACTGGTAAGACAGAATTGTTACAGAAACAGCAATGAAGAGCCCTTCTACAGCTGAGTGTGACAGTATTCCTGAGCCTCCTGAAACCTGAAACTTGCATGACTGACAGTGGTGAAAACGGAGCTGTTGACACAATGATGGAAGCCGTGAAAACCGCCAGAGATGGGGGACCTTAACTGCAGCCCTAAATGCCAGTGGCCTAATGGGCGGTAAGTAAACTGAGGCTCCAGGTACATTTTCTGTTAACTTATATCAACATGAAAGACTTGAAAATCCTTTGCTATTTGTTAAACAATAATTACTTACAGGAATAGAACTTTATTCAGATGTTTCCAAGTTAGTGTTAAAAAGTTTTAAACAATTGTCCAAAAACAAAAAGCTGCGTCAGTTGCTGCTTTTGGTGAAAGGTCATTAATCTGAAATGTTAACTCTGTTTCTCTCCCCCACAATTACTGCCTGGTCTGTTGAATTGCTGTGATATTGTCTATTTTTATTGTAAGCATTTAAGTTGGTTCATTCATCGCAACTATGGTCTTTGGCGACACCCACAGGCAAGAACAGCAAGCACATATTACTGTTCCTCCACATGGGAAAAGGGAAGATCAGAAGTTCAAGTTCAAGGTTAATTATCATTCAACCATACACATGAACACAGCCAAATGAAACGGCATTCCTTAGGTGGCGAGGTGTAAAACACAGAATCAACAATCACACACAGCACGCAGCATATATAGCACATATAATTACGACAGCAGAAAAGAGTAGTTGCAGAAAAAATTATTTAAAAAACTAATAATATAGCCCAAGGCCTTGAGAGTCATGACCTGTAGATTGATGGTGCATGCATGTTGGCATGGAGCCATGTTTCTGCAAGAACAGCACACAGCAGTTTCTCATATCATGCAGTGCAGCCACAGGCGAAGGCAAACCAGTTTGTCTCCTACCGAGCGAATTCTGGAGAGCTGTTCCAGCCCTAGCACACAATCCAGCAGCACTTAGCTAGCTCCAGTGTCTCCTTCCTCTGTGGCTGCCATGAATAAGAGCCAGATCCGCACCACGACCAAGGCCACGTAGCTGCCCCGCCATCAGCCTCCTCAATGAACCAGTGAATCGGACTCGCGGTATTCTACATTACCAATGCACAACAGAGTCTTGCGGTCACAACAAAAATGTCTGTTGGGTCACACACTGCCACTGATGCCTTCTTCCCTGGGTGGCAGAAGCAACACAATGCACAACAGTTCCAGCTTCCCTGCTATCCAGCAACTTGCTGGCAGGGTAGACCTGTAGTACTTGTAGTGTTCTGAATATCCTGCAGTATCTTGCAATTGTGAAATAGATGTAAAGGACAAGCAATTACACCTTTGGTTGGACCCAGAGAGGCCACTGTGACCAAGCAAGCCATCACCTTACCGGAAAGAAACAAGGAAGACATGAGAAAGCAAGTCAGTTTTATGGGAAATTTTGATTAGCACAGTTACATTATAATTACACAGGATATACCTTCAAGGAACAGCATCCCTGGAAAAGCAATTAATATTGTTCATAACACAATTACTAAGTGGAACGTCATTTATTTCATCTAACAAAGTTTTAGCTTCTTACAACCCAAGAGGCTATTCAGCCCATTGTAATTATTCTGGCTGTCTGACAAACAATTAATCTTATTCCGTCATCCCTCATAAACACATGAAATTCTGCATGTACCGAAAATCAGGGAAACACACACAGATTGCTGGAGGAACTCAGCAGCACCAATGGAGAGGAATAAGCAGTCAGCGTCTTGAGTTGAGACCCTTCATCCAGGACTGGAAACAGAAGAGCAATAAAACCAGTAAGAAGATGGCAAGAGAGGAAGGTGTACAAGTTAGCTGGTGACATGTGAAACCAGGTAAGGGGGAAGGTGGGTGAGTGGGAGAGGGGGATGAAGTAACAAGCTAGCAGGTGATAGATGGAGGTGGTAAAGGGCCAAAAAAGAAGGAATCTCATAGGAGAGGACAGTGCACCATGGATGAAAGGGAAGGAGGAGGGGCACCAGAAGGAGGTGATGGGCAGGTGAGAAGAGCAGGGGTGAGAGGGGAGCCAGAATGTGGAGTGGAATTAAAAAAAGAGGAAGAGGGAGAAATTACTAGAAGTTAGAGAAATCAATGTTCATGCCATTAGATTGGAGGCTACCAAGACTGAATACGAGGTGTTGCTCCTCCAACCTGAGAGTGGACCCATAATGACCATACATGGAGCAACATGTCGCAATGGGAAGGAGAAGTCGAATTGAAATATTTAGCCCGAAGGAAGTGCCGCCCTTTTCGGTAGATGGAGCTAAGGTGCTGAGCAAAGTGGTTCCCCAATCTACATCGGGTCCCGCCAATGTAGAGGAGGCTGCACTGGGAGCACCAGATATACTAGATGACACTGACAGACTTACAGATGTTGCCTCACCTGGAAGGACTGTTTGGGGCCCTGAGTGGTGACGAGGGTGAAGTCGTAGGGGCAACTGTAGCGCTTGTCCTGTTTACAATGATAATTTCCAGGAAGGAGACAGTATGGAAGGAAGTGGACAAGGGAGTCACTAGAGAGTGATCCCCGTGGAAAGCAAAGAGCGGGGTGTTGGTGGGGGGGGAGAGGGAATTGTGTTTAGTAGTTGGATTCTGTAGAAGGTGAAGGGAGTTATGGAGAATAATGTGCTGGATACGGAGGCATGTGAGGTGGTAGGTAAGGACAAGGGGAGCTCTATTCCTGTTATGGCAGTAGGAAGATGGGGTGAGGGCAGATGTGCAGGAACTGGTTGAGAAAGGGAAACCCCATTCTTTGAAGAAGGAGGACATCTGAGATATTCTAGAATGGAAAGCCTAATCCTGGAAATAGATGCAGCAGAGACAGAAGAACTGAGAACAGGAAATAATATTTTCACAAGTGACAGGGTGGGAAGAGGTATAGCCAAGACAGCTGTGAGAGTTAGTAGGTCTATAAAAGGTAACAGTAGACAGTCTCATATCTGAGATCAAGAAAGGGGAGATGGACAAAGTAAATTTGACAGCAAGGTGGAAGTTGGAAGCAAAGTTGATGAAATTGACGAGCTCAGCATGTGTGCATTCGTCAAGGTTGTGCAGAAATAATTGGGAAGTGTTTCCAGCATAGGCATGGAATACAGTCTATTCCACATAGCTGATGAAAAGGCAGGCATAGCTGTGGCTGATGTGGAAGCCTATGACTACACCTTGGGTTTGGAGAAACTGGAAGAAGCAGAAAGAAAAATTGTTGAGGGTGAGAACCAGCTCCGCCAGATGGAGAAGGATGGTGCCGGAGGGGAGCTGGTTAGGTCTGTTGTCTAGAAAGAAGCAGAGAGCTTCAAAGCTTTTCTGATGGGGGATGGAAGTGTACAGGGACTAGACATCCACAGGGGAAATGAGATAATTGGGGTAAGGGAATCTAAAGGGACTGAGGAGATCAAGAGCATGTGAAGAATCACAGATGTAGGTGGGAAGGGACTGAGCCAAGGGGGACAAAATGCAGTTGAGAAATGCAGACATGAGTTGAGATGGATATGAGCAGGCAGAAGCAATGGTCCTGTCCAGACAGTCAGGTTTCTGGATCTTGCGTAGGAGGTAGGAACAAGCTGTGAGGAATAAGAGAACTATGAGATTGATGGCAGTGGATGAAGCTCTCTAGTTTTCCTCCCTTTTTTCTTCATCCCTCTTTTTTCCCCACTCTTTCCTTGCACACTTATCCTTTTAGGTATTTAGTCTATTTCCTTGTGCATTGTGGATCATTCGAAGAAGCTCTTCCCTCCTCATTCTTTTTCACAAATTATCCTTTGTCGTGACATTTTGTTACTGACCTTGCTGGGCAGTGAACTTGTTTCTTTATGTAAACCATTCATGTTTTTCAATACTTTTACTTACTTACCTCCTAACCACCTTAGCCTTTGTAGAAAGTAATCCCAGTTTTGCCCATCTCTGCGTGTAATTAAAATCCCTCATCCTTGGCCTGATTCTGATAGTTCTCCAGAAAAACTCGACAGTTCATCTGCTGCATGCATTTAATCCTTAAATACAGTAGCTTTGAGATTTTGCCTTAATTCACCTACAGGGAAATGCAAAATAAAGCCAATTTAATGCTCATTACATGGGTAAGAGATCTATAATGGAGATCATTTAGCATACCTATATTGTAGGAAGGATATGATTAAGCAATAGAGGATGCGCAAAAGATTCACCGGGATGTTTCTGATTGGAGGGCTTGAGGAGAAACTGAATAGGCTGGAACGGTTTGACTTGGAGCATTGTGGTGCTCTAACAGAGGCTTAGGTAAACCCAAGGGTCATAGATACAGTTGATGATCATAGTGTTTTCGCAGGGTAGGGGAAAAACCAGAGGGCATAGGTTGAAGGGGAGTGGGCAAAGGTTTAATGGAGACCTGAGGGGCATGTTTTCCGCTAAAAGGGTGGTGAGTGTATGGAATAATTTTTCAGATGAAATGGTGGAGGATTAGATTAGATTATGAGGACTCACGTTCCTCTTTTATTGTCATTTAGTAATGCACGTATTAAGAAATGATACAATGTTCCTCCAGAATGATATCACAGAAACACAAGACAAACCAAGACTAAAAAAAACTGACAAAAACCACATAATTATAACATATATTTACAACAGTGCAAAGCAATACCGTAATTTGATGAAGAACAGACCATGGGCACGGTAAAAAAAAAAGTCTCAAAGTTTCTCGAAAGTCCCATCATCTCACGCAGATGGTAGAAGGTAGAGAAACTGTCTTCCTGCCACGAACCTCCAGTGCCGCAAACTTGCTGATGCAGCACCCTGGAAGCACCCAACCATGGCCGACTCTTGAGTCCGTCCAAAAACTTCAAGCCTCCGACCAGCCCTCCGACACCGAGCATCAAGCACCATCTCTGCCAAGTGCTTTGACCCCGGCCCCAGCAACAGGCAATAGGCAAAGTCGAGGATTTGGGGCCTTCCCCTCCGGAGATTCTCGATCGCACAGTAGCAATGGCAGTGAAGCAGGCATTTCAGAAGTTTCTCCAGATGTTCCTCCGTGCTTCTCACGTCCGTCTCCATCAAATCAGGATTGTGCACGGTACCTATTTAACAAATATGATATCATTTCTGAGTGGCCGCGCAATTCAGAATCAGAATCAGGTTTAATATCACCAGCATATGTCATGAAATTTGTTGTTTTTGAGGCAGCAATTTAATGCAGTACATAGTAATAAAGGAAAAAACTGTGAATTACAGTAAGTATGTGTATATATATATATATATATATATATATAAAATTAAACTGAATAAGTAGCGCAAAAATAGAAATAAAATAATGAGGTAGTGTTCATGGGTTCAATGTTCATTCAGAAATCGGATGGCAGAGGAGAAGAAGCTGTTCCTGAATTGTTGTGTGTGTGCCTCCTTCCCAATGGTAGCAATGAGAACAGGGCTTGACCTGGGTAATGGGGGTCCTTAATGACGGACACCACCTTTTTGAAGCAACGCTCCTTGAAGATGTCCTGGAAACTTCCGAGGCTAGTGCCCATGGTGGAGATGACTAAGTTTACAACTCTCTGCAGCTTCTTTCAATTGTGTGCGGTAGCCTTCCCCCATATCAGATGCCAATGCGAGCAGTTAGAAATTTTCAAGTGTCTTTGGCAAGCCAAATTTCCTCAAATTCCTAATGAAAGATAGCCACTGTCACACCTTCTTTGTGACATTTAGAAGATCTCTGAATAGATATGTGGATTGAAATGGTTTTGAGGGATGTGGGCCAAACACAGGCAAATGGAATTAGCTCAGGAAATACACTTTAGTCAGCATGAACGAGTGGGGCTGAAGGGCCCGTTTCCTTGTTGTGTTTCTCCATGACTTCTAAGTGACTATAGGTTCAGATCACAAAATGAATAATGTTGCATGGTAGTGCAGTGTGAGATTTCCTTCAAATAATGGGGCAATGTTAGATACTAGAATCATGTGCAGGTCTGGGACTGCTTGATAAGATGCTGGAAAGCAAGCTTTTTTAATCTAAGAAATACTGAAACAAGCCCTGGAACACTTGATGTTGGTGCTATATTCCAGAAATGGAAAGTATTTCATTTCCCAAAACTAACACACCTGACCTTGATGACCACTAAGAATAACATACTAAAAGGTTTAGTAATTCATTTCAAAATTGCTTCCATTCCATTTAAATTAAAAGGCATCTGAAAGTATTTCCCCTTGGATTGCTGTCAGGAACTTTGTGATATATATAATCCCGTGTTCATTAATGTCAGCACTTGCTCACTTAGGCTGCACGTATCTTAAAACTGGAGTGACATAGGGAAGATTATCAAAATAATTGGGTTGAGCATAAAGTAACCACCAAGACACAATGAATGGAAAGAAGCCAAAATGGAACAGGCTTTGTATTTTTAATGTACATATTTAATTGCCTACAAAATGTATGTTGAGAGAAAAATGATTAGATCTTTCCTCAGACATTTTCAGTGAAATATCTCCAATAGGTTTCCTGCTTAAGTGAAGCAAATCTACTGTGCAAATAGGGAACTGTTCAATCTCTGTCAGCTCCACACCAGCATTATGTCACTCTGTGTTAAAGTGAAACAGAATTGTGATTCCTCTGTTACAACTGCTATAAAATGGCTGAATACGTTGACAAGATGGCTGTCATATTTTGCTTTAGGCCCTGGTTACACATGTAGGCCTGTTTGAGAAGATCTACTGGAAATCATGTGGTAGCTTCTGCTGTGCATTTAATTTTTCAGTAATATTTGAGTAATATTGTAAATACATTGTTTGATTAAGCATTCTTTTTTGCCAACATAATTCATTTCAGGTTATGTGTAGAAGGACGTGAATGGCATTCATCATTTTATCACCACATCGTAAGTGCAGGTCTCACTAGAAGTAAAAATGAAGTAGCCACCTTATCCCCAGCTCCATACGTTTTTCTTTCAATTAGTTTTCTGTTTTGGAGTTTCAAAACATAGCAGTTACAACAAGTAAATTTTAAAATGAACCTGATACAACTACCTACCTGTTGAAGTGCAGCACATTTTTTTTTCAGAAGGAGGAGAAAGAGAGTCAAGTTTAAAAAAAGGCAGCATAAGGACAAAATTCAGGGGTTCATAAACAGTGAGTACTGGGTGATAATAATTATAAGTAAAACAAAAAGTAGAACTGTCTGGCTTCATCAGAAAGATAGACATAATCAATTACAAAACAGATAAATGGGTCATGTATACTGAATGAATTGAGCAGTATTTTGAAGCAAATGTATAGCCAATGAAAATCAAGTGCAGTTTTGCTGAGTATAATAGGGAAAAAAGCATACTATTTATTTAGAGGTTTGACTGCTTCAACGAAACCAGCCAAAATTAACTTTGCTAATATTGTGAAGGTCATACAGGAACACGAAGAACTGAAACCATTGTTGATTGCAGAGTGCTTTAAGTTTCGTAAATGGAATCAAAAGGAACAGCAGTCTATTTAATCATACCTGGCTGAACAGAAGAGAGTGTCCAAGCATTGTCAGCTCAGTGATGGGCTGCCTGATGCACTGAAAGATTGTTTAGCTTGTGGAATATTCAAAAATGGCTCCTACCTGAAGCACAACTCACATTTAAAACAGCAGTTGAAATAGCTGTATCAATAGAAACAGCAGACAGATGCAATTGAACTGCAGTCAGGAATGAAAGTGAGTGTGAGCAAAACTGCAACACCCAATCAGAAACCTGCCTGGCCAAACCAAATTGAATGGCCATTGTGGCAGGGGCTCACATACACCAAACCAATGCAGGTTTAAAGATAAAAGTTACAAAAGACGCAACAAAATAGGACACACACAAAGTGCCTGTCAGACAGAAAAAAATTACTGTACTACGAAGGGAAGAGAAAAAGATCAGAAGTCAAGTTGCAGATTCAAAAAGAGCACTAATCTACATGCTGTAAATCTGATAACGATGAGAGTGACACAGGAATGAGATTTACAATGTGAAAACTGACATGAGACAACCAACATGGCTTACACCAGAAGTGAATGGCAAATTAATTAAAGAAGAAATGGATACTGGCTCGGCTGTTTCAGTTATTCCACAAAATGAGTCTGAACGGCATATTGGATACTGAACTGAAGTCTGCAGATATTTATCTAAGAACTTATACTGGAGAAAAGATAACTCCTGTGGAAACGACATTTGTAACAGTGAAATACAACAACCCACAAGCCACATTGGGCTTGAATGTGTTAAAAACCAGAGGGCTAGCATTGTGGGTACATAACTGGCTGAGACCACTACTACTTGATTAGAGAATCATCCATCATTTGCATGCCACATCTCCTGAAAGCGAATTAAGAAAAGTAATGGATGATGCCACAGCAGTGTTCAAGGATGGCATTGGAAAAATCAAGCTTATCAAGGATAAAAATAGAGTTAAATGAAAATCCCACACTCATGCTTTACAAAGCCCATCTTGTTCCTTATACCATCCAAGGCAAAGTAACTAGTGAGCTAAATTGCATGGAGGTTGAAGGAATTCTTTCCAAGGTTGAATGGAACCCATGGGCAACATCAGTGGTCCCTTTAGCAAAGAAGGATAGGTCTGTCAAGATCTATAGTGCTTTTAAGGTCACCATTCACCCTGTACTGAAAGTAGATCAATAGCCTCTGCCCAGGATGGAGGATATATTTGCAAACCTGAGAAAACGCCTCAGCAAAGCCTACCTACAGGTGGAGTGGAAGAGGGGTCCAAGATTTCTCATAACATTTTTTGAACATCTCATTATATTTACTGATATTGTTCAGTTAAAGCTTCTTTCCCTTTCTCCCCTTCCCTCCCAGAGGCAGTGGTTATTGCGGTCTCACAAACACTGGACATTTATAAGCACAGATAATGATGACGAGCAGCTGGCTTTCCCTCTTTCATTCTCAGATAGTGTCCAACTGTAACGCCCTTAATGGTGCTGTAATGAGGATCAGCTATCACAACACAGACCAACATAATTAACATTTTATTTAAACCCCAATTAACCGTTATTCCTTTGATGATGTTAAACTTATGCTCAGCAATTTAATGGGATACTAGAATGAATTACAAATAATAAAACATGTAATTTATATTAACAAATCAGTTGAACCTTTCCTAATGGTAAACTACCACTATGGTCATATATTTGTAATCAAACTGATGATAATGTTGCATGACAGTGGACCTTCTTATTAATGTTATTATATTGCTGTTTGTCTTTGTAAATCATATGAAACATGATAGCAGGAACATCTGTAGACTATGTCCTGCATAACTCATTGGATTTATTTTTATGTGCTTGTAACACCCTGGTTAAGATTTTTACTGCTATGCTGTAGGTATTTCATTTTAGCAGTTCTGCTTTCAGCTTGTTTGGGTTTGAGCTGAGATAAGAGGCTCTGTTGTTCACTTTAGGAATGTGGTGTCAGCCAATCGGGATGGTAGAATTGGGAGAAGGTTCTGGAGAACGCTCAGGGGAGTGGTCTTTGTTGGCAGGAGCTGGGAGAAGACAGGAGCGAAGATGGTGGAGGATGCCATCATGGTGGAGGTTGCACGAGGAGGAAGGACCAATGCTCCTGTGGGAGAGTCCACTTGTTCAGGACGGATTTCAAGCAACATTTGGAATGTGGTGTGTGCTATCACACGGACCGAGGGTCCAGCGCGTGAGTTACAGACAAGTTCAAGATTTGAACTCCATCGTGTACATGTGACTGCTTCAGTACAATGGCCTCTTTTTGTTTCTTTCTATCTCTCTTTCCTTTAATAACTGTTTGCTTAAGTTAACATTCTTAAGCATGCTTCTTATTGATCGTATGCAGTGTTCGGTCTGTTATTTCTTGCCAATGGGCGTTTGCCAGAGGCAGTAAATCACACAGCGTTCAGGCAAACCAGGGTTTGGGTGGGTGAGATATCCCAACCTCACGGATTTGGCAGGACCAAAGTCATATTCACCCTAGACATATGAAGCCTGAGAAAGGTGGGTTTCTCGCCGTGGAATCCAGAGGCTGTGAGCGAGCAGCTAATGAGCTGCATTTCCAGAGACGCCCAGTGAAAAGGGAGTTTCACGCTAAGGTAGAGTGTAGATGTTTTCAATTTTTTTAATATTTGGCTACCACTGCTTTCTCTGAATCAGACGACAGTGTGTTTAAGCTTTATTTGTGATTGATATTCACTGCCCAGGGCCATGGAGGCTTTCTGCCAACCTTAGCTTTCTAAACACAGCGGCCAACTCTTCCAGGAGTCAAGGAGTTGTTTTTAAGTAAGTTGAACTCCCAATCAATATTTCTTGCTCAGCTTCTTCTCATAAACAACAACCAGTCTTCAATTTTTAATGTAAATTGCAAGCAATAATCAGCCTGGCATTAAAAGGACAGCTTTGCAAACTAACAGCAGTCTCTGTAAAGTACAGGCTACTCAAGAGATGAAGTGTAAGACGTTAATTGGACCTGCATCAAACCAGACTACACTGGCTAAGTTATTTAGTTCCAAGAAGTCTGCAGATCAGACTGACACTACCACTTAGTGCATTAAATAGCTGATCTAAAAATAGTTGGAAGAGTTGTATGCTGAGAGAGCCAGCCCTCATAGCATTAATTATGGATGTTTGGGATCTCTGTCACGAGAAGCTTTTAGACAATATGTATGAATTTTCCAACAAGGCTATTTGAAAAGATATAACATCTGTGTGAATTTCAACAAGTAGTGGTAAGAAAAATATAGAAATACAAGAGAGCAGTCAGGCTTGGTAGGAATGGTCAAGGAACAATAAGAAAAATGACAGAAAGAAGGGATGACTGGAATCCATTCCTCTGCCTTCGATTTTTTTCAACGGGCCACTCGTTTGTTTGCAACTCGTTGGAATATCAGTCTAACAATTAGGAATTGTACCTGCATTTTCAATATCCTTTGTGGGTTTGGAAATTGCTTGTAATTTGGAAGTTTTTATAAGATAAAAATCCCCTGTGAGATTAATACGTGTTTTAAGAATTTTATCTAAAATTAAATGTGTACCACTAAAAATAAATGATCCATGCTTAAGTCTACTTTGCTAGCTGGAAGCATCTCCTCCTTGGTAGGGAGGGGTGACCCACCACTCGAGTATTGGGTATTGGCAGCTAAACTCACCATAGCAGGTAAAACAGGGAAGCACTCTAGCCTTTGAAGAATAATGAGGGTATTCATAGCCATCTATATCAGAAAGGGCTTAAGATCTTCGGTTGAGTTCAAAACGTTGTGGACAGCAAATGCAATATCATCCCACTCTACCGAATGACTCATTTCAGCGCAGACAGGGACTCCTAGTCAGGGAAATCTAAAGGAGTGCTATTAAAGATGATGGATTTTTCAGAGGTGCCATCTTTTATTCTTTACTCCTTTGTCTTCACATTCTTTGTCCTTCATTCACCTCTTTGCATCATTTCTCAATTCTTTATTTAGTTTACTTGCTATTTGTATGTTTCCTTGTACAGTACTCTAAAATAAATTATAGTTAGACTTAAGACTGCTCATCATTCCTGATTCCTGGAAGAACCCAAAGGATCAGAAAATGAACAGAGATCCGACAGAAACCTGAGGAAGCAATAATCATAATATGTTAGAATTCCCCCTGCAATTTGAGAAGGAGAAGCTAAAGTCAGATGTATCAGTATCATAGTGGAGTAAAGGAAATTATAGAGGCATGAGAGAGGAGCTGGCCAAACTTGATTGAAAGGGAACACGAGCAGGGACGATGGCAGAGTAGCAACGGCTGGAGTTTCTGGAAGCAAATTGGAAGGCATGGGATAGATATATTCTAAATGCAGGATGACGCATATAATAGAGCAAAAATTAGTTAAAGAATTGGGTAGCTTTTAAAAACCAACGAAAGGCAATTAAAAATTTTAATAAAAGCAAAGGATGGAATTCAAGGTAAGCAAGCCAATAAAATTAAAGAGGATACCAAAAATTTCTTCTGATATATAAAGTGTGAAAGAGAAGTGAGAGTAGATATCGGACCACTGGATAATGACACTGAAGAGGTAGAAATGGGGGACAAGGAAATGGCAGGCGAACTGAATAAGTATGCAACACACACAAAAAATGCTGGTGAATGCAGCAGGCCAGGCAGCGTCTAATGGAAGAGGTACAGTCGACGCTTTGGGCCGAGACCCTTCGTCAGGACTGTATTTTTAATGTCCATCTTACTGTAGAAGACACTAGTAGTAACCCAGAAGTTCAAGAGTGTCAGGGGCCAGAATTGAGTGAAGTTGCCATTACTGGGCAGAAGGTGCTTGGGAAACTAGAAGGTTAGAATGCAGGTAAATGACCCAGAACAGATGGGCTATGGCCAAGAATTCTGAAAGAGGTGACTGAGGAGATTGTGGAGGCATGAGTAATGATCTTTCAAGAACCAATGCATTTTGGCATGTTACCGGAGGACTGGAAAATTGCAAATGCCACTCCACTGTTCAAGAAGGTAGAAAGGCAGAAGAAAGGAAATTATAGGCCAGTCAGTCTGACCTTAGTGATTGGGAAGATGTTGGAGTTGATTGTTAAAGATGTGGTTTCGGGGTACTTGGAGGCATACCATAAAATAGGCCAAAGTCTGCATGGTTTCCTTTAGGGAAAATCTTGCCTGACAAATCTGTTGGAGTTCTTTGAAGAAATAGCAAGCAGGATAGACAAAGCAGAATCAGTGGATATTGTATACTTGGATTTTCAGAAGGTCTTTGACAAGGTGCCACACATGAGGCTGCTTAACAAGTTAAGAGCCCATGGTATTACAGCATGGATGAAGCATTGGCATATTAGCAGGAGGCAAAGAGTGGGAATAACAGAAGACTTTAGAGTGGAATAAAGGGACACCATCCTTGTTGATTTACTTCAGCTCCTTTAAAACTTGTCTGCACTTGCTGCTTCCTCAATTAGGTGAATGCAGCTTCTCTCAAAATCAAATCGACAATGGCTGGCCATTGATGAATTGGTGCTTTTTGAAGGTCCGTAGCTCACATTGGGCTCTTATTATAATAATAATCTCATGTTTTTGTAGATGACCATCAACCTCTAGGACACCCACCATTGATCCTGATCTTCCTACAGTGTTCTTATTCCTTTTCCCTTTCACTCCAACACATGTTGCGACTTCAGGGGTAACACTTTGGGCAGTAACTTTTATTTTACTGCATTGTGAAGGATAGCTCACATTGTCAGTATTTCAAGGGTTAATGGACAGTGACTGTTCACTTCTTTAAAAAAAGAGCTTTAACCAGCAACCAATCTGGAGATTGGAAGTTTTTAGATGAGGGGATTTCAATTAGGTCCACTGCCTGAGTAGAAAAGGCAGCTGCGTGTCGCTACGGCAAAAAATAGCTTTCACCAGCAACCAGCTGGTATTTGGGATTGGTTAGCAAATGCAAATTAAAGGAAGGCAGGGGCAAGCGTGGCAGCCATCATCGCAGTGGCCATCGTCTAAGTGGACAGAGTCAGACTGGTGATTTTGAGGCTTTAGTCAGAGAAACCAAAGGAAAGTAAAGTTCAAGGTTTAGTTGTTTTCTATCCCTTCTTTATATCTGCCTTTTACGCTGCAACTCATCCTGTTGACTGCAATTTTGCCTCATCATTAGCCGCTCCTTGTTCGGAGTCTCACTACCCATTGTCTCTGTTTGTAAACCAGCTACCTCATCTTCAGAACTATCATCCATTTGCTTTTCCTATAACACTTCTTGTATTGAAATATACTCAGCTCACAACACTAGTTGCTCCGTGCTCAATCTTCCGATTCCTCACTTTGTCTGAGGTCTTACCAATATTGGCCTCCACAACCTCTCCCTTAACTGTTCCGGCACTCTGGAATAGAGGGGCATCCTTTTAGAATGGAGATGAGGAGGAATTTCTTTAGACAGAGAATGGTGAATTTGTGGAATTCTTTGCCACAAGCAACTGTTGAGGCCAAGTCCTTATGTACATTTAAGGCAGAGATTGATAGATTCTTGATTGGTATTGGTATGAAGGGATACAGGGAGATTAGGGCCGAGAGGAAGATTGGATCAGCTGTGATGAAATGGTGGAGCGGATTCGATGGTCCAAATGGCCTAATTCTGCTCCTATATCTTTTAGTCTTATGGTCTAAACAACACCTGATTTGGTACTAATATTTATGGTTTGTTTTTACAGAAATATGTAATCTTCTGAATTGCTGAGGTGTTTTGAAAACATGTTGGGTGTCCACATCAAATTTGTACTGAATTCTGATAAGAAACAGCACTCCAACCTCAACAATTTCGATGTTGACGAAATGACAATGAAAGCGATTATAAAATCCATCATGGATGAAGATTGGCTCACTCTTTATGTTCACAAAGAAAATCTCTATAATTAGATTCACAGACCCTAAAGAATGGATGGCATTATGGTGAATTTTTTTTTAAATTTCCTAAATTAGGAGGGAGGAGAAGATCGCGGCATGATGCAGCGCGCGTGGCCTCTCCAGTGAAATGATATCGTATTTGTTAAATAGGTACTGTGCACAATCCTGATTTGATGGAGACGGACGTGAGAAGCATAGAGGAACATCTGGAGAAACTTCTGAAATGCCCGGTTCGCTGCCGCTGCTACTGTGCGATCGAGAATCTCCGGAGGGAAGGGCCCAAATTCTCGGCTTTGCCTGCTGCTGGCGGCCGGGGTTGGGGTCGAAGCACTCGGCAGAGATGGTGCTCGGTGCTTGGTGGTGGAGGGCTGGTCGGAGGCTCGGAGTTTTCGGATGGACTGAGAGTCGGACTGCGGTCGGGTGCTTCCAGGATGCTGCATCAGCAAGTTTGCGGTGCTGGAAGCATGACAGGGAGAGTTTTCTTCCTTCTATTGTGTGCGTGAGATGTTGGGACTTTCGAGAGACTTTGAGACTTTTTTTTACCGTGCCAATGGTTTGTTCTTCGATCAAATTATGGTATTGCTTGCACTGTTGTAACTATATGTTATAATTATGTGGTTTTTGTCAGTTTTTCAGTCTTGGTCTGTCTTGTGTTTCTGTGATATCACACTGGAGGAAAATTGTATCATTTATTAATGCATGAATTACTAGATGACAATAAAAGAGGACTGCGTGTCCTCATAATCTAATCTAATCTAATCTAATAGAATGAATGGTACTATGTTAGAGGACTAGGAAGGACACAAGAAGCGCAGGATACAATTGTTGGGGGAATCAGGGGGCTGGGCATGGTGAATCTTTGACAGGACTCTGGGAGCTTGGAGGATTGTGGGTTATAGATGTCAGGAAGTGATCAAGAAGACAGAATTAGTGAACGGGAGATGGTATTGGTTGACAGGAGTTGCATGGAAGAAGGCAAATGGCTGGTTTCTGTGAAATGGAAAAGTAAGTGGCAAATTGAGGATTGTAGTAGCTTGCTGTCTAATGATGAAAGCAGTAGTCAGGATTTAAATAAAGGATGGTAGGAAAAGCTTAATATATTGCTGAGTCTTGAATATGGAGCTGTCCCTGATATCAATGCAATTAGTTTGACTAATGATTTGATAAAAATGCTTGGAGGTCTTGTGAGCACAAGACATTTAAGAGATGGGGCACTATTAGTGTTTTCTAAAGGTAGTAAGCAACAGGAGAAAGCTATGGGAGGAAGAAAAGTAATGCCAATAAGTTATATTGAATGACAGTAGCTTTGGGGAATAATCACAGGAGTGCCTCTAGATGTATCCATGGACCAAGTTAGAAGTAACTTAGTCAAGAGAAAAATTGCAGACACTAAATGTTTAAAGTAGTTTTTGTTGTTGATTAAATTTGAAGGAAAAGAAGTTGCTGGATAGAGTTAAGTTAGGCTATATGAGTTATGTGGTTAGATTCTATGTGCCACCCCTCTGAGAAGTTTTCAGTGCGAGACGTTTGGTCATGTAGTACTTGTATGTAGGGGTAAATAGTGGTGTGGTAGATTTGGTGGAGAACATGATTATGGAAGGCATTAGGGTAAAATGTAGCAATTGTGGAGGGGAACATAGCTTTGATTATGCAGGGTGTCCTGTATATAAGAAAGCAAGCCAAGCATGTTTGGTTAGAAAAATTCATTTCATTTGCAGAAGCTCTTCCGAAAGTACAGAAGATAGTGTCAATGAGACCTATTAATATCCAGAATACAGATAAATTACAGTTTATTTGTAATGTGCATGATTTTATAAAAAAGAATTCATTGATTGTTGATAAACAAAGAGGTGGCCGTGGGAGGCAAAAGAGCGGCTGCGGGCTGTGTTCAAGGATTCATCTTTGGATCTGAGTGAATACACTTCTTGGAATGGACTTTATTAAAACAGTTGTAGATGAGTGTGCCCCCACAAAATAATTCAGAGTCTTCCCCGATCAGAATCTCTGGATGAACCATGAGATCTGTAATCTGCTGAG
The DNA here is from genome assembly GCF_963921235.1 of Mobula hypostoma. Taxonomy (NCBI): domain Eukaryota; kingdom Metazoa; phylum Chordata; class Chondrichthyes; order Myliobatiformes; family Myliobatidae; genus Mobula; species Mobula hypostoma. The sequence goes on along the minus strand of NC_086121.1, from coordinate 28,164,518 downwards.
GCTTTCAGCTCTGATAAGAAAGAAAGTTACAAGAGGTCCATTCATGATGAACAGAAAAACATCTCATGGTGGATTGGTAATTCCGGACAAAACTTGAGTCAATGAAGGGTGCTTGGTAGTTGTGGCAGGGCTTGAATACTATCACCTCTATAGTTAATTCAAGTGATGTTAGTGACAGCAGTATTGAATTGACTTAATTACTCATATCCTTCATATACATGAGGAGTAAAAATCCTTATGTTACATCTCTGTCTAAATGTGCAATTTGTATTAATTTATATTAAATAGTATGTACAACAGGATAGTCAATATAACATAGAAATACAGTTGTGTCAACATGAGTTAAGCAGACTGATGACCTGGTGGAAGAAGCTGTCCCGGAGCCTGTTGGTCCTGGCTTTTATGCTGCTGTACCGTTTCCCGGTAGGTAGCAGCTGGAACAGTTTGTGCTTGGGGTGACTCGGGTCCCCAATGATCCTTCGGGCCCTTTTTACACACCTGTCTTGTAAATGTCCTGAATAGTGGGAAGTTCACATCTACAGATGTGCTGGGCTGTCTGCATCACACTCTGCAGAGTCCTGCAATTGAGGGAAGTACAGTTCCCATACCAGGCAGTGATGCAGTCAGTCAGAGTGCTCTCAACTGTACCTCTGTAGAAAGTTCTTAGGATTTGGGGACCCATACCAAACTTCTTCAACTGTTTGAGGTGAAAGAGGCACTGTTGTGCCTTTTTCACCACACAGCCGGTATGTACAGACTACGTGAGATCCTCAGTGATGTTTATGACAAGGAATTTAAAGCTGTTCACCCTCTCAACCCCAAAACCATTGATGTCAATAGGCGCTAGCCGGACTCCATTCCTCCTGTAGTCCACAACCTGCTCCTTTGTTTTTGCGACATTGAGGGAGAGGTTGCTTTCTTGACACTACTGTGTCAGGGTGATGGCTTCCTCTCTGTAGGCTACCTCATTATTATTTAAGATTAGGCCAATCAGTGCAGTGTCATCAGCAAATTTAATTAGCAGATTGCAGCTGTGGGTGGTGACACAGTCATGGGTATACAGTGAGTAAAGGAGGGGGCTTAGGACACAGCCCTGAGGGGCATCTGTGTTGAGGGTCAGAGGGGCTGAGTTGAGGGAGCCCACTCTTACCACCTGCTGGTGATCTGACAGGAAGTCCAGGATCCAGCTACACAAAGCAGGGTGAAGGCTGAGGTCTCTGAGCTTCTTGTTGAGCCTGGAGGGGATTATGATATTGAATGTTGAACTGTAGTCCAAGGACAGCATTCTTCGCTTCCAGATGAGCTCAACGCCTTCTGTGCTCTCTTTGACTCCCAAAACATGGAGGAGCCATCACACAAACTCCCATATCCCCCGATGATCCTCTGATTTCAGTCTCTGAGGCTGACGTGCGAGCACCTTTCAGGAGGGTGAACCCACAAAAAGTATCTGGGCTAGATGGTGTACCTGACCAAGTGCTAAAGACCTGTGCTGACCTACCGGCTGGAATGTTCACTGGGACCTTTAAGCGCTCAGTTCAGCACTCTGCTTCAAGCAGGCTTCAATTATACTGGTGCCCAGTGAGAGCATGGTGACCTGCCTCAGTGACAATTGCCAAGAGACACAACCACAGTGAAAAAATGTCCTGAGACACTGGCGATAAAACATTAACTCCTGCCCAAGAAGCAACTTAGGTTTACTCCAGTTTGCCTCTGGAGCAACAAGTCCACAAGAGATGCCATCTCACTGGCTCTTCACTCAACCCTGGAACATCTGGACAGCAGAGATTCTTGATTACAGCTTGCCATTCAATACTACCATCCCCTCAAAACTAATCAATAAGCTTCAAGACCTTGGCCTCAATATTTCCTTGTGCAATTGGATCCTCAACTTCCTCATTTGCAGATCCTAGTCAGTTCGAATTGGCAAACATCTCCCTCATGATCTCCCTCAGCATGGGTGCACCGCAGGGCTGTGTGCTTCGCCCCCTGGTCTACTCACTTTACACTTATGACTGTGTGGCTAAGCACAGCTCCAATGCCATATTCAGGTTTGCTGACAACGCAACTGTCATAGGCCGATTCAAAGGTGGTGATGAATCAGCACATAGGAGGGAGACTGAAGACCTGGTTGAGTGGTGCCATAACTTCTTACTCAAAGTCAGCAAGATCAAGAAGCTGGTTATTGCCTTCAGGAAAATGAAAGCAGAGGCCCATCAGCCAGTCCTCATCGGAGGATCGGAGGTGGAGAGGTCAGTAACTTTAAATTCCTGGATGTTATTATTGGACCAGTACATAAGTGCAATTACAAAGAAAGTATGGCAGCTTCCTTAGGTGTTTGTGGAAATTTGGAATGACATCTAAAACTTTGACAAACTTCTATAGATGCGTGGTGGAGAGTATATTGACTGGCTGTATCACAGCCTGGCATGTAAACCCCAATGCCCTTGTACGGAAAATCCTACAAAAAGTAGTGGCTATGGCCCAGTCCATCACGGGTAAAGCCCTCAACACTATTGAACATGAAACACTGTTGTAGGAAAGTAACATCCATCGTCAGGGACCCCTGCCACACAGGACAGGCTCTCTTTACAATGCTGCCATCAGAAAGAAGGTACAGGAACCTCAGGATTCACACCACCAGGTTTAGAAACCGTTACCATCAGGCTCTTGAACCAACGAGGATAATTTCACTCGACTTTACTTGCCCCATAATTGCATGTTTCCACAACCAATGGACTCACTTTGAAGGACTCTTAATTTCATGTTTTCGATATTTTTTGTTTGTTTATTATTACGATCATTTTCTTACTGTATTTGCATAATTTATTGTCTTCTGCGCTCTGGTTGAACGCCCAAGTCGGTTGGTCTTCATTGACTCTGTTATGGTTATCTATATAATTCTAAAACTCTCATGCTCAGTCTGTCTGTTTGTGACCTCCAATTAGCGCAAACGGTGCATTACAGCGGCACTTTTTTTTGGCTAAATCGAATTAAAATGCACTAACTTACAGAATGCAGGCAAGGTTCAGGGTTATATATTCATATAAAATTATTCATTCGCCAAAAATCAACAGGCTGGCTTTCACCCGAGAGCCGATCGGCCATTATGGAAATCGGACAGCCCGACACATGCGCATGGCCAGCCTCAGCAGTGATACCTACCGGAGCAAAAGGGCAGGGCAGCTCTATTTCAAGGGGTCACATCCTGCTAATCACCATCAGCATGTGCAGGATTGGGACAGATCTAACTGCCACCCATCAATAAGAGATAATTACATCTTATTGTAATGACGTACTTTGAGACACCCATAAAACCCTGTGCTGCAGTCAAAGGACAGCGGTGACTATATCATGGCCATTTAGGAGAGCGTCAATCACATCATCAAGAATAATCAGCATCCTTTGGTGTTAGTGCTTCGTATCTTCTATCCAGCATTAGGGTAAAAAAAAAGGTCAGCCTAATTATGCGGCGTGGAAAGAGAAGGGGGACATCACGGTGAAGAGATGATGCCAAACGTCGTTGGGAGGCGGCAAGGAGAGGGAGGGAACAAGAATCGGATGAGGCCAGAGACTCCAGAGACAGAGGAGGAGAGGCATGCACGTCTCCAGGATCAGAGACAAAGAATAAACAGCAGAAGAGATGAAGAGACGGGGGATGAAAGGACTGCACGTCTCCAGAATGGCAATGAGAGGCACGAGGGTGGCAGATAAACCAGAAATGATGCCATCAAAAGTGTCCTTCGTTTAACGAGGAGGAGCTATATTTGCTTTGCTACGCATCATTCTTCTTTAATAAACTGAAGTTTTCTACTTCAGTTTCCAAAGCAAAGCGATACCAATAGCATTCAGGAAAATTTCATGTTCATTCTCGTCACATCAGACTGCACTACCCTCCTCTCAAAGGGTTGCCCAACGAGTCACCCCATTGTCTAGTTATTCTATAAACTTATTGAGTAGGAATATTGGGGTTGTATATGGTGATACATATGTACTTTGAAGATAAATTATTTTGAGCTTTGAACTTTGGTTAGAAAAGTATTTAGTGTGTTTGAATGATGCTCAGTCGATGGCGGTAATGCACCTTAGGTTGGTCTGCCTAAGGCCATGAGAAATGAGAAGGTGGTTAGACGACTTGGATGCCATTAGTACAGAGCGGGGGCGTGGAGCTGCACTTCCTCCAGGCATCTCCTGGCGCCGCTGTCGGGGGAGAAGCACGCGTGAGAAACCGTTCTAAGCTTCGCGATAGTTGACCGGCCGAGTGCGCATGTTCCGCCCTCCGGCGGCCGGGTCAGAGTCGAAGTGTGACGGGTGACGGAGCGGTTCGGGGGTTGCTGCGTGCGGCCTTAGCAACCGAGGTCGCGCTTCTCCTCGATCCTGCGACTGGGCCGAGCGCCGGCTGAGACGCCGAGCCCCCGTTTAGCCCAGCCATGCTGGAGGGACTGGCAGCCTGGGTGCTAAACACTTATATTGGCAAATATGTAAATAACCTCAACACAGACCAGCTCTCCATTGCCCTGATGAAAGGTACTTAGAACTTCAGCAACTTCAATCAGCGTTTTCCTGTCACTCAGCTCTGTTGTGGCGACTATTTAATAAATAAATGCGATTGCAGTAATTTCCTAAACTGTGGTTTAGAGTGAGAGTGCTGCATTTTTGATGCGTAATAGTTATTACCATCTGTGACCTTGGGCGGTTAAACAGTTTTTCTTTCAGGGAAGATCCTGCTTAGTGTTAGTAGATAGTAAAGGAGACACGCCCTGTCCTCGCGACCTTAAATACGCACTTTCACTTATCCTCTGCTTACCTTTATATTTATGAATGATTAACCCAAAATCGGCTTCTTTTGGTCTAACTTTTAATTTCCGGCATGCTGAATACAAACAAAGTACTGAAATGTAAAAGGAAATGACATGATACACTAGGATCTGTGTTAAAATGGTTGGGGTTCAGGAGACAGGTTGATCTGAATTCTAAGGAAATCCACAAGAAGGTAACTTGACAGTGGTCTGGTTCCTGATGAAGGGTCTTGGCCCGGAACGTCAATGGTACTCTTCCATTGATGCTACCTGGCCTGCTAAGTTCCTCCAGCATTTTGTGTTTGTTGCTTGGATTTCCAGCGTTTGCAGATTTTCTCTTGTTCATGACCTGGTTCCTATGATACCACTGATTATGTTGAACATTGCATGTATAACAATGAGGTTTGTGTTGTACTGGAGCACCTCTAATAAAAATAGAATGTTTATGAAATTCTCAGCTTCTGCCCAATTGAATTGTATAACCTGCAATATTCAGCATTAGGTTGATTCCTTCCAAATTTATGTTGAATATATGTTTTTTTGCAATTATTTCACAGTACCTGCTTGATCTGTAACAAATACTGTTACAAATCTATCATATAAACATGCTGTTTATTCCTAGAATTTGCTTGTCAGAATCCTACAGGATGGAAATAGGCTCTTTGGCCTAAGTGATCCATGCTGACCACAATGCCTATCCGAGCTAGTCCCGTTTACCAGCGCTTCACGAGCTATCAGCTAGTGGCTGGAACAAATTAAGAATGGGTCCTGATGAAGGGTCTTGGCCCAAACTGTCAACTGTTTACTCTTCTCCATGGATGCTGCCTGGCTTGCTGAGTTCCTGCAGCAATGTTTTTGTGTTACTTGGATTTCCAGCATCTGCAGATTTTCTCTTGGTTTAAGAATAGTACCACATTTTGAATGATATTGATTGAAGTACATCCTTTTCTGCTGCGTATTAATATAATTATGCAAAATCTACATAGCAAATATGTTGGTCGTGAGCATCATGATGGGTCCTTTGGAAGACCACACGTGGTGTGTGGTATGTCCACAGGTTTTGTAGAATTGAAAGGATTGTGCTTTTGTTTTTCTTGGAGAGAGCAAAATGGATACAAAGAATCTTTTCCTGTTCCAAACTGCATAAAGCTTAAAAATGAATTTTAAAATTGAATATACTTTTTCTGCAATTATTTCATAATATCTATTTGATTTTGGTGACATATAAGGGCGAGCAAATGCTTGGTCAAGTAAAATGGCTGCCTGCGTTTTGAAGGAAGGGAAAGAAATGTTGAGGCTGTGTTTGAAAGATCTCGTCAGGACTAAAAACTGTCTTATGAAGGGATATTAGTGAATGTGTAAAGAGGACCGGAATTCAGGGGAGTAATTAAGATTACCGTTAGTATTACTGGTAAGATTGGTGGACGGCACTAGCTGAAAGACTGGGATTTGAATAGATATGTGGTGGAGAGTGTATTGTATCACTGCCTGGTAAGGAAGCACCAATGCTTAAATGGAAAATGGTACAAATGTGACGAATCAGCCGAGGGGAGGGAGATTAGTGGTGCCTCAACAGCAGCCCATTACTCAATGTCAGCAAGACCAAGGAACTGATTATTGACCTCAGGAGGAGGAAACTGGAGGTCTGTGAGGGATCAGAGGTGAAGAGAGTCAGCAAATTTAAGTTCCTTAAATCAACTTAAAATGATTTAAGTTCCTTATCATTTCAGAGGGTCTGTTCTGGGCCTAGCACATAAAGTGCTATTATAAAGAACGGCAGCGCCTTTACTTTCTTAGAAATTTGTGAAGATTCGGCATGACATCTAAAGCTTTGACAAACTTTTATAGATGTGTGGTGGAGAGTATATTGACTGACTGCATCACAGTTTGGTACAGAAACACCAAGGCCCTTGTACAGAAAATTCCACAAAAAGTTGTAGATGCGGCGCAGTTCCTCCATGGAAAAAACCCTCCCCACCATTGAGCACATCCACATGGAGCGCTGTCACAGAAAAGCAGCATCTATCAAGGACCCTCACCACCCAAGCTATGCTCTCTTCTCTCTGCTGCCATCAGGAAGGTGGTAGCATGAGTCTCAGGACCCACACCACCAGGTTCATGAACAGTTATTACCCTTCAATCATCAGACTCTTCAACCAGTGGGGATAACTTCACTTGGCCCCATTACTGAACTGTTCCCACAACCTTGGACTCACTTTCAAGGACTCTCCGTTTCATGTTCTCGATACTTATTGCTTAATTATTATTTCTTTTGTATTTGTACAGTTTGTTGTTTTTTGCAAATTGGTTGTTTGTCTGTCCTATTGGTGCGGTCTTTCATTGATTCTTTTATGGTTCTTGGATTTACTGTGTATACCTGCAAGAAAATGGATCTCTGTTGTATATGGTGACATATATGTATTTTGATAATAAATTTACTTTGAAATTTGAAGATTAGTAGAAGAGTTGGTAATGTGGAAGATGGCCTTAAGTTGTAGAGAGATATGGATGTGTTGTTGAAATGAGCTGAAAAATGTCAGATGGTGTCGAATTGAGATAAATGTGGTGAACAGAAAAGAAACAACTGTAGGAATTCAGTGGGTCAAGCAGTATCTATGGGGTAAGATTCTGCATCATGACTGAAAGACAGGATGAGGGGTTATTCGAGGCAGGAGATATAGGTGGCCTGATAAGGAATGATAAGGATGGAGTGAAGTTGGAAGAAAGGCAGGCGAGGGGTGGTTGGCAACAGACAAAAAGGGGCAGATGGAGCCTGGTAGGGAAAATAGAGGGTCAAGGAGGGGACAGGCTTGAGGATGATAAGTGGTGACACAGTGCTATCAATGCTGGAATCTGATAAGTAAAGAAGATAATGATTGGTACCATTAAGGCAGTGATGAAGGGCAGATGGGACCAGATGTGGACGGGATCCAGAAGGTAAGGTGTATTCATAATGGTTGAAACCAGGAGGGGTTTAAAATTTATGATGGGTGTGTTGGAGGTGGGGTATGGGGAAAGGAAATAAAATATGGGGGAACCAGAAATGGATTAGAAGGAGAGAGGGAGGGGAATATGGGAAGTAAGAGAATGGTAATTGTCTGGAATGTATTACCTGAAAGGGTGATTAAAGCTGGGTCACCAACAGCATTTAAGAAGTGTTGAAATCTAGGTTTAAGCTGGCTGGTGGTGTAATGGCATCTGCACCATACTTCAAGGCGAATGATCCCAGGTTCGAATCCGGCCAGCTCCTTGCATGCTTGCCATCCGTGCTGGATTGCGTGTCAAGCATGCAGGTCAGCCTTGTTTAAAAATACAAAGTGCTAGAGAAGCAGCAAGGTAACCACCTGGTGCGCCACAAGGCATGGAAAGGAAACTTATTTTGGGTGATGGGATTAAAATGGTACACATGGATGAATTGGGACAAATGGTCAGTTTCCACGTGATATGATGCTGTAAAGAGTGAAATGTGACACTAAAATGTGAACATATGAAAGTTAATTTCAAATTTGAACAATTGTCAGGAGATGATATCAGTCGTCAAAGGGCTAAAATTAGGATGAGACAGAAGAGATTATGGATGTAGTATGCTGTTTGTTTGCCAGGTGGAGTATTCACAAAATGGATCCTGGGACAGAGAAGGAGGTTCAGCAGCAAGTGAAATGAGAAGGTGAGGAAGGATGAGAGGGCTGCAGAGGTGGAAACTGCCAGAAATTGTGATATCAAAGTACATGTTGAATACTAAGTTCAGGATTCTAACCCCGTGCCTAGAATATTTTTACCTTTTGGATCACAATGCTGAGCTGGTGATAGATGAAGTCTATGGATGACTATAACTGGAACACTTTTGAGATGGATGGTTAACAAATATCACATAAAGAACCTATTAGCATGGCATCGTGTTTGCGTGTGTGCTTTTTTTCTAGTTTGTATTGGCTTAAGAAACATAGTTTTTGTTTATTAAAGTTTGGGAGGTAACTAAATCTGTACTGTGATTTTACCACATCTTGCTATTAGTTTCTTGTAAGTAAAAAGTAAGTAACTACCGGTAAATCGCTTCTGTGTTACATTGCTTTTGTAAATCTCAAAGAATTTATCACTTCATTACCAGGTTCACTCTACTTTCCACCAAAGGTTCAAGATTCATTTACTATCGAACCATGTATCCATGTACAACTCTGAAATGTGTCTTCTCCAGATAGCCATGGAACAAAGAAGGATCATGAAAGTCATTCAAAAAGAAATATCGAACCCACCCCCTGCACAAAATGGAGCAGGAACAGGAACCCTCAAAAACAACCCCTCCCCCACACAGAAAACTAACAGAACATCAACCCCCAAACACCCTCCCTTCACACAACAAAATGGAAAAGGAATAGGCGTTAAAAAACACAATATAAAGACTAAGTCTGAAAAAGTCTGCAGTCCATAACGCAATAAACCAATCCATAAATGCAGAACCATGATACCATCCTACAATATCACTGACATTCATTGAAAGAGAGGGGCACCACATGAGGCAGAGAGGTCTAGCCGCCTGCCACAGTTTGCCACACACACCGACAGGCCACTCACAGGTTCCTTCTTTAGCAGCGTTCAAAAGGAAGGCAGTCAATGCTGAACTCCAGCTCATCTTCCGCATTTACCTGGATATCTTAATCTTCCTTGACATTTTAATCTGCGATCAGTGGATGCTTTAATTGGTGAAATAGAATCAAACATTGGCACTCGCTTCCCAGAGTCTTCTCAGAGAAGGCAAAGCCTTCATCACTCAAACGATCTCCAATCTGTACATCGCAGGCTGTAACTGTCCTGGAAACATATTTAATGTGAGTAACAGATGTAAAAGAAATTGAGAAAGAACATTTTTGTGAGCTGTCTGGAGGATGTCAACCAAGGGAGTGTTGTATGCTGGCACCATCCTGCCTGGAATATAAACACCAGTTCTCGTGCTTTGAATTTCTAAGCTATTGTACCTGTTCTAAGGCTGTAGATGTCTAACTAAATTCACAAAAATAACTAGTCGATGCAGAGATGAGGTGCTGGAGTTAAGAGTTTAATGCACCAAGCAACACTTTCCATTTGGGCAACCTCCAGCATTGATTTCTCTCATTTCCAGTAATTGCTCCTCCTTCCCCCTTCTCTCATTTTCCATTTGGCTTCTGGTTCCCCTCTTACTCCTTCTTTTCATCTGTCCATCACCTCTTCCTGGTGCCATTCCTCCTTGTCTTTCTCCCATGGTCCACTATTCTCTCATCAGATTCCTTTTTCTTGGCCCAAAACGTCAACTGTTTATTCCCTCTATAGATGCTACCGAACTTGCTGAGTTCCTCTAGCACTTTGTGTATGTTGCTCAAGATTTACAGCATCTGCAGAATCTCTTGTGTTTATAATCAGATTTGCCCTGTCTATTCTTGATGACAACTTCAGATGGATTGTCTTCTTTGATCTCAGTTTGCTGTGAGTGCATTCTTCCACTGTCTATTCATTATTTTGGGAAATAAACCATGAGCTTGTCAGTGTAACATGTCATAACCTTAAATCATAATTACTGTACATTGCATGCTGGGTACTTGATCTGGAAGTGCCAAAGACTAGCAATGAGGCAAAAGACACTGCTCATTTATTGTAAAGATGTACTACAATTTGTACTACTGTTTCAATGCAGGTGCTGTTGAATTGGAAAACCTCCCTCTGAAGAAAGATGCCCTCAAAGAGTTAGATTTACCTTTTGAGGTGAAAGCAGGTTAGTAAATGGCTTGCCTTTTTCCAGACATTGTCTTTAATATTTAGTCCATATTTAACTATTAAATTTCTCTGCTGTGCTTTCAGTTACATCTTGTCTGTTGTGGATTTTTTCAGTTTTAGAAATTTAAAAATAACTGTTGATTAGATATAAAAGGACCTAGAGCTTTTATGATGAATAAACTCTTGGGCTTCCAGCTGGGTACAGGTATCGATCATAACCGGCGTTTCAATAATCAATGCCAGTCATAATCGATACCTGTACCCGGCTCATCAGTTATAATCGATACCTAAACCTAGCCTGAAGTCGGAGAAGAGTTTTTTAGTTGAATAGTTTAATTATTAAAAGAAAACTAAATTTGGGGAGAAAAGTTGCTTTTTCTTATTCCATTGATAGTGTTGAGAAGTGGCTGTGGAGAAAGATAAAGCCTCATTGTTAGTTTTTTGTAAGTTTGCAAAATATTTAGTTCTGGGTTTTAAAGGTTAGTTTAAATATGTCTTCCAGTGAAGTCAGAATCAGGAGGAAGATTTCTTTTTGTATAACCTTCTCTAAAGGATGTATACACATTTTCAGGTTTTATTGGGAAGATAACATTGCAGATCCCGTTCTATCGGCCTCATGTGGAGCCATGGGTAATATCCATCTCTAGACTCCATCTGATTGGAGCACCTATTAAACAGTCTGATTTTGATGAAGAGGCTGAACGTTCACAGGACAGGAAGAGAAAGTGTGAATTGCTGAATGCTCTGGAGGCAAAATGGAAGGTTGGTGTCTTAGTTACCTAATTTAAGAGCATCTTATGTGATCTGCAGTGCAATACAATATTTCTCTAGCTAGGCCTCTGCTGATTAATGAATATCTACATCAATAGTAACTTGAATCCTGACTCATTCAATTTTTGTCTGGTAGAAGATACAGCTTTAATAATGGTGCACAGTCATGGATACTGTAGCACGAGGTTCAATCCTAATCTTTAATTTTGTTTCACAGTTCCATTTGGTAGTGATGGAGAAAAAGTGTATTGGATTATTGTTCCTTGTATTTCTTCCTCCGTCCCCCTACCTTGTTGCCCTGACTTCTTATCTTTTTTTTCCTCCAGTCCTGATGAAGGGCCTCAGCCGAAAACATCAACTATAGTCTTTTCTGTAGATGCTGCCTGGCCTACTGAGTTTCTCCAGCATTTTGTGTGTGTTGCTTGGATTTCCATCAACTGCAGATTTTCTCTTGTTTGTGATTGGATTGTTGAGATGTTTCCTGTTTTCAAAGCTTTGCAGTTTCATGTAGTAGGGCTGGTGCCTGGAGCTGAGAATCTGTTGTCCCCATGCTGCTCGATTCCCAGGATGAATTGGTGTGTCCTTATGAAAGGTTTTCTTGCCTGAGAAATGTTACTGGGAGTACATTTTAGAATAGCACATGTAACGCTCAGGTCTATCGGCTCATGTTTCTCTAGGGGAAACCTCGTCTGCCCGCCAAACCGTGTCTCACGGTTGCGTCGCTGCTGTGTAATGCCAGCTGGTACAAACTCACACATCAAATATCAGACAGCACAGAATGTACAATTTACAGATTACACTTTATAAATCTTACTGGAACTATGTAATTAATAGAGATACAATATAAAAGGGAAAGTAAAAGGCACCAAACTTATCAGAGTTCCACTACTTCGTGCACAACAGTTGGAGCTCAATTAGCGGGATCCTCTTTTCACCATGCGATCCCCTCTGACCCTCTCGACTCGCCGCTCGCGACCAACCACGGTAGTCGACCAGAGCGCTTCCAGCACGTCCGTCCTCTTCGGGTCTCCTCCCGAAAGCCCGCCAAACCACACGGTTCCCAGCGATATGAGGCAGAATATCACCCACAAAAAGAATAGCATGGACACTCATTGGTTCGTTCCTCCCCTTATCAATAATATAACCCAAACAAGCAGAGATAGAGAGAACTCCTTACATCGCAGTTATTACTACGGAAAAGCCATTTTTTTAAATAACATGACAAAGAAGCCATTTTGTTAGCCTTCACAGTAACATAAAAGAAGAAACCCCTTACACTCTTCCCCTCACCAAATAAAGTCATGTCCTCATGACATTAAAGGAGTTCACCAATCCTCCTTGCAAAACACAAAACCCAACCCAGGTGCATAAAGCAGTGACATAACTTCCCAGGGCGGTTGAGATCACACCCTGTTCTCCTGGGGCTACATAGGTCAACCTCTCCGGGGGGGTTCCTACTTCTCTGAGACCTCCGTACCTCCTCTGGCGACCCTTCCGGCTCAGATACCACTGGAGACACCCCGGGTTTACCTGTTGAACCCTTGCCTGCTCCCTCACTGGGACCCCTCGTCAACTTGGTGCCCTCTGTCTCGGGTTCTGGTTCCACCCTCTCTCTCTCCAAGGCCGGCTGTATCCCAGGCTGCTCCCCAACACTCTCCCTCCTCTCACCTAACTCAGTGGGGGTAGGGTCAGGAGCCTCTTCTTCCGGTACCGGGGAATTAACGAACAGAAGCAAGTACCACACGTCCGATCATCGTCTTCCAAATCACTATCCCCTTTCCGGGGTGGGGCCTGGCCCCGTCTCTTTCGCGGTGGGCCGTTCCCTCACCCCGTGCCTCCGTGGAGTCCTGGTACTAGGTGTAAACTCCAATTCGGATTCTTGGTCTACCTGCATCTCTTGACCCAGGGGTAATACCTTGACAGGCCCCTTCCCTTCTTCTGGTCTCACCCGGTAAACAGGTAGGTTCAGCATCTGGCTCTCTACCACATAGGGGGTGGCCGCCCAGCGATCCGCCAACTTGTGCTTACCAGGTAGTCCTAATGAGAACCCAGTCTCCCGGCGTAAGTTGGGCAAACTTCACTTTCCGATCATACCTCCTCTTATTCCCTTGATTCTGCTTGGTGGCTGCCACCTCAGCCAACTCGTACGCCCTTTTCAACTCTCTCCTCATATCAGACACATACTTCAGATAGGGCTTTGAAGGTAATTCACCTGCTTCAGTCTCAAAACAAAGGTCAATGGGCAACCTCGCTTCCTGCCTGAACATCAGATAATAAGGCGAGTACCCTGTAGCGTCATTGTGGGTACAGTTGTAACAGTGAAGCAAATGCCCGATGTGCTGACTCCACTTACTCTTCTGACTGATCTCCAGAGTCCGGAGCATGTCCAACAGGGTCCGATTAAACCTCTCGGGCTGAGGATCACCCTGCGGGTGATAGGGCGTGGTCCTGGATATCTCAACCCTAAGCATACCCAGTAATTCATGGATAAGCCTGCTCTGGAAGTCCCATCCCTGATCACTATGTATCTGTTTGGGGAGGCCATAATGAACAAAATACCTCTCCCATAACACCTTCACCACTGTAGTTGCTTTCTGGTCCTTAGTGGGAAATGCCTGAGCATACCTATTGTAGTGATCCGTGATGACAAAGACATTCGTGGTGTTGCTGGTGTCGATACCAGATAGTGCCAATGCCCAGGTCATCTCGCTGAGCCCCCCCACTTCCTCGGGGCTCAACCCTGGCAACTGCTTGTTCTCCAGAGCAGTTAAATTACAGTAAACATTTGGTAGCACGTCATTATCAATCCCCAATTGATCCACTGCCTGATCCGGCCCCATTGGGTCTCCTGCTTTAGTGTCGCTTGCAAATTGACACCTGGCCTTCACTCCCAGGGCAAGGACGCTCTCCCACTCCTCATCAGTGCCCGACCCCTCATGCGCCCGACGAGATAAAGCATCTGCATCGATGTTCCGGCTCCCTGGCCGGTACTTCAGGCTGAACTCATAGGCAGACAAGGCCACCAACCACCGATGCCCTGTAGCGTCCAGTTTTGCCGAGGTCAGAATATAAGTGAGAGGATTGTTGTCCGTCCTCACCTCAAACTTGGCCCCGTATAGATAGTCACTCAACTTGTCCACCACTGCCCATTTCAGCGCCAGAAACTCCAACTTGTGAGTGGGATAGTTTCTCTCAGAAGGTGACAAACTTCGGCTGACAAACGCCACTGGCCTCAATCCGTTGCCCTGCTCCTAATACTGGATGGCCCCCAGCACCTCACGGCTGGCATCAGTGTGCAGCACATACAGCTTCTGGGGTCGGCAGAAGCCAACACCGGGCCTGTGTCAGTGCCCTTTTCAGCGATTGGAATGCCTCCTCGCATTGGGCATCCCACCTCAGTCCAAAGGGCTCCGATAGGTTCAGATATCCTCCTGCCTCCTGCCCTCGGTCTCCCTTCCTTTTCTTCCCCACGGGGGGGATAGCCACACAAAAGCTGGTTCAGTGGGTGACTCATTTTAGCGTATCCTTTCACGAATCGCCGATAATACCCACAGAACCCCAAAAACGAGTGTGGGACGCTCACAGTCTGTGGTCTCAGCCAGGTAGTCACTGCGTCTATCTTAGCCGGATCAGTAGCCACTCCCTCTCGTGAGATTATGTGTTCGACATAGCTGACAGACATCTTGCAGAACTGGCATTTGTCCAGGGAAAGTTTCAACCCTTCCTCCCTCAGCCGGCTTAACACCTTCAGCAGCCGCTCCTCATGTTCTTCCAAAGTAGATCCAAACACTATTAGGTCATCCAGATACACCAACACATCGAGCAAGTTCGTATCCCCCACTGTCCTCTCCATGACCCTCTGGAAGGTGGTTGGGGCCCCCGATATGCCTTGGGGCATTCGTTCGAACTGAAAGAATCCCAGGGGACAGATGAAGGCCATCTTCTCTGTATCAGCCCCACTCATCGGGATCTGGTAATACCCACTCCGCAAATCCAATACACTAAACCACTGGGCACCACTCAAACAGGCCAATGCGTCTTCAACCCCCGGGACCGTATACTGGTCAGGGACAGTGTGCTGGTCCGGGGTCCTGTAGTCCATGCACATACATACCTTCCCATTTTTCTTCCTAGCCTCTACTATGGGGGACGCATAGGGGCTCTGGGACTCCGCGATAATCCCCGCATCTTTCAACTGGCGCAAGTGCTGCCGCACATCTTCCACGTCAGCCAGGGCTAGCCGCTGCGACCTTTCTCTAAATGGGGTGTCATTTGTCACCCGGATAGTGTGATGAGTGCTCTTGGAACAACCCACATCAAACTCGCCCTGAGAAAAGACATCCCCTAGCTTCAACATCTTCTCCACCAGGCTTCTCTTACACTCCGGCGGCACAGGGGAGTCCTCAAAATTAAAGGCCTCCTTGGTCAGCTGTCCCCTGTTCTCCAATAGTTTTCCTCCAGTGGGTCTCATGGGGGTGCTAGACATCACCGTCACCAGGAACAAGTGTGCGAGGGGCATCCTGCGCTTAAAGGTGATCTCCTTCTCCATTGTGTTCCTTACAATCACCCCCATCCAACATGCCTGTAGAACTGAGGGCCTCTGCAATTCAGGTCTCACCAGCACCCCAGCTGGGAACCGGGACTCCCTTTCAAGGTCTTGTGGTGCGTCTGCTAACAGGGCTTTGCCCGCCAGTACTCCAGGGAATCTGGGGGTCCCCAACACTAGTGCCACCTCCCCTGGCTGTATCACTTTAGGCCTCGCCTGAGTGCACCACACCGTCCCTCTTTTGAACTCAGGATTCAGCCCCCTGTGGCCGCCCGCTTCTTCAAACGCCGCTCGAAACACTGGGTGTACCAAGAGGGTCTCCAGAAAGTTCTTCCCCGCCTTCTCCTTACAGGCTCCCAGGAGCCATCGCACAAGAGGGCAGTTAGTCCCCACCAGAAGGGCAGTGCCACCTGTTTCTACTGGATCCGGACAAACCAACACAAACGTCTCGAGGGCTTCAGACGCTCCCACGTGGCCCTCTGAGAATTCCAGTCTCACTGACAGGTACCCATCGTACAGGTAATCACCATCACTTATACCCCAAATCTCCAGGGCATTAGATGGGGTTACTGGCAAATGCTTTAGATATTTGTTGTAGAACGACCGGTACAATAAGGTGACCTGCGACCCGGTGTCAAGGATGACCCTTGCAAAGATTCCCTCTATCCTTAGGGACACGCTGGAGCGGGGTCCCACTAGTCCGTCAGGAATAAGGGCTTGGGCTTGCGGGGGTCCCATGGCAGATTTCAGGGAACGTGTTCCTCCAGAGACTCCAGTCCGTTCCCTCAGTGAGTCTCTCCTAAGTTTCCCAACACCTCTCCCTTCTTAGTTGCCGGGGGGCTTGCCCTCCACGGGATGTCTTTTCTCTCACAATCCCTCTGGAACTGTCCCTCTTCCCCACAGCTGTAGCACATCTCCTGCCGCTCACATTCCCGCCGAAAATGCCCTTCTTTCCAACAGTTATAGCACACGCTACCTGCCGCCCCTCTCCTCCCGCGATGCCCGCCACTCCCAGCCCACTGCGCGGCCCAGCTCCTGAAGGGGGTGCTTTCCCTGTCAGTCCACTCATGCAAGGGGTCCCTACCCACCTGGGACCCCTTGGGTCGCTCAGCTCTCAACCCTGCCACCACCCCTTGTACCGCTGAGGATCGTCCCTGGTGGCCAGAGTCCTCTTTCTGGCCCAATGCTCTCTCATCCTCTCACACCCTTCTAATCAGCTGACCGAATGATGGAGGGGAGCTCCTTTTATAGGACTGCCGGAGACTCCAAGCCACCTGGTCCTCTCCCAGGGAACCCTTAGATATCTGATTCATCCTCAACTTCGCCACCTTGTCCGCCTTCACTACCCCTCGGTGCCGCAACCTGTTAAGCATTATGTCCAGCTGAAAAATGTGTTCTGAGAGCTTTGCCCCTCTTCCCTGCCACATGTTTTGAAACTCCGCTAAAAGCTCCCAGGAACCTCACATCATACCAAACGCACCCTCCAAAACTTCTAGATACTCCGCCAGGGAAGCTGAGGGCTGTTCAGCTTTCAGCCCCTGGACGACACCAGCCGGCACATCCTGCAACTTTCCATCAATCACTGTCTCTTTTCCTCATCCGAGCCTGGCCGCTCCCCTAAAAACTGGGATGTGTTTTCGATCCATGGCTCATAATTGTCCTCCCCTTCCGGGGTGGGCGTGGCTCCTGAGAAAATTCTCAGCTTCGTGTGGGGCCCCTTGGCCCTTCTCACCAGGGAGGTAATGGCGGCTGCCAACTCGGAGGTCTCACTTCTAGCTGGGGGACATGGCCTGACCAATCCTTCCCACTCTGACCCCTCTTGCCCCCTTCCTTCATTACCCCGAGCACTTGTTCCCTTGCAAATTCCTTCAACTCTCCACCACTGGCTACTGGCACCTCCCCTGGTGTCGCATCTAACTCCTTCTCCAGTGTCTCCTCACATTCGTCCTCCGGGAGGGTGTGGAGGCCCCACGACCCCGCCTCACCCGGGACGCTGACCGTCGCTGGCAGTTCCAACTTCATGACGTCAGCACTCGTACGAACCAACACCTAGCTGGATTCCACTTCTTTACCGCACCTTCTAGCTATCAGTTCTACCTTGCCGATAGCTTTAATCAGACTCAACCCTCGCTCTAGCACTTCTTCCGAAGTGCAGAAATCCACCCCACTTTACACGCATACATGATTAACTGGTACGTCCTCGAACTCACACCTGCTTACAATCTTATCTCAGTCTGTCTCTGCACTACTTAACCTGGCGATTTATACAGCTTACACAAAATTCAATCCCAGTCGAGCCCCCACAAATGTAACACTCAGGTCTATCGGCTCGTGTTTATCTCGTGTTTATCCCTGTCCACCCGCCAAACCGTGTCTCACGGTTGTGTTGTTGTTGTGTAATACCAGCTGGTACAAACTGACACATCAAATATCTGACAGCACACAGTGTACGATTTACAGATTACACTTTATAAATCTTACTGGAACTATGTAATTAATAGAGATACAATATAAAAGGGAAAGTAAAAGGCACCAGACTTATCAGAGTTCCACTACTTCGTGCACAACAGTTGGAGCTCAATTAACGGGGTCCTCCTTCCACTATTCGATTCCCCCGACTCGCCGCTCGGGACCAACCACGGTGGTCAACCAGAGCACTTCCAGCACGTCCGTCCTATTCTGGTCTCCTCCCAAAAGCCCGCCAAACCACACGGCTCCCAGCCATATGAGACAGAATATCACCCACAAAAAGAACAACATGGACACTCATTGGTTCATTCCCTCTCATCAATAATATAACCCGAACAAGCAGAGAGAGAGAACTCCTTACATCACAGTTATTATTACAGAAAAGCTATTTTTAAGAATAACATAACAAAGAAGCCGTTTTGTTAGCCTTCGCAGTAACATAAAAGAAGAAACCCCTTACACACACAAGGTATAACAGTTTGCTGCAGCTTGTCCATACTGAGATTAATCTTTTAACGCAAAGATGAGCAAGTACCCAGTTAAACCAATGAGCCTTTCAAATCCTGCTGTTGTGATTCATATGCAACAACACCCTCCATTGAACAAACCAATAGGCCATGCAATGTTCAGATATAAGGTTTTAAAAAAAGTAGTTTGGGGTAAGGGGTCCTAACAGAAGTCTCCAAACCGATTTAGGAAAAAGCTCCTGGACGATGACTGTGACTCCAGTAGGCAATTAGCTGAGTTGCTGATGACCACTATGACCAGGGGCTCATCAAGAATGCCCACTGCTTATGTAGCTAGATTAGTCAAACTCACAAGTATGTCCAGGTCATTCCTGAATGCTTGTACTGAATCCATGCTAACTGTATTTATCAGCTGTTTGTTTTCAGAAATGAAAAATAGTAATTCTTATGTATAACCTACTTTGTAGTTTATATCCACATTGTTGAATGCTTCTATATTTTAAAAACTTTGAATGAATCACCTTGAAGTCTATCTATTTCTACACTGGAAGAACCCATTTCCTCAGGATCTTATCGTATTTGATGACCTATAGAATTGACTTAAGTTTTGTGGTCTTTAACCTCATCATATGAGGTGACTGAAACCAGATATTGTAATCTGGATGAGTCATGTAAAGAGACAGGATTATATTTCAGTATTTAATTTCGCTATCACAGCAATGCATCTCAACCTTCATTGTTTTAGCAATAAACCTTTAATAATTTATGTGTATAACATCCAGGCCTTGTGCTGATCAACACCCTAAGCTCCTAATCCTCCAGGGGTATGGATAGGCTTAGCACTATTCCCTTCAAAGTTCAAAGTAAATTTATTATCGAAGTATGTATGTGTCACCATATACAACACCGAGGTTTGTTTTCCTACGGGCACACCCATAAATCCAAGTAACACAATAGAATCACTGAAAGACAGCACCCAACAGGATGGCAAGCAGCTCGTGTGCAAAAGATGACAATCTGCAAATACAAAAGAAAAAAAAATAAACTTGATGAACCCTTGAAAGCGAATGCATGCAGTGTGAGGACGGTTCAGTAATGGGAGCAAGTGAAGGTCATCCTCACTAGTTCAAGAGCCCCACTGATTCAAGATTGAAATCATCGTACACCTACCAGGCTCTCTCTCATTGCTGCTGGAGAAGGTTTCTGCACGTGGTGGTCTCTCACTCTCATTTTCTGCTTCTGAAGGAAGGTCCTTGCGTTTGAGTGACTTCTCTCTACCTCAATGCTGTCGTGGATAGTGTTGGAGCAAGGTTAAATCGCCGTGGATTGTAGATTTGGACTCTTAATTCAGGTTTATGATGTGCTCTAGTTCTGGTCGCTCATTGTTGTTATTGCTTCTGGGTGATTTTTGAATCTGGGCGGCCTGCAGATAAGGAACATTGATATGCCTTTTGATTTTTTTGGGTTTTATATTCTGTGTTATCACCCATTTTATTTTATTGCTGTTTGTATGATTATTTTTGCGTGTGGAGGGGGAGGGTGTTGATGTTTTTCTTTGAATGGGTTGATTCCGTGTTTCTTTGTTTCATGATTGCCCGTAGGGAAGATGAATTTCAGGGTTGTATACTTCATGCATACTTTGATAATAAGCAATAAATATTGAGAACATAAGATGAATCCTTGAAAGTGAGTCCAAAGGTTGTGGGACCAGTTCAGTAATGGAGGTGAGTGAAGTTATTCCCACTAGTTTAAGAGTCTAATGATTGAAGGGTAATAACTGTTCATGAACCTGCTGGTGTGGGTCCTGAGGCTCCTGTTACCATCTTCCTGATGGCAGCAGAGAGAAGAGAGCAAAGCTTGAGCGGTGAGGATAGATGCTGCTTTTCTGTGACAGTGCTCCATGTGGATGTGCTCAATGGTGGGGAGGGCTTTACCTGTGATTGACTGGCTGTATCCACTACTTTCTGCCGAATTTTCCATTCAAGGCATTGGTGTTTATATACCAGGCTGTGATGCAACCAATCAATATACTCTCCTCCATACATCTATAGAAGTTTGTCAAAGTTTTAGATGTCATGCCGAATCTTCACAAAATTCTAAGGAAGTAAAGGTGTTGCCATGCCTTCTTTGTAATGGCACTTCCATGCCAGATCAGATCGTCTGAAATGATAACACTGAGAAATTTAAATTTGCATTCCCAAGTTGGTTAGTTGATGGCGAGACCCCTCGATGCTGCAGAGCTTTTCATGTGTAAGTGTATGGAGATTTTGGGTGAGTGTTGTTTGACAGAAGTTGGTGAAAATAAATAGTTGGATACCCTACCTTGCTGAATTTGTGTTGGTGAAAACTCAAAACATTTACAAGTGAAACTTGTAAAGTTCAGAAACAATTAAAAAAATTGAAACAACTGGAATATTGTTAAGTTAATTTGGGCTAATAATTATCTTCTGCCTGTGCAAAAACATCTGAATAGTTTGTTCATCTAATTACCAGCAAAATCTTCTCATCAATCTGCAGTCATTTAATGCAAGACTGTTACAGCACTGTATGATGTACAATATGCAGTTGTATTTGAATACCCCAACAAACTTCCAGCTGCTACAAAAAATGTAAGCTGTCTGTTGATCTATTGCAATTATTCGCAGGTCCCATATGTTGTTGAATCATAGAGAGGGAAATAATGGGTGTTTAAGCCTAAGGTCTTTGTTCTTTTTTAGCCCATGTTTGAACAGTGCCAAAGATACTTCACTGCTACTTCAGTTTTCTTGATGTTCTTGTACCCACTTCTTACAGACACTTCAAAATAATTTGTTTTAGCTTGTTTTTCCAGTTTCGTACAGAGATTCCAGATAATTACTCAGCATTTAGAAGTACTATAATCTTGTTCTTTGCTTCTGGATGTTATAAGGGTGAATATCTTAACTTTCCATAGATATACTCTTTTCCATAGATGCTGCCTGGCTGCTGATTTCCTCCAGCACTTTGTGTGTGTTGTTTGGATTTCCAGCATCTGCAGATTTTCTCTTGTTTGTGTTACTAAGTATTTACTCTATTTCTCTCTTTATAATTGTAATCTGAACTGTTGTTTTTAGCATTTTCTGTTTCTATTACTGGGTTCATAAATCTGTTTTAATATTTTGCTCTGCCATAGTTTTCCAAAATATATCATTTTTTGTGTTGAGTTTTTTTCTGTTTCACAAATTGGTCTATGATCTCCTAAAGTATGTTTGTATTCCTTACTATTTACTTTATTTCTACTTTTTTAATCATCTGCAGACTGAAATTAAGGTATCTATAGGCTATGATGTCGATAACATAGAACATAAAACATTACTGGTTCTTTATGGTTGTTTTATCTGGGGGTGGTAGTGGGGATAAGTTCCCACTACCTGTTAAATGCTCCCAATGGCATGTGTCCTAAATACCCTCTGGCAACCGTTCAGCTCCTGAACTTCACTGTGTGGCTTAGCTACTGACTCCCATGGAACAGTTTGTACTGACAAGAAGCAGCAAAGGAAGGTTACTGGCACCTTAAAACCAACTGGCAGATGGCACTAGTCAGCAGGTCACTTAGGAGAAGGAAAGCTCTAATCTCAAACCTCCATTGCCTTGTGGCTATACCCACTCATGGGGAAGGCTCTGAGAGTAAATCCCGAGGGGAAAAAAGTCCAGAGCTGGAGTTCACTGCTGACTGGCACTCCCTGCTGCTGCCAAACTGTATCGGTCTTTGCCATTCCTTTGGATTCATCAGCTGCATGGAGTGGTGGGGCCTACAACATGGGTAATAATTTGCTCCCTATATTGTACTGCCGGCTTGCATATCATGTAGTTAGCCTGGGAGGCAACATCCATGATTGACCCATGCCAGCGGAGGGCCTCAGAATAGTACAGTGCAGGAACAGGCCCTCCAGCCCACAATGTTGTCACACATGTCAATTGAACTGGAAATTAGGTGAAGATGAAATAGTACTCAAAATGCTGAAAGCATTTGTGAGAACTAACAATATTATTACTGATCTATAGATAAGGATTATTATCTCATTCACATTTTATGTGCTCAGTAATTTTTCTATTAAGTTACTAAATTACAAAATGTGATTTCCTTAGAATCTGGTGAGTTTGAATGACTGGGCTTAAATTTAGGAAGGCATTAGTTGAAGAGGAAGCATACTTATTTTTATTTCTATTTATTACTATTTACTATTTGTTTGTAGAAATATGTTTCCAACGCAGAAATGTGAACATTTCTTTTAGAAGAAGTGATTGAAAGGAAATGTGCACATTTCCTTTAGAACATGTGGTCTCCTGGGATAAAATTTCAATGAATGCGTAATGTACTTACTTCCATACTCTTTTGAAGTACATCTAAAATTCAAAGTTGACTTTTGTTACAGAGAGACCAACAGCAGAAAGGGGAATCTTACTGGTACTCGGTTACTGCTTCCATAGTTACCAGAATAGTGGAAAATGTGGAGGTGAGTAATAACAGTGCATTATTTTTTATGAAAATTAACAAGCTAACTCCCCCTGTTTTTAAAAAAAACTGATCTACTGAAGTAAATTTTGAAAAACTTAATTCTAATTGTATTTGGAATTTTAAAAGAAAGAAAGCTCAATGGAGAAGTTTCTTATTAATATGCACATTGAAATATAAATTGCATATAGTATCATTCTGGTGCGGATAGAGGCATAGCCTGAGTGTTCAGCTATTCATGGAATTTATTTTCTGTTATGAATTTTGAGAAGATATTGGTGACTTGTGTTGTTGAGTTGGTGCGGTGTGGTAAAAATGCTGTCAGTGCTGTTTGGGAGCAAGTTCCAAAATGGTGATGAAAGAACGAAGTAATTCCAAGACAAGACTTTATATAATATGGAATGAACTTAATAGTTTTTGGGAGGTTATGAAAGGAATCCATGATGAATTGCTGCAGTAGATCTTGTAGGTAGTACAATGTGTTGATGGTGTACCTGTGCTGGAGAAAGTATACCACAAAAAAGGGGTGCAGCCTGCATTGCTATTAAGTTTGATTGGAGGAATATTCAGCATGTGGAAAAGTTTACAAGAGTCAGATGGTTAATCACTCTGCAATACTTGGTGTGCCAAAAAACCTGTTTTCATGTTCTGTGACTCCTTATTCAACCATGGTCTGTGACCGGTTGCTGTGGTCACAGTATTTATAAAGCTGGTACAGTTTGCCGTGCTCCCCAGATTCTAGGTGATGTGAATGTTAAGAAGAAATAGATTTTCATTGGAAGTGAAAATGTGAACTTTGTCTGGAACTTGTTCAGCATTCAGTCAACTGCTTAGCAGCTCATCCTGAATACTGCCCAGATTCTGCTCAATACAGGCACAATCTGTTTCTGCATTTGATTAGTGGGGTAAGGAGCAGTAATCAGCAAAGTTAACTGATGAAGCAGCTGAGATTGATTGGATTTGGATCACTGCCCTGGTGAAAACTTGTAGCTATGATTATTGGTCTTTGCTCATTTCAGACTTCTTGTTCCAGGCAATTTTTCTACCCAGTTGAAGGCTTTTCTACTGGTGCCCACTTACTGTAATTTTATTTAATCCTGATGCCCCACCTGACATCAAAACAATCAGGCTCACTGTATCTAGAGTTCAAGCTCTTTTGTCAACGATTGTACCAAGATTGTAACAAGGACTGGAATAGAGTGTTTCTTGTAGAATCTAAACAATACATTCTTAATATTTGCTGGAGAGTAGGTGGCATTTCTTAGGGCAACCTTAGTTCCATTACAAATATATAAGAGTCAAGTGGTGCAGGAAATGGATTTGACCTGTTTGTGTGCATACAGTGTCCCATTTTTGCAAAATTGTTAGGTAGTTTCCAGTGTTTTGGGTATTTTGATTAAAGGTGCAACTAGTTCTGAAGCACAAGTTCTAAGCTGGGTTAGAACATAGAAAACCTACAGCATAATACAGACACTTCGACCCACAAAGCTGTGCCAAACATCTCTTTACCTTAGAAATTACCTGGGGTTCCCCATAGCCTCTATTTTTCTAAGCTCCATGTATCTATCCAGGAGTCTCTTAAAAGACCCTATTGTATCTGCCTCCACCATCGTCGCCGGCAGCCCATTCTATGCACTCACCAGTTTCTGCGTAAAAAAAAAACAACTTGCCCCTGACATCTCCTCTGTACCTACTTCCAAGCACCTTAAAACTGTGCCCTCTTGTGTTAGCCATTTCAGCCCTGGGAAAAAGCCTCTGACTACCCACACAATAGTCATCTCATCATCTTGTACACCTCTTTTAGGTCACCTCTCATTGTCCGTCACTGTAAGGAGAAAAAGCCATGTTCACTCAACCTATTCTCATAAGGCATGCTCCCCAATCCAGGCAACATCCTTGTAAATCTCCTCTGCACCCTTTCTATGTTTTCCACATCCTTTCTGTAGTGAGGCAACCAGAACTGAGCACAGTATTCCAAGTGGGGTCTGACTAGGGTCCTATATAGCTGCAACATTACCTCTTGGCTCCTGTTTGGGTTGTTTTGTGTCTCATAGTCTTTGGTGTATGTATATATCTGACGCTCTCAGCTGTTTTCATATTGGCTAAAGATCAGCTTTTGTTATGACAGGATTCTCAGGAGGAGACATAGATTCACTCAGGTGCTTCGAAATGTTGCAGCTTTGTTTTTGCACTAATGTGTTGAGCTCTTCAGTCATTCAGGATGATGATACTCATTGACCTTTCTCATTCCATTATTCTCCGTCATTCATATCTGAATACGGCAGAATTTCTAAATATTTATTTGATCCTCTCAGTCAAAAAAACTTGATTGAGGTTCTAGATCAACTTAGTGGAGGTAATGCTTGTCATTGATTTTGTGAGTGGAATCTCCAGTATCCTTTGGTGTGATTACATTAAATTCCCTGGGTTCTTCTCCTGTTTTAATTTATCTAGATTAATTTGTGTAAAATGTGTTATTAACTTACGCTCAATAATAAATGAAATGATTGAGATTTTGGAAGTAGTTTAATCACAGCATGTTTCTATCTGATTTTTGCTTTGAATGTACTGTGCCCTGCTACTTTACAATGTACTTTACTTTAATAGAGGCTGTTGTGAAGGTACAAGTATGTAAAACACTACTTTTAGCTGAAAAGTTGGAGCTTTCTTTCCTTTGTAGATGAATGTTCGAGATGTTCATTTGCGTTTTGAGGATGAAATCACTAACCCTGAACATCCATTTGCTTTTGGGATCTGTATCAAGAGTGTGTCTGTGCAGAATGCAGAAGATGAATTGGTAAGTTCCAAATGGAAGCAGTGAAATCATGTGTGAATTTTAAAGTTGGCTTCAGTGCATGAACCATGTATGCTATGTCATTTTATAGGGAAATGGAAGTTAAATCTAAATGGATAATACCTCCTAAAACTATAACCTTAGAAACATCTGTTCTTATTCAAAATTGCTTTTAATAGGATTTATTTTTCCAAACTGGCATAAATTTTTGACTCGATATATAACTGGCGTAACAGTTAGAGTTAGGGTGTCAGAGTTTGCATGACAGTTTGGGGTTTCAGAGTTCAGTTCCGATGCTGCCTGTAAGGAGTTTGTATGTCCTCACGTGAACATGTAGAGTTCCTCCAGGTGCTCCATTTTCCTCCCACATTTCAAAGACGTACCAGTTTGTGGATTAATTGGTCATTGTAAATTGTCCTGTGATTAGGCTGGGCAGTGCTGCTCATTGGGCCGGAAGGGTCTGTTCTGCACTGTATTTCTAAATAAAATAAATAAAAATAAAGTAACTGCTAATGGTGCTTTCACTGTTTATCTAACATTACAATTTGATTTAATAGTGTACTAACCTGTTAGTGCTCATACGAGGTAGAGAATCATATGCTTATTCAAGTCAAGTTTATTATCATTTCGACCATAAGCTGCTGGTACAGTACACAGTAAAAATGAAACAACGTTCCTGCAGGACCATGGTGCTACATGAAACAACACAAAACTACACTAGATTATGTGAGACAGCACAAGGCTACACTAGACTACATAAAACATTTAAAAAAAAACTGCACTAGACTACAGACTTGCACAGGACTACATAAAGTGCACAAAACAGTGCAGGGCAGTACAATAATAAACAGGACAATAGGCACAGTAGAGGACAAATTACAATATAACAATATATGATGTAGATGTCAGTCTAGACTCTGGATATTGAGGAGTCTGATGGCTTGGGGGAAGAAACTGTTGCACAGTCTGGTCATGAGAGCCTGAATGCTTCGGTACCTTTTGCTAGATGGCAGGAGGAAGAAGAGTTTATGGGAGGGGTGCGTGGAGTCCTTCACAATACTGTTAGCTTTACGGGTGCTGCGTGTGATGTAAGTGTCTGTAATAGCGGGTAAAGAGACCCCGATGATCTTCTCAGCTGACCTCACTATCCGCTGCAGGGTCTTGTGATCTGAGACAGTGCAATTTCCGAACCAGGCAGTGATGCAGCTGCTCAGGATGCTCTTGATACATCCTCTGTAGAATGTGGTGAGGATGGGGGCGGGGGGGTGGGAGATGATTGTGTCATCGGCAAACTTAATGATGTGATTTGAGTCCTGACGAAGGGTCTCGGCCTGAAACGTCGACTGCACCTCTTCCTAGAGATGCTGCCTGGCCTGCTGCGTTCACCAGCAACTTTTATGTGGGTTGCTTGAATTTCCAGCATCTGCAGAATTCCTGTTGTTTGATGTGATTTGAGCTGTGTATTGCTGCACAGTTGTGGGTCAGCAAAGTGAACAGCATTGTACTGAGCACACAGCCCTGGGGGGCCCCCGTGCTCAGTGTGATGGTGTTGGAGATGCTGCTCCCGATCCTCTCCCAGTCAGGAAGTCTAGGATCCAGTTGCAGAGGGAGGTGTTCAGGCCCAGCAGTTGCAGCTTTCCAATCAGGTGCTGAGGAATGATTGTGTTGAATGCTGAACTGAAGTCTATGAACAGCATTTGAACACGTGTCTTTTTTGTGCAGGTGGGTTAGGGCCAGGTGGAGGGTGGTGGCGATGGCGTCGTTTGTTGAGCGGTTGGGACGATATGCGAACTGCAGGGGTTCCAGTGAGGGGGGCAGCAGGGTCTTTATGTGCCCCATGACGAGCCTCTTGAAACATTTCATGATGATGGATGTGAGAGCAACAGGACGGTAGTCATTGAGGCAGGACACCGAAGACGACTTCGGCACAGGGACGATGGTGGCGGCTTGGAGCTGACACTGAATACTTCTTCGGCATGGGGACGATTGTGGCAAATTTGAGCTGACTTGAAGGGCAATAAAGTTAATTTCAGCTCCTATTTCTTGTGTTTTCATCTACCTGTTGGTGGATAGGCAGTCTTCTCTAATTTAACAGCCTCTTATACTGTACATACCGTAACTGTCTTGATAGCAATCAATTTTAGTCGAAGCCCTTCAGTTTGTTTCTCAACAATTCTTGGTATTTAACCTTCCCTTTACGACCGGGTAACACTTGCAGTTTAAATAAGTAGTTGAGCAGGTAGAATAAGCCAAATTAAAAAGATCCAATGGGTTCAGAAGATTCCTGTTATCTTAAATGGTGATATTGTATGAGGGTGGATTGCATTTTCTCCTTTGAACTTGGTGGCTTGCAGTAGTTACGTGATCCTGACATCTGATGTGTATTGCCAATTTAGTGGTACAAAATAGCACAGGGATGTCAAACTACCGGCCCGTGAAGGGGTCCAGTCTGGCCCGTGGGATGATTGGGGGGGGGGGTATATTCACGACCATTTATTATGTATCTGTACGGCAGCTGCTTGCCCTCCCTCGCCACGCTCTCTCCCACCACTGTCTGTGCCGCCTGCTGCGCCAGAAGTTTGTGTGTACTTAGAAAACAACAGGCGGCGGTTAACCACCCGCTGCGCATAAGCACCTACCACCCTGCACTGAAGACCACTAGGGCCCCACTTACATCGTCAGACACAGTATAAACACACAGAGTACTCAGGTAAGTAACACCTGTAGCAAGGCTGAGACTGTTTGCTGCTGTGATTCAAAATGCTTTCCAAGAAAAGAAAAGTTGACATCGAAGGTTGGATTTTCAACGATAATTGGAAAGATCGTTTTTCCTTCTGTGAGGTTCACGGCAAACCTGTGTGTCAGATATGCTCACAACAAGTGGCTGTGGCAAAAGAGTAAACATCAAACGACACTACGAGACGTCACACGGAGAAAAATATGACAAGTACGCAGGATGACTCAGAACACAAAAGGTAAACGAGCTTGAAGCAACTCTGAAAAAACAGCAATCAGTGTTCACCAATAGTCGAGAGACTCATGATGGAGCTGTCAAGGCCAGCTATATTATTGCCAACAAAATAGCTGCTGCGTCGAAGCCATACTCAGAGGGGGAATTCATCAAAGCATGCGTGCTGACGGCGGCTGAGCTGGTGTGCCCTGAGAAGAGACAGGCTTTTGGTAATATCAGCTTGTCAAGAAATACTGTGGCAGAGAGAATCGGGGACCTTGCAGGAGATTTGAACAGTTAACTAAAGGACAAAGTCAAGTAATTTATTGCCTTCTCTATTGCAATTGATGAGAGCACCAATGTGACTGATGTAACTCAATTGGGAATATTTATTCGTGGTGTTGATGCATCTTTGACCGTCACCGAGGAGTTTGTGGAGATGGTGCCCATGACAAACACCACAATGGCGAACGACGTTTTCTCCAGCCTCGTCGAGGCCTTGGACAGACTGGGGATTGACTAGAGTCATGCTGTCAGCGTGGCAACAGATGGCGCACCGACCATAGTCGGGGAAAAGGATGGTGTTGTTGGGAAACTCAGAGAGAACGTTCAGACAGAGAATCCAGAGCAGGAATTCTGGAATTTTCATTGTATTATACACCAAGAGGTGTTACGTAGCAGGAGCTCGAAAATGGACAATGTCATGGATGTAGTAATCAAAACAGTTAATTATATTAGAGCCAGGGGACTCAACCATCGGCAATTTGACACTCTTTTGTCCGAAAGTAATATTGAACACTGCCTACCTTACCACACTGAAGTCTGCTGGTTGAGCAGAGGGGGTGTTTCAGTTATGTGTGGAAATTGGACTATTCATGAATGAGAAATGGAAGCCAGTGACAGAGTTGGATGACCCAGACTGGCTTCATGATCTTGCATTTTTGGTGGATATAACAGAGCACTTAAATGTGCTTAATGTTAACATGCAAGGCCGCAACAAACTTGTTATCGAATACTACAACAGCATTCGTGCCTTTCAAATTAAATTAGGCCTGTGGGAGATGCAACTATCCCGGAGCATCCCAGCTCATTTCCCTCCTTTGCAGTCTGTGTGTGTCGCTCACGGGAATAATGACAACATGGACAGGTACAAGGACAAAATATCACAGCTGAAAAGTGAGTTTCAGAATCATTTCCAAGTCTTCAGTCAGCTCACCGTTTGCTGTCAACGCAGCATCAGGTGTGCTGGAGGAGCTCCAAATGGAACTAACTGAAATTCAGTATAACTCGACTTTGCAGTATAAACTTGAGACTCTGGATCTGGGCTCATTCTATCAATACCTGGGACCGATATACCCCAAGGTGACAGACCTTTGCATGTTTGGGACAACATATCTCTGTGAGCAGGCGTTCTCCCTACTGAACATTAACAAATCCAAACTGCGCTTGCAGCTGACACACAGATATGTAAATGACATTATGAAAATCCCAACTGCCCAGAAACTGGTCCCTAATGTTGACAGGTTGGTTAAAGCCAAGAGATGTCAGGTGTCTGGAAGCAGCAAGTGAAAAATGAGTGACACTGTTTGATGCACTGCGACATGTAAGCAAGATGCATTATGAAATATTGAGTGTCATAATATTGTGATTCATTCATTTTCTGACTATTATTGTGAGTGTGATCACTTAAATAAAAATTAAAGGCTAATTGTTCATTGAGTTTGATTGCTCGAAGCAGGCTAATAAAAATTAGGTACAGTTGTGTAGCCTACATTTAAAATTTGTTTCATTAGGTCCACATTTGTATCTGCTAATGTTCGATTTCAAATGGTTTATTAATGGAAAGGGTGTGGCTCCCAAAACAATCTTAGCCAAAATAACATCGTTTTCTCTCTCTCATCACAACTTTCTTGTAGCCTATTAAGTTAATACCAATCATAAAAATAATGCTTGCTAGGCAATCTCCTTCATAAGAAACGAAATTCATAAAGTGAAACATTTTGTAGTTATAGCAGAGACTGAGACACATGAGAGCAGGTTGAAAAAACGAAGGCAACAAAAGCTGTGGGAGCACGCGCATGCTCAACTGATCCAGCCCGCATAAAGTCGCATTTTGCCCAATCCGGCCCGTGACCTAAAATGGGTTTGACACCCCTGAAATAGTGTGTATTAATACTGAAAACCTAAAATGATTCCGAGCACAATAAAGTTAAACCTACTCCAGTTCTTCATGGTGGCCCATTCAAATAAATTTAACAATTGGAAAGAAGCAAATCAGCCCTCCATAAATAGAGCTACTATATTTTATTGATCAATAATTGGTAATTTTTAACCGATTATAGGACACAATTTTTTTTTTGCTTTTGCAGTTACTCAGTCTTCTAGTAAACAGTACAAATATTAAAATCAGGAAATCAGTTGGTGAAGGAAGTGGACCTTTTAGGGGGCCTTGGTTAAAAGTTAATAAGAAAAGTTAAACACTTTAGGGGACAGGGTACTGACATAAAATTCCAACATGTGCAGATTCTTTCATGACTAAAATGATTCCCCACGGCATTGATGCTTCACTTTCCACATTCTTAATCTCTCAGGTAGAGAAGTCCATAAGAAAGAAGAGACTAAAGATTGAAGATTTCAGTATTTATTGGGATATGGACTGTGAATTACTAGGAGATGTTTCTGCTTCTGAACTCCAGGTAGGCATTTTTCTTTACATGGATTTTAATAAATCAGTTGTCACTCTGAATTATACAGTGATTCCATTTGAAAAGGATTAATTATTATCTGCATTGAGTTTGATTTAATCATCACTTATGATGAACAGTGTCGATGCAAATATAATGATGAGCAGCATATTGTGATATGATTTAATTTATTAACATAGTACATAAATATTCTATTGCCCAACTTGTTTGTGTTTTTCACTATGTAGTGATGTGTTAATTGATGTTGGGGCTGTGCATGAATATGCTTGGAGCCCATGTTGCTTGAATTCTTAGCATGGTTCTGACCTTGTATTATTTTAACATTCGTCTCCAAGGTGCTACCTACAAGTTCAAATAGTCACTTATTGAATTGATCAATAGGGATGGTTCAGCTGACGGGACAGGTGCACCACAATGTTCTCTCCCACCATATCCCAATTCCCTTTCACCTCTCTTACGTATACATACTGGAGAAGTGGAGACGTCCAAAGATATACTTCCCAGTTATAAATAGTTTCTTGACGTCTAATATTTTTCCAGTCACTTATGTACTTACCTCCTTCGCTGGCTACCTTGATGAATATCAAATGTTTCCATACAGTAGCAGGGATAAGGGAATTGTGTGGTGGGGAGCATCTTGACTAAAACTTAGCCAAGGCTGGTATTTTCTTTTATATTAGGTAAACACTCCCAGTAAAAACAATAGTTGCTCAAATTTTTCTTCCCCTATCATTTAAAATAAATCATTTGACTTTGACTCTATAAAGGCCTGTTTTGACTGAGCGATTATTTATATTTGGGTGTAGGATAATCATTTGTATATTTATACCTCGCCTATCACTTTTACTTTCCAGGACGCAATGGATCATTGCCTGGAAAACAGAGATCACAAGTATATACTTGAACCCGTCTGTGCTTCTGCGCTTTTAAAGAGGAACGGAACCAAAGAACCATTACGTTCCCGCAGTACACCACGTATTGAGTGTGATGTCAAGTTGAAGACAATCCCATTAAAACTGTCACAGGTAAGTTTGAACCAGGAACAAAGAGAAAAAGGGGACATTCTAGTTTTTAAGTCTTTTGGCCCATCAGTTTTTCTTCTGTATTTTATGTCACTAATCTGAAAGATGGGACTGTGAAGTTCTCAATGGATGTGGCTCTACTATCCAGCAGGTTTAACTGATGCTGAAAGTAGCAACTCCGACATAGTATTTGCTATTGGACATTGACTGAAGGACTGAAACTGAAAAGGGGAAAGGCCAGAGTGATGCTTAGATGATGCCAAACTTTGATTTTAAACTGTAGATAACATGACATGAAGCAAGAAGCTTTTGGGTACTTGTATGTTTCATCTTGTATTGATATGCTCATATATACAGTACAGGATTAACTGGCACCAGTTTTGTATGAATGGTTTAGTTCACAGAAAGGAAATAATGTAATGTGCCTTCATTTCATTGGGGATGCGGTTTAAAAAAAAACCATAGCAACACACACAAAATGCTGGAGGAACTCAGCAAGTCAGGCAGTATCTATGAAATGAATGAACAGTCAATGTTTCGGGCCTTGACCCTTCTTCAGGACTGGAAGATGCCAGAATAAAGAGGTGGAAGAGGGGAAGGAGGATAGCTTGAAGGTGATAGGTGAAGCCAGGTGGGTAGAAAAGATAAAATGCTGGAGAGGAAGGAATCTGATTGGAGAGAAGAGTGAAACAAAAGAGGAAGTGAAGAAGGAGGAGTCCAGGGGGAAGTGATAGGCAGGTGAGAAGAGATAACAAACCAGAGTGGGGAATAGGAGAGGGAAGTTTTTTTTACTAGAAAGAGAAATCAATATTTATGCCATCAGAACGGAATATAAGGTGTTGCTGCTCCACCTTGAGGGTGGCCTCATCTTGGCCATGGACTGACGTCTCAGAATGAGAATAAGAATCAGAATTAAAATGTTTGGTCACTGGGAAGATCTGCTTTTGGTGGCTGGAATGGAGATGCTCAATGAAGCGATCCCCAATTTACAACAGGTCTCACCTACGTAGAGGAGGCTGAAT
Source organism: Mobula hypostoma (assembly GCF_963921235.1). Taxonomy (NCBI): domain Eukaryota; kingdom Metazoa; phylum Chordata; class Chondrichthyes; order Myliobatiformes; family Myliobatidae; genus Mobula; species Mobula hypostoma. The sequence goes on along the minus strand of NC_086121.1, from coordinate 28,130,757 downwards.
CGGGAGCACCGTACACAATAGACAGCTCCAGCAGATTTTCAGGTTGAAGTGTTGTCTCACCTGGAAGCACTGTTTGTGGCCCTAAATAGAGATGAAGGAGGAGGCGAATGGGTAGGTAGACAAGATGAACTCCAGTAGTGTTAAGGCGGCAGGGGGAAGATGGTGTCAGTACGCATGTTTGGAAAATAGAGGAGATGTGGGTGCACGTAGCATCCAAGGTGGAAGTAGGGAAGCATTGTTTTTTTTAAAAGGTGGACATCTCCTGGAAAGGAGAGCCACATCCTAGGAACAGATGCAGTGGAGATGAAGGAACAGAAAAAAGGAAATAGCATTCTTACAGGAGACAGGGTGGTAAGTGGTATAGTTAAAATAACTGGGATAGGTAGATTTATAGAAGATTTCAGTTGACAGTTTGTGTCCAGAGATGGAAACCGATCAAGAAAGGGGAGGGAGGTATCAGGAATGAACCAAGTAAATTTAAGGACCGGCGGGAAGTTAGAGGCAAATTTGATGAAATTGATGAGTTCAGCACGGGTGCATGAAGCATCACCAATGCAGTCGTCAATGTAGTGGAGGAATTTCTAGGGAAAATTACTAGGGGAGGCTTGGAGCATGGATTATTCTACATAGCCAATGAAGACGTGGGCATGTCTGGTGTCTATGCGGGTGCCCAGGGCTACCCCTCAAATTTAGAGAAAGTGGAAAGAGCTGAAGGAAAAATTGTTGAGTGTGAAGACTAGTTCTGCTAGACAGATGAGGGTGGTGAAGGAGGGGAACTGGTTGGTTCTATTACTGAAAAGTGGAGAGCTTTAAGGCCCCCTTGATAAGGGATTAAAGTGTATAGGAACTGGACATCCACGGTGAAAATGAGGCGGTCAGGGCCAGGGAATTGAAAGTTACTGAGGAAATAGAGTGTGGGAAGTATCGCTTATCTAGGTGGGAAGGAACTGAACCAAGGAGGATAGAATGGAGTTGAGTTATGAGAACATGAGTTCAGTGGGGCAGGAGTAGGCAGAGATAATAGACCTACCCAGACGGTCAGGGCAAAAAAAAAATCCATGTCATGTGGTATATATAGTATACAAGGCAGTCAGCAAAATTATATTACTAACTACTGTATTAAATACTGTATTATTTAAACTATTGTATTATTAAATACTGCCTAAGAAGCATTTGTGCACTGTCCATATCATTGGCAAAAAATAGAGATGTGAACTTCCAGTGGATAACAGAAAAATGTGAGTACCACTAAGGCAGTTGGCAAAGAGATTAAGATTACCTTGGCATAAGGTGTCAGTTCCTTCATTGGTATAAAACCTAGTAAATTTCATTTTATGTGCTTGAGCCTATGAAAACAACCTGAAACATTCAAGTTCCCTGATCCTGCCCCAGCTGCAAATCTACCACGTTTCTGGTACCAGAATACCCGACCTAGCTGCATTCTCGCAGCTGGCTTATACTCAGAACTCTGGCACTGGTTGCAGATATAGCCATGTTTGTGACTCCTGATGTTCTTGACTGCGATTCCCACCACACACCCATTCCACATTCTGGATTCCAGTCTGGCTGTAAAACTCTCCAAGGTCCTGACTCCCAGCATTATGACCCTGACTTCAACCCTAGCTCTTGGCCACAGACCAACTATTGATATTTCACTACTTGCCAGTGTAAACCATCAAATGTAATACATGTTATGTTAAATAGGATTCACAGGAGAAGACACTTTATGAACTTTCTATACAAGGTCAACCTAATGGATATGTAGATCCACTGATAGCAAGCCGGTGGATAATGATAATTTCATATATAACATTTTCTTTGCTGTAAGTCAAAGAAAAAAGGTTTACCTGCTCTTTTAGCTAGGAAGGAAATTATGTTGGATTATCAGAACAGATTATTACTGGCAAAGTTTTGGTTGTTGGGTAACAGTTTATTTTTGCAGAAGGTCAGCCTGATTGTGAATGTAGAGAACTGAAGCCATGCAAAGTTATCTGCGTGTTCAGCTTGGTCTGAGTGCTCTCAAGTCTGCATGGCTCAGTTAACACTGAACCTTTGAACTCTAAAATTGACAAAGGTGCTGATCTACATTTCAACCAATTTGAATCAAAAGAGTTGTATACAGGCTATGTAAAATGGACATTTCTTTCTCTTTGCACTCGCTGTTTCAGATATAGATTCTAAGTTATTTTATTTCGGTGTGCTCAGATGCAGTACCAGCAGTTGATGACATTCTTGAAAGAAACGGAAAGAAAGGAAAGGCAACTTAAACTAAGAAAATGGAGACCTAAAGTTCCTATCAAATCAAAGTAAGTCGCCTTTCAGTTTCAATTTTATTTTACTATTGTAATAAATTGATTTATTTCACATTTCCAAGTTATTCCCAGTGCATTTTCATCTACATACATAGAATACTTTCAGCAGAGATATGTGCATACAGAATGGAAGAATAAGTAAGGCTTGTTGAGTTCTGCCAATTAGTCCCATGAAAATATACAACAATTCAAAATAAAGCCTCTACAATGAATCTAGGTGAAATATTACTTGTTACACTTGTGCTGTTAGGCTATTTTAATTTGAAATCTTGGGTATGAATTTTTTTTAAGTATAAGATTATTGGAAAATATAATGTATTACTTCTCAAAAATGAGCTAACTCAGTGTTAACCAAAGCAAAACGGTGTAGATGTTAGAAATCTGACATGAAAATTTTGATGCATTATATTGAAAGGACAGGCAGGTAGGCAGAAGGCATGGTGGTGGCTCTGTTATATAAATCAAATCCTTAAAGAGAGGTGACATAGGATGGGAAGATGTAGGATCCTTGTGAGTAGAGCTAAGAAACTGCAAGAGGAAAAACTTCCCGATGGAAGTTACATATTAGCCTTGAACAGTGGCCCGGATGAAGGCTACAAATTGCAAAGGGAGATAGCAAAGTCATGTAAGAAGGGCAATGTTGTGATAATCATGGGGTGTTTCAATATGCAGGTAGATTGTGAAAAATCAGATTGATGCTGGATCCCAAGGGGTAATTTCTAGAATACCTACAAGATGGCTTTTTTAGAGCAGCTTGTGGTTGAGCCCAATAGGGGAGTGGTAATTCTGGATTGGGTATAAATATAATGACCCAGATTAGATTAGGGAGCTGAAGGTACCCTTAGGAGGGAGTGATCATAATATAATAAAATTCACCCTGCAGTTGAGGAGAAGCTAAAAGATAGGATGTTTCAGTATAATAGTGAAGTAAAGGAAATGACAGAGGCATGAGAGAGGAACTGACCAAAGTTGATTCGAAGGGGATGCTAGCAGGGATGGCAGTAGAACAGCAATGGCTGGTATTTCTGGGGAATATTCAGATGGTGCAGGAAAGATGTATCCCAAAGGTGAAGAGGTATTTTAAATGGAGGGTGATGCAACCGTGGCTGACAGCTTAGAAGCAAGAGTGAGGGCATATAGTATTGAAAAAAATTCTGGGAAGGCAGAGGATTGGGAAGGTTTTAACAACCAGCAGAAGACAACTAAAAAGCCATAAAGAGAAGCAATAAAATATGAATGTAAAGTAGCCAATAATATAAAAGAGGGTGCAAAATGTATTTTCGTATACTTAAAAAAGAGTAAAAGAGAGATGAGAGTGGATATTGGACCACTGAAAAATGATGCTGGAGAGATAACAATGGAGGACAAAGAAAAGGCAGATGAACTTAATAAGTATTTTGCAAAAGTCTTCACTGCGGAAGACACTAGCAGAATGCCAGAAATATGTGAGTGTCAGGTGGCAGAAGGTACTTTAGAAGCTGAAAGATCTGGAGATAGATAATTCACCTGGACCAGGTGGACTACATCCCAGGGTTCTGAAGGAGGTAGCTGAAGAGATTGTGGAGGCATTAGTAATCATCTTTCAAGAAATAATAGTCTCTGGAGCGGTTCTGGGGGACTGGAAAATTGCAAATGTTACTCCACTCTTTTCGGAGGGAGGGAGGCAGAAGGGAAATTATAAGTTAGTTAACCTGATTTCAGTGCTTGGAAAGAATTTGGGATCTATTATTAAGGATAGACCCGGCTGGTGGCATAGTGGCATCAGCGTCGGACTTCGGGACAAAAGGTCCCGGGTTCGAATCCAGCCAGCTGGCTCCCTTGCATGCTTTCCATCCGTGCTGGGTTACGAGCTGGTGATCTCTTTGGAAACTCACCCGGCAGAAGGCAATGGCAAACCACTGCTGTAACTTGCCTTGTACGCGATTCCCCACTACGTCAGAGAGGCATGGAGGGAAATGATCTGCTAACCGGAGAAACTCCGGATGCGACGTACCTTTCCTTTCCTATTAAGGATAAGATTTTAGGGTACTTGGAACCCATGATAAAATATTACAAGCTGAGGTTTTTTTTTAAAAGGGGAGATCTTGCCTGACAAATCTGTTGGAGTTCTTTGAGGAAATAACAGGCAGGGTAGACAAAGGAGAGTCAGTGGATCTTGTTTGCTTGGATTTTCAGAAGGCCTTTGACAAGGTGCTGCACATGAGGTTGTTTAACAAGATAAGAACACATGGTATTACAGGAAAGATGTTAGCATGGATAGAAGATTGTCTGACTAGCAAGAGGCAAAGAGTGGGACTGAAGCGGGCCTTTTCTGGTCGGCTGCCGGTGACAACTGGTGTACTGCAGGTTTCTCCGGTGGGACCGCTTCTTTTCACGTTATATGTTAATGATTTCGATGAAGGAATCGTTGACTTTATAGCCAAGTTTGCGGACGATATGAAGATGGGTGGCGGTGCAGGTAGTAGGGTTCCTGCAGAGGTACTTAGAGAGATTTGGGGAATGGCAAAGAAATGGCACATGGAATATAGTGTAGGGAGGTGCTTGGTCATGCACTTTGGCAGAAGAAATGAAGGTGTGTACTGTGTGAATGGGGAGGAATTTCTAAAATCAGAGGTGCAAAGGAACTTGGGAGTCCTCGTGCAGGATTCCTTAAAGGTTTAGTTGCAAGTTGAGTTAGTGGTAAGGAAGGCAAATGCAATGATAACATTCATTTCTAGAGGACTGGAATATAAGAGCAAGGATGTGATGCAGAAACTTTACAAGGCATTTGTTAGACCACACTGGAGTTTAGAAGAATGAGGTGGGGAGGGGGGGATCTCATTGAAACCTATCGAATATTGAGAGGTCTGGATAGAGTGGATGTGGAGAGTATGTTTCCTGTAGTGGAGCGGTCTGGGACCAGAGAGCACAGCGTCAGAATTGAGCAACATCAGTATAGAACAAAGATGAGGGAAAATTTCTTTCACCAAAAGGTGGTGAATCTGTGGAATTCATTGCTACACACAGCTGTGCAGACCAAGTCATTGGGTATTTTTAAGGCAGAGGTTGATAGGTTCTTGATTAATCACTGTGTCAAAGGTTACTGGGAGAAGGCAAGAGACTGGGGTTTAGAGGGATAATAAATTAATCATGATGGAATGGTGATGCAGACTCGAGCTGAATGGCCCCATTCTGATGGTCTTAAGGAAATCTAAGTTATTACAGAACTACTCAACATGTCAGGGAACATATGAGAGTAAAAATTTCAGGTCATTAATCTTACTGTAAACTGGCAAAAATTAGAGAATTAGCTTTCAAGTAAATACAGAAAGGCAGGAAATCAGTGTTGGAGGGGGGAAATTAAATGTCTTGAAAATTATTGTGAAAAGGTAGAAAGGGTGATATAATGTTGAAATGCTAGAAATAAAATATTTTAAAAATAAGCAACACACATCAAAGTTGCTGGTGAACGCAGCAGGCCAAGCAGCATCTATAGGAAGAGGTGCAGTCGACGTTTCAGGCCGAAGGGTCTCGGCCTGAAACGTCGACTGCGCCCCTTCCTATAGATGCTGCTTGGCCTGCTGTGTTCACCAGCAACTTTGATGTGTGTTGCTTGAATTTCCAGCATCTGCAGAATTCCTGTTGTTTGTATTTTAAAAATAATGTGGATTTCATCATTTAATGTGACGGGCAATCAGAAGGTTAGAGTTATACTTACAGAATAAATAGTTACTCTGAAAACTGGTCATTTTTTCTGTGTTTCTCCGCTCCACTGAAGCTGTGAAGAGTGGATATTGATAGATATAAAGAAATATATTAGAATGGTCTGGAATAGTCCTTGTGGAATTCTGAAAGACAGGGAAAGATGTTTATTCCTGACGTGTTAGTGCTGTTGGGAATGGTGCAGGATGAGGACAGGAGTCCTAACCTAATTGTGGGAGAGAAGAAATATTGGTGAAAGGTAGGGGAAATAGGGAAACACGAAGACCGAGGGGTTTATAAACCAATTTTGCAGAAAAGGGTGTAATGAGTCAAATACAGCTAAAAAGCTGGATTTAGGTGAATGTGATCACATAGTATTTTTATGTCTAAATTGAGAATGCTGTATTTTGAATTGATAGCAACTTGTATTTTCCCTTTTCAATTTGTTCTTAACTGTAGAACAATAAACCATAAGGTAAATATTGTATTGATTTATTATTGTCATGTTTATCAAGATACAGTGTAAAGCTTGTCTTGCATACTGTTTATACAGATCAAATCATTGCATTGAGCAATACAGTGCATTGAGCTGGAATAGAACAAAATAAATTTAAATAAACTAAAATAAATCTACCAACCAAAAATTTTTTGCTTTTAAAGGTTCATATGCCAAAGTTAACAGAAGCAAACTTTCTAATAATGAAGGAAGTATTGTATTTAAAACAAAATGACCACCCAGCAGGACCACAGTATTTCCATCCCAGAGCTTTAAAGGAAGTAGGTGATAACATTTGTAAGCACCCATACAGTGATCTTCTAAAGTTCCCTTGAATCTGGAAACTTTCCTGTAGATTGAAGAATATACATCATTCCACTGTTTATGAAAGGTAAGAGAGAGATACTGGAAAATTATAGATCAGTTTTACAGCTTCTGTCAGGAAATTATCAGAAAATCATCATAAGCTATTGGAGGGAATCGGCACAGATGGATGAAGGGTACAACATGCCTGACTAGCTTTCTCAAGAGCTGATTAAAGTTTTGAATTGCTAGGTGAAGTCATTTGGCAAAGCCTTTTAAGAGTCCTAGCTAAAAATTAAGTTCATGGAACTGAATCAAATTATTGTCCTTGTTTGAGATTGGCTGAATGGCCGGAAAAGTAGAGATAAAGGGCACATAACTAATAGTCATGGTATGATGACTTTTACTCATATTAGGCATGGAGTCACATCGCAGACTGGCATGACATAAAGATAGGCAACATAATAAGTAGTATTAATAGAAACTCAATGTTATTATATGATTTGAACAGACTGTGCATGAGCAAATTTGTGACAAAGGTTTTCAATATAAGATGATGTGTGAGGATATCATATAAATTGAGTACTTTATGAATAGAGTTCTAAAGGGACTTATGCTGCCTTGTGCATGAGGTTAAAAAAAATTAAAGGCTAATGAAATGCTGACCTTTCTTAGAGGGCTGGAATATAAGGCATTAGATGTTACGCTACAATTATACAAAATCCCAGTTAGATCAGTAATATGTTCATTTTCAGGCTGCATTTTCTGAAGGTAATATTAACCCTATGAGAATGATGAACAAATTTTCCTAAAGGATTCCAGAGATTAAATCAAGTTCCAGTGTTTAGGTTTGTGCTGTTATCATAGGCATACATGCATATAGCATAAATGCTATGAAAAAGGGCTTTTTGGCAGTATCAGCATAGTATATTGTAAGCATGACAAACACAAGTTAACATGAACAAATGAACATAAATTGTATCTGATTTGCACAACAAATTAAACATGATGATGTTAGTATAAATGAGAGAGAAAAGAAGAAATCCTATATAGTTTTAGCTTGTGTTAGCGTTTTAGGGTGCCAAGCTGTATCGGCCCTTGCCCTTCCTTTGGATAACATCGGTGTTGTGGAGAGGGGAGACTTGCAGCATGGGCAACTGACTGTCTTCCATACAACCTTGCCCAGGTCTGCGCCCCGGAGAGTGAAGACTTTCTAGACACAGAGCCATGCTCTCGCAAGACTAATGGATGCCTTTATTTTATTAGGGTTTTACAGGTCGGTTTAGAATCTAATGGTTCTGGGAAAGAGGCTTTTGTTGAGCTTTGACATCAGTTCAGCTTTGTGTGCCTTCACACTTCTGTACCTCCTTCCTGATGGTAGCAATGCAAACAAGACATGACCTTGGTGATGGGGTCTTTAATGATGGATACCACCTTTTGAGGTGGATACTACGGAGGCTAGTGCCCATAGTGAAGATAACTAAATTTACAACTCTCTGCAGCTTCTTTTGATCCTATGTAGTAGCACCACCCCTGCCATACCAGATGGTGATGCAATTAATTAGAATGCTTTCCAAGGTACTTCTGTAGAAATTTGCTAGTGTCTTCGGTGACATGCCAAATCTTCTTAAACTCCAAATGGAATAACAGCTGTCATACCTTCTTTGTAGCTGCGTAGGTATGTTGGGTCCAGGATAGATCCTTGGAGATATTGACACCCAGGAACTTGAAACTGCTCACACTCTCCACTTCTATGTTCCCTTGTCTTACCTTCCTGGAAGTCCACAGTCAGTTCTTTGATCTTGCTGACATTGAGTGCAAGGTTGTTGCTGTGACACCACTCAACTAGCTGATATATCGCCTGTATGCCACAACCTTTCACCATCTGAAATTTTGCCAACAATAGTTGTATCATCAGCAAATCTATATGTGGCATTTGAGATGTGCCTGGCTACACAGTTATGGGCGTAGAGATGTGGGTTTTCAGGCCCTTGTACCTCCTGAGCGACAGCTTTGAGAAGGGGACATCACCTGGATGGTAGGAATGCCTGATGATGGATGCCACATTTCTGAGACTGCCTCTTGTATATGTCCTCAAAGGTAGGGAGAGCTGTGCTGTGAGGGAACTAGCTGAATCCATTACCCTGTGGCCTCTTGCATTCCTGTATACTGGAGTTCATGCAAACTATCATAATGAGTTGCATTGTACATCTGTAGAAGTTTGTTTTAGTTTTCAATGTCATGCTCAATCTCCTTAAGCTTCTAAGAAAGTAGCAATGTGCTGGGGCCAGGATGGGTCTTCTGAAATATTGACAACCAGAAACTTAAAATTGCTCATCCTTTCCTTTGCAGACCTTCAGTGAAGACTAATTCATGTTCACATGACTTTCCCTTCCTAAACTCCACATTCAGCTCGTTGGTTTTGCTGATGTTGAGCACAAGGTTGTTATAACAACACCACTCATGACCTTTGAAACACTGCCTTGAACCCATCTGTGACTCTGCAAAAAGCAGTGATGTTTATAAATCTGTAGACAATGCTGGATCAATGGTTAGCCACATAGTTATATGTTATGAGAAATTACATAAATTGTGTTTGTGATCTCTAAAATTTGGAAGATTAAAGGGTGATTTAATACAGGTTTTCAAGATAAGCTATTTGGAGAAGAAATGGAGGAGAAAAGTTACCTCCATTGTTTGTGAAATATATTTTGAGGGAGCAAAGCCAAAAAAAGATAGTGCTCCATCTTTCAAGGATGGGGTCAGGAAAGTTTTCAGTATGGGAAAAGAAATTCAGAACTTTCTTCGGTGAACAACTGTTGTTAATTTTATATCTGATAGTTCTCTGTTTTAATCAATATTAGTTACATAGGTGTTTGAAATTAGATCAGCTCTGATCATATTGAATATCAGAATGGCAAGAATGATTTGTTTAATGGTCTCCTGAACTTGCATCCTTCTAATGTGACTGAAAGAAAATAATTAGAAAGCTTTTGCATTGACTATTATTGAATTGTGAATGCAGCCCAATCTATCACAAAAGCCAACCGACCCACCATTGACTCGATCTTTATTTCCAACTGTTTCAGGAAATCAGCCCTTAAAGACCCTGTTATCCATATCCTTCCCTCTTTCCCCTGTCTCCATTGAGGAGAAGGTACAGGAGTTTGAGCACACATGCCATCAAGCTAATGATAGATTCTATCTCTGATCCCACTCTTGAATTGATCTCTTGACAATAAAGATCTCTCAATCTACATTTTCATTGCCCTTACACCTGCACTGCACTTTCATTCAGTATAACACTATTCTGTTACTGTTTTCCTTTGGTCCGACTTTGATGTACTTACGTATGTGTGGAATAATCTGTCTGGATGGTATGTACTCTAATGCATTATTATTTTTGCACTATTTTGTAATTTGGAGATTTTTGTCTTTTCACTGTACTGCTGCTACAAAACAACTAATTTCACATTATACGCAAACATAAGGAATTCTGCAGATGCTGGAAATTCAAGCAACACACATCAAAGTTGCTGGTGAACGCAGCAAGCCAGGCAGCATCTCTAGGAAGAGGTACAGTCGATGTTTCACGCCGAGACCCCTCGTCAGGCTCACATTATATGTCAGTGATGATAAATCTGATACTGAAAGATTTTCACGTATCTTGGTACGTGGTAAAAATAAATCAATTACTAATTGATCACTTAGATACCAGGGGAAAAAAGAACTTTCCTTTCTCTGTGAGAGTTTTTTTCTTTTATGACAGAAACCACAATGGGTCTTAATTTTAACTATGCAGTCATCTACCAATAATGAACAAAGATCTAAATTGTAAGTTACCACTGTAATGCCTGCTGACCATTCAACTTGCATTGTGCATCAGCATTAATTACTTGGATGCAAGTAATTGTTCCTTTGGCTTACTGATTGTTCCTTTGGCTTTCAATATGCTCTCTCCCCTTCACCTGGCACATTTGTGCTCATCAGTGTTCATCCATTGTTTGGAGTGAAAGCAGTACAGGGAAAGGTGTTTGCATTTATAATATCTGGGGAATTTTTACAGCCTAAATTTGTTATAGGCTCTGTAAGATTTCAATAGGTGATTGAATCTTTGCTTTTGGGCTTCATAGTTTTGACTGAGTACCTTTTTATGTCACAAAGTCATCTATTCATGTTATCTTAATCCTTTTTCCTTGACATGATATCCCCATTGTTGAGCATTTTTGCTACATTTCTTTGATTACAGTGCAAATGTAGTGCAGTTTTCATTTAAGATTACTTGAGTCATTCAGCCTTCTTCCATTAATTTGACAGGTTATTGCAGCAATCCAACAAAATGCAGTCTTTAATTACTTGTCATATTAGCCATGCTGCTCCAGAAGTTTTGCTGCTTTAGTATCTTATCAGCAAACTCAACTTTGAAAGGATTAGCAACACACATCAAAGATGCTGGTGAACGCAGCAGGCCAGGCAGCATCTCTATGAAGAGGTACAGTCGACGTTTCAGGCTGAGACCCTGACAAAGGGTCTCTCTCAATTCTATCTTTCTCCCTTTATTTCACTTCCTGAAAATTATAGGCATTGAATTAATTATCTTGATTTGCATTTCTTCAGACTGCCTGCTTCAGTAAAAATTCTTAAGTCTGATTGGTTTCAGAGAAAATCGCACTCTGCTCATACATCCTTTTCTGGGTGTAGCATCTAAGTAACTTTAATCACACCAAATTCCAGTGCTGAAACCCACACAAATTCAATGAGAACCTGGTATATGTAATTACTGGCTGCTACTGTTTGTTTGCAAGATCCAAGCTAATAGGCTTCTTTAAGTTCAAAGAAAGAACTTAAAGCATATTTGTGTGCAAGAGCCTTTTCTTATAATTCTCTAAACAAAAAGCACTGGGCTATTTAAGGCAAGATTCAATGCATGGACCATGTTAACTTCTCTGTTGTCAGAGCAGCCCCGCCCTTGCTTGCCTTGGATTTGTACACCAGCAGAAAAAGTTACCTAGGAAATACATTCCAGGTTATTGTCAATTGATTTCTGTAGTGTGTGGATATCTAATGATATCGTGATTCAGTTTTAAGTAAGCTGCTGACACCCAGATTCTAGATCTATATATCAAGGGTCTGGACTGAACCATGGTACTTAATCTGCATCTTGGAGAAGAGATATTGGTAAACTGGAATTGTTTATTTGTGGTTTTCCTTGAGTGTTACAATTTTTAAAAATTGAATCGTATTTTGGCAGCAATTTCAGGCAAGTAGACTGGAGTTATGAATGACTTGAAACATATTTGATCTGCCTAAAGTTATTACACTTCCAGTTTCTATTATAACAGTCATTATAGAAATGTAAGATATAAAGCAAAGAATAAATGACTTGTTATGTGGAAATAAAACTATAGTTGCATCCAAGGCACATTTACTGTTATAGTCCAACTCTATGATCTGAAGATACCTGGTCTTCATAGCCAAAAGGGATAATTTTGATTGTGGGAGAATGTATAAATCCAGCATTAACAGATTATCCATCTATTTGTGTGTCTCTTAAGATAAATTAAAATTAATTCCTTAAGATCAGCCCATTTTTAAGTACAGCTCAAAGTCAAAACCACTCTCTGCATTTAGTGTGTGGAGAGATCATCTTAACAGATAAATCTGTAGAATTTCTCAGTAAATCTTCATGTAAACATTATTGAGACATTATGTTCTGTTTTTTTTTTACCCTTATGAATAGTTCTCGCGAGTGGTGGAATTTTGCTCTGAATGCCCATCTTGCTGAAATTCGTGAGCAGAGGAAGCGATTAAACTGGACCTTTGTATTACAACGAGCAAGGGACGCAGTGTTCTATACAGAGAAGTATCATCAAAAGCTGAAAGGAAATCTGAATTCATTAGAAGAAGAGGTGATTGGTTGGTTGGGAATGACTTGACAATTTGACTTTTCACTTTTGAATCAAATGGAATACCTCTTACTTTATCGGCTGATTGTATGAATTGTGACAAAATTCAATCTACCCAGCTAGATACTAAATTGGCCAGCGAAAGCATGGAACAACATACATGGGAAATGGAAAGCCCACAAGATATAGCAGGAGAGTAAGGCCATTCAGCCCATTAATTTGGTCCATCATTCAGTCATTGATTTTTTTTCAATCCTTTTGTCCCACCTTCTCTCCTTAACCCCGTTAACTGTCAATAACATGTCAATTTCTGCCTTAAGTACATTCAGAATCTTGGCCTTCATGGCACTATGTTGAAATAAACTCCACAGATTCACCACCACCACCACCACCTGGCTGAAGAAATTCTTCATCTCACTTTTATAGGGGCATTCCGCTAATGGAAATGTTCTTTCCATGTTCAATCTATTCTGGCCTTTCAATACCTGGTAAATTGCAATGAGATCTGCCCCCCCCCCACCCCCATGAGGTATGGGCCCAGTGATATCAAATGTTACCGAAATATTAGGATAACCTTGATTCTATGTATAGTTGATATTTATGGATCCATTGATTGTATTGGGATAACGCATGCAGTAAGATGTAGTTGTTTCATGTGTTGATGTCCAGGATGGAGTTTGCTTGGTATATAACTAAAGGGTGCTGGTCACGTGGTATTAAGGTGGATACGTCCCCAGGGCCTGGTGGGATTTGCTTTGCTTTGCTTTTTACCTGGTTTATCTCAACATTGTGGGCCAAAGAGTCTGTTCATGTGCTGTACTATTCCATGTTCTAATATATTCATAAGAATATATGAAATAGAAACACAAACTGACCATTTGGTCTCTTGTCCTTGCTTTCCTATTTATTTAATAAGATCATGGCTAATTAATAACGCCAAAAGAAACATTTAGATGACCTAATGATTATTTGAACTCATAGATAGTTTAGTTCAAATACAATAGAGAAAATCAATTTATTGTGAATTATTTCTGTCAGAATCTGCAAGTGTCCCAGCTAAACTTGCTGACCCAGTAACTCTGATGAGAGATCATCAGAGGTGTGTGTGTGGGTGAGTTTAATAAGTTGAATTGTTATTTTAAGTTGAAAAAAACTTTTTTCATATTTATAATAATAGAAGCTGATAAGCCTTGGTGAAATTATATTTTATGATATCTCTCATCTTCCTGATGCAACTGATAATGTTTCTTTATAGGAGGAACTGGAGCGAATTGAGGATGAACAGAGTTTTGAAGAGCTGAAAATCCTGCGAGAAATTGTGTTTGAGCAGTTCAGGAAGCAAGATATACTAGCAGAGGTCAGGATTTACGATTAAATATTTGCTTTTGCATGCAGTTAGGAATTTGTTAAATCAACAAACAAGATGTTTCAGATGAAGTAACTCAAAAGTGGTTCCGACATGATTAATCTTTGATAAGTCAGAATTCTGTCATTAAATGATGGACCTGGTGATCTAATACCTGAGCCAAGCAGATTCTTAACATACAGCTTCACTGTTAATTGGCTAATCCGCTTCCCTGGCTAATGTTTCCTCGAGGCAAAGACCTGTCAATGAGAATCTTCCCATTTGATTTGATGAAACCCTGCAAGCCGTTGCGTCAGTGTGCCGAACAATAGAGAATGTATAATGTTAGTAAGCGGCACAATTATAAGTAGTCATGAGCTAATAGTTGTGCACATCTGAGCTTATTCTGTTTATGGCTATGTCCTTTGGTCATGGATAAGTTGATTTATTATTTTCACTTATTATTATACAATATATACAACTATATTCAATGTACAATAATAGTCCAATAAGGCATCTGCCTGTGCAGCGATGTCTGTCCACCTACCAAGGACCCAATTTCATGTCATTGCCATCAATTCACCAAGGCCCTGGTTTCAGCACTCCTCTAAAATTAGCTGGGTATCATTGGAAAATTTATTATTCTATTATGTGAGATATTTTAAAAAAGAATGAATTAAAAATGCATTAGCTGTCCAATTATCCAGAAAATCTAGTCCAGTGTCACTAAAGTCCTGAGTGTGTCAGATCGATGATGTTTTGCAGATTATTAAACATAGTTGGCGAAGATAATGGTGAAATAGAATGACAATGCCACAGCTAGTCAGATTGGACATAATAGGGTAATTTCTCTGTCGTTAAGGCTTTATGGCTACGTACTTCATTTTGCTGTCTGAATTGCTGGGGGAAAGGCAGATGGATCAAGAGAGAGCAAAAGAAGTGCAAAACCTTCCATGGCACAATGGGCTCACCTGGAAACCAGGCAATACCTCCCCGCAAAGAGTGCAAATATGAT
Source organism: Mobula hypostoma (assembly GCF_963921235.1). Taxonomy (NCBI): domain Eukaryota; kingdom Metazoa; phylum Chordata; class Chondrichthyes; order Myliobatiformes; family Myliobatidae; genus Mobula; species Mobula hypostoma. The sequence continues at coordinate 28,115,699 of NC_086121.1, read as the reverse complement.
GACAGTCAGTGATGTCATGCAAGCTGATTTAGCCAGAAATATCAAAGACTGTATGTTTCTTGCATTTAGAAACAATTAAAAGCCACTAAATTTTTATTTAAAAACTTTTCTGAAAGTAAATAAGTGTCAAGCAAAAATGTAAAATCTGAAAATATATATCCAAAAATATTGAAGAAAATCCAAGCACTAAAAACTTTGCTAATTGTTAACCAAAGTTGCTGGCAACTGCTCCCTACAATTGAAATGAATGGGAAAGCACTTCCACGGTAATTCCATTTTGGCACAGGTTGTTTTGCAGATTCATTATTCTAGATATTGAAGAGTTGCTGCAATGTAATGCTCCCTTGCTTATCTCCATGAAGTCTCCAGCATCAGGGAGCAGTACGAAAACTGTGATGAATTGCTGACTGTGAATTTGGAATATAATTTTTTTTTGCACACAAGTGAAAATCTGGAATTCGTTGACAATTGCACATAGGATTATTGGAAGATTCACAGCTATTTCACTGTGGAAGCTATGTATTTTATAGTATCTGTGCTGCATCATTACGTTTCAGAATTTGAAAATGACAGATTTGAAATTGGGAGTATAATTTTTGTAGAGCTGAAGTGCCCCAAATAATACAGTGAAGCGTGCTGGAGCTTTCTTAGTGTGCTGAGTAGAACACTGCTTGTGACGGTGGCATTGGAAAAGATAGTAAAAGTTATTTCAAACCAATTATTTAACTGCTCGACATTCTAGGGTTGCCTTGAGCTTACACAAAATGTGTAAGGAAACGAATCTTAAAGTTGTATGATGTATACATACTTTGATAATGTACTTTGAACTTTGAAAATTTGTGGATGTTGAAACTTACTTTTATTTTGATTATCCTGACAGAAAGTTCGGGAGCCTCTATCAGAACCTCTGGCTTCTTCCTCACATTCCAAGTCAGTGCAGGAAAATCGTAGTGGCATGATCCAGTATCTACAGTCTTGGTTCCCTGGGTGGGGTGGCTGGTATGGCTACTCTCAAAATTCTCAGCAAATGGGGCAGGGTGTAACTGTAGAAGGTCTCACACCTGAAGAGCAGCAGCAGTGGAATCCAGAAGAGTCCATAGGTATGATGAGATCTGCATTCATGCTATTTCTTTAAATGCAGACAGTGCAACATATTTTTATTTGGAATGTATATTTTTGATAGTTGTGAAATGTCATGGAAGAGCTTCTTGATAGTTGCTCTATAGCCTGACATAGTCATTTTAAAACATTGAAATGATTCTTTCTCTACTGTAAACTGATGAGATTAAGTAGTCATTTGCAGTGAATGTTACATATATTGTATATTACAAGCCCAGAATTCCCTCGATTCCTGAAGATGAATGTCTTTTCTCCAAGTAGATAGTAAAGAAGTTAAGAGTTTAATGCTTAAAATTTGATGGGCAAGATGGTGCTGGTGAGACATGGCACCATTTTGCAGGCAGCAAGCAAAACTACTAACAATTCTATTAATTATACATTTTTCTGGACTATAATCACTGCAACCTGCAGCCTGTAATTTCCCTTTGGGAGTTGTGATTTTGAGCTGTCTGTATGACCTGATGCTTTTGCGCTATCCTGAAGGATTCAGTGAACTGGTCTCTTGAGAATGCAGGTATGGCTATGGCGGCTATTGTTGAAGTGCACTTGGGGCCGATAGAAACTTGGGGCTAGATTCAAGCAGTGAGCCTGAGCCCAGGAGAGGAAAACAAACCGATGTTGAGCCGATTTAAGTACAGAGCCAGATTAGATAAAAGCATCAAGGGCGGAGGACGAACTGGTATTCAGCTTGCATCTCTGAGAGTCTTTAGATGCCTTAGCACTGAACTGACTCCATGGCTGTGGACTGTAGCCATTGGCTCCTGTACCATCTGCAGCACTGAAGTGGTTGTACGGCTGTGGCGTACAGCTGTCAGGCTCCTGGACCAGTTGCAGTGCTGAACTGGTTCTGTGGTTGTGGACTCACTCCTGGGGATTCTGCAATTCATGTTCTGTGTGTTATTTATTGTTTGCATGATTTGTTTTTTATTTGCACATTAGGTGTTTGACAGGGTTTTTTTTAGTGCGTTCTATTGTGTTTCTTTGTTTTGCAGCTACCTGTGAGAAAGCAAATCTCAAGATTTTGTATGCTATACACATTTTGATAATAAATCTACTTTGTGCACTTGCACCTATTTGTAAGTGCAAGTTGGAAAATTGGATCAGATTTTTCCTGTCACAAATGATTCTAATATTGGTTCCATGGTTGTATTTCTTAACAGTCTACCACTTTCCTGTGCTCGTGTCAACATATGGTTTGTTATTGATTTGAAAAATATCAATTTGGAACAAGATTTACAATATGTACTTAACTGATAATAAAACAATGTTGAAATATTGAACTGCGTGTAATATGAAGTTGTCTCCAATTATTACTTTTATGCTGTTTTTAAAAAAATGACATGAGTACCTCAGCGTTAGCAATCCTTGGTAGTGATTGAGCACTGCTGGCAGTAATTCTAATAAAATCTTTTGTGACCTTATAACTACCTCCCTCTTTATCTTTGGATCCAAGGACTTGTAGTCACAGGATACTACTGTGGCAACTGAATTGTTGTGGGGGAATCTTCCATAAAGGCCCTTCATTATTCCTCTTCCCCCCTCACCCTTTCCAGAGAATTCTCAGTCTCCCTCATGCTTTAATGATGCCACAATTCTCTCTTAAAAGCACTCCCATGAGCAAACTTCTGATTTGGTATTAGGGCCTGTACTCAACCATCAGGCGGTTGACCCAGAGGGGATGACTTCACTCACTCCATCACTGAATTGTTCCCACAATCTAACGACTCACTTTCAAGGATTCTTCATTTCATGTTATCAATATTTATTGTTCGTATTTTTTCTTTTTTGATTTGTACAGTTTTTTTGTGTGGTCTTTCATTGATTCGATTGTGTTTCTCCCACTTACCGTGATTGCCCACAAGAAAATGAATCTCAGGATTACGTGTGGTGACTATATGTGTACTTTGATAATAAATTTACTTTGAACAACATTTATTTAGTACCAATATACCTGAAATCCAATGACTGCTTGAGAATCACCATGTGATTTTTTTATGCAACTCTCCTTCATTTTTTTTATTTACAAAGGTTATACTTGACATGTTACTCTATTCCCTATCATCCAGTGGAATTATGAAGTCAGAAATCCTCAGCAGCTGAGAGAATGAAGATTACCAAATTGATGTTAAAGGCAGCTAATGATTTTTGCCAGATATTACACATCTTTCATGAGGGTTTGTTCAGCTTTCTCTCTTTCATTGATTGAGAGCACAGCTTCATGTAGCAATCCCCTTAAAATAAAGGCATTTTAGCTGTTACAGAGAGACTTTCCTTTTCAATTTAGCCTTTACCATTTGTTATACTTTCCACAGAGGATAAAACTTTATTTATTAAGCAGAAGTTGATTTGCTTATGGAAAGAGCCACATTGAGGGACAGTCATTACCCTGTATGTGTACAATTTCCAGAATGGGTACCAGGGCCATCTTGCCACCATTCTGACCTTGGTCGAGATTAGCAGATCAGCTGAGTTCAGAGTGAAGCTTGAATGAGTGTTTTTTTTCCCTGTCTATGTAATCTCACCATTTATTTTTACTAGTTTTACCAGGAGTTCTTTCATCTACCCTAGGTTAGAGATTGGAATAATCTGTTCTTCCTTCGTTATTTTATTTTTGGGCTGTACTAATGCATTGATTTTAGGTACTTGTCTTGGGGAGTTAAATGACTCAATTTTGAAGTTATTTGTATACTTTCTGCCATTTCATAAACTGGGTGATATATACAAAGTTAGCAGATCATCAAATAATTTCCAGCACATTTTCAGTATATGCCACTTACATTGCATTAGAGATAACATAGCCTGTTACTGCTTTGCTGAAGTATGTTTAAAAGGTATTCTATTGTGAGCTTTGAAGAGTTCAAATGTGTTTCTCTTATATCAAAATATTTAAAATTAATCTCAATGGTTGTGAAAAGCGGCACATTCTCTCAAGTTCAAAGAGTAAATCTTGAAAAGTCGCTTGTATATCAGCTAACTTCTCACTGTTGCCACTTGCTGTTTTGCCTCCCTTTTGTACAGGTATTATTAATATGTTGGTTGTGTCATTAGTTTATTTTCAGTTTACTATACCTTAATATGATGTTTTTTACATCAGTGTTTTTTGATAGTGCTTTTTACATGAGTGATAGAGGACAGTTAACATTTGTAATGAGGTATTTAGTTGTAAAGGATAAACCTTGTTAATATAGTTATTCATCTGGCTGTTGAGATATTGTAAGCATCTAGTGTACTCTGAAAACCGTCTTTGCGCTGCATTTAGTTTCTCGTAAATTCATCGGGCAACTTTTTCTTAATTTTTTCAGATGGCGATGAGCTCTTTAATACAATGACAGATACATCAGGCATGAATACGTTCACAAGGAGAGACCATGTTTTTATTAAACTGAACTTCCTGCTACAAAGTGGAACCATCAGCTTGCTCCGACATGAAAGGGAGATTAGTCTTAGTGCGAAAGAAACTGCTTTTGTGGAACTAGAGGTTTCAGGTAACTTTAACCATATTCATTTAACTTCAGTGAGTAAGACTGATGGATGTGCATTAATGTTATGGAACACAGCAAATAATACAAGGTGAAATAGAAGTGCGAATGTGATGCTGTACATAGTTTAAGACCCATAGATAAAGTGAGAAATGATTGATAATGTTATTAAATTTTGTACATTTGATAAATTTCTTCAAAGTGAACAAGATAATAACTAATATTAGAAACATAGAAACATAGAAAATAGGTGCAGGAGTAGGCCATTCGGCCCTTCGAGCCTGCACCACCATTTATTATGATCATGGCTGATCATCCAACTCAGAACCCCGCCCCAGCCTTCCCTCCATACCCCCTGACCCCTGTAGCCACAAGGGCCATATCTAACTCCCTCTTAAACATAGCCAATGAACTGGCCTCAACAGTTTCCTGTGGCAGAGAATTCCACAGATTCACCACTCTCTGTGTGAAGAAGTTTTTCCTAATCTCGGTCCTAAAAGGCTTCCCTTCTATCCTCAAACTGTGACCCCTCGTTCTGGACTTCCCCAACATCGGGAACAATCTTCCTGCATCTAGCCTGTCCAATCCCTTTAGGATCTTATACGTTTCAATCAGATCCCCCCCTCAATCTTCTAAATTCCAACGAGTACAAGCCCAGTTCATCCAGTCTTTCTTCATATGAAAGTCCTGCCATCCCAGGAATCAATCTGGTGAACCTTCTTTGTACTCCCTCTATGGCAAAGATGTCTTTCCTCAGATTAGGGGACCAAAACTGCACACAATACTCCAGGTGTGGTCTTACCAAGGCCTTGTACAACAGCAGTAGTACCTCCCTGCTCCTGTACTGGAATCCTCTCGCTATAAATGCCAGCATACCATTTGCCTTTTTCACCGCCTGCTGTACCTGCATGCCCACTTTCAATGACTGGTGTATAATGACACCCAGGTCTCGTTGCACCTCCCCTTTTCCTAATCGGCCACCATTCAGATAAGAATGTGATAAGAATGAAGACTATTCTTATTATTAGTCTGTGATTAATGATCTGATGAGTTGTGACTAGATATGCTAAATGCCACTTAACTAGAGACATAAGAAGCTAAAAGGAAGTCTCTTGGTGTTGGCTGTCTCCATTGTGACAAACCTATGACTTGGTTATTTAAACTGCAACTTTCTTCATTTCTCATTAGTGTTAGCACTTCACTTTCCATCTAAAGACAATTTTTAGCCTTCAACAATTTTCAGTTGTAATAGAAAAATAAAGCAAATACGATTAACTCTAAAGAAAGCAGAGAAAGAAAAGAAATAGATCATATATGGGGTGCTGCAGGAACTGTTCGTGGTTCTGAAAGTGAATAAAAAGAATGGTGCAAAACCGTAGTGCACAACTTGTGTTGAGGATGAGATTATCAAATAAATAAACCTCCTGCTTCCTGTGAAGTCCCCACACCATGATTCCAAATTTACTGTGATGTTGAACCCTTATGGAGTTGTGCAGCAAAGTATCAATTGTCTGCTGTTTCCCTGCATTTATGTTGGGAAACGTGGGCAGATTTAATCCTGGTAAGTCTCAGGTCATTCACATTTTAATAAGTTAAGAATTGTACTCTTTAAACAATTTGTAGAGTTTTCAGTCTTTGAATCTGTTACTATACTTCAAAATTCTTGTTTTCATATGTTTGATATTTATAACTTATGATTATCCTTAAATGTTTGTGGATGCTGGTGACAGCGAAGACATACAAAGTCTTTGGATGATTTTGAGAGCTGGTTCAGCCTGAGACATGGCTTCACAGGTGTTCAAAGTTCTTTAGGGCCTTGCAGGAGTCGGTTTTGGTGCCTGACAAGTGAATTTAGAGTTGACCTTTGCCTGCGAGAAGGTTATTTCTAGTAAGTGATAGCAATATTAGGACCTTGCTCTTCTAGCAGGTATTGAAGTTACAGACAGTATGGAAGTGGTGATATTGGGCACCTTGCTGATTACTGAGACAAGCCAGGCAGTACTCTGGGCCTTATTCTGTATACTACTACTGTAAAATATTTTTATCATATGGAGAAGGCATATAAACAATTGCCTCATTTTTCTGTATTTTCTTCAGGAGTAAAAATTGGTGTGGAGTCCTCACCTCGCACAGAATCTTCCTTGTTCTCTATCCAACTGGGAGGCTTGTTCCTGCGAGACTTGGCAACACAGGGTTCCTTATTCCCTGTCCTAGTTTCACCCAAACCAGTAGGTGTCACTGCATTATAGCTCATCTTGGGGGGGAAAGTGTTTTTATATAGGTCAAATCATAACGATGTAATTGGTTCTTTTTTTAGTTCAGATTTATCATGTGATAACATTTTAATGCTTGTTGAGGTGTGTGTACAAGAAAGAGGAATTGTAAAACTTTGTTCAGCCCATTACTTAGTAAATCTATTTGCTACCAGCCTCCAAGGGGAGCCATCGGCCAGCAGAATTTGTAGTGTGTGGTATACAGTTTCTAAAATACTGACTAATTTAGTTTGATTGAGTAGTGTGGAGTTTTTCCTCCCTCCTGTTAGTGATATAACCTTGGGATATCATGAAGAACATTTTTAAAAACTACCATAATTCTGCTTGCACTCAAGCCACCTCAAACCTAATTTTGTAATGGTGTCTGAGACAAGAAATGTATCTCCTTGGATTTCTGGTGTTCAATCATCATCTGGTGAAAAACTGTAAGTTTAGTATTAAAGTCACTATATACATGCGAGTCTTTGTTGTTTACATCAAAGTTCAAAGTAAATTTATTATCAAAGTACGTATATGTCTTGATATACTATGTATATGATTCATTTTCTTGCAGGTATATACAGGAAATATGTACAGTAGAATTTTATGAAAACTCTACATAAACAAAGGCTGACAAACTGCAAAAAAAAATGCTGAGAACACAAGTTGTAAAGTACTTCTGTCTGTAGTCGATAATCATCTCTTTGGTTTTGCTAACATTGCGGGAGAGGTTGTTGTTGAGGCACCACTTATATCAAATTTTCAATCCCCCTCCTATATGCTGTATTGTCACCACCTTTGATTTGGCCAACAATAGTGGTGTTGTCGTCACACTTAAATACGTTAGTGGAGCTGTACTTAGCCACACACTCATAAGTATAAAGTGAATAGAGCAGGGGTTCACGTGTGCTAATGGTGAGTGTTGAGATGTTGTTACTAATCCATACTAACTGGGAAATGTCCATGAGGAAATCAAGGATCCATTTGCACAGGGAGCTACCAAGGCCTATGTCTTGAGTTAGTAATGAGTTTCAAGGGAATGATAGGGTTGAAGGCAGAGCTGTAGTCAATATGCAAGTAGGAGGAGGACAGCTAGATTGTCAGAATTCTTAAAATGTGGTCAAGGGATGGAATGGTTGGCATTCTTGATGGGGGTGTAGCTTTGGTAGAGTGTGTTGGGTCCTCTGGTGCTGTAGGTGATGTGCTGGTGGTAGGTGGGTTGAGGTTTCTTCAAGTTAGCCTGATTGAAGTCCTTTGAGAGGATGTGAAAGGCATCAGGGAAGACCTGCGTATAGGAAAATGATCTTCTGATTGACCCACATTAAATTTTAAAATGTTTAAGATATCCCATAAACTTTGGTGTCATTACATGTATGTACAAAGGAATTAGACATTTCCTACTTGTATCACAATTGCTTGCATTGGGTATGACCATGATGCCTTAAGTTCCAGGGACTGCAATTGAGTCAGACAATATAATATGAAGATCTGTTTTGGGTCAACTTTTCCAACATAATTTAAAATTTGCCTTTTATTTGGTTCTTTATTTATAGATAATTTGAGGGATTTCTAACTATCTGCTTGGGCATTTTTTTTAAGAGAGAAAAGTGATGCTTGCCTGTGTGGCATAATTAACTTGATTTAGACTTTTTCTGTGGTTACTATTGGATAATTATAGTTGAGAGAGCAACATTGACATTGTGCCTCCTATGTACATTAACAGGAAAAAGACGCTGCGAGCTTATCACAGACATTAGGTATGCACTCCACCTTGTCTGAAAAAGCCAATCTTCATCCAGGTAAGGCAGTATACTTCAGTGTTCCTTTTAATACTGAAAATCACAGATAAAAGCAATTTAATAGTCAAGGACCAAGCACTAGGAACAGCCATTTGCGTCTTGTACAATGAGGGTTCTACGTAATATTATTTGCATCATGATTTCCAGGAGTGTGTCATTAAAGGAGAAAATCAGAAAAAAATTGTTATATAATTTTGATTGAAATGTAAGTTAATTTAAAACCAAAATTCATAAGTATTTAATGAATTATTTTTATTTATGGATGGTGTATTGGGAATCCTCATTGATCTATAAGCAAGGAAATATTTGAATATTGAGAATAGTGAGGTTATTGCAGTTATTGGGATGTAGGGGATCACTTGTACTTCCAATGTGTATGTGTTTAATATATTTGGTGACCTAAACAGCTCTTCAGATGAGGTAGCGGATCACCTGCACCCTCTTCAACTTCTGCAGAATGCATCTACTGCTCATGAGGCAGCCTTGTGTATATTGGGGATACTAAGCATAGGCTAGGCAACCATTTTGCAGAGCACCTTTGTTCTGTCCACAATAGCTTTCTTGAGCTTCTAGTAACATGTCAGTTTTCCTTTCCTTCCTACACCAATCAATTGGTCATTGGCTTTCTCCATTGTTATGGAGAAGCCAAACGGTAGGCTACAATCATTGTGATAGGTCGTTTGTTGGCGAGGCAGTGTAAGGTTGAAAAAGAGCTTGGAACCTTTCGGGACTTTTTGGTGGGCTGCAATCGTCGAGAGCTTTTAGGCATTCGGCAGGGGCCAATAAAAAGAAGCGAAGTGTAAGCAGTGTTAGAGTGGTCAGGCCTGGGCGAGAGCAGGCACAGACTGGAACATAAGCTTGAGAAATTAGAGGTATAAAAATTGTAGGCAGGATGGTAGCTCAGGCAGTGGAATGCCCCTCCTGTGAGATTTCAGGGTACCTAATGGTCTCCTTGATGACTACATCTTCAGGAAATGTACAAAGCTTCAGCTCCTGGTTGACATGGTCAAGGAGCTGGAGCTGGATGTACCTCGGACCATCTGGGAGGCTGGAAACGTTAATGATGAGACTTTTATTGAAGTGGTCACATTCAGAGTGCAGACTTCAGATTGTAGATGGGTGACCACCAGGAGAAGTAAGGGGAATAAGCAGTTAATCCAGGGCTCCCCTTGGCCATCCCTCAGCAGCAAGTATACCCCTTTGGATACTGTTGGGGGTGTGGAGGACCGGGACACAGCAGCAGCCAGGTAGTGGCACTGGGGCTGGCTCTGAGCTCAGCAGGGAAGGGTACAGTCAGGTAGTGGCACCGTGGCTGGCTCTGATCTCAGCAGGAGAGGGTAAAGTCAGGCAGAATGATAGTAAAAGGAGACTTACAGCAGATTCTGTAGCCATTAAAGAGAAGCCAAGGAAGTGTGTTGCCTCCCAGGTGCTAGGTCCAGTATATCTCAGACCAGCTGCAGTAGATTCTTCAGAGGGAGGATGAGCAGCCAGAAGTCATGATGCACATTGGTACCAATGACAGTTAGAAAGGGGGAGGAGATCTTGCACAGTGAGTGTAGGAGGTTGAGGAAGAGGATGAAGACCAGGACCTCCAAGGTAGTAAATACTGTGTTATTGCTGGTACTATGTGCTAGTCAGAGCAGGAATAGGATGATAGTACAGAAGAATGAGTGGCTGAGGAAGTGATACAGGGTGTATGGTTTCAGATTTCTGGATCATGGGGATCTCTTCTGGTATGACCTGTACAAAAAGGGTGGATTACACCTGAAACCAAACAAATATCCTTGTGTGCAGGTTTGTTAAAGCTGTAGGGGAGGGTTTAAACTAATTTGGCAGAGGGATGGGAACCAGAATGTTAGGCTGAAGATGGAGCAAATGGTATACAAGTGTAGTGAGACTGTGAGGAAGGACAGGCAGATAATAGGGCAAAATTGCAGTCAGTGGAATGAGTTGAAGTTAACACGGGGGCAAAATCGAAAAGAGTGATGAATACAGGACTAAAGGTGTTATATTGGAATGCACGCCATATATGGAGTAAGGTAGATGATCTTGTGTCACAGTTAGAGATTGGTAGGTGTGATGTGGGATGGCGTATGACGTATGGCTGAAAGAAGATCATAGTTTGGAGGCTTACTATCCAAGGATACACTTTGTACCAAAAGGGTAGGCAGAGAGGGTGGGGTGGCTTTGTTGGTTAAAAAATGAAATCAGGTCTTAGAAAGAGGTGACATAGGATCAGAAGATGTAGAATCCCTGTGGGTAGAAACTGTAAGGGTAAAAAGACCCTGATGGGTGTTAGTTATATTCTGGCCCCCAAACAATAGCCAAGATGTGGATATAAATTAGAATGGAAAATGGAAAGGTATGTAATAAGAACAACATTATAATAGTCATGGGGGGTTTCAATATGCAGGTAGATTGGGAAAACCAAGAAAGGGAATTTGTAGAATGCCTCTGAGATGGTTTTTTAGAACCCACTAGGGCAAAGGCAATTCTGGATTGGGTGTTGTGTAATGAACCATATTTCATTAGGCAGCTTAAGGCAAAGGAAGTCATAGGATATTGTTTACTTGCATTTTCAGTAGCCCTCTTATAAGGTCTGTACTTCAGGTTGCTTCACAAAATAAGAGCTCATGATATTCCAGGAAAGATACGAGCATAGATAGAAGGTTGGCTGACTGGCAGGAGCAAAGGTTTGGAATAAAGGGGGTCTGTTCTATTTGGCTGTCGGTGACTATTGGTTTTCCGCAGGGTTTGGTATTGCTTCGTTGATATTATATGTCAGTAATTTGGATGACAGGATTCAAGGCTTTGTGGCCAGGTTTGCAGAGGATACAAAGATAGGTGGAGGGGGCAGGTAGTGTTGAGGAAGCAGGAACCTTGCAGAAGGATTTGGACAGATTGTGAGGTGGGCAAAGAAGTGACAGATGGAATATAGTGTGGGGAAGGGTATGGTCATGCACTTTGACAGATGGAATAAATGCGTACACTATTTTCTGAATGGGGAGAAAATTCAAAAATCAGAAGTGCAAAGGGACTTGGAAGTACTAGTGCATGATTTCCTCAAGGTTAACTTGCAGGTAGAATTAGTGGCAAGGAAGGCAAATGCAATGTTAGCATTCATTTAGAGAGGATTAGAATATAAGAGCAAGAATGTGATGCTGAGACTTTATAAGGATTTGTCAGACCATACCTGGAGTATTGTGAGCAGTTCTGGGTCCTTTATCTAAGAAAAGATGTGCTGGCACTGGGGACAGTCCAGAGGAGGTCCGCAGGAATGATTCCAGGAATGAAAGGGTTATCATATGAGGACTGTTTGATAGCTCTGGGCCTGTTCTCACTGGAGTTTAGAAGAATGAGGGAGAGTCTCATTGACACCTATCAAATATTGAAAGACCTAGATAGAGTGGATGTGGAGCAGCTGCTTCCTATCGTTGGGAGTCTAGGACCAGAGGATACAGCCTCAGAATTGAGGGACATCAGTTTAGGACAAATGAGGATTTTTATTTAGCCAGGGTGTTGTGAATTTGTGGAATTTGTTGCCATGGACAGCTGTGGGAACAAGTCATTGAGTATATTTAAAATGGAGGTTGATAGATTCTTGATTAGGCAGAGCGTCAAAAGATTATGGGGAGAAGGCAGGAGAATGGGGTTGAGGGGGATAATGAAACAGCCATGATGGAATGGCAGAGCAAACTCAATGGGCCAACTGGCTTGTTTCTGCTTCCTATTTCTTATCGTCTTATAAACTGAAGGAACAATATCTTGCATTCTATTTTGGTAACTCAAAAGTAATGGTATGAGCATTGACCCATCCAATTTCAGTTCACACATGCCCCTCCACCTGTTTTCATCTTCCCATTGTCCCTTCCCCATGTGGTTTCCAGTCTCTGTCCTACCCTTTCCCCATACTGCTTTAATCTGCCTATCCTTTTCCCTCTCAATTCTGATATAGAGTCTCCACCCAAACTTTGACTTAAACCTTTTGCCTCCGCTGATGCTACTTGATCCACTGACTTCTTCCAGCATTCTGTATTTTGTTCCAGATGTCTGCTTTTGCAGATTCTTTTCTTTCCTTCAGAATTTTGTATCTTGCTATTCAGTAAGGACATATACTCATATTCAATGATGAGAAAGCACTGATGCTAGAGGAAAATTATGAGTGACATATTACCAGAAAATATATTTTTAATTAATCTAATTTTGTTCATTGTACTTCACAGCTTTTTATTCTCCATGTAAGTTGCCACCAGTATTTGAAATGATCTATGAGAAAAATCCAGTATGCAGTAACTATGAGAGAAGATTGGAAGTCAGCACTCGACCCCTCAACATCATCTATAACCCTTTAGTGATCAAGAAAGTTGCTGATTTTTTCTACAAGGGCAAAGTGCATACCTCAGGTTCGTAGAAAAGTAAATTTAAAAGTAATCATTCATTAGCCAGTGGAGGTTAAGTTAAAGTGTACTTCAGGATTATGGGCCAAAATACAGATGGAACCATTGGCTGAATCAAAGGTGGTGATGAATCTGCATAATGGAGAGAGATTGAAACTCTGGTTGAATGTTGCTATAACAACATTCTGTCACTCAACTTCAGCAAAACAAGAGCTGATTATTGACTACAGGAAGAAGAAGCCAAAGGTCTATGAGTCAGTCCACATTAGGGATCGCAGATGGAGAGGGTCAGTAACTTGGCATCATTATTATCAGGTGATCTGTCCTGAGCAGCACTTAACTGCCCTCAGAAAGAAGGCATAGCAGCACCACTACTTTCTTTGAAATTTGCTTCGATTCAGTATGTCACTTAAAACTTTGACTAGCTTCTATAGGTGTACAGTGGTATCCTAACTGATTGCATCACAGCCTGGTATGGAAATACCAATTACCAGGAATGGAAAAATCTACAGGAAGTGGTACAGCCTAGTCCGTCATACACAAAGCCCACCTACCACTGAGTGCATTTACAAGGAGTGCTGCCACAAGAAAGCAGCATCTATCATCAAGGACCCCCACCATTTTCTTTTCTCGCTATTACCATCAAGTAGGAGGTACAGGAGTCTAAAGTCACACACCACCAGGTTTAGGACCAGTTATTACCCTAAAATTATCATGGTCCTGAATTGTTGTGGATAACTTCACCCACCACGACTTCGAATCCACAACCTGCAGATTCACTTTCAAGGACTCTGCAACTCATGTTTTCAGTATTGCACAAATGGTCTTTTGTGCATTAGTTGTTTGTCAAACTTTATTTATTTATAGTTTTTCCACAAATTCTATTGTATTTTTTCATTTTCCTGTAAGAAAATAATTCTCAAGGTACTTTGATAATAAATTTACTTTGACTTTGATTGTCAGGACACAGGTCAGGTTTGGCCATAGGAAGGGTAATGGACAAAAGTTATTTTGCTTAAGCCCATGCATAACTGATGTGCCAGATGCCTTGTGGACCATTCCATCAACAAAGAACCTAACATTTGCCTGTTGAATTTCATAATTCAGGAGCTGGAGCACCTTGACACCGATGTTCACTTGCTATGAGATGCAACAGGCAGAAGTTGGCCATTTTAAAGAACTACTAAGTACTGACTGATGGGAAACCTGGAGAGGAACACTGTCTTCTCTGGCACCCATTAGATTATGTAATTCCCAAACAAGGGATTGTGAAGATGTCCGTAACAAACCAATGTCTGCTGGATCAACTACCATATATCCATACTATTGTATCCATCAATATTGCACTAGACCAGGGGTTCCCAACATTTATTATACCATGGTCTGTGGACCCCAGGTTGGATACCCCTGCAGGAGAACATTAGTATCAACTGAAATGTTGGCACAACAGGATTGATGTCAAAGCTATAATGGTTCCCACTACTCTATTCTTATACAAAGGCAACACTGAGTTTAATATGTATTTCATTGTATGGTACTAATATTCAGCTCTCTCTCTTCCCCGTTCCCAACACCATCTGTATAGACACTTATTATTGTAATCTGATTCTTAGTTTTGAGCTACAAACTTCTCCTCTGCAAAAGTGGCTAAGATCAAAACCATTACAATTAGTCATAGTCATAAATTCTTTACACTTGGCAGTATTTTATATCTTCTCACCAACCACTTTGACTAAACCAGACTTTTGACAGCCTTGCTGACTTGAGCATGAATATCATTTTCAATTGCATATTTGCTCAATGCACAAATCATACTGTATATTTTCACTTCTATAATGTCTCCAGCCCTGACTTCATCCCAATTCCTGTTGATACTCTTATTGATTCTTTCAATAATTTGAGCTGTTCTTGTAAGTTTCCACCCTCTACTAATTGCAACTCATTAATAACACTCTCTTGGTTTCCTCCTCCATCCAGTTTTCACTGGACTGGCCTGTTAGCTATAGTTCATCTAATTTGAACCCATCTTCAAACTTCAACCTCATCCTCCCCTTTAAATTCCTGTTACTGTAATCTCCTCAGCCTCTCCAATGTGGACTTAGTCACTTCAGTCTTTGCTGCATTTCAATTGCTTCAGAACCCGCAGCATGAAATTCCTTAGATTAAGACTCCGCTTAAAAACAGTTTCTTTGATCAAAGTTTCCTTTGTTTGATTTTCCTTGCTTCCTTGGAGTGCCTTTTGTGGTATTCTGTTACTGTGGTCTTTAAAACATGTTAAAAAAAACCTTATAAATGCAAGTATTATTTGAATATCCTAAGCGATGTTTAACAACTCTTGTTATATGTAAGCAATTCTCACTGTGTGGTCACATAGGATAGCATTAATACAGGTTGAGTACCCCTTATCTGAAATTCCAAAAGCCTCTGAAATCCAATTTTTTTGAGTGATGACATAACCTCACAAATCAAAAATTCCACAAGGTGCTGGGAAGGTTCCCAGGTGATGCACAGGTCTCTGCGCATCGCAGACAGATCTGAGAAATGACTTCACGTAAGTAATGAACAGAAGTTAATGAAAAATAGAAAAACACTGCATAAAGTGAAAAATGAAGATCTCAATCATGTATCGTCAGAGTGAACATGTACTTCTAAACGGTATGTTGATCATGAAACAAGCAATGATCTATCATGAGGAACTTAAAATTGTAGGTAATTGTGAATATTCAGCAGTCTGGATGCAGAAATTTAAGAAAAGACATGACAATAATTTTTTTAAAGAGTCACTGATGAAAATCTAACACCAGAACAAGTCTACAATCCTTAAAAAAAAATTCAAATACAGTGTAATGGCTTTTAATCAAAAGGTGGAGAATGAAAGCCTGCCATTGTTTGTATGTTGTTCAACAACTGATCAAGTATTCTCCTGATGCTGCTGTGCTGCTTTTTGTTACCCTGCACGCATATTTTCATTATATTCATAGTATGTAATGTTTACTGTTAAGTTCATATGTATGATGAGTAAGTGTGAGACAAAGATTGTGTACTGGTAGCACGTAAATTTCAGAGTTTTAAATGATGGTGATCCCAAGTTATCTTATTATATATTACAAAATCTAAAATTCTTCTGGCCCCAAGCATTTTGGATTATGGGTACTCAACCAGTACTTGCAAAAGTAAGTTAGTTCTTTTTGGAAAATGTGTAGGATCTAGATCTAGGACTCAGGTGACTGCAGGTTTCTGTTTTTGAAAAATTGTGTGGAATTTTTCATCCATTTTGGTAGGCTTTGGTTACCAATCAGAACTAGAGCTACGCGTGGCAGAAGCTGCTAGAAGACAATACAATAAGCTCAAGATGCAAACGAAGGCGGAGATCAGGCAAACCATCGATCAGCTGTTGGTGGGAGAATTCATTGTAAGTCTGATACTGGTTTCTATATTGAGCCAGATCATACGATTTTCTGACATTTGCTCCATTAATTCTCAATGGTTATGTGTCATAAGTGATCAATTGCATCACTACTGTAAATACACTACATGACAAACTTTAACAGCCTTGTGGTGAAATAAATCTTGCAGAAAGCTTCAGTAGAAATAAATATTCAGAATTATTCATTTGTATGAATGGATGAAATTTGTGCTGTGGATTAATCGATCTTGATGGCAGTATTTAGATTTTCTAAGTTGTTCTGAATTTTAGCTGCATTTCAATTCTAGATTAAAATCTCACTCCAGAGATTGAGCACAAATCTAAGATTATACTCCATTGCCGAACCGAGGGACTGTTGCATTGTCAGGCATGTCTTTAAACAGAGATTCAATCTATCTTTTCTTTGGGCACTTGAAATCTGTGATTTTGAAAAAAAAAAGTATGTAGTTAACTCTCGTCTCTTGACTAATAGTTATTCATTTCTCAGTATTAATCAACAAGTACCATGTCTTGTTATTGTTAAAATGTGTTTTAATGGAGTGTGTTGTATGCAAATTGGCAGCTGTATTTCTCCTGTAACCGCAGTGACTACACCCAGGAGTCATGGCTTGCAAAACACCTTGGAATACTCTAAAAGGGAAGTGAGGTGCACTGATTACATCCAAATCTTTCTTTAAAATGCATACCTGTCAGGCAGGATTTCCAACAACCACAAAAAGTGAATTTATTTATCTCTTTTGCTTTCTTTCTATAAGGTTACAGGATTTTAAACCCAAACTGAGTTTGCTTGCTTACCAATTTACTTATTTTTTTCGCTCTTTTCAACCCTGGCAATACTCTGCTCTTTCAGTCTTAGCGTTCTGTTTAGTGTTTTTTTTAAATGTTATTTTTGTAATCAAAGTAATTAGTATTGTCAGTCTGTTTGAGTATTCTTGCAGATTCCATACTGAAGTATAACAACACAATGACATCTACAGTTTTTAAATGCTTTGGCCTTATTGACCCACAGTTTTGTATTCTAAATGACAGTGTTGATTGCACATCAGAACAAATTGGGTTGAACACCTGAGCATTTTCTTTCAGTATCAGACGTTCATAACTGTGAATTCTATGCTTAATGTTTTTGCTCATATGCAGGAAAAGATTAACGTTGCTAGTACTACTTCTGTCCCTTTGCCCAGAGCATGCCATTGGCTACAGTGCTGTTCTATTTGCCTTTGGCAAGATGCATAGCCCACCTTCCTAAAGTCTCTTGCCTGTGTCTTGGCTCATCTGCTATTGTGAACCAAATTAAGGAGCGTGCTGGCTCCGAATGCAATAATATCAAGTTCTTCTTGCCATTGTCTTACCTCTCACCCACTTGAACTTTATCTCATCCAAAACTCTTATGTATTTTGTGTATTGATTGTCTTTTGCCACAATCAGTTCCTTGCTAAATTATGCTGGCTCCTAGTTCTCAAATGGCCCAAATTTAAAATAATAATTCTGAACCAGTTTAATTGTTAATAATTAATTGGATATCAAACTATTATCCGAAAAGTGAACGAGATGGAAAAATAGGAAGAAAAATTCTAAATTATATTTAATCTGGACAAATGTGAAGTAATACATTAGTTGAAAGCAGACAAGACATTCAGCTACCCCGTAAATGGTAAAATACTGATAAGGACAGAGGAAGACAGTGATCCTGTAATATATGTCAACATTTCCTTGGCAATAGGAAAGTTTAAGAAATCACTATGAATACTTCCCTTTATTGTCGAAGTACTGAACATAAGGGAGGGAGATCATGCTCGTCTACAGCTAGAGTATTGAAAAATGGAAGCTGTGATGGCTTTTTACCTACCACGAGAGTTCTCCAGGGTCATTTTGGTAGCAGTATACATTCCACCTCAGGCTGATGTCAATCAGGCTTTAGATGATCTAAGCAATGGAATCAATATGCACGAAATAGCACACCCTAATGCCCTCACCATTGTTTTTGGAGATTTTAACCAGGTCAGTTTGAAAAAAATCACTAAGCAATTACCATCAACAGATCACTTGCAATACCAGAAGAAACAACACACTGGACCATTGCTACACCACCATCAAGAATGCCGACCGTGCTATTCCACGCCCTCATTTCGGGAAGTTTGATCACCTGGCTGTACTTCTACTCCCTAAGTATAGGCAGAGACCGAAGACTGCAACACCAGTAGTGAGGACCTAGAAGGTATGGACAAGGGAAGCACAGGAGCACCTACAGGACTGCTTTGAACCGGTCGACTGGACTATTCAGGGACTCATCTTCGAACTTGGATGAGTATGCTGCAGTTGTTACCGCCTTCATTAAAACCTGTGTGGATGAGTGTGCATCTTCAAAGACTTACTGTACATTCCTAAATCAAAAGCCATGGATGAACCAAGAGGTACATCATCTGCTGAAGGCTAGGTCTGTGACATTCAAGTCTAGCGACCCAGGTCTGTACCAGAAAACCAGGTATGATTTGCGGAGGGCTATTTCAAAGGTGAAGAGACAATTTCGAACAAGGTTGGAGGCGACATCGGATGCATGACAGCTCTGGTAGGATTTGCAAGCTCTTACTTCCTACAAAGAGAAACCCAATAACATAAATGGCAGCGATACTTCACTACCTGATGAACTCAACGTCTTCTATGCACGCTTTGAAAGGGAGAATACAACTACAGCTTGAAGATCCCTGCTGCACCTGATGACACTGTGATCTCTGTCTCAGAGGCTGATGTTAGGCTGTCTTTAAAGAGAGTGAACCCTCGCAATGCAGAAGGTCCGGATGGCTCTGATAACCTGGCCAACCAATTAGTGGGAGTATTCAAGGACATTTTCAACTTTTCACTGCTACGGGTGGAAGTTCCTACTGCTTCAAAAAGGCAACAATTATACCAGTGCCTAAGAAGAATAATGTGAGTTGCCTTAATAACTATCACCCGGTAGTACTTAGATCTACAGTGATGAAATGCTTTGAGAGGTTGGTCATGACTAGAATGGACTCCTGCCTCAGTAAGGACCTGGACCCATTGCAATTTGCCTATCGCCACAATAGGTCAACGGCAGATGCAATCTCAATGGCTCTTCACACGACTTTAGACCACCTGGACAACACAAACACCTATATCTGGATGCCGTTCATTGACTATAGCTCAACATTTAATACCATCATTCCCACAATCCTGATTGAGAAGTTGCAGAACCAGGGCCTCCATACCTCCCTCTGCAATTGGATCCTTGACTTCCTAACTGGAATACCACATTCTGTGTGGATTGGTGATAACATCTCCTCCTTACTGACGATCAACACTGGTGCACCTCGGGGCTATGTGCTTAGCCCACTGCTCTACTCTCTATATATCCATGACTGTGTGGCTAGGCATAGCTCAAATATCATCTATAAATTTGCAGACAATACAACAATTGTTGGTAGAATTTCAGGTGGTTACAAGAGAGTGTACAGGAGTGAGATGTGCAAACTGGTGGAGTGGTGTCACAGCAACAATCTGGCACTCAACATCAGTAAGACGAAAGAGCTGATTTCAGACTTCTGGAAGGGTAAGATGAAGGAACACATACTAATCCTCATAGAGGGATCAGAAGTGGAGAGAGTGAGCAGTTTCAAGTTCTTGGGAGTCAAGATCTCTGAGGATCTAACCTGGTCCCAACATATCGAGTTATAAAGAAGGCAAGACAGCAGCTATGCTTCATTAGGAATTTGAAGAGATTTGGTATGTCAACAAATACTCAAAAACTTCTAGAGTTGTACCGTGGAGAGCATTCTGTCTGGTATGGAGAGGGAACTGCACAGGACGGAAAGAAGCTGCAGAGGATTGTAAATTTAGTCGGCTCCATTTTGAGTACCCAGGACATCTTCAAGGAGTGGTGTCTCAGAAAGGTAGCATCCAGTATTAAGGTCCTCCAGCACCCAGGGCATGCCCTTCCCGTCGGGTAGGAGGTACAGAAGCCTGAGGGCACACACTCAGCGATTCAGGAACAGCTTCTTCCTCTCTGCCATCCGATTCCTAAATGGATATTGAACCATAAGACCATAAGATATAGGAGCAGAAGTAGGTCATTCTGCCCATCAAGTCTGCTCAGCCATTCAATCATGGGCTGATCCAATTCTTCCAGTCATCCCCACTCCCCTGCCTTTGATGCCCTGGCTAATCAAGAACCTATCTATCTCTGCCTTAAATACACCCGATGACTTGGCCTCCACGGCCGCTCGTGGCAACAAATTCCACAGATTTACCATCCTCTGACTAAAGTAATTTCTCTGCATCGCAGTTCTAAATGGATGACCTTCAATCCTGAAGTCGTGCCCTCTTGTCCTAGACGCCCCTAACATGGGAAATAATTTTGACATATCTAATATGTTCAGGCCTTTTAACATTTAGAATGTTTCTTTGAGATCCCCCCCGCCCCATTCTCCTGAACTCTAGGGAATACAGCCCAAGAGCTCCCAGACATTCTTCATATGGTGACCCTTTCATTCCTGGAATCATTCTTGTGAATCTTCTCTGAACCCTCTCCAGTGTCGGCACAGGTGGCCCCCGTTTTCCGAGCGTTCGCTTTATGACACCTTGCTGTTACGAAAGACCTGCATTAGTTACCTGTTTTTGCTAACAGAAGGTGTTTTCACTGTTACGAGAAAAGGCAGCGCGCGCTCGAACAGCCAAGCTCCTCCCCAGGAACTGCATTCTAGCCGGCATTGCTTAAACACGTGCTTTATCTCAATTTATTTTGTGCATCTGTTAGCAAGATGAGTTCTATGGTATCAGAAAAGCCTAAAAGAGCTCGTAAGGGTGGTACACTTAGCGTAAAACTAGACATAATTAAGCGTTTCAATCGTGGTGAACATTGTCTGCACGTTGAACTTCCCTGCATCCACCATTTGCACTATTTATACGCAGAAAGAAAGAATTTTGAAAGCTGCCGATGTTACTGTTGGTTCTGCTCGTAGCAAAGTGGTCTCTCTTAGTCGGCATCCAATAATGGATAAAATGGAAAGTCTATTGCTTGAGTGGATTGATGGGTGTACAAAGCGTGGTATTCCGTTAAGTTTTCTTATACTTAAGGAGAAATCAGTCAGTCTTTTTAATAAGCTGAAACAGCTGTGGACGATGGTGATGAAAGTGTTGCGAAAGTGGAATTTAAAGGTAGTCATGGGTGGTTTGATCGGTTTCTGAGGCGAGGGCAGCTTCATAGTTTAGCGTTTACTGGAGAGAGTGCTTCGGCTGATATTGAAGCTGCCGAAAAGTTCCCAGCAGAACTGAAGAAAATAATTACAGAAGGTGGTTATTCGTATAAGCAAGTGTTTAACTAAGACGAAACTGCAATTTATTGGAAAAAAATTGATAGAAGAAAAGCAGGCTAAGGGACACAAGGCATCGAAGGACAGGTTTATCCTAATGCCTATTATTAACGCCACTGGTGATGCTGTCCTTAA
Organism: Mobula hypostoma; assembly: GCF_963921235.1. Lineage (NCBI taxonomy): Eukaryota > Metazoa > Chordata > Chondrichthyes > Myliobatiformes > Myliobatidae > Mobula > Mobula hypostoma. The sequence continues at coordinate 28,093,764 of NC_086121.1, read as the reverse complement.
GCTTCTACTAGTGTACCATTCAGAAAATACGAAGGCACTTAAAGGCGTTGATAAAACACTTCCCGTTGTGTTCTGTTCACATCCAAGTGGTTGGAGTATCCAAGTGCTTTTTTCTGAGTACATGAGTGGATATGTTAGTCCTTTTGCTGAAAAATACTGTAGAGAAAATAACCTCGATAATAGGTGTCTTGTGATTGGCGATAATTGTGCTGCTCATCCACCAGACGTTACCGAGTATGGCGGTAACATTCGTGTTGCGTTCTCACCACCGAATACGACATCGTTGCTGCAGCCGTGTGACCAAGGCCTAATAGCTGCAATTGAGGCTTACTATACGCAAAATGTGATGCGTTTTATTGTAAGTACCATTGACAGAGAGAGCAACTCCAAAGCGTCTTTGCGAGAGATCTGGAAAGAATACAATATAAGATTGGCAATCGCCAACGTTGGAGATGCTCTCGATAGGCTAAAAGTCTTGATGAGAAATGGCGTTTGGAGGAGACTGTGTCCCTAAGTAGTGAACGATTTTAAAGGCTTCGAACCATCAACAATAAATATGGCAATAGTAAGACTGGCTACTGTATATACATTATTTCTACTTTATATAGGCTGTGTATTTTTATGTGTTATTTGGTATGATTTGGCAGCTTCATAGCTTAAAGGTTACTGGAGAGAGCGTTTCTGCCAAGAGCGCTTGCGCCGTGTTTCTGCCGAGAGCGCTTCCGCCAAGAGTGCTGCCGTGAGATTTTCGCTGTGCTAGTCAGTGCAGAAAAGTATTTCTACTTTATATAGGCTGTGTATTTATCATATCATTCCTGCTTTTACTATATGTTACTGTTATTTTAGGTTTTATGTGTTATTTGGCATGATTTTGTAGGTTATTTTTTGGGTCTGGGAACGCTCAAAAATTTTTCCCATATTAATAAATGGTAATTGCTTATTCACTTTACGACATTTCGGCTTACGAACCGTTTGATAGGAACGCTGTACCTTCGGATAGCGGGGGAATCCTGTATATCCTTTCTAAAATAAGGAGCCCAAAACTGCACACAATGCTCCAAATGTGGTCTCACGAGTGCCCTATAGCAGGTGCCCCCAACCTTTTTTGCACTGTGGACCGGTTTAATATTGACAATATTCTTGCAGACCGGCTGACCGGGGGTGGGGGGGGGGTGGTGGGCGGGTAGGGTTGCCAACGGACAAGAGTAGCAGTCAAGTACGTTGGGTTTACCCCGAGAAAGACTACAATGACCATGAAGCCTTGCGCGGGCACCTGTGTGCGCATACGTGTATGTGCCGATTTTTTTCTACAAATCATTTTTGGCAATTCTGTTGGGCGGGGTTGTTAATCACGACTGGAATATAAGTGGTAAGTGACTAAAACACTCAATTTCGTTTCTAAAAGGGTTTATCTAACGATTTTAATATTAAACACACAGCGCATATTTTCCTCACGTGAATATAGTGATAAGTCAATTATCGGGGAGGACAGCGGAGCTTGAAGTAAGTGTTGAATGAACTTCCAGTACAAGTGGTAGAGGCAGGTTCGATATTATCATTTAAAGAAAACTTGGATAGGTATATGGACAGGAAAGGAATGGAGGGTTATGGACTGAGTGCAGGTCCATGGGACTAGGTGAGAATAGCGTTCGGCACGGACTAAAAGGGCCAAGATGGCCTGTTTCTGTGCTGTAATTGTTATATGGTTATATGGGTCACTTATAAGTCAATAGCATCATAACATTTTAAGTAACGTTTAGATATTAAACACACAGCACATATTTTCCCTGTATGAACATATAAAACCATTGCAACACACCAATATCGCTGAACCAGTGGGAGCCCTGGGCTTGTTTCCCTGCAACAACACGGTCCTATCGAGAGGTGGTGAGAGACAGCGATACTCGAAGGGGGCTCCTTATGTCCAGTCTATTCCGCAACTTAGTTTTCGTTGCATTTATTGCAGAGATATGTTGGAAATGGAAGCAACGTTTTCAGTGCTTTCGTGGCTATCTCAGGATATTTAGCCTTGACTTTGATCCAGAATGCCGGCAGAGATGTTATGTCAAACATACTTTTCAGCCCGTCGTCATTTGCAAGCTGGAGGAGTTGATCTTCTTCCTGCGCTGGCATGGATGATGCGCGGGTAATGACCTCGCGTGCGTTCAAGCTCAACAGTGGCCGTGATAGGGAATGAGGAAAGGTGCAGCTGACTCATATCACCAAATCATATCGTTTCCTCGCGGCCCAGTAGCGCATACTTTGCAGCCTGGTACCGGTCCGCGGCCCGGTGGTTGGGGACCGCTGCCCTATAGAGCCTCAACATCACATCCCTGTTCTTATATTCTATACCTTTAGAAATGAATGCCAACATTGCATTCTCCTTCTTCACAACTGACTCAACCTGGAGGTTAATCTTTAGGGTACCTTGCAGAAAGACTCCCAAGTCCCTTTGCATCTCTGCATTTTGAATTTTCTCCCCATCTAAATAATAGCCTGCCCGTTTATTTCTTCCACCAAGTGCATGACTATACACTTTCCAACAATGTATTTTGTTTGCCGCTTCTTTGTCCATTTCCCTAAACTATCTAAGTCTCTGCAGGCTCTCTGTTTCCTCAACACTACCGACTCCTCCTTGTATCATCATCAAATTTAGCCACAAATCCATTAATACCATAGTCCAAATCATTGACATACATCGTAAAAAACAGCAGTCCCAACACCGACCCCTGTGGAACTCCACTGGCAACCAGCAACCAGCCACCAGCCAGAATAGGATCCCCTTATTCCCAATCTCTGTTTTCTGCCCACCACCCAGTGCTCCACCCACACTAGTAACTTCCCTGTAATTCCATGGGCTCTTAGCTTGCTAAGCAGCCTTATATGCGGCATCTTGTCAAAGGCCTTCTGAAAATCCAAGTACACCACGGCTACTGCATCTTCTTTGTCTACCCTGCTTGTAATTTCCTCAAAAAATTACAGTAGGTTTGTCAGGCAGGATTTTCCTTTCAGGAAACCATGCAGGCTCTGGCCTATCTTGTCATGTGCCTCCAGGTACAACGTAATCTCATCCCTAACAATCGATTCCAACAACTTCCCAACCACTGATGTCCGACTAACAGGTCTGTAGTTTCCTTTCTGCTACCTCCCACCTTTCTTAAATAACAGAGTAACATTTGCAATTTTCCAGTCATCTGTTACAATGCCAGAGTCTGTCGATTCTTAGAAGATCATCGTTAATGCCTCCGCAATCTCTCTAGCTACCTCCTTCAGAACCTGAGTGTGCTTTCCATCAGGTCCAGGAGATTTATCCACCCTCAGAATATTAAGCTTCCTGAGCACCTTCTCAGTCATAATTTTCACTGCACAAACTTCACTTCCCTGACACTCTTGAATGTCCGGTATACCTCAGATGTCTTCTACTCTGAAGACTGATGCAAAATACGCATTCAGTTCCTCTGCCATCTCTGCATCTCTCATTACAATATTTCCAGCGTCATTTTCTATTGGTCCTGTATCTACCCTCGACTCTCTTTTCCCCTCTATATACTTAAAAAAAAGCCTTTAGTATCTCCTTTGAGATTAGGTGCCAGTTTCCTTTCATAATTCATCTTTTCCTACCTAATGACCTTCTTAGTTTCTTTCTGCAAGTTTTTAAAAGCTTCCCAATCCTCTATCTTCCCACTGGCTCTGACTTACTTGTATGCCCTTTCTTCTGCTTTTACTTTGGATCTAACTTCACTTGCCAGCCACAGTAGTTTCTTTCTTCCCTTTGAAAATTTCTTCTTATTTGGAATATATCTGTCTTGTACTTCCACCATTTTTTGCAGAAACTTCAGCCATTGTTGCTGCTGTCCTTCCTGCAAATGTCTCTTTCCATTTAACTTTGGCCAGTTCCCCTCTCATGCCATTCTAATTTCCTTTATTCCACTGAAATACTGACACATTGGATTTTATTTTTCCCTCTCAGATTTCAATGTGAACTCAATCATATTGTGATCACTGTTCCCTAAGAGTTCCTTAATCTTAAGCTCTCTTATCGCCTCCGGATCATTGCAAAACAGCCAATCCAGCACAGCCGATCCCCTAGTGGGCTCAACAACAAGCTGTTCTAAAAAGCCATCCTTTAGGCTACGTCCACACTAGACTGGATAAATCTGTAACCGAAGCTTTTTCTCTTCGTTTTGACCCTCCATCCACAATGAAACGGCATTTTCCTCCCCCAAAAACAGAACTTTTCAGAAACACTCTCCAGAGTGAATAAATCTGAAAACGCCTAATATCCGGCATAGTGTGTACGGGGTAACCGGCTATTTTTAAAACCGCTGTCATGACGTGCCGGAGCAAATGGTGGCAGCAGCGCGGCATTTCATTGAACGCAACCCCCAACACCACAACAATATCTGGCAATAGATATGTAACAGCCTAATGTAACATTGTATGGAAATACAAGGTAACACTGATGCAGACATGTTTTATACATTTAACAAGGAGCTTTATTAATGTATTGCTTGTGCAAACATTCAATAGATGCAATTGTCACTTTTGCCCAGTAACTCGTTTTATTGCACATGTTAAAGACAGCAAAATAATTCACAAAGACATGGCAAGCAAATGAGGTAACAGCAAATTTCACTTTTTCCCAGTAACAAGCCTTATTGCATTTAGTTGTAGCTGTCATCCCTTTAATCGGTGAAGAGACTATGGCTGTAGGAAATGTTTCTGGACAAATGCACACCAAGTTTTTCGTTTGGCAATTTCCTTTTTAAGTTTTTCTAATCTGTAACTGGACAAACGTGCACCAAGTATACCATTTCCTGTTCGCTTGTTTTCTGTGTGTCCTGCGCATGCCCAGTAGGAGGAGATTCACCCAAATATCCACTGTAATGTGGACAGAGGTATTTTCAAAAATGCCTAGTGTGGACGCCTGTCGTTTTTACACGAATCTGGTGTTTTCAAAATTATCTGGTCTAGTGCAGATGTAGCCTTAGACGTTCTACAAATTCTCTCTCTCGAGGTCCAGTACTGACCTGGTTTTCCCAATCCACTTTCGTGTCAAAATCCCTGACGATTATCATGACATTGCCTTTCTGACACACCTTTTCTATCTACTGCTGTCATTTGTAATCCACATCCCGACTACTGTTTGGAGGCCTGTATACAATAGCCATTAGGGTTCTTTTACCCTTGCCATTTCTCAACTCAACCCATAGAGACCTGATTCTGATTCTGATAGAAAGCTTTTGGAAATGTATTAGGATGTCATCCTGGCTTCAGAATTTCAACAGTGATAAAGGATTGACCAGAATGAAGTTGTTTTCATTAATTCAGAGGAGACTGAGTTGGGATTAACTGAGATGTATAAAGTTATATGAGACCAAGATGCGAAGTACCTCTTTCTCCTGCAGTGAAATCAAAGACTTAGCGCAGAGATTTGAGATAATGGTCAGAAGAATTAATGGAAGTTGGGGGAAAATGTAAATTTTGGAAGATGGTACTTGAAAGGTAGATGGAGGAAGAAACCCTCATACTTTAAAGAACCAGGATGAGCATTTGTATCTAGCATAACCTCCAATTCCCTGGGACAAGCCTGATTAGTCAGAACAACCTTCTATTGTCTGGCATGAACAAAATGTATAAAATGGCTACGTTCTGTCTGCTAAATTTCTGTAACTGCATGAGCTGATTATTGGCAATAGTAAATGGACTGCTTGCAAATATGCAATTGAGTATTAAATCATTAACATCTGCCATTACTGAAGAAGTGAATATGCCAAATTTATGTTTCTATTACCAGGAAAATGATAAACGTTGGATGATGAATTTAGATATTTCTGCTCCTCAAGTTATTTTTCCAGATGATTTCAAATCTGCAGATTCCTTGCTGGTAGTTGTGGATCTGGGTCGAATTCTGCTAACAAATTTTCGAGGTAATTGCTTTTGAGCTAGTCACTCTCTTTAATGATGTTCTGTTTAAATTGCCTGCACAATTACTGAGTTCAAAAGTTTCTTTGGCTTCAGTAGGCAGTCTCCATTGAAACTGCATAACCTTACCAATGTCATTTTTACATTAATTGAAGATTGTTATGTTTAGCAACAGCACAAATGTTGGAACAAGCCAACACTTGAAAGACCAGGGTGAATTAATCTTTATGAGGATTGATTTATTCAAGATGATGCCTGAAGTATTAACCTTTGAGTTGCTGTTCTGTTGTGCGTTTAGGATATTTTCAGCTTTATTTAGGATATTTCAACGATCTGTTTTCAAACTATTTTTCATTTTTTTTTCTCTATATTTCCCATTTTCTATTTCTGGTAATGTTTAAAGGAGATGAATAAGTCTTGATTTTTCTTTTACTGTTTTTCTGTGGATTGTTCATTTTCTCACAGCAGTTGAAGTTTTTCTCTGAAGTATTTAACACGCGGCAGTGTTGAAAACAATTCTAACCACCCTTTGTGTTATTTGGAGATAAATGAGTTGATTGAATGCTTTGTACCTTGAATCAGATGTCATAAAGCACAGGCTTGCTTTTGTTTTGCCTGTTATATTGCCCTTCTCAATTAATTTTCCTTAGAAGCACATTCATTCTGTAGATATTGATTGTCATCTGTGGATAGTGGTGACAGAACAGAATTTCTTGTTCTGTCTGTATTTACATTTTCCTATCAAAATTGAGATTGGCTGACTTGAAATATGACAGGAATTGACCATGAGGCTTCCTGCTCCTATCAGGTATTCCATAGATTCTAGAATTTCATTGGCTAAGTTGTTAGGGAAAACAAAGGTTGTAATGCTGAAATGAGAAATATAAACTTGTAGAAATTTATGGTTAAATAAAGACTGCTATTGGATTTCTCAAAACTAGGAATAAAGCAAGTTATCCAGTCAATAGGCTGTGGTTTGCTGACGCTAATTACAGCAGTTAGCTCATTTGCATTGTGAAATTTGACAAAACTTATCAAACCTGTGTGAGAATATACAGTTGGTGAACATTCACTGTTCAGAAAACTCCTATTAATTTACCATGAGATCTTTTGCCATCCTTAACATCACTCTTTGTATTTACAGATGAGCCCAAGAGCAGAGCCAGCGTCAGACTTTCTGTTCCAGAGGAGGAACTCAGTGATGATGAATACAAGACACCACTAGCCACACCACCCAACACACCACCTCCAGAGCCCAGCTCTGATGCTGGGTCAAAGTCCACAGAATTCCTTGGTTTAGGATTTACTGAGGAGCAGCTGCAGCAACATTTTATTAACAATAAGCTTTATGAGAAATACTCACTGTCCTTCATGGATATGCAGATTATGGTTGGGCGGGTCATGGATAACTGGAAGCATGCTCAGGATAGTGAAGTTGGGCCAACACATGTTGTTGAGAAATTTAATGTGCTGCTACAATTGGAGCGACGATTAATGTACACCTCTGACCCAAATCGTCCTGGAGCCATGCTTTGTGGCACTCTGCCTGAACTTAAAATACATGTAAATGAGGATAAAATCATGGCATTGCGCAATTTTTTGTCAAGGATGACCACTTCCGAGAATCAGCAGCTATCATGTGAGCAGCAGTCATTGCGGCGAGAAAAAATCTTCAATAAAGTGGATAGCCGGAGCAAGCTACTGGATTCAAAGATGAGTCTAACACAGAGTGTGATGTCACTTGAGCAACATACCCGTGAGGTTCTGGTTGAGTCAAAGCTACTCATTGCAGAGTTCAAAATTAATTACATGCAGTTAGGGGTGGAGAGTTGTGGACGTTACATATCTGTGCTAAAAGTTTTTGGCATTAATTCCAACTTTGTGAAGAGGCCTTATGATAGTGAGGTGACACTGTCTGTACATGGTTTGCTGTTGGTGGACACGGTACAGACATATGGGACTGACTTTGATTTGCTGATGGCATCTCACAAAAACTTGAGCTTTGACATTCCCACAGGAAGTCTTCGTGATAGCGGAGCCCAGTCTCCAATCTTTCCTCACCCTACTGTCACTTCACTGGTCAATAATGATATCTCACTAGTTAAAAATAAAATCACATTGAGCAACTCAGCAGCACTGGATGAGCAAGTACCTCCATCGTCTACTGCTCAGGACCAGGATGTCCTGATTAAACTGGAATATCAGTTTGTGAGCTCCAATTGCCCTTCTATGAATTTGGATAGCTCTTTACAAGTCATGTCTTTGCAGGTCAACAATCTGGATATTATCCTTAATCCAGAAACTATGGTTGAACTCATTGGCTTTCTACAGAAGTCCTTTCCAAAGGCCAAAGAAGATGCAACTCCAGAGTCTCCACTTATTGATCCAGCAATGAGTTTTGAAGATGGAGAGTCTATTCAGTCTACCTACGATCAAAATACACAAGTGGCAGTAGAAATCCATCGGCTAAATGTGTTACTTCTCCGGACTGTTAGGCTAACAAGTGGGGAGAAACTGGGAAGAAAAATTGCTACAGCTAGTATCAATGGCACCAAGGTAAATGTTTCAATGGGCAGTCGATTTGAAATGAATGGATCTCTTGGCTGCCTTCAGTTACTGGACTTGACACAAGATGAAATAAAAAATCATTTTGTAGTAAGCATTGGAAATACAGAAGCATATGAAACAGTTAGTGATTTTGGGTTCTTTCAGTCTATCATGAGGTCTGAAACTGAGCTGAATCGTAGTGAAGCTTTGAGCTTTACATTTATTGAAAAATCACAAGAGGAGTTTATGTTGAGTCTGCACATGGCATCATTACATTATAACCATTCACCAAAATTTCTTAAGGAACTTTCCTTATCCATGGATGAACTTGAAGATAACTTCCAAAATATGCTAAAGAGTGCAGCTTCCAAAGTCTCCACTGTCCTGGTAAACAAAACAGCTGAGTACAGTGAGATGGTTTTACTTTTTGAAAAGCCACGTAAGTCAAGGGATATGTTTGAGCTTGATGATGATGTTAATGCTGGGATGGAAGCTCCTGAGGATAACCCAGTGAAATTAATCTTGAACATTAACATTGAGTCACCTGTGGTTGCAGTCCCACGGAAGCCTGGAAGCTGTGAGCTATTGGTTGGACACTTGGGCCGGACTTCAATCCAGAATTTTGTAACTGGTGAAGATGATTCTGGGAGGGACCGACTACAAGTGGAAATTAAAGATATCAAAATGTACTCCCTCAATAACAGCGTGCACTGTTCCAAGACCGATGCCAGTGAATCTCCTCAGTCAGCTTCTGGTGCTGCTAGCACCTCCAGTCAGGAAGAAATGCATTTCACACGACAAAATTTCTTTGATTCTGTGCACAAGGGTCAAGGTCAGTTCAAAGAACACTTTTGAATTAATGCAATTTTGCATTGTTTTGATAAGCAATCCACTGCCTAGTCTGTAAGTAAACTTTGCAGCTGTTAAAGATGCCAGGTTTAATCCTTGGCTTGTGTGTGATTATTAGCTGACAAGAGGAAGTAATTATTGATGTGATCTATGAAGCAAATATTTACTTTATCTAATATAAAACAGCAGAAAATAAGAGCAGGAGTCGGCCACCTGGCTTCTCAAGCCTAATATACCCAGCCTTTCAGTATGAACATGGGGTGCTCATTTCTTCTTCCCTATCATTTGGAAGTGAGGAACAGCTGCTTGGTTCAGTTATCTGCAGAGAATAATCCTCCCAAATAAACATGGAAGGAAATTTTGGATTTGCTTTTAGAAGAGAAATACTTAATCATTTGATTCTAATCAGTGTTCATCTTAGTCAAATATCATTGTATCACTTGGCAGAAGTTGTACTCTCATTTCTTATTTTTTCCCCAGCCTTTCATATCCTGAATGACACCACAATCCAGTTCGTTCTAGAGAAAATCCCAGTCGACACAGATCCAGGGTTATCATTTCCAGCTGTAAATTCTTCAGATTCCTTTGAAATAACCAATAAAATGAAGATAGAAGGAAAATTTGTCAATCCTTTGAAGGTATAAGACTGATTGCACCAACATGTGTTGTACTTGTGATTTAAGCGTATAATATAGAAACACATTAACAAGATAATATTGAATGGCCTTTCCCTGTTTTTGTGTAATTAGAGGCTCTATTGATTATATAATGTGAATCTGTCACTGTTCTCCTTGACTCCATAAAAATTTAGTCTTCCTCTGATATTCTCTTCAATATTGTTGCTTGTCATTCCTTTAAATGTTGGCCATGGCTTATATTCAGACAAATATTTTATCACATGAATGTAACCGTAGGTTGTAATAATAACACATGCAATTTAATTTGGATATTCCTCGTTTGCTCTTATCGAAGATTATTAGACAAAATGACCATAACTAGTGAGGCAAGAACAGAATTGTTTTTCTCTCACTAATATCTGGGATTGACTAAAATAACATGAACCACAGAATATAAACATGAGAAAGTCTGCCAATGTTGGTAATCCAAAACAACAGACACAAAATGCTGGAGAAACTCAGCAGGTCAGGCAGCATCTATGGAGTTGACGTTTTGGGCGGAAATCCTCCTTCAGGACTGAAAAGGAAGGGAAAAGTAGGGGGAGGGGAAAGAGAGAGCTAGAAGGTGATTGTTGAAGCCAAGTGCAAGTGGGAAAGGTAAAGGGCTGGAGAAGAAGAAATCTGATAGGAGGGGAAAGCAGACCATAGGAGAAAGGCAAGAAGAAGGGGGCCGAGTGGAAGTGATAGGCAGGTGAGAAGAGGTCAAAGACCAGAGTGGGGAATAGAAAAGAGGAGGGGTGGGATTTTTTTTTTAAGTGGAAGGAGAAATCAATATTCATGCCATCAAGTTGGAATACAAGGTGCCCACCAGATGGAATATAAGGTGGTTCACCTTCATCTTGAGGGTGATCCTATCCAGGCACATGAGATTGCCACAGAGTGCCATGTCAAAATGGAAATGGGAATTGGAATTAAAAAGTTTGGCCACTAGGAAGTTTTGTTTTTGTCTGATTAGTGGAGGTGCTCGACAAAGGGGTCCCCCAATTTAGGACAGGTCTCATCAATATCAAGGAGGCCGCATCGGGAGCACTAGGTACAGTAGACAACTCCAGCAGATTTGTGGGTGAAGTGTTGCCTCACTTGGAAGAATTGTTTGACGCCCTGAATGGAAGTAAGAGAGGAGGTGAATGGCAGGTGTAGCACTTGGACGACTTGCAGGGGTAAGTACTGGGATAAAGGAATCACGGAGGGAGCAATTCCTGGAGAAAGCGGAGTGGGGGATTGGAGGTAAAAGTGCGTTTAGTGGTAGGATCCCTTTGGAGATGGTGGAAATTGCAGAGGATGATGTGATGTTCATGGGGTACATGGAACTCTATCACTGGTGTGACAGTGTGAAGATGTGGTAAGTGTTGATGTTCAGGAAATGGAGGAGATGTGGGTGAGGGCAGCATCAATAGTGGAGGAAGGAAAACCCTATTCTTTGAAGCAGGAGGACATCTCACACGTACAGGAAAGGAAAGCCACATCCTGGTAACAGATGCAGCAGAGGCAAAGGAACTGAGAAAAAGGAATAGCATTTTTACAGGAGATAGGTTGGGGAAAGAGGTATAGTCAAGATAACTGTGGGAATCGGTAAATTTATAAAAGATGTTGGTTGACAGTTTGTCTCCAGAGATCAAGAAAGGGGAGGGAGGTTTCAGAAATGGCCTGATTGAAGTTACAAGCAAGGTAGAAGTTGGAGGCAAAGTTGATGATCTTGACGAGCTCAGCATGGGTGTATGAATAGTTACTGCACATATGGAAGACCTTTAACCCATCAAGCTTGTAGCAGCCCTGTATTAGAGCAACGCTGTTATCTCACTCTGCTTCCCTCCCCTAATACCTCTGCAAATTCTTCCCTTTCAGATAGCTTTTGTACACTGTGATTGAATCTGTCTTCACAACTGCGCAGATCATAATCATTGCTGTGTAAAAATGTTATTTTGCATTAGTTTTGGTTCTTTTTGCCAATCATCATCATTCTGCACCACTGGTTCCTCACACCTCTGCCAATTAAAACAATATCTTTGCCTATACCCTACAAAATTGTAAGTAATCTGAGATACCTGCTCTGCAATCAGTTCTAACTTTTACACTTGATTAAGCTCATCATCCTTGGGGAGTTATTTTGGTAAATCTTTTCTACCTTTACCTGTACATGCTAGAACTGAGCACAATACTCGAACTATTGCTGAACCAAAGTTTTATAAATGTTTAATCACAAACAAGAGAAGATCTGCAGATGCTGGAAATCCAGGCAACACACACAAAAAGCTGGAGGAACTCAGCAGGCCAGACAGCATCTATGGAAAAGAGTAAACAGTCAACGTTTTGGCCTGAGACCCTTCATCAGGACTGGAAAAAAAAATGAGGAGTCAGAGTTAGGAGGTGGGGGGAGTGGAGGAAGAAAGGTGATAGGTGAAACCTGGGGCTGGAAGTGTTTAAAGTAAAGAGCTGGGAAGTTGATTGGTGAAAGAGATACAGGGCTGGAGAAGGAGGAGTCTGATAGGGGAGGACAAAAGGCCAAGAAAGAAAAAAAAAGGGAAGAAGCACCAGAGGGAAATGATAGGCAGGGAAGGAGATACGGTGAGATGGGAATGGGGAATGGTGAAGGAGAGGGGTGTGGGGCATTACTGGAAGTTCGAGAAATCAATGTTCCTGCCATTTGGTTGGAGGCTACCCAGACGGAATACAAGTTGTTGCCCCTCCAACCTTTGTGGCCCGACCGCCACAGTAGAGGAGGCCATGGAATGGGAATAGGAAGTGGAATTAACATGGGTGTCCACTGGAAGATCTTGCTTTTTCTGGTGGATGGAGCACAGGGGCTCAACAAAGTGGTCTCTCAGTCAGCATCAGGTCTCACTGACATACAGGAGGTCACATCAGGAGCACCAGATACAGTAGATGACCCCAACAGACTCAAAGGTGAAGTGTCGCCTCACTGGCAGGGACTGTTTGGGGCCCTGAATGGTAGTGAGGGAGGTGGTGCAGGGGCAGGCATAGCACTTGTTCCGCTCGCAAGGATAAGTGCCAGAAGGGAGATCAGTGGGGAAGGACGAACGGACGAGGGAGTCGCAGAGGGAGCGATCCCTGCAGGAAGTGGGGAGGGGGGATGCAAAGATGTGCTTGGTCATTGGATCCTGATGGAGATGGCAAAAATTGCAGAGAATTATGGGCTGGATGTAGAGGCTGCTGGGGTGGTAGGTGAGGACAAGACGAACCCTATCCCTGGTTAGGTGGTGGGAGGATGGGGTGAGAGGATATGTAAATGTTTATCAATTTCCTTGCACATCTACTTCATGTCTATTATGTTACCTTATTATTTGTCTTTTGCCATCAAACCCCATCTGTGGATTCTTAAAACCTCTAATAAAGCATAAACTACTGGAAACAATGAACAAGTTGGGCAGATTTTCCTAAAGCGAGAAAAATGGTTTTGATGTGTGCCCGCATGTCAAAAATACTTATTCTCAGAATTAGTTGGTTAGTCGGAAGTATTTTGAAATAATCTATGCTTGTAGCAGGAGTTTGGAATAGCCTTTAATTTGTTTCCTTATTGTGCAGGTAACATTAGCGAAGCATGTTTATGAACAGGTCCTACAGACACTGGATAACCTGACATACAGCGAGGACCTCAGCAAAATCTCACATAGTTCAACTGCTGATGTGTCAGACCACCATAATGTTCCTTCACCGCTGAGAAGCCTTAAAATCTCTGATCTTCAACGAGAATGGAAAGAGAGTGGTCTTTTTGGCCGAGTGAGCTATCCATCCACTCCCGTTGATTCCTTTCCAATTCCAGAGTCAAAATCATTCACTCAAATTCAAGCTAATTTCTGCATCTCTGAGTTACAGATTCAGTTGTGTGGTGATCTTGCACTGGAAGCGCAAGGATTGGTTAGTTTAAAGTTTAAAGACTTTGAAGTTGAATTCAGTAAAGACCAGCCTCATACTCTGTCTATTCAGGTAGCTTTGCGGTCACTACTGATGGAAGATTTACTGGAAAAAAAGACAGACTCTAAGTACAAGCATTTAATGGTGTCCAGAGGAGCACCCAAGCCTTCCAGCTTTACACAAAAGGAATATTTGTCCCAGTCTTGTCCTTCTATCTCCAATGTAGAGTATCCTGAGATGCCACGATCCCTCCCAGCCCACATGGAAGAGGCACAGAATGTGTTCCAGTTTTACCAACGGCCATCCTCTACACAAAGAAAACATAAAGAAGACAAAGATTCAGAATGCCTTCGGACCCCTCCACCATCCCCAAGATTGAAAAGCTCTAAGGCGTGCTGTACCAGAACAAATTTTGATGATTCATTAGTGCATATTAATATTTTTCTTGTGGATAAGAAACATCCTGAATTTTCCACACGTTACAATAAGGTCAACAGGAATTTGGATGTGGACTTCAACTGCTTGGATGTGCTGATTACACTTCAGACCTGGGTAATGATTTTGGATTTTTTTGGGATTGGATCAACAGCCACCAATCATGGCTTGAAACCCCCTGTGGAAGAACTTCAACCTCAGGCAAGACCTGATGAGACAGATGTGTCATCTGATGCTCGCCAGGAGCCAGTAAACACAAAGTTAGATCTGAAGGTATTTGATTTATACTGTTTTATAGATTTGTATTATATTCAGGAATGCGAGGTTCACCGTATGAGGAATGTCTGGCAGCTCTTGGGTTGTATTCCCTGGAGTTCAGGAGAATGAGGGGGGATCTCATAGAAACATTCCAAATGTTAAAAGGCCTGAACAGATTAGATATGGCAAAGTTATTTCCCATGGTAGGAGATTCTAGGACAAGAGGGCACGACTTCAGGATTGAAGGATGTCCTTTTAGAACTGAGATGCAGAGAAATTACTTTAGACAGAAGGTGGTAAATCTGTGGAATTTGTTGCCACGAGCGATTGTGGAGACCAAGTCATTGGGTGTATTTAAGACAGAGATAAATAGGTTCTTGATTAGCCAGGGCATCAGAGGGTATGGGATGAAAGCAGGGGAGTGGGGATGAATGGATGAAGTGGATCAGCCCATGGTTGAGTGGCAGAGCAGACTTGATGGGCCGAATGGCCTACTTCTGCTCCTAAACCTTATGGTCTTATGGTTTTTTTCTTTCTGAGATGTAGGTAAGTAGTAATCGGAGGTGGAGGGATTATTACTGTAGGACTTTTTTTTAAATGTGTCGTACCAAGCAAGTTTTCATTTCAAGCAAGTTAACATCAGAGTAGTCTGATTGCATGAGCAGCCTGCTCAGAAAGTCAAAAGTATGCTTACCCAGCTGATGTTTCCATGCAAGTAGTTGTAATATGCTAATTGCCTGAATCTTACACCTTGATAAATTAATCATCCC
This sequence comes from Mobula hypostoma, assembly GCF_963921235.1. NCBI lineage: Eukaryota > Metazoa > Chordata > Chondrichthyes > Myliobatiformes > Myliobatidae > Mobula > Mobula hypostoma. The sequence continues at coordinate 28,078,430 of NC_086121.1, read as the reverse complement.
TGTGTCTTCTGTAATTTCATGAAAATGTTTCAAGAATTTTCAGGGTTGGCAGGTACAAAAGAGACTAGGGTAGCCAAGATTGCCATGGATTTTACTTAGTCAAGTCCGATTTCAGTAAATTAATGCAATGATTCACATATTTGTTTACTTATATTGCAGAATCTGGCTAGTTAAGCCCTTAAAGCTAGTGATTCCACCATTTATTCAGTGTCATTTGTTTGGGGTCTTTAACTCTTGATTCACTGAATCACTGGTGTCCAATTTGATGTTCTTTATGTCTTGGCAGCTTAGGTCTTAATAGTGTTTTTTAAAAATTTCTTCTCATTGCTGGTTGACTTTTAGTAAGTTTGCAGGTTTGAAAAGAATACTGTTTAATGCAGTTAACTGATAAATCCGATTCCAATGAATCAGTCTGAGCTGGTATAATTAAAGTATTCATTCACAATTCAGAAAGGTTCAAAAAACATGGATATCGTGTAGTTGTATATGGAAGGAGTTTGCTAATTGTTTTTCCCCCTCTGAGGTTCACTCGCTGTCTCTGGTGTTAAATAAGAAGACAAATGAACTTGCCAAAGCCAATGTGTCCAAACTGGTGGCACATCTTGCATTGATAGGTAAGTTTTGAATACTGTACTAGTATGTTATGTAATTTCTAGGTCAAATGTGTTAAGTACTGTGAGGAAAGTTAGATTGCTAGGTCATTGCAGGTGTGATTAAGTACCAAAGAAGATTGAATTTGGTTGGTTGCAAATCTTATATCCTGCAAGGCAGAAGGTCCCAATGGAGTACCTGGTAAGGCTCTGAAAACCTGTGCCAGCCAACTAGCGGGAGTATTCAAGGACATTTTCAACCTCTCACTGCTACGGGCGGGAGTTCCCACTTGCTTCAGAAAGGCAACAATTATACCAGTGCCTAAGAAGTATAATGTGGGCTGCCTTAATGACTTTCACCCAGTAGCACTCGCATCGACAGTGATGAAATGCTTTGAGAGATTGGTCATGACTAGACTGAACTCCTGCCTCAACAAGGACCCGAACCCATTGCACTTTGCCTGTTGCCACAATAGGTCAACGGCAGACGCAATCTCAATGGCTCTTCACACGGCTTTAGACCACCTGGACAACACAAACACCTATGTCAGGATGCTGTTCATCGACTATAGCTCAGCATTTAATACCATCATTCCCACAATCCTGATTGAGAAGTGGCAGAATCTGGGCCTCTGTACCTCCCTCTGCAAATGGATCCTCAACTTCCTAACCGGAAGACCACAATCTGTGCAGATTGGTGATAATATATCCTCCTTGCTAATGAGCAACACTGGCGCACCTCAGGGGTGTGTGCTTAGCCCACTGCTCTACTCTTCATATACACATAACTGTGTGGCTAGGCATAGCTCAAGTACCATCTATAAATTTGCTGACGATACAACCATTGTTGGTAGAATCTCAGGTGGTGACAAGAGGGCGTACAGGAGTGAGATATGCCAACTAGTGGAGTGGTGCCGCAGCAACAACCTGGCACTCAACGTCAGTAAGACAAAAGAGTTGATTGTGGACTTCAGGAAGGGTAAGATGAAGGAACACATACCAATCATCATAGAGAGATCAGAAGTGGAGAGAGTGAGCATCTTCAAGTTCCTGGGTGTCAAGATCTCTGAGGTTCTAACCTGGTCCCACCATATTGATGTAGTTATAAAGAAGGCAAGATAGCAGCTATAGTTTATTTGGAGTTTGAAGAGATTTGGCATGTCAACAAATACACTCAAAAACTTCTATAGTTGTACTGTGGAGAGCATTCTGACAGACTGCATCACTATCTAGTATGGAGGGGCTACTGCACAGGACCAAAAGAAGCTGCAGAAGGTTGTAAATCTAGTCAGCTCCATCTGGGTATGAGCCTACAAAGTACCCAGGACATCTTCGGGAGCAGTGTCTCAGAAAGGTAGCGTCCATTATTAGAGACCTCCAGTGCCCAGGGCATGCCCTTTTCTCACTGTTACCATCAGGTAAGAGGTACAGAAGCCCAAAGGCACACATTCAGCAATTCGGGAACAGCTTCTTCCCCTCTGCCATCGAATTCCTAAATGGACATTGAATCTTTGAACACTACCTCACTTTTTTTTAATATACAGTATTTCTATTTTTGCATGTTTCTTCATTCAACTCAATACATGTAATTGATTTACTTGTTATTTATTATTATTTTAAAAAAATTTTTTTTTTTTCTCTCTGCTAGATTATATATTGCATTGAACTGCTGCTGCTAAGTTAACAAATTTCATGTCACGTGCCGGTGATCATAAACCTGATTCTGATTCTGATCTGCTTTCATCTTTGAGTCAGAGAATCATACCCACTTTTCAGCCTATTCTTTCATCAAGTAATTAACCAAGTGAATAAATATATCCACTATGAATTGTGATAGTTCATATGGATCAGCAGTAAGAAAGTGATCTTCCTGCCTATCATTTCTATGTAGAATCAGTGTTCAGGAAGGAAAAAGAAGGATAGCCTTGCTAACTTTGGGCTGGTTAGTCCATTGTCAGTTGAAGAAGAGCATTTAAAATAAAAAGGTTAAGGTCAAATTCATGATTATGCGGAGCTGTGCAGGGCTTTATTTAAAATTGTTAATTTTGAAGAAAATCTAGTATTTATAAAAATAAGGTAGCAGACTAAATGTATGTGGTTTGAAAGAAGGTTGTTATAGCGTTACAAAGTCGCAGAGAAGGACAGCACTGAAACAGGCCCTTTGGCCCATCTAGTTCATGCCGAAACTATTTAGGCTGCCTACTCTCATTGACCTGCACTGGGACCATAGCCCTCCATACCCCTTCCATCTATGTACCTATCCAAACTTTTCTTAAATGTTGAAATCAAGCTAGCATGAACTTCTGCTGACAGCTCATTCCACACTCTCACAACTCTCTGAGTGAAAACGTTTCCCCTCATGTTCCCCTTAAATTTCTCACCTTCCACCCTTAACCCATGACCTCAGTTGTCGTCCCACCCAACCTCACCCAACCTCAGTGGAAAAAGCCTGTTTGCATTTACCCTATTTTTACCCCTCAATGTTATATATGTCTATCAAATCTCCTCTCAACCTTCTGCATTCCAAAGAATACAGCCCTAACCTATTCAATGTTTTCTTATAACTCAGGTCTTCTAGATCTGGCAATATCCTTGTAAATTTCTCTGTACTCCTTCAACCTTGTTTCATGTAAGTAGGTGACCAAAACTACGCACAGTACTCCAAATTAGGCCTCACCAACATCTTAGACAACTTCAACATAACATCTCATCTCCTGTACCCAATACATTGATTTATGAAGGCCAATGTGCCAAAAGCTTTCTTTACGACTGTATCTACCTGTGATACCACTTACAATGAATTATGGACCTGTATTCCCAGATCCCTTTGTTGTACCACACTCCTCAGTGCCCATTCTAAAAAAATGTAGTTATGAACAGAAAAAGAAGTCAGACGAATGGTTCAGTGACAAGATGATCATGATTTCAAAGCAATTTGCTAAAAGTGAAGTTTCTTCCACACAGAAGGTAGTCAAGAATTAGAGAACAGTCCCTAAAAGGTTGGTGGATTTAAATTTCAAGGAAACTTTTAAAAGGCAAATTAACATACACTTGAGGTTGATTTTCAGGCTCCCAGGTAGGGATTGAATTATGCTAAATATAGCACTGGCTTGATGGACTAAATACTATAATACTTCTAATGAGAAAATTTCTAGCAGCGTAAGTAAAAGACTAGCATATGGTCATGAACTAAATGATTTAATTTGGTTAATGACTTAGACTTGGAGGGAATAGCACTGAAATTTTCTTGTATCACAGAACTGGGAGTGAGCAAACCAAGAAGAATATTCAAAGATTTCCAAGGCTATATAAAAAAATAGTGACAGATGTAATTAATTACATCGAGTAATACAATTTAGGAGCAGAAAATAAAGTCTATTATACACATGATGGGAATGGGCTAAATCTTATTTGTTAGCAAGCTGACCCAAAGATGAATATAAATCCGTGAATGTAAGGACAGGTACCGGTGTATGGAACATCAAAAAAAAGACCACAGAATCTGGCTTTTATAATTAGGAGCAAAGATATTGTAATATTAGCACATGCAATCATTATCTCATAATTGCTACACTATGTGCAATTTTAATGATCTGTTTTATTTTGTTAAATTTATAGTTACACTGTTAAACTCACTACCATCTCTCCTGGTGGCAGACACATCTTTCCCTACAAGCCATGTCCAAGACATTTTTGTATCCTAATCAGAATGAGTGATGGTTGGTCTTCACTCAAACATGACAAATTATAGAATCTCTTCACACCCATTCCGGAAAGTTCAAGTAACACCTGTCCTAAACTATTGCCTGAAGGATAAACATGTCTGCAACATGATCATCCTGACCCATATCCATTAAAATATTTAACCATTTTTTAAAATCATCTCCCCATTCTACATAATGTAACAAATAATCTTTTGTGACTGGTATTCAGTTATTTTGGATACGTCTTTAAGAGACATCATACGGCCTTCATGTGTTGTGGCTCCATATTTTAGCAGTACTGTATACTGTACTCAATTTTGAAAAGTAGTGTCCCACCACTAGATGTCACTGAACCTCTGTTAGAACTTCAACAAAGAACATAATATGGTAAAATGAAAAAAATGCTCCTTATTTACACTGAGAATTCCCCAAAATGCTTTGGTAATAGAGATTTACTCTAAAGTTCAGTTATTGGTTTATGAAAGCGTGTAAAATTGTTAGTCATGGCTGGATTTTTATTGAAAAATTTATTGTACTTTAAACTAATCTGACAATTTTTTTAATGAACGTGTATAATCTGGAGTTAAAAAGATGATTAATTGTAAAAACCTAAAAAAAGGTCATTTCTTTTTTCAATGCTGTGTCTTTGCAATGTGTTGGACTGAAAATTATTGCATTTGTCAAAATAGTTAAGCAAGTAATTTTGCCAAAGTTTTACTTAATCAGAGGTTAGCTCAGGTACATAATTAAAGGTTGACCTATCCAACAGCAGCCATCCAAAAATCTATAATTATTTTGTGAACTAACTGACTTTTGCTAAGAATCGCGGTGCAGCCCATGATCGCAATGCAAAACAAAATATTGAGGGCTCCCAGCCTTGGAGTGTGTGTACAGATGTTAAAACTTGATCCCTAGTCTTTAAGCACAAAAGCTGTTCACCTATCAAGAAATAATAGATGTTAAAGTCAAGCTAACTCATCCCCTGGCCTGCTCCTTTTGTTCTCAAATTGGTTCTTATATTCTGATATTTAATCTGTAGTACATTATTGATAGGCACCTCATAGTGCAATCAATCTAAGTACCCATGAACAACACCACAAAATGGTAGGGCACCCATCCAAATGCTCTTTTAAGTTCCCAGTCTCTTTGGAATGCTCTTGAGTTTTGGCAAGGTTTTCTCCCTACAGTTAAAGCTTCTACTCATACCGTGAGAGAATAGAGCATACTTTCAATTTAAAAACAAAATAGGTGAAAGGTTTTGTATATTTTTGGCATGGCAGCTGAGTAAATCTATATTCCTGGTCTGATGGTTTGTTTAGATCTCCTTTAATACAGATTTATAAAAGATTAATAGATGTTGAAAATAGATTTTGATAATGCTCAAAAATAGGTTATGGTAATGCTGTTTGAAGACTTGTGAAATTGTTAACATTTTGTAAAGGCATTGAACTGTTCTACCTGTCGACCTGCATGTCCCTATCTCTGCTGTGCTAACTGAGATTCACCTCTTGTATTCTGCAGACAGAGACTTTGCTTTGCAAGGCAGTCTTGGCAGCCTTTCATTAAGTGATTTGACATCTCATGGAGAGCTGTATAGGGAGCGCTTCACCACCAGTGGCAAAGAGGCACTAGTGTTCAACATTTACAAGTATGTATTTACAAGTATGCATTTATAAGTATGTGTGTTTTTATTTAAACGATTAAGTTTTACATTATCTTTGCAATGTTATAAAAGCTGTTTCCGAGAACTTTGGAAGTAAACCTTTTCAGTGAGTTTAGCGCATTTATCTATGTAGTATAAAATCACAAAGTGAAAGAATGCTTGCATTGGTCATTGAATTATTATTGTATGAGATCCTCAGTATCACAGGATCCTAGAAGGTTTCTCCTGTTTCTGCAATAAATTCTAGTCACTGGGTGTTTAAAAAGCATATTTCTGCTAATGAAATTCTCCCCCTATTGTATTTCAAAGTAATCTGCACCAGAACTATGCTGAAAAAAAAGAAAATTGCAGGTGTTGGGATTGTAATGAGCATGGGTGCTTGAGGGAGTAAACTACAGTTGCTATTAAATCTTGATTGACACTGTAAATCAAAGAAACTGCTACTGATCTTAAAAAGTTTCTTTTGCCTGAAGTAAAATATGTTCAGTACAGTTGGCAGGGAGCCTCACGTTCCATTAGTACTAAGAAAAAACACTTTTTCTGTTTTCTACACCTTATGCATCTATGTATCAGTGAAAAATATGTGAAGCAGGATCTGTCTCTTGCCACCTCTCCCTCCCCCACAGTCCTCTCCATTCAAATTTGTAGCTGAAAGTTTGTGAAGACTGCAGCAACTTGCAGTATTTCTAATGGTGTTTTTTTTAGTAAATACTTAGGTTCTACTAGAAACACCTTTAAAACAAGGACAGAGGAAATTGCAACCATATGCTATACCTTGTTTGTGCACCAATATAGTTATGCTAGAGTATCAGTAGTTTGATGTCTTATGGAGGCTATGTATGCATGTTATTCAATAGTTTTAAAAGCATAGTCATCCTGGTGCACCTAATCAAATTATATGACAAAATTTTAATAGATTTCTGCAAATATTTATAGTATTTTTATATCTGAAAATTAATTATTAAACTTGTGCTTTGATCTTTTTTCCTACTAATTCACTACTGCTCCCACTGTGTAACACTACATATTTTTGGAAAGATCTTAGCATGCGTACCACTGAAACCTTGAGAGCCACTTTTCTCAGAGAATTTAGTTATGACAGCACTTATTTTCTTCATCATCACGTCCTAAAAAATCCTATAGCATCAATCAATATAAAGTTTACCCAGCTATGACTTATTACCCTTGTTAGAGAGAAATGGTGGTTCTAAACAACTTGGATTTAAAATTCATATTCCTCCATTCACATTACGCCAGGGGTTCCCAACGTGGGGTCCACAGACTCCTCAGTTAATGGTAGGTGCCCATGGCATAAAAGAAGTTGGGAATCCCATCCTATACCATCTCAGGATAATTTACAAGGTATTTTTGAAAATTCAGTTTCTTTCATTATGTCATCCATAGCATTCCCCTTGTTCTACACTGCAATCGTTCAATGTGTTTATAGTAGCTTTGCACGTGTTAATGAACTACCACTCCTAAGCCTTTTCACCACTCACTTTCTTTTCTCCATTGAGGCACAGCTCATGACATTAGCAGTGAACATTAACATCAGCATTAAAGATGTTGTTTAAGTGAAAGTTGCTGAACATAACATTTTTAAAAACTTAAAATCAGGTATGGCCGAGCAGATCCATTGCTACACCGAGATTGTGACATGAGAGTGAGTTTCCAGATGGCATCGGTGCAATATGTGCACACCCAACGCTTCCAGGCCGAGGTGGTGGCATTTGTACAGCACTTCACGCAACTGCAGGATGTACTGGGGAGACAGAGGGCAGCCATAGAGGGGCAAGCGGTAAGATGTTTACTTTCCCAATAGTGTACGGCAAAGATAAGCATTCAAGAAATGTAATGCTATTGTAGAATTACTTTTTGAAACAAGAAAGCTGGCTTAAGAGTACTCAAGCCAGTTGCAGTTATTCATGAGTTCTTCCAGTTCAAATTGATTAACTCACCACAGAGTGATTTTTCTCATCCACGTGGCTCAGTGCATACTGTCTTTACCAAATAAGACATTATTTAGGAGCTGGAGTCCTGCTTTTTGTAGTTTTCACAATGTTACACTCTCTAAGTACTCTGGATGCATTATATATTATAATAGAGTATATTAATTCTGGAAATCTGTGCTGGACAGTTAAATTTAAGTATACTGTAGAAGCTACTGGTTGAATATTTAAATACATAGAATGTATAGCATAAAAGGAGATCATTAAGTTTGTTGAGTCTGCACCAGCCATTTTGACCAGCAGTTCAAATAATTCTGTATCTTTTCAGCTTTTCTGCTTCATATTTATCTGGTTGCCTTTTTATCCAGCACCCCATCAGACAGCTCTCCATTTAATTGATTGAAACAAAAAGTCAGCATGTCTCTTTCATAATACAGAAGCCTTTAGAAAGCTATTCAGCTTAGATTTGTATCACAAAATTTAGGCAGGTGGTCTCTATCTAATATTAGCTAAGTGAAACTGGAAAATCGGGGGATTATATCTTAAAGACAGTCTGTGTAAATTATGCTATTGTACTGTTGAACTGATAAAAGAGTGAAAATATTGAAGATAAAAGGAAATGTCAAGTATTTAATGTATTGCCATGTTTAAAAGGTTACACATTATGATCACTGGATGAGTTGATCTGTTGGCTAAATGTTAAATTGTCAGTTTACTCTTTCTGGGATTAAAATCCATTCCACTGGTGATCTGTAGGACTAGATGTATTCTGTAGACACACCCAAATTGGAAGGCCTGGGTCTAACATTTTGTTCCCACCCCTCAGGGCTATAGCTAGCTGACATAGCTTCAACCTTAAGTGCTGATATTCCACCTGCATTTCTTTTACCAGATTTACCAAAGAACAGCCAAATTGTTCTTTGAGGCTATAACTATTCTCTGGGGTGCTTCTTGACATGCCTTTAATCATCAATTTTTATACCAGTATCTGTAATTGTAGTGCTAGATGTTTGTCTCATTTAATCTAGGCAGGCAGTAAAAATGTATGTATCCATCATTACACTAAACTGAAACCCTAGCATCAACACAGTGAAATTCTAATGATGGAAATACAGCTGGGATATTGAAGCTCTTCATTGTTACTGGTGGATATGCTATTGATTTGCAACATTTTATGTTGCGACAGAACTATTGTCACTGCCCATTAATTCTTGATTTGTTGCTTTCTATATGGCATCTTTTATTACTTTAGTCTTAATTTTGTCCATGTACTGGTATACTGAAGCACTTACAGGCCAAAATAAGGGAATTGAGCAGAGGCAGAGATAATGGTGAAAACTGAGAGGAACTAAAGGAAGATGAATGGATATGAATGTTTCAGTCCTCTCTGCCGCTCATTTGCTGGACATTGCCAGTCTTGAAATAAGGATGCTCTTGGAATTACCTCTTCTTGTTAGTGTTGAATTATCCACCACCAGGCTCAGCCAGGTGTAGTAGGACTTTAAAGCTTTAATGTGAACCATTGGCCATGGGAATTATTAGTTCTAATTCTATGCTGCTTGCTTTCTAGTGAAATTCTGTGGTTGGCCTTGCAAGGTTTTTCCTTGTGCATAAGGGAAACAATGCAAAGCTTTTTTCTTGGCATTCAATCTCAGATCATGTGTATTGGCAAACCTCACAACATATGCCAGTGATGTTAAACCTGATTCTGATTTTGAGCTGGCAACATGAGGTGAAGTTGGGCTGTAATGCCAGAGTTTACATTTCCAGCCCTTTACTTAGGCACTAACACTTGACAGGATGTTTAAATGACCATTTCATTTAAGCCCCTTGTGTAATTTTATGTATTTACTTTATTCTTTAAAATAAGAGTTTATAAATCACCAATTAAGTTTCTGTACAATTTGAACCATGGAATTTCATGTGCAAAGCTACTGAATAGCAAAGCATTTTTTTTACCAAATATTTACTAGTTTCCTTTTCCATTCTATCTTGGCATGTTGTGATTAAAAATTCAGACAGAGTTTCTGCTCAAAAAAATTGCTGTTTTTTTTCAAATGTTGGTAAATCTTATTTATATTCAGCATTTTCTGTTTTAATTTCTTTACTTAGCAGGTTGATTGTGAAGTTTGCCAGTCAACGTGGTAGTATCTTTGTACATTATCACAAATATGTGTCTGAGCCTTCTACTGATGTGCTGGATTTGGCAGAAAACTTTGTGATCAATCACAAAATCATTGAATTTTTCAAGTGATGCTGCTCATAATTCCACCTCTGTGCAAAAAATGAAGTTAATGAAAACGTGAAGTATTTCAACACTTTCCCTATTGAATAACTAGGTAGTGCTGCTGTCTCATGGGTTTCTGTGGCTTGGGTTTGATTTTGACTCCTGTACTATTGATAATATCATTTCAAATTTTTCTTCTTATGCTTAGAGGCTTCCCTCTGGTACCCTTGTTTCTTCCTGAACATGTGCTGCCTAGGTTAATTGGTGATTGTAAGTTGCCCCTAGTTTAGGTGGGAGACTGGAGTTGGGTGGGTTTGGGGGATGTTAACCAAAACCTTGTAGCACCAGTCTACATCAAGTTTACCCAGCTATGGCAACAGAAATAAATACTGCTTCCAAAATCTCTAATTTCTCACAATGCCAATACCAATAATTCAACTGTTATTTAACTAGTATATACTTAGTTGGCTCTGTACTCTTTACAATCTTTATACTGCGTTTTATATGAGTAATATTTCAAAACAACCAGTAATATTTCTTAAGTTTACCTATTGTCTGTACTTTACTAATGTCTGTACATTCATTGTTGCGTTAACTTAATTTTTATTCCATAAAGACAATTTTTTACAAAATGCTTTGGGATCTGCTTAGAGCATGATGGCACTATACAAATGCATGTTTTCTTTCATATAATGTCTGGTTGTTTTGGGTAAATGAAGGAATTAAATTCCATTATGAGATTAGGTCAAGAAGATACAAGCAGATATTTTTTAAGAAGAATTTATTCTGCCAGTTGTCATGGATTCAAATTATTAAGCAAACATTTTCTGAAACTTAATTCCTTATTTCTGACTCGACATTAAAAAGCTTCAGGAATGAGAAGTCTGTGGCCACTGGGAGATCCTGTTTTTTTTCTGGAGGACAGAGCATAGGTGCTCGGCGAAGTAGTCTCCTGATCTATGTCAGCTCTCACCGATATACAGGAGGCCACACTGGGAGCACCAGACACGGTATATGACCCCAACAGCCTCACAGGTGAAGTGTCACCTCATCTGGAAGGACTGTTTGGGACCTCACTACCATTTCACCAATCAACTTCTCACCTCTTTACTTCATCCCTCCCCCTACAGGTTTCACCTATCACCTTGTGTTTCTCTCTCCCCTCCCCCCACCTTTTAAATATACTCCTCAGCATTTTTTCTCCGGTCCTGTCAAAGGGTCTCGGCCCAAAACATCAAGTGTACATTTTCCATAGACGCTGTCTGGCCTATTGAGTTCCTTCAGCATTTTGTGTGTGTTGCTTGGGTTTCCAGCATCTACAGAGTTTCTCTCGTTTGTGATAAACTGTGGATGCTGGAAATACGCAGCTGTATCTTTGGGAATAAAATTAGAGTTAACGCTTCATATTGATAACCCCTCAGCGGAGCTGAAGCAGAATCAGGCATTTCAAGTATTTTCAGACAGTTAAGGTTGTACATATAGTGACAATAAAGAGAGCAGATATCTGATAATTATCAGAGGTAAGACATTACTACTATTCTGTGTGTAGCCCCCTGGTAAGCCTCAGGCTCTCTCAACTCGCTTCCATCTAGGGGGAGCAGCCTTCGGCCCTGCCAAACTAGGTAATCAAGTTTGTGTGGATGCTGTGTGATGTACCCCACCCCGGTAAATAACAGACAATACACCATATGCAATTAAGTGATTACACTTCATAGATATTGCTGGAACTAAGTAATTAATGGAGATAAAATATAAAAGGAAAGTAAAAGGCGCCAAACTTATCAAAGTTCAACCACCGTGCACACAGTTGGAGCTCAATTAACGGAGTCTTCTTGCCACCATTCGATCCCCTCCAGCGTCCTCGACCCGCCACCTGGGACCATCCACGGTGGTCGACTGGACGCTCCACACGAGTCTGTCTTCGTCTCCTTACCTCGTCGAAGACCCTGGGCCTTGGACTCCCGCTCAGGGTCCGTTCTGCCGCCCAGCTTACAGCATCGCATCTCATCTCCCTGTCCCCATTGTGCCTTCTGCCCCAAAGCCTGCGAAAAACAATAGCTTACAGACACACAAGAAAGAATAACATCTATCCCAGTTGGTTCGTTCCCTCTCTTATCAATAATATAATCCAAACAAGCAGAGAGAGAGAGAGAGAGAACTCCTTACATCGTAGTTATTATTACTGAAAAGCCATTTTTATTACAACATAACAAAGAAGCCATTTTGTTAGTCTTCACAGTAACATAAAAGAAGAAACCCCTCACATGTGAGATCGGTATTTTGTATATATTGTAGGCATTTAAAATTTTCCCATCCACATTTCTTGTTTTTACCTTTGTATATAGAGAATGCTAAAGTTCTTGCTTCTTTCCATGCTTCAGCCAAAAGACATAGGAGCAGAATTAGGCCATTCAGCCTATCAAGTCCATTCACCCTTTCATCATGGCTGATCCTGGATCCCATTCAACCCCATGCACCTGCCCTCTCATCGTATCCCTTGATTCCCCGACCAATCAGGAATTGATCAACTTCCGTTTTAAATATACCAATGGACTTGGCCTCCATCACAGTTGTGGCAGAGCATTCCGCAGATTCACCATTCTTTGGCTAAAAAAAAATTCCTCCTTACTGCCGTTCTAAAAGGTCGCCCCTCAATTTTGAGGCTGTTTCCTCTAGTTTTGAATACACCCACCAGAGGAAACAGCCTCTCCTCATCCACCTTATCTAGTCCTTCCAACATTCAGTAGGTTTCAATGAGATCCCCACATATTCTTCTAAATTCCAGTGAGTACAGATCCAAAACTGTCAAATACTCCTCATATATTAACTCCTTCATCCCTGGAATCATCCTCGTGAACCTCCTCTGTACTCTCTCCAATGACAACACATCCTTTCTGAGATAAGGGGCCCAAAACTGTTGACAATACTCCCAAGTGTGGCTGACTAGTGTGTTATAAAGGCTCAGCATGATCTCCTTGCTTTTATATTCTATTCCCTTGAAATTAATGCCATTGTTGCACTTGCCTTCTTTACCACAGACTCAACCTGTAAATTAACATTTTGGGAGTTTTACATGAGGACTTCCAAGTCCCTCTGCACCTCTGATGTTTGAACCTTCTCCCCAGTTGGATAATAGTCCACACTATTGTTCCTTTTACAAAAATGCATTATCATACATTTCCCAACAATATATTCCATCTGTCACTTTTTTGCCCATACTTCCAATTTGTCTAAGTCCTGCTGCAATCACATTGCTTCCTCAGCACTATCTACTCCTCCACCTACCTTCGTATCACCCACAAACTTTACCACAAAACTATCAATTCCACTATCTAAATTATTAACGACAATGTGAAAAGTAGCGGTCCCAACACTGACCCCTGAAGAACACCACTATTCACTGGCAGCCAACTAGAAAAAGCTCCCTTTATTCCCACTCGCTGCCTCCTGCTTGTCAGCTATTCCTTTATCCATGCCAGTATATTTCCCTTAACGCCATAGGATTTTATCTTATTAAGCAGCCTCATGTGAGGCACCTTATCAAATGCCTTCTGAAAATCTAAGTAAATGACATCCACTGCCTCTCCTTTGTCCACCCTGCTTGTTACTTCCTGGAAGAATTCTAATAGATCCCAAGCAAGAGTTCCCTTTACAGAAACAATGCTGACTTTGATTTATTTTATCATTAGTCTCCAAATACCGCAAAACCTTGTCCTTAATAATAGACTCCAACACTTTCCCAACCACTAAGGTTAGGCTAACTGGCCTATAATTTCTTCTTTTGTCTTCCTCCCTTCTTAGGGAGTGGATTGACATTTGCAATTTTACAGTCCTCTGGGGCTATGCCAGAACCAAGTGACTCTCGAAAGCTCGTGACCAATGCATCTGTTATTTCTTCTACAACTTCTCTTAGGACTCTGGGATGTAGTCCATCTGGTCCAAGTGATTTATCCACTTTAAGACTTTTGAGCTTGCCTCACACTTTTTCCTTTATAATAGCAATGGTACTCATTCCTGCGTCTTGGCACTCTGCTAGTGTCTTCCACAGTGAAGACAAATGCAAAGTACCCATTAAATTCATCTGCCATTTCTTTGACCCCATTATATTCTCACCAGCATCATTTTCCAGTGGTCCAATATCAACTCTCACCTCTCTTTTATTCTTTATATAACTGAAAAAAAACTTCTAGTATCCTAAATTTATATTATCGACTAGTTTTCCCTCGTATTTCCGAGCACGGGTGGCAACCTTGTGGTTCCTCGGCTGGCAAACTCGCCACTTCTTTTGCATTTTGTCTGTTGTTTACGAGGCTGAGCTGCACGCTCAATGCTCAACCCAGCACGGATGGAAAGCATGCAAGGAGTCAACCGGATTTGAACCCAGGACTACTCACCTCAAAGTCCAGTGTGGATGCCGCTACACCACCGGCTGGCTAGAGAATATTAAAGAGCTGACCTTATGCATACTGGCAAAACAGTTTTTTGTCAGTTCTGGTATCAATGGTAATTATGTTCCTGAGATAGCTGAGTGACTTAACATTGCTTGACTGGCTACTTTTCATTTTTATTTATGTTGTGAGAGATGACTGAATTTTTCCATCAGGTGCGTACTTTTTATGGCAGCAGAGCCCAAGAAAGGATACACCATAGGCAAAGATGTTCTGGAAATGTTCTATGTCATTCTCAGAAAGCAGGACAAATGACAGGCCGTTAGTATGCAATATATTGTTGAGATTTGCTTTTGGTTTTCAATGAGCAGAGATTAAGCCGGCCTTGAATTTCATTGTTATGATGGAACGACAAATGTATAAGCAAGTGAGCAGGCCTATTTAACCACATAGGCTACAGAAAAGTTATTAGATGAGACAGGCCAACCAATACAAACTTAGGTGTTGTCATGGAAAGAACATACCATGCTAGTTCATTTGAAAATTTGGAAGTAAATTCCTTTATATTTTACTGTCTTGGCTTTTTTCCTCATATGTGAAGCTGCCTGAAACAATTTGTCTATGAAGTAGTTTTGAGGCAATATGAAGGAAAGAGGGTTTAAATAGTTTTGTGTTTCAACCATTATATTTAAGACTTGAGTGATTGATAAATGTCTTGGCTAATGCACAGAAATAATCCAAACTAGAACAAAGACATTTGAGCCTAATTGCTACCTGTGAACTAACTCTCTGTGGATAAGGAAAAGCTCTTTCTACTTTTGGAACTTCAGGATAATGGCTTCAATTTATTATCTAATAAAAGCTGCTTCCTAAGTGTAAAACACTTTTAATCTCTTTTTCTTGTCGTTTCATTTTGATGTTCACAGTTTACTACAATGTTCTTTGAGATCGATGTAATTAAATTCTGGCTGCACATAAAGTTATTGAAGATTGTTGAAACTAATAAAACAATCAGATTTTCTTGCTATTGTATCCTTTATTAAAATGAACAACAGTGCAGTGTAACCATGATGTAGGGCTCTTGCTCAGTTAGAAGGCTGTAGATTCAAGTTCCACACCAGAGACTTGAGCAATAAAATTTAGGTTAACTCTGCACCGAGTCACTGAAGAGTGCTGCACTGAGATGACATCTTTAGGATGAAACATTGACCTGAGACACAATCTGAATTCTCAGGTATAAAATATCTCATCATCCTTTTCAAAAGGAGATATGGGAATCATCCCTGATGTTCTGGTGCAGTGACTCATCAACAATTTAATAGGTTCATTGAGGAGTTCAGAAGGGCATGCCAGGAGCAGCTCCAAGCACACTTAACAATGAGGTGTTGACCTGGTGATGTTGCAGCATGAATGCTAGACAGCAAAAAGTATGGAATTACAGCTAGTAATCCCATTGCCAAAGATTACATCAAAGCTCTAAAGACCTGCCTCATCTAGTTATGCTTGGTGGTGGACATTTCAACACTAACAAATTCTCAAGACTGGCAGTGGCAGAGACAAGATTAAAGCATTCATATCCATGTTCACCTAGAAGTGCTGAGATGGTGATCCATCTTGTTATCTTTTTGCAATTTCCCCCACTATCACAGAAACCAGACTTCTGCCAATTTGATTCACTCCATGCAGTGTGTGTGTGTGTGTGTGTGTATATATATCCCTTAGTTCTAGAATTCTACGCTGGGGAAGAACCTCCCTGCATCTACCCTGTTTTCTAAACTCTTAAATACAGTATTAGTATATGTGCATTCTCCTCATCCAGTAACCCCACCATCCCTGGATTCTGTCTAGGAAGACCTTTGCTCCACTCCTATAATAAATGCATACTTTTTTTAAAAAGAAAGCTGACTAAAACTCTACAAAATGCTCGCAGGTTCTGTCTCACTAATGGCTTATAATGTCGTAACCTCTTTACTGTTGTTCCTTTCTGCACCATGTGACGCATCGGGTGGCAACCTTGTCCATTTCTTTCGCATCTTTGTTTTTTTTTTATGAGGCCAAGTTACTAGCTCAACACTCGACCCAGCACAGATGGAAAGCGGGTAAGGAGCCGACTGGATTTGGACCCTATACCTCTTGCCTCAAAGTCTGGTGCGGCTGGTGACCTCTTTACTCTGTAACAAAATTCAATTGCAGCTCATTCCTTGTTGCACCTGTATGTTAGCTTTCAGTCCAGTTGTGTGCTTAACATCAACATTCCCTAATCTGCCACCATTTTAAAAAACACACTTGATTTTCTATGTTATGCATCAAAGTAGATGTCCTTACATTCTTGAGAGGTTTTCATGGTGAAGCCAAAGGTAATCAGCATTCTGATGTGCTGTATTATGCTGCTTGTGCTCTCTGAACTCTGAATAGTCCCTTTAAATTAGCCTGTGTGTAAAGCTACCATATTGTAATTTGTACTAGTACATTCAGTTATTGTGTCTGGCCATATACAGTAAAAATCAGCCAACTTAATTGCTTCTTAGCAGACTTTACTGTTAATTAAAAGTAACACTTAAAATGGTGCTAAATTGAAAAGCTGTGATGATTTTAAAATGTTGAGTTTTTTGGCAAGTTGCAGTCGCTTGTCTGTTTGATTTCCTGCTCAGCTGTTTAAAATGCTAATGTGTTGTTGATTAAACAGTAACCAGCTAGTATTGGATTCATCCTTATGTACTCCACTTGACAACATTTGAAAGTACAGAGCTGCATCAGTGACTCATGCATAGATAACTTCTGTTTTAACTCCTAATGACAGTCAGAGATGTGTCCTCAGCTATTTATAATCTTGGATGAAGGGATTAAATGAGCTGTAGCTGCATTTGCTGATTATGCAAGATAGGTGAGTTAACAAATTGAGGATTGCCCAGAGTCTGGAAGGAGATGTATGGTAGATGAAGCTGAGGAAGATGAAGTCACCAGATGGAACAAAATATGAGAAAGTGAGAGGTTATCCACTTTGGAAAGAAATTGAAAAAAAACAAGTTACTATTTAAATGGAATAGGGTACCAAGTACATGAATCGCAGAAAGTTAGTGGGCAAGTACTGAAAATAACTAGGAAGGATATGGAGATGTTGTCCTTTGTTGTGAGAGGTATGATGTAACTTTACAAAGCAATCATGAGAACCAACCAATGCATCCTTCTGAGTCTCTATACTTAAAGCAGGAAGAGCTTGCATTGATGGTGATGCAGGCAGTGTTCACTGGATTGATTAGTGGGATAGTTCAGGATTGAACCCAGGTCTCTGGTGCATTGAAGTAGCACCTCTATTAGCTGCATTGTGCATAATCAAATATATTCAAGGAATTAACAGTTATTTAAAGTACTAGTCTTGCTGAAAGGTCTCGGCCCAAAACACCAACTGTTTGTTTCTTTAGATGCTACTTGACCTGCGAGTACCTCCAGCATTTTTGTGTGCAGTTCTCTGGATTTCCAGATCTGCAGAATCTCTTGTGCTTATTACTTAAACTATAAGGGAGTGCGCAAGTCTGGGGAGAAAGTGAAAAAGTAGTTTTGAGGCCAAGGTTGGATCAGGATGAGAATCAGGATCATTGTCCAGGTGATCTAAGGCTGTGTGAATAGCCATTGAGGTTACATCTGCCGTTGACCTGTTGTAGCGACAGGCAAATTTCAGTAGGTCCAGTTCCTTGCTGGGGCAGGAGTTCAGTCTAGTCATGACCAACCTCTCAAAGCATTTCATCACAGTAGATGTGAGTGCTACAGGGTGATAGTTATTAAGGCAGCTCACATTATTCTTCGTAGGCACTGGTATAATTATTGTCTTTTTGAAGCAAGTGGGAACTTCCACCCGTAGAAGTGAGAAGTTGAAAATGTCCTTGAATACTCCTGTCAGTTGGTTGGCTCAAGTTTTCAGAGCCTTACCAGGTACTCCCTCGGGGCCTTCCATCTTGCGAGGGTTCACCTTCTTTAAAGACAACCTAACATTGGCCTCCGAGTTCTGACAGCAGAACTCTCAACGGATACTGATCAGCAATGAACTCATTAAATGAAGAAGCAGGGTTACTCCTTTTTCTTGTTCCTAAGTCATCAATTTCAAATTGTGGAAAAAGTGGATGAGAATGTCTTTTAAGCTACTAGTTTGTCTCTAGTGTAGGTGAAATGTACATTGTTTGCACAAAAAAATCAGAACATGTTTGAGTCTCTGAAGGAAGTGTATATTTTGACATTCTGAATACAAAAACATTTCATTTTTAAAATCTTTTTATTGATACATAATATTCTACAGCTATAAAATGATACAAGACTTCAACAAATTGATTGATATATGTACAGTTAATAAAGCTGAAGAAAAAAACTAGCAAAAAAGAATAATATATGATAATGAAAAAAAATATTTTTTATAAAGAAAAGGAAAAAGGAGAACCCTAACTAACTAAAAGAAAAAAAAACCACTAACTACAAGAGAAAGTAAAAAGAAAGAAAGAGGGGGAGAAACCCATTAGGAACCAACTCCTGGAGCAATACGTCTTACAGTCATCTTTATATATAAAGAAGAAAAATCGTCAACCACCAATTCACATATATATATAAAATAAGATTGGAAGGAAACCATATAAATTAATTCAAATTAAATGATAATATTTGGCAAAAGAGCCCCATCTTCTTTCAAAATCAAATCGAGTATCAAAAGTTCTACTTCAAATTTTTTCCAAACTAAGACATAACATTACTTGAGAAAACCATTGAATTAATGTAGGGACAGAGGTATCTTTCCATTTCAATAAAATAGCCCTTCTTGCTAACAATGTAACAAATGCAATTACATGGTGGTCTGAAGATGAAATACCCTGAATGTGATGCGGAACTATTCCAAATAGAGAAGTCAATGTATTAGGTTGTAAATTAATTTACAGAGCTTTAGAAATTGTAGAAAATAAAGATTTCCAAAAAGATTTTAATGAAGAACATGACCAAAACATATGTGACAAAATGGCTACTTCAGTTTTACACCTATCACAATAGTTGTCTATATTAGGAAATATTTTGGATAGTCTCTTTGTTAAATAATAATGGTGAACAATTTTAAATTGAATTAACAGTGATTGGCACATATCGAAGAAGAATTGACCATTTTCAGAACTCGCAACCAATCTTCATTAACAAAGGTCATATTAAGTTCTCTCTCCCAATCTTGTTTAATCTTTAGTGAGAGGTTATCTTCATGATATAGTAAGTAATCATGAAGACATTAATAATATTTTTCAGGATTTTTATTCTGATCTTTATAAATCTTAATCTCCTGCAGATTCCTCCAAAATTAAGGCTTTTTTTACATAAGATTAAATTTCCTCAAATTACTGTTGAAGATCAACAGATCCTTGATGCTCCAATTACTGAGCATGAAATTCAGAAAGCTATGTTGTCAATACACTCAGGTAAAGCTCCTGGACTTGACGGTTATTCGATAGGATTTTACAAAAAATTTTTTTAAATACTTTCTCCATATCTTTTGGAAATATTTCATGAATCTTTTGAGAAGGGTAATTTACCTCCTTTTTATGAAGCTTCTGTTTCCTTAATTCTTAAGAAAGATAAAGATCCTACTGAATGTTCATCATATAGACCTATTTCATTATCAAATGTGGATGCAAAAATTCTTTCTAAGATAATGGCTAACTGTTTGGAAAATATTTTAACTAAACTCATCTCTACGGATCAAACAGGCTTTATTAAAGGCCGTTACTCTTTCTCCAATGTTCGGAGATGAACATTATATACTCATCACTAACCAAGGTACCCCAATGTGTTATTTCTTTTGATGCAGAAAAGGCATTTGACAGAGTTGAATGGACATATCTGTTTAATGTATAGAAAAATTTGGCTTTGGTAATAATTTTAATAAGTGGATTCAAATGATCTATAAGAATCCTATTGCTACTGTTATTACTAATAATTTCGGGTCCCTTTTTTTTGTCAGTCTCACGAGGTACTAGTCAGGGATGTCCATTAAGTCCTTTATTATTTAATCTTGTATTGGAACCTTTAGCTAAAATACTCGGTGAAGCTAAAAATATTCATGGTATCTATAAATGGGACCATACATAAGATTTCTCTTTATGCAGTTGATCTTTTGGTTTATATTTCGAACCCTGAAGAATCTATTCCTAATCTTTTGGAAATATTAAATGATATTGGAAAATTTTCTGGATATAAACTTAATTTAAATAAAAGTGAATTGTTCCCGTTAAATGCTCCTGTTTTTATATATAACAATATTCCATTTAGAATTGTGAATTCTTTTAAATATTTAGGTATTATCATTACTAAAAATATAAAGATCTTTATAAAGCTAATGTAGTTCCTTTAATGGACTCTATGAAACAATTATTTTCTAGATGGAACCCACTTACACTTTCTTTAATAGGTCGTATTCAAGCCATGAAAATGATGATTTTACCTAGATTTTTATATAGTTTTCAAAATATATCTATCTTTTTAACTAAAAAAATTTTTGATCAAATTGATTCTATTATTTTGTCCTTTATTTGGAATAATAAAAAACCAAGAATTAATAAGTATCATTTGCAAAAATCTAAAAAAGATGGTGGACTTGCACTACCTAATTTAAGATTGTATTATTGGGCTGTTAATATTCGACAATTATGTTTTTGGCTATATTGGCTCGACAAGAGCCAAAAACCAGCTTGGATTGATTTGGAATTAAAAGCTATCAAAAAATTTCATTTAACCTCATTATTAGGAGCTCCATTACCTTTACAACTTGCTAAGATTCCAAATTTAAATTTCTACCCTGTTATTAAACAGTCCTTACGGATTTGGTTTCAGTTTCGCAACTCTTTTAATTTTAAACAATTTAAATTGTCCAGCTCTTTATATCGAAATTTTCTATTTAAACCTTCAATAATCAATCCCATTTTTCTCTTATGGAGAAATAAGGGGATCTGTTTTTTTGTAGATTTATTTTGTGATGGTTGATTGATGACTTTTGAAGAGTTAATTAGCAAATATTCTCTCTCTCAGACACACTTACTGCAATATCTTCAGGTTAGATATTTTTTACAAAAATACTTATCTAAGTTTCCATATATGCAAGAGTCTGATTTCTTGGATACTATTTTGAATATGAATCCTTTAGTGAAAGGTTCCATTTGTAGAATTTATAATTTATTTTTACTACAAAAACATTAATTTTGTTTGAATGCTTTTCTAGCATTTTCATTTTTTTATGGGTTAGTAATCTGAAGCAATTTTCAATAAAAATGTTTCAAACTAATTTTTTAATGGTATGTTTTGCCTTATACTTTTTGCAACATATACGATTAATGGGAAAGGAGACTTGGTATGCAGTGTGAGGGAAAATGAAGATCTTGAATAGAGAGGTGGTAATTGACTGTTACAATTAATTGAATTTGAGTGTAGAAACATTTGAATGTATTTGAAATTCATTGCTTGTTTTTCATTATTTTAAATGAGTTTGCATGCTGGATATTTAAGTTTGAAATTCATATCTAGGAGGACCTTAAAGTGAGTGATAATGTTCAGAAATCAGAAATATAGAGATAAATAGTACAGAAGCACACAGTGTAAGCAGAAAATGATTTATGTCTTTGTTGGTATGACAAAGGCATTTTCAGAATAAAATGTTTAAACCTACAGATAAATCCACAAAGCTATTCTTAAACAAATTTTATTATAGTTGGAAAAAGAGCAACAATAAAGGTGAAATTGAAAATATCAGTTCATGTTCAACTGTTGGCGTTGAATAAAAATTATTCTGAACAATCTCCTTGTGGGGGGGGGTGGAGGGAAGGAACCTGTGGCTCAATTTATGTTGTCACAGCCATTTATGCTTCAACTGCTTTGCAACACATTCTAGTTTCAGCTGTGTAGTCAGTTAGTATTTTTGGCATGTACACCCATCTGTTGTGAGGTTATTTGTGAACTTATTGGCTAGAGCGCCTACAGAATTTGAAGAGCAATCATAGCCAGTCAAAAGAGATGCATAATCTGATCATCTTCACCAACCATTGTCTCTGCTTAAAATGTACTGAATTCAAGGTGAAGTTTTCTCTATATTGTCAAGTCTTGTATCTCCACTATTGAACAATATGGAATGAAAAACTGCAACTACAGAATGAGTCATGTTGCTTAAACAGCCACAGGTGGTGCCTTTGAGCCATGACCCAAAGGGCAACACCTGAAGTTTTTCTATGTTGGTTCTGGCCATTCATAAATAGGATACAGGAGCAGAGTTGCAATGAAAGTGACTTGACGTTGTCTCCAATACTGAACCATCTGCTCTTTTACAAATTACAATTTTAGTCCAGAAATACTTCTAGAGACTGATAATCACAATGAGCAATACATTTTCTTGTGTAACATAATTATATGACTATGTATAGCAACAAGAAAACAACTAATTCAGCATAATTTAAAATGTACTGTCATTAAGAGCAATTCCTATGTGAGCACCAAAAACTGCCAAAGAGAGTCTGAAATAAAAACAGAAAATGCTCGAATTACTCAGTAGGTCAGGCATCAGGTGTGTAGATTAATTATTCATCACCTGAGTTTGGAAGAGTTAGAAATTAAACATGTTTTAGATTGAGGTGAAGAGGGAAATGGGAGAGTATATATCATAGGTGGAGACCGAGGCGGGTATATGTGTCAGCTGAAGAATGGTAGTGAAGCTATTTTAGTCACAGAAGTCGGAAGATGCTCTGGTGTTTTTAGTGTTTATTTTCTACCTGTGTAAGAAGGCAAGGACAAAGGAAATCAAAGTGGATGTGCAATGGAGACTTAGTGTCAGGCGGCAGCTAGGAGATCAAGATTGTTCTTCATCGTTGAATGAAATGTTGTGGTTTTCCCATTGTGGAAGATTAAATGCACTAAATTGAAGCAACCTGAGTGAAGTAATGTTTCTCATGCTTGAGATTCCTAGATGTTGGGAAAGGAAATAAAAGGATACCTCTTACATGATGAGGTACCATAACAAGGTGAACGGTTGATGGTAAACAGCAGAATAGCAGAAGGTTAAGACATTTTGAAATGCTGAAGTGAGAGGGGAGGGACAGTTGCCTCATGGTGGCACTGCATTGTCAGTTGCAGGAAATGAAGACGGATGATGCATTGAATGTGGATTCTGGCATGCCTCGAGAATAAACATTGAATTCAAACGGCCGACTTTTCTTGTTTGAATCAGAGCTAGTTGCTTCTGATGACAAAAGATCATCAACATATATCAACTCTGCTTTTCTCTCTCTCTACAAATGTTGTTTGGCCTGCTTGGTACACCAACATTAACTTTTATTTCATTAAAGCAGTTGTAGTGTTTTGTATCTTCCAGTTATAGAGATATAGAATATACAGCATAGTTCCAGCATTGCTTTGTTAGCACTGTGCCTCAGAGATCAACCACAAGAGACCCACTTTCTCTGCCTTGGCTGCTCTACTACTGCTGGTCAGTTAATCTCCTTATTATAAATATTGCCTTCATTCTCACCACCATGCAACTCAAAACATCTTTGATTTCTAACTTTTCCAAATTCTGATGAAAGATTATTGATATGAAATTGCAACTCTGTTTGTGTCCTCAGTTGCTGTCTGTCCTGGATATTTCCATAATCTTCTGTGTTTTTTTTTCTGTTTTTATGACAGCAGCAAATTCCATAAGAACATAAGACATGGGAGCAGAATTAGGCCATTTGGTCCATTGAGACTGCTAGGCCATTTGATTATGGCTATTGTATTTTCCCTGTCAACCCCATTCTCCTGGCTTCTTCCTGCAACCTTTGACACCCTTACTATCAACTATATCTAATGACTTAGCCTCCATAGTTTCTCTGGCAATGAATTCCACAGATTCAAAACCCTCTGGCTAAAGAAATTCTTCCACATAGCTATTCTAAAGAGACATCCTTCTATTCTGAGGCTGTGCCCCCTGGTCCAAGACTCTCCCATGATAAGGAAACATCCTCTCCACTTCCTCTCTGTGTAGGTATTTCAATATTCTGTTGGCTTCAATGAGATTCCCCCTTAATCGTCTAAATTCTAGTGAGTACAGGCCCAGAGCATCAAATACTCTTCATATATAAACTCTTTCATTCTCAGGATTATTCTTGTAAACCTCCTCTGGACCCTTTTTCATGCCAAAACATCCTTTCGTACATCGGGTGCCCTAAACTGCTAACAATACTTCAAAGACTGACTGAACAATGCATTATAAAGCCTCAGCATTGCATCCTCCTTTTATATTTTACTCTTCTGGAAACATTGCATTTGTCTTCCTTATTACTGACTCAACCTGCAATTTAACCTTTAGGCAATTCTGCACTCGGGCTCCTAAGTCCCTTTGCACCTCCAATTTCTGAATTCACTGCCCATTTAGAAAATAGTGTGTGCTTTTATTCCTTCTACAAAAATGAATGACCATATACTTGACACATTTATAATTGAGCAATAAAGTCAAAAAGTCTGAAGCTGTCTAGAGGAGAAATGGATACTGAAATGAGTCTTTACAAGATTAAGAAAGTCGTTGTAAAGTATTCCATCAAGAGTTCTTTTTTTCTCACCAGTAGACAACTCCTTATAAAAACATTATACTCAACTCGAGTGATCACGCTACTACAAGTAAAATGATAGGGGTGGGGCGTTGGGCTTCTTTGTTTCAACATGGCCTGCCAATAGAGGAAAGCAATAGAATTCCTTGCTGAGATATAGGTCTTGAAAAGCCAGTAAAGATGAGGAAGATCCAAGACAAATAAGAGTCCTTAAGCAGGTTTTAGACAGTTCTGTAAAAATGCCACAGTGGCAAGAACAGTTTGTAGTTCGGACCTCTTAGATCAAGGTAATTGAAATCTAATCATAGGTCTTGCTAATTGTAAGGTTCAAAGTTAAAGTAAATTTATTATTAAACTGTGTATATATTGCCATATAATACCCTGAGATTCATTTTCTTGCAGGCACTTGCAGGAAAATACAGAAATACATTAGAATTTATTATAAAGGCTTATACCTAGAATGCAAACTTGTCTTTCCTTTTCCAAGGCACTTACTAATCTAAATTTGCAGTATTTTAAGTGTTTGTTTCAAGCAGTCACTAATTATTTTCTTCTCCGTCCCTTCTTGCTTTGAGGAATCTAGGTGCGAGATAAGGCACAGAGGGGCTCTCGAATCCTGCTTGACATCGAGGCTGGTGCACCAGTTCTCCTGATTCCAGAAAGCTCCAAATCGAACCAGCTGATTGTGGCAAACCTTGGTAAACTAAAAGTGAAGAACCGATTCTTGTTTGCTAGGTCGCCTGGGACATTCTCGCTACGAAACAAGGTAGAAAAAAAAAATTCCAATATTCATTTCTTTCTGACTAAGCTGGTACAAAACAAATGTTTTCCTTTTTCTAATTTTTGTTAGCCAGTTTTCCTCATTTAATTTAATGCCTTTTAAGTTCTGGACATATCCCTCAGCTCATTATGAAAAGGAGTCAAGTGTTTTGAAATGGAACACAATGCGTGAGGCTGTAGAGCAGTTTTTCGTCACAATCACTATAGGTTGAACTTGCCAAGCCACCTCTGAATCTTCAACATTTTGATGGTCCATGCACTGAATAGTAGTCTTAAATTGAACCTATCCAGTGCCTATAAAAAGTATTCAAGCCCCTTGGAAGTTTTCATGTTTTATTGTTTTACAACATTGAATCAGAGTGGATTAAATTTAGCTTTTTTTGACACTGATCAACAGAAAAAGACTCTTTCGTGTCAAAGAGATCGAAATTAATTACAAATATAAAACACAAAATAATTACGTAATGTTCACCACCTTCAAGTCACTATTTAGTAGATGCACCTTTGGCAGCAATTACAGCCTCGAGTCTGTGTGCATAGGTCTCTATCAGCTTTGCATATCTAAACACTGCATTTTTCCCCATTTCTTCTTTACAAAACTGCTCAAGCTCTGTCAGATTGTACGGATATCATGAGTGAACAGCCCTTTTCATGTCCAGCCACAAATTCTCAATTGAATTGAGGTCTGGACTCTGACTTAGCCACTCCAGGACATTAACTGCCGTTTCTAAACCATTTGTATGTAGCTTTGGCTTTATGCTTAGGGTCTTTGTCTTGCTGAAAAAGAAATCTCCCAAGTCGCAGTTCTCTTGCAGACTGCATCAGGTTTTTCTCCAGGATTTCCGTGACCACCATGCTTCAGGGTAGGAGTGGTGTATTTTTGATGATGTGCAGTGTTTGGCTAACACGTTTAGTCTGATGGTCTTCTTCAGCAGTGGCTTTCCCTTTGCTACTCTGCCATAAATCTGTGACTGGTGAAGCACCCGGGCAACAGTTGTATATGAAGTCTCTCCCATCTCAGCTACTGAGCTTGTAATTCCTCCAGAGTTGTCATAGGTCTCTTGTTGGCCTCCCTCTTGCACGGTCCCCTTCTTGCACGGTCACTCAGTATTTGAGGATGGCCTGCTCTGGGCAGATTTACAGTTGTGGCATATTCTTTCCATTTCTTGATGATTGACTTAATTTTCATTGACTTGGAAATTGTCTTGTATCCATCTCCTGACTGGTGCTTTTCAATAACCTTTTTGCGGAATTGCTTGGAGTGTTCTTTTGTCTTCATGTTGTAGTTTTTGCCAGGATACTGACTCATCAGCAATTGGACCTTCCAGATACAGGTGTATTTTTACTTGTCAATTGGAAAACCTTGACTGCACCCAGGTCTCCAAAAAAGATTTCCGTTTAACTAATTATGTGACTTCTAAAACCAGTTGGCTGCACCAGTGATGATTTGGTGCAGTGATGATTTATTAAAGGAGGGTGAATACTGATGCAATCAATTATTTTGTGTTTTATATTTGTAATTAATTTAGTTCACTTTGTAGAGATCTGTTTTCACTTTGACATGAGCCTTTCCTCTGTTGATCAGTTACAAAAATGACAAAGTAAATCCACTGTGATTAAATGTTGTGAAAGAATAAAACTTGAAAAACTTCCAAGGGGCTGAATACTTTTTATAGGCACTGTAGCTATGAAAATGAAGATTGCATTAAATATAATGTCTGAAATTAGTGTTACAAATATATATTCTGAGAACTTTCAAGGCTGAGAAAAAGGAGCACGACAGTGGTTTGGGAAAGTATAAATAACAAAGCAACTGGTAGTGCAGTGGGGAAAGGAAGTGCATCGTCTGGTATTGAAGGGCTGAAAAGATTAGCTGAGACATGTCTGAAGAATTAGTTGAGGTAAGGTGGAGTCATGATCAAGATGAGATTTGTGTACGAGAAACTTCAAAGTTACTAAATTTATAATTTGGAATCGTTTTCCTTCCTGTTTCACTTACAAAGGCTGGTGGGGCATAGCTATTGAGTTGTATAGACTTAATTGGGAACTCAATGTTTTGTAAATATAATAGTATGGATTCAAAAGTTGGGAATGATTTTTGATTTTGTTAAGTTTGGGCACTGTTAGATGATTAAATCCACATATGGGTTTGTTTGAAATGTTGATTTCTAGAAGTTGGGATTTGTGTTGGGAACTACAGTTTTTCCTGGAATGCTGCCATTGGCTTTGTTGATCAGAACAGGAATCAGAGATTTCCTCCACCTCCTGAAAATTATGGGCAATTCACTTTGGGTGAATTCAGAAGCTGGTGATACCCTGCATGGAAAACATCCCACTGCTATTGGTGATCTCCGCTTGTAAATGAAGAACAGTTGTATAAATGAGATAACTTGTTGATTTGTGCCTTTGATGCATTTAGCGATAGAGAAGAACGAGCTAGGTGTAAAGTTCTTTTCCAGCCCTTTACCTTTCGCACCCGCCTGGTTTCACCTATCACCTTCTAGTTTGTCCTCCTTCCTCTCTGCCCACCTTTTTATTCTGGAATCTTCCCCTTTCCTCTCCAGTCCTGATAAAGGATCTCGGCCTGAAACGTTGACTGTTTATTCACTTTCATAAATGCTGCCTGACCTGCTGAGTTCCTCCAGCATTTTGTGTGAGTTGCCAAGTTGAAAGAATACATTAGCTTATATTCTGGTTATTTGGGTTATTTCTCAAGCGATTGAGGCAATGTTGGCAAAATAATTAGGTTCCTGTTTGAAGTGGGTGACAGCTACACTGTGAGGATAATGAGTGTCTGGTGCATTTCCATGGATTAAGATTTTGTCAGCATAACAGATGAGCTGTATGAAACTAATCTCAATTTTAGCTGTCTTGTAAGAATAATAACAGTGGTCCAAAAGCTGACTTGAGACTGACAATGATTTGTGATTCTGCATAGAATCTAGGCTGTGTTGTCAGGCTAATTACAAGCTTGTTGGCATTTAAGCTATGCTGTTGGGTAATGACTGATGGGCTATGATTGACCCAGAATGGAGGCCATGTTTTCACGATAATAACTTGTATCCTGTACATGACCCAGGATTGAGGCTGTCTGGATAATTACTATTTCCTCTTTGACAGGAGTTCAAAAGACTGGATTATCCAGCATTAACATCCCCACTCGTGGTATAAAATGTATTCTTTAAATTTCACTTGTATGTGAAATTGATTATGTTAACATATCATGCTAGGCCATTAATTTTGAATGTAATACACCGCAAAATAAATCACTTATTAATACCAGATTCAGAGGAATAGTTCTGCTCTAAGAATAAACACAAAATTTTGCTGCAATCCTGTGAAGAAAGGTAGCATGCTATTTATTTATTTTATCTCATATTCACTGTAGAATTAAAGTGGTTGAATTATTTTAAATGCATTTCTCTTTTAGAATATGTGATTTTATGTTGATTTAAGTTTTTTATTTTCCCTTTTTTCTTTTTCTGAGAATTTGATTTTGCACGTCAATTCATACAAGGACCCATCATTACTTGAGGTACACAGACAAGATCACCTATTTGAATGCTTATGCAGAGGTGATATGGAGTGTGATGTTTGCTCTTATGTGTTCATGTACTTTTCACTGTGTCTCCTAAGTATCTCGACCCAAGGGAAAATTATTATAGTTAGATTGTTCTCGTATGCACACTCTTTAAAAAAAAAATATCCAGGTATTTAATAGTAATGCTAACTAAAATGGTTGGGAATTACTCAGTTTTTTTTTGTTAACAACTACAGCTAGGTGCAAATACACCAATTTTACTTTTTCCTGCCTTAACAATGCATTTTGATACAGGATTTGGCATTGGTAATTAGTGGATTAATCAAAGTCTCAATGCTAAGAGAAAGGTGAC
Organism: Mobula hypostoma; assembly: GCF_963921235.1. Lineage (NCBI taxonomy): Eukaryota > Metazoa > Chordata > Chondrichthyes > Myliobatiformes > Myliobatidae > Mobula > Mobula hypostoma. Next base: position 28,048,650 of record NC_086121.1, on the reverse strand, counting down.
CTATGTGTAGAAAAGAGAGAGTATCCTTGAGAGCATTTTTGAGAACGGGTGTGCCTCCAGTTGTTGTTGTGGACTAGATGTACTGTAGGTACGCATCTTTGATTTGTATATGAACACATGAGTTCTGCAGCTGGGTGTACGAGAGTTTGATTTGACCCTGCTTCCTGCATGTGACGTACAAACGTTTGTATTTAAGAGGTATTCTACTCCAGTTTGGACTGTGCTCATCTTGCAGACACCTGCATGAAAATTGGTTTGTATTCTTTATAGTTTTTAATGTTGAACTGAATGACCCTTGGGAACCACTGTAGTGTACAACCCCCTTCAGCTTCTTTAAACTAGGGTGATTCATTACAGTGAGTTTTCACGTATTAAGCAACAATGGCTTTATTTATAAGAAATGACATCACAGCTCATAGTAAATCATGAGGGAGGTAAGCAATACATTTTAACCTGGTATTAGATGAAAATGAAAACAGTCCTGAGTGTACCTGACTTTGTTGTAATTATCATGTTGTATTAATACCACTGGCTGAAATGTATGTACAAGCTGCTGGTTGCACTGTTTTGTTCAGTTTAACTCTACTTCAGCATACCTTCTGCTAAAATTCTCATCCCTGTCTTTGCTACTTCTAGATTATGAAAGTTCTAGTTCACATCCAACTTTCTGCCCTCTGTAAACTTGAAGTCATTGAAAATTCTGCTCACTACCGACCACTTCACATCAAATTCTGTTCACCCATAATTTGAGGTACATCTGCCTTCTTCCAACTCTGATCTTGTGTACTCTCAGTTTTAATTGTTGAATCATTGCTGGCCTGGACTACAGCTGACAAAGCGTTTGAATTTTGTCTGGATTTCTTCACCTCCCTCTCTGCTTTCTCTATCTAGATGCTTGTCTATACCTACTTCTTTGAGCTGTATTGCAATATTAAAAATGTTATATAAAGACAAATTTCAGGGTGATGAGCAAATTTAAATGGAATAAATTACATTATAATAAGAATTTCCCTAAATATCCTATTATCCAGTAGACAACTTTTGTGGGGAAAAAAATTCAAATAAAAGCCCTGCGGTACAGAAGAGCCATACCAGTGTGAGCAAGCATACAACACTGACACACATTAGGAAATAGTATTATTCTTTGTTAGACATGCAGTTGAGCAGATAAATCTCTATTATAACATGAATCTCACATGTACTTTCTGAAGCTACATAATTACTTCTGCCCAGTTGATTCTGAAACTGGCTACATTTCATTTTTACATATATAATGAATTACCTGCCCAAATAAAACCATTTTCTTTTTGCTGTTATTTGGTCAGTGGAAAGTTTCCCAAAATGAGGCACATAGAATTCATTATTCTTTGAATAAATTGTATTAGGACAAAAACAACAAATTGCAAATTTATTGTCTATCATTCATTGCAGCACAGGAGAATGTTGCCTTGTTCAACCTGCCTGAAAAAATGATTGAAAGTATTGGATTGCAGTGAAAATGCCAGTTTTTTTCTAATAGGCATGCACCATTTTGCTGCACAGCAGTGGATGGGTGTTCAAAGTACTGCTTTTGTAAGAATGCTTGATGAAATTTTTATCTTTGTACTTTTTTTCTCACTGTTTATTTTTAAATTTGTACGCAAATAACTATCTTAGAATATCTCTTCTAGTAGCAGAAACGCATTAGAAGAGACTTTTCTAAATGGTACGAAAACCTGTTTATTTAATCCTTTTCATGTAATAAATTTAGCAACTCACCTGAAATAGTGGGAAGGTAGAGAATTGGGAAGCTTTTAGAAACCAATGGAAGGCAACTAAAAATCCATTAAGAGAGAAAAGATGAAATACAAAGGTAAACTAGCTAACAATATAAAAGAAGGTAAGGTTTTTTCAGATATATGAAGAGTAAAAGAGAGACGAGAGGATATCGGACTGCTGGAAAATGACGCTGGAATGGTAGTAATGTGGGACAAACTTAAGTATTTTGCATCAGTCTTCACTGTCGAAGACATGAGCCATTTTGCCAGAAATTCAAGTGTTGGGGGCAGAAGTGAGTGTCTTTGTTGTTACTAAGGAGAAGGTGCTTAGGAAGCTGAAAAGTCTGAAGATAGGTAGGTCACCTGGGTCAGGTGGACTACACCCCAGGGTTCTGAAAGAGGTAGCTGGAGAGATTGTGGAGGCATTAGTAATCATCTTTCAAGAATCACTAGATTCTGGAATGGTTCCAGAGGACTGCAGACATCCCACCTCTCCCGGAAGTTCCGGGAGTCTCCCACAAATTAATAGTGGCTCCCTGATGCCCGCAATGTCCCGGAAATTGATTTTTTTGAGAGCGAGCATGAGAGAACGCGTGCGAGAGAGCGAACACAGGAGCAAGAAAGCAAGCGTGAGTGAGAACGAGCATGAGAGAGCGAGAAAACAAGCGCGAGAGAGAGTGAGAGTGAGAGCGAGAAAGCAAGCGCGAGAGAGCGAGAGCAAGAGTGAGAAAGCAAGCGAGAGCGAGAGCAAGAGTGAGAAAGCAAGCACAAGAGAGAGCAAGAGCGAGAAAGCAAGCACAAGAGAGAGAGCGAGAAAGCAAGCGCGAGAGAGTGAGAGCAAGAAAGCAAGTGCGAGAGAGAGCGACGGTGAGAAAGCAAGTGCGAGAGTGAGAAAGCAAGCGCGCGCGAGAGAGCGAGAAAGCAAGCACAAGAGAGCTAGCGTGAGTGAGAGCAACCACGAGCGAGACAGCGAGGGAGTTCCAAAAAAAGTCAGAGTGGTAGAGTGTTCCAAAAAAATGTATAAAGTGTATGTCACCCCAGACTACCCTCAAGTGTACCCCTGCCTTATAGGGGTCAAAATAATGACAGTGTTGCTCGCTGCACTGTTTGCAACAGTGACTTTTCTATTGCCCATGGTGGGTTAAGACTGTAAAAGACGTGTTGAGGTGAGTTTAACAGGTGTCATTCGTTCATTAGCATAGCTAACGTTATTTAAACTAGCTGGCCAGCTGCTAAGGAGCTACGCTATTGCAGACATCCCACCTCTCCCGGAAGTCTCCCGCAAATTGATGGTGCTACCTCCCTGATATGAGTTTTTGCAGGGTGGGATGTCTGGGACTGGAAAATCTCAAATGCCACTCCACCATTTAAGAAGGGAGGAAGGGAGGATAAAGGAAATTATAGACCAGTTATCCTGGCTTTTGCGGTTAGAAAGATGTTAGTTTATTATTAAGGATTTCAAAAGGCTTTTAACAAGGAGCCGCACATGAGACTGCTTAACAAGATAAGAGCCCAAGGTATTACAGGAAAGATACTAGCATGGATAAAAGATTAGCTGATTGGCAGTAGGCAAAGAGTTGGAATAAACAGGGCCTTTTCTGGTTGGCTGCTGGTGATTCGTGATATGTCGCAGGAGTCAGTGTTGGGACCTCTTCTTTTCATGTCATTTGTCAATGATTTTGTTAATGGAATTGATGTATTTGGGGCCAGATTTGTGAAGGATATGAAGATAGATGAAGGATCAGGTAGTGTAGAGGAAGCAGGTTATCTGCAGAAAGACTTGGGACAGATTGGGAGAATGACGAAGAAGCGGCAGAAGTGTAAGAGAGTTGATGGTCATGTACTTTGGTAGAAGGAATAAAAGTGTGGACTATTTTCTAAATGGGGAGAAAATTAAAAAATCAGAAGTGCAAAGGAGTCTTCATACAGGATTCCCTAAAGGATAACTTGCAGGTTGAGTCAGTGGTAGGGAGGCAAATGCAACATTAGACCTTCATTTCAAGAGGACTGAAGTACAAAAGCAAGGAAGTAATGCTGAGGCTTTTTAAGGCATTGGTCAAACTGCTCTTGGAGGGTTGTGAGCAGTTTTGAGCCCCTTATCTAAGAAAAGAAAAGAAATGCTAGCATTGGAGAGGGTCAAGTGAAGGTTCATGAGAATGATCTCCAGAATGAAAGTATTAACTAATAAGCAATGTTTGATGGTTCTGGGCTTGTACTCACTGGAGTTTAGAAGAATAGGGAGGGATCTCATTGAAACCAATTGAATGGTGAAAGGCTGAGATAGAGTGGATGTGTAGAGGATGTTTCCTATAGTGGGTAAGTCCAGGACCAGAGGACACAGCCTAAGAATAGAGGAACATCCATTTGGAACAGGGGTGTGGAAATTTTTCTTTAGTTCGAGGGTGATGAACCTGTAGAATTCATTGCCACAGACAGCTGACAGGTCAAGTCATTGAGTGTATTTAAGGTGGAGGTTGATGGGTTCTTGATTGAGCAGCATATCAAGCATTATGGGGAGAAGGCAGGAAAACAGGGAGCAAGGGATAATAAATCAGCCGTGATAGAATGGTGGAGCAGACTCAATGGGCAAAATGGAATTTTCTTTATCATTCTTCTTTAACGTGGTCTTATAAGTGCTTCGAAGCCACCACTTCAAGGAAGCGACTTAAGACTTGGACTATAAATTTGCTAGTTTAGTTTATCTTGCCATTGTTCTTTCATTTTCTGTTCATTGTATGTTGAGATGATGGCAAATAACCCAGCTCTCTGCTGTCAGAACAAAATGCCATAATAATTTGACTGGCTTGAGATAGAATTATGGCTTTCCTGCAACTGAATGAACTCAATGACATATCATCAATTCACTAACAGTTCGAAGCAATGTGATGGTTTAAAAATAAATTCACATTAATCTGCTGAAGAATTCCACTGGCTGCAGAAATGCATTAATACCTGTAATCACCACAATCACACAAAACCCAGGTATTCTCAAATGTGAAAAAAGGCAAAATATTTTGCCATATCAAAATGAGTGGTCTGAAACTAAGGGACGGTCTCATATTCAGAAACTAACTAGCGAAGCACCATGTTTCTCATAAACACAGTAATTTGAGAATGTTATTTGTGCTTTAATCATCAATTTATAGCAGGAAGGATTGGCTTGCAGCATGACTTTTTTTTAAATCCTTGAACAATGGTTCATACAAGGGGTTTGTGTAATGAGTGCTGTGTTCACCTTACTGCCATGCACAAATACTGTTTTAGCATTCGTGAGCCTGATAGAATTAGCAGGATAATGGACTATGACGAGCAAAATGGTCAATAATAATGCCCCCGCCTGGATTCCTCTGAATTTCACTTTTTAGGTTTAACAATTTATCATTTTCTAATTTGATGCTGATGTTTCACTAGTTTTAACTCTGCTCTTACACAAATATCTTCAAATGTATACAAGCACAATTAAAGCAAAATTACCAGTAACATTCATTCAGTAAAAAAAAGCTGCTAAAATGTGCTTCTGCAGTCATTCACTGCCAACCTCAGAAAGCATTGTTGCTACAGCAAAACTTTGCTCATTTTATCTACCCGTAAATGCAGCTATCACAGCCAAGAGAAACTTCTGAATGTGTTAAAAGTGCTCTTTTGGAATATCCATGTGGTAATTTTGTTTAAATAAGTTAACCTACATTTTCAAAAATTTATAAAGTGTCTCTAGATACTTATAGACTAATTTAATATATAGGTGTGAAACATTATGAAGTATCTTCATGCTATAACTTGGGTTAGGTTACTACATCCTTCTGCTGCCACTTTTGCAACCAGCGCTAAAGTGAAAATAGAACTCTGTTTGGAAAGAACTATAAATTGAAAATGCTGGGCACACTTGGGTCAATCTTCCAATATTTTCTGTTTTAAGGTTTCCAGCATGGATGGCATGGTAGTGTAGCAGTTGGCACAACGTTTTACAGTACCAACAACCCTAATTCAATTCCCGCCACTGCCTGTAAGGAGATTGTACGTTCACCCTGTGACTGCGAGGGTTTCAGTGTCCTCCCACCGTCCAAAGATGTACCAGTTGGTAGGTTAATTGGTTATTGTAAATTGTTCCATGATTAGGCTAGGATTAAATTGTGGGATTGCTGGGTGACATGGCTCAAAGGGCTGGGAGGGCCTATTTCGTGCCATGTCTCAATAGACAATAGAATGGCATTTGCAGTATTTTGCAACAAAAACAGAAATGCTGAAGGAACTTGGCATTCAAGCAGCATCTGTGGAAAATGAAACCTGTCAGCAATCCTTCCTCAGAACCAGGAGAAGAGTGGAGGGTTTTCAGTTCACAAAGCAGGGACTCAGAAAGGTGAGAGTTAAGGGAAAGGGAAGTGGGAGGAGTGAGGAGTAAGACAGATCAGGTGATAAAGATGAGTACTGACTATTAGCAAGGCATCTAAAAGAAAGTGAGGTAAGCATGATAACAGGAAATGATGACAGAGCATATTTCATGAAGTTGAAGAATTTATTGTCCATTCCAGAAGGTTAGAGTGCTTTTTGCTCTAGGTCTACTTGAAATGTGATAACCAATGTATAAAAATTTAAGCATAAAACAAGATGCTGAAGAAGTTCAGTAGGTCAGGCAGTATCTGTGGAGGGAAATAAATAGTCAAATTTTCATGTCAAGACCCTTCTTGTGCTTTCCTCCTCTTCAACCACACAGTCACCCAGACTCGCTTTCAGAGCCACATATCCTTCCTTGGTTTTTCACATTTCCCTGACCCGCTGAGTTCTTCTGTCATCTTGTTTTTTTTTTACTACAGATTCCAGTATCTGCAGTTTCTTTTATCTCCATGTAAAGTAGTAAGTATGCATTGTCTACACTAGGAGTGATCTGCATTTGTACTCTATACATTATGTGAATCTTTTTGCTTAATAAACACAGCTGAAGTTTAAAATATGTAATCCAATAATCTTTTTTTCCATTTTGTATTTCCAGCTTTGAAGGGATGCTGAGTATTCATCCAAATACCCTTTCTGGTGTATTGTAACCAGGCATATGAAAGTGCACTACCTAATATTTTTTGTGAACATTTAAAATCTTTTATCATCCTGGGAGCCCTGATCTCTCTGGCCCTAGGAATTATTTGATTGAGTTGATAAGTATTCCATGTAGTTTCAGATATATAGTTAGCTCCTCTCAGGAAAGTTTTGATCTGGCTTAGGAAACAATTGAATTCTCTTAACTGCTTATGGAAGATGCAAAGATATAGTAGATACCACTAACGTGATTGATAATGGGAGAGAATCCAAATTTGGAATGATGTCAGACTGTTAAGTCAGCTATTAATTTGCATTGTGTTTTTGAATAGTTTACATACTTTAAACATCTGTGAAACTTACATGTTTAGATTGTTTAGATTTCATTTTTATCTTTGTTGTTGCTTCCTCAAAATTTTGTCTCTTTTACACCAGGATTCTGAGAATTCAAACCTGTGTGAAGAAATATACCATGAGAAGACAACCATTCCTTGTAGACCCGACAAATTTAGCTCTGGTGCCAGCTCCTCCGGTAAAGCTCACCTTAACAAGCCACATAATATATCTGAGGCTGGCGCAAAATGGAAAACGCAGGAAGGACAACATGAACAGCCACAAGTTGTGGAGCTAACGGAATCCAAGGGTAATGAAATAAGCTCTTAAAAATTATAACAGGTGATTTATCTTAATTTTGGAAAGCTGACTGGGGATAACATAAGACATGCAAAAGGCGTAGATGATCGACTTTAGTATGTAAGGAAATAAATTTTGGGGGTATTTCCTCCTGTTACTTGGTAAACAAACTTGAAATAATTTGTCAATATTTTGAGATTTCATCTTTACCTTTCATAGAAGATCATATCTGCCTGTTGGACTGCATTGTAGTTGACCTACAAGACATGGATATCTTCACTGCTGAGAGACACCCCAGAGACCGTGCTGGAAGGCCTGAGAACTGTGGATCAGACCTTCTTTTCCCATCTTACGTCGTCAGACATGTTGATGGGAATCTGCTGAAAGAACGATGCTGTCTAAAACTACAAGTTGAACGGAACCTGGATAAGTAGGTTTTTCTTTTTTCCCCACTTAATATGGTGTATATATAAACCCTTCCAGCTTTTCCTTCTTCCTCTCCCTCCACTTTTTCATTTTGGTATCTTCACCCTTCCTTTCCAGTCCTGATGAAGAGTCTTGGTCTGAAGGGTGTACTGCTTATTCATTTCCATAGATGCTGCCTGACCTGCTGAGTTTCTCCAGCATTTTGTGTGTGTTGCTTTGGATTTCCAGCATCAGCAGAATTTCTTGTGTTTACCAAAAGTTAAGTCAGTTTGGATGAATGATATCCTACTTCATTGCTTGACTTTGTAACTTCGGGGTTATAGAGCCCTGATCTCAACATCATCGAGGCTATCTGGGATTACCTGGAACAACAGAAGCAAGTGAGATAGCCAAGTCAGCAGAAAACGGTGGCAAGTTCTCCAAGGTGCTTGGAACAAGCTACTACCTGATTTTCTTATAAAACTGCAGGACAGTGTACTTAGGAGAATTGATGCAGTTTTAAAGGCAAAGGATGTTCACACCAAATATTGATTTCATTTAGATTTTTAATGTTTACTGTTCTTTACAGTTTTAATATTTAGAAATTTTACATTTGATTATTTTTGAGAATGTCTTCGCTTTACAGAATTTTTTTACATTTGCCTGACTTGCACAGTACTGTACCTATCCAGATTTCTCTTAAATTTTGAAATTGACCCCGCATCCACCACTCAGCTCATTCCACACTCTCATCAGTCTCTGAGTGAAGAAGTTCCCCCTCATGTTCCCCGTAAACATTTCACCTTCCACCCTTAACCCATGGCCTCTAGTTGTAGTCTCAAGCAACTCAGTGGAAAAAACCTGCTAACATTTACCCTATCTATACCCCTCTTAATTTTGTATACTTCTATCAAATCTTCCCTCAATCTTCTACATTCTAGGGAATCCTAATCTATTCAACCTTATCTTATTTACATCTTCCAACACAAGACTAGGCATGACAACCCACCTCAGAGTACTGAAATGTTATGTTTATCTAGTTATGTTATATGGCTCAGATTGTTGGACAATATCTAGTAACATGAAATGAATTGAAGCAGCAGAGATGTGGTTTTTGAGGAGGATGCAAAGAATATTATGGATGAAACAAATATCTAACGAGGATGTCATGAACAGAGCAAACACAAAAAGAGAAATAATTTATGAGATCATGAAAAGGCAATGTAACTTCATTGGACATGTGATTAGGAAAGAGGAGTTAGAATGCACAGTAATTATGGGAAAGATTGAAGGGAAGAAAGCAAGAGGAAGGCAAAGACAAATGATGATGGAGACAGCAGCCAGAGAACTGGAAATTAATACCAATGAATTGATCCACTTGACCTGAAACAGGAGTCTGTGGGCCATGGCAGTCAAAGCTCAAACTGGGCATGGCACCTGATGATGATGACATCTTCCAAAACTGCACCCAATACTCCAAATTATACCCTACTAGCATCTTATACAATTTGAACATAACATCCCAACTCTTGAAGTCAAAACATTAATTTACGAAGGCCAATGTGCCAAATACTTTATTTACCTCTTTATCTAACTGTGACACCACTTTCAAGCAATTATGGATTTGTATTCCCGAATCCCTCTGTTCTACCGCACTCCACAGTGCGCTGCTGCTCACTGTGTTAGCTCACTATAGCTTGGTTGGTCCTCCCAAAGTACAACACCTCACACTTGTCTTCATTATATTTCATCTGCCATTTTTCAGCCCTTTACAGTTGGAAGCTTTGATAGTCTTCCTCGCTGTTTACTATATATTTAGTCTTGGTGTCATCCACAAATTTGCTGATACAGTTTACCACATTAGCATGGAGATCGTTGATGTAGAGAACAACTAACAACAGACCCAGCACTGATCCCTGTAGCACTCTACTAGTCACAGGCTTCCAGTCACAAAGGGGCAACCATCAACAACCACTCTCTGCCTTATTTCGCGAAGCCAATGTTTAATCTAATTTACGACCTCATCTTGAATGCCAAGCAATTGCACCTTCTTGACCAACCTTCCATGTAGGATCTTGTCAAAGGCCTTGCTAAAGCCCATGTAGACTATATCCATTGCTTTGCCTTCATCAACTTTCCTGACAACTTCCTCAAAAAACTGTATGAGATTGGTTAGTCATGATTTATCACTGACAAAGTCATGTTGATTATCCCTAATCAGTCTGTCTATCCAAATAATTATATATCTGATCCCTTACAAAAACTTTCCCATTATTGGTGTCAGACTCACCAGCCTATAATTTCCTGAGAGACTTTCTAAAACAATGGAACAACATGAGCCATCCTCCCATCCTCTGGCACCTCAGCATGGTTAAGGATGTTTTAACTATGTCTGCTAGGACCCCTGCAGTTTCTGCACTAACCTCCCACAAGGTCCAAAGGAGCACATTGTCAGGCCCTGGGAATTTATCCACCCTAATTTGTCCCAAGAAAGCAAACACCTCGCTACTGCATTGCCCTACCTCTATAGACTGTATCCATCTCCCAAGTAAATACAGTTGTGAAAAATCCATTTAAGATCTTCCCCCATCTCTTCTGACTCCACACATAGTTACCACTCTGATCTTCCAGAGGACCAATTTTGTCCATTGCTATCCTTTTGCTCTTAGTATATTTGTAGAAATCTTTAGGATTCTCCTTCACCATGTCTGCTAGAGCAATCTCATGTCTTTTAGCCCTCCTGATTTCCTTCCTACGTGTTCTCTTGCATTTTTTATACTCCTCAGGTACTCTATTTGTTCCTACTTGCCTATACCTGCTATTCACCTTTTTCTTAACCAGGGCCTCAATATCTCTCCAAATCTAAGGTTCCTTAAACCTGTTATCCTTGCCTATTATTCTGACAGAAACATACAAATTCTGTACCTTCAGAATTTCTCTTGAAGGCCTCCCTCTTAGCAGAACGTGTCCCAATCCACATTTGCCATATCCTTTCTGGTACCAACAAAAATGGCCTTTCTCCAATTTGAAATCTCAACCCAATGACCAGACCTATCCTTTTCCATAATAACCTTGAAACTAATGACGTTATGATCAATAGATGCAAAGTATTCCCCCACACAAACTTCTATCACCTGCCCTGTCTAATTCCCTGAAAGGAGCTCTATTATTGCACTCTGTCTAGCTGGGTCTTAGTTGGTACTGATTAAGGAAACTTTTCTGAACACATTTGACAAGCTATCCCATCCAACCTTTTACTGTATGGAAGTCTCGGTCAAAATATGGAAAGTTAAAATCACCTACTATCACAACCTTGTGTTTCCTGCAACAATCTGTGATCTCTACAAATTTGCTCCTCTAAATCCCACAGACTGTCGGGTGGTCTGTAATATAATCCCATTAACATAGTTATACCCTTCTAATTCCTCAGTTCAACCCACAAAACTTCACTAGACAAACTCTCCAGTCCTGACTGAGCACTGCTGTGACATTTTCCCTGACACATAATGCTACCCTCCCCCTGTAATTGCTCCTGCTCCATGTCTAAAACAACATTGAGCTGCCTTTCCTGCCCCTCCAGCAACCAAGTCTCACTCGTGACTCAATGTCATAAATCCACCTGCCAATCCATGCCTTAAGCTCATCCACCTTTCCTACAATACTCCTTGCATTGAAATATATGCAGCTGAGAACATTAGTCCCACCATTCTTGATATTTTGTTTCCTGACTTTGTATATAGGCTTAACAGCATCTTTCTTCACAACCACTCCACTATCTGTTCTGGTGCTTTGGTTCCAAGTTTGTAACACCAATGACAATCTCATGGTCACCATTTTTAAAAATTAATCCACTGAGTAAATTAAAATCCAAAAAAATCGTTGGTGCTGAAACATTCAGCATTTCATGTAGCACAAACAGAATTAACAATTCAGGTCTGAGACTCTGTCAGAGCTGGAAAAAAGGAGAAGCCAAGCTGCTTTTCATCAGCAAAGAAGGTGGGAGATAGATGAGTACAACAAATGAAGTCTCTGATGGGGTGAGGCCACGTGTTAATGTGCAGATCATGCTGCTTTGTGTATGTATTTGTTTGCTAATAAAGGGATTCTCTGTAAAAGCAGTTGTAGTGACAGTATATAACAATAATTAGGTTTACAGCATCTATTTTCAAAAACTGGGAAAGATCGCCTGTACTTAGTTCAAGAGGTGAGAAAGAAATAATTGGTTTCAACTCCATATTGCAAATGGGTTGCAGTGTTTGCGTGTCAGAGCTTTAAAGAGGAACAGACATAATTACAGAGCTACATGTGAATTACGAGTTTGAGGTGATTTGGAGCTGAAAGTGTTCTGATTCAGTGAGGTATTTTCATTTTCTGAAGACTTGTTTGAGTTAAGTTTCTTGAATGTTGCTTATCCATACCAGATGGAAGAGTTGGGTATAAGTTCTGAAAAGAAATTTCACATGGCCTAGAGAGAAGCACCATTTGAGCTAAACAACTGACATGGAAATAATCAAAATGACACTTTACTCTCTGAATTGTCCTTTCTTGTAATTACAAATAAGAGAAAATCTACAGATGCTGGAAATCCAAGCAACACAAAAAAGGCTGGAGGAACTTGGCAGGCCAGGTAGCATCTGTGGAAAAGAGTATAGTTGTCATTTTGGGCCTACACCCTTCAGCAAAATGAAGGGTCTCAGTCCGAAGCATCGACTATACTTTTTTCCATAGATACTGCCTGGCCTATAAAGTTTCTTCAGCATTTTGTATGTGTTCCTTCTTGTAATTTTTTTTTGTTTTAGGGAGATCAGCCATACAGTCCCTGATATGGCTATCCATGGCAGTTTGTCATCAGTTCATTGCTCCCTGGATCCTAGTAAATACAAGTTAATCCGTGGATTAATACAGAACAATTTAGGAGAACCTATTGAAGAGTTCATGAGGCCATTTGATTTACAGGACCCCAGCATACATGTAAGTATAAATAACAGGATTAAAAATTATGCAAGGTGAGAAGTAGGAAAGGCTGAAATGTTCAAAGTACATTTTATTATCAAAGTATGTATAAATTATACAACCTTGAGATTCATCTCCTAACAAGCAGCCACAAAATGAAGAAACCCAAAAACAAACCCCATATATATGAGAAAAGACTGTCTTAACATCCAATGTGCAGAGAATAAAGAACACACCATGTCCATAAGAAAATAAAAGAATAAAATAACTCATGAAGAAGACTATCAAACACCTAATGTGCAATGAAAAAAAATCATGCAAACAGTAGCCACAGGCAAATAGTGTTTCTGAACTGAAGTCTGTGAGAGAGTCCCATAGTTCAGCACAGAGCCGAATAAACACCATGGAGCAGCATCTTAATCAGCCTGTACTTCGCCTCGGGCCCGACACCCTGACCTTTCTGGAACCTTGACCTTTTCAATCTGGCCTGGTGCTTAATTCTCCATCCAAACATTGGGTTCTACTGCTTCGAGCAACGATCTGGACTTATTTCCTGGCATAATTTCTATATTACTATTTAACTATTTATGGTTTTATTACTATTTATTACTTATGGTGCAACTGTAACGAAAACCAATTTCCCCCAGGATCAATAAAGTATGACTATGACTAACTGGCCTGTACAGGTTGAATTCTATTCTTACAAGATAGTATTTAAGACCCTTGTCTCTCTAATTTTGCCTTGTCCCCTTGTCATTTCCAGTCCCATCTACCCTCCACAGACTCTTTCTCTCCCTCTCTTTTTTAATAAAATATTTCCATATTTCCTTGAATTTATAAGTCAACCTTTCTAGTTTTCCCATCCCCTGCACCCTAGTCCCAGTGTATTCAGTCATTTACTGTTGTTTGTTTGCTCAGCTTCTGCACTCAGGCCCCAGATGTTCAGCAGTTTAATCAGCCAAAAACTTTTTTAAAATGTATATACAAAAGTGCAATAAAACCATTTAGGTGCCATTCAGGCTATGCTTGTTGCAACAAAAAAAAGTTTGAACAAGTTTTCCAGTACTTTCTTTTCAGGCATTTGTTTGATTTCAATTTTCTTCTGGATTTCTCAGACAGTTCTCAGTGGAGAAGTTTATACAAGCATGTCCTTTCTCATCGATATGATGAATGTTAGCTTGGAGCTCCTAGAATCAAAGGGCAAGAATACAAGCAGTACTTCACTGGCAAGGTATTTACTGCTTTTCCGTGTCTGCAACTCTGCTATCACATACATCTTATTTTAAGCTTGTTGGTTCAGGCAATTTACAGAATAACTCTGAGAACCTCTGCTGCTTTTATTATTCTTCTGTCTATTGTGAACACTCAAAATATATAAAATTTGTATATTGAAATTTATCCTTTGGTGTTGTACATGGAAAAACTCAGATCAAATGTAGTCTGCTGTGAAAAAGCGTAAGATGTCATGACTGAATCAAAGCATGCATTCCAAATTAGCGTATGCTTTAGAAGTTGTACAATGTCTAAATACTTTGGACATTGGGAAACGAAGTAGAGAAATTTGTTGTAGCAGAGGATTTTCCCACCAAATCAAACTTCAAGACTCATGGGTTTCAGCACCACCACAGGAAGGATGGTATCGTGATAGGAAGTTTCCAAGGCAGTTTTCATAACAGTTGGATATAGGAGTTTGTATAGTAAAGGCAGTATCTAACAATAATATGAAAGCTCTTCCATACTGAAGATGCGGAGTACTCTTTCAACATGAATGATTTGGTATGCGCTGTTGGAAGAGGAAACAGAAGTAGATGCTATCATGTTCAGAAGGGAAGATGGAAAAGTATTGGGTTAACAAAAAGTAGCTGTGGGGGGAGGGTGAAAGAATGTGATATGCGGGATTACTCTTGCACAAATCTTCATGAAATCAGTGGATCATTAATTTCCTTCACTGCTTTATGATTTAGTGTAAGAATCTTAATATGTAAGTATTCTGTGCATAAATCTCTTGGAAAATGGACTCAAATAATTTTTGCTGTTTTCTTGTACTATCACTTTTTCAGATTCGATTTCAAAAAGTCAAAATTACTTTACGAGAGTTTTTCAAATGCGACCAAGTCTGTAAATCTGGTCTCTCACTCAATGATGGCTTATGACACACGAAGCACTGGACAAGCAATGAACCCTAACATCAAAACAAATGTATTTCGATGCATTTTGGATGCATCAAAGAGTGGTGGCAACCAAGCCTCCCTACAAATGGAGCTGCATTACAGGTGCCAAACAATATAACTGTTTCAGAATTGCCGTTAATTGTTGCTTTCACCATCTGTGGTTAGTCATTGGCCCATGCTGAAATTTATGTGCATATCTCATTGGGCTCAACTATGGCCTTCCCAATGAATGAATATTCAGCTCCTTATTCATGCTCTCAAATAAAGAATAGTTATTTTGACAATTTACTGGCAAGGTAACCAGTATAGTTAACATCTTCATAGGAAACATTACAATATGCATAATAAAAAAGCATGAGTTAGGTCACTTGGCTTCTTGAACCCACTCCACCATCCAATGTGATCAAGGTTGATCTGCCCCAGACCTCATCTTTTTTGTGCCAGTATCCCCGATCTTTCAAAAAATTATCTACTTTATCTTTATATGATGTAGCCTCCAAAATCCTATGAGGTAATGGATTGCAAAGATTCACTGCCCATTGAGAGAAGTTCCAATGCTCCGCAGCTTTAAATGACTGCTCTTTAGTCTTATAACTCTGATCAAGATCCCTCCTTCAGGATTCTTTTACCAGTGCAAATGTCTGTCTACCCTGTCATGCCCTTTCATGATCATAGAAACATAGAAAATAGGTGCAGGAGTAGGCCATTCAGCCCTTCGAGCCTGCACCGCCATTCAGTATGATCATGGCTGATCATCCAACTCATGTATAGTTCAATAACATCTCTCAACCCAAATTAATAGAAAACTTTTTTTCACATGGTCGATGAAGAAGAGAAAAGTAAATAAAACCAAATGGGGGAGAACTGTAGAACCTTGGTACTTTTGATAACTTTACCACACAGTGCAATTCACTTTCTTGTCTCAGACTTGCATACGCAATCATGATGAATATTATTATTACATTGGTGATATAATCATGGGAATAGATGATAAGTATTCAGATTAACATCCTAATGCCATGACCCACCCACTTGTGTTTTGAAAATCAGTCTGGACAGTTACCCTTCCATCCTAAATTGGTCTTTCATTTTAAGAAAGCAAGTTAAGGTTAACTGAGAAATCTGAGGGTATATATATTACTCTGGAAATGTTATATATACATTATTAGCTTTATTCTGAGATATTACATTGACTGAAACCTAGTTCAAGAATGGTAACATCTCGACAGCAATCTCCCTTTGGTGCACTTTCCATCCCTTGCCCTATTGAAAATGCCATGCGGCCCTTTAAAATATATCATGATCTTTCCTCTTATTCAACCTCACTTCTAGTCAGCGCTGTGAGGAGGGCACATTAATAGCTTGGCATGAGATTGATGTAATATTTTCCATGAAATGATCCATTATTAATAAACTGAATCCTGGCTGTGAGCTTAATGTAAGGTTTTTCTTTTTGATTTCCCAGGTCGACCAGAGATGCTTCAAGTTTCACTGTGGTTCTGAATAACCTGCGTGTTTTTGTCATATTTGATTGGTTGATGCTTGTGCGGGATTTCCTGCAAACTTCTGACAGCCCAAAAAAGCCAGAAAATGTCTCACCTGCTCGTGAACGAAAAGTTGGTAATGAAGTCCTGGTTCCCAAAACTGTGAAGTATGGAGTCATTACAAAACGTTCTTCTGTGCCAATGCCAAATGAGAAGTACTTGGAAGTGAAAATCAATGTAACTGGTAAAAAGTGCAATTTATCTTTAGAAAGTTAAGCACTAATTTTTATAGGCCTATTCACTTCCAGATTTATTTCATGGGAGAAACTTTTTGAAAGCACCTGGAGTGCAATTTTATATTCCCTTATAAACTCCTTCATAATGACCACAGGAGCTAAAACTCCACTGGGTATAGTTAACAACTATTGAGTTAAAGGGCCGAAGTTTGAAATTCAATCTGACCTGAAGTAGGTGGTGTTATTTGGATTAGGACATTGCAATTTGGCATAGATCCATCTGAACTTGGAAGGATTGCAATTACTAATAGTTTTCACTCTGAGGAACAGCTGGCAGAATCTGCTGTTTTGTGCATGAATGTTGTGCTAATGGGTAAATGTGTTCAATGCTTTCAAGAGGTTTATTGATATCTAATTTTTGGCTTGGGCATGAAGGATGGATGACCACATGTGGTATTGCCCACAAGGAGTGGTCATCACAGAATCTTGATTAAGCAAGAGTCAGCATGTTCATGTGTGGAAAACACTGTGATTGGGTAAGCTGTATGCCGCTGAGCATTCCTCTTGCAAAATGTTTTTGTCATCATTTTCTTATTTTCCTTGATGTTTCTTCCTTTCACATGACTTTTTTTTTTACATTCAATCCATTGATGTTATCCTGAGGTGCAAAATGCCACCTATTGGCTTCAATCACCTATGGCTTGCAATTTCAGGCGATATATGATAAAAGCAAGTAGTATTGTTGACTGGGTAAAATTGCTTATGAATGCCCTTGAAGTAACCTATATCACTTAAAGCTTCACAAAAATGGTTTAAAATTAAATGGATTGTACCCAAATGAAGTAATATGAATTTGAGCCAATCCCATTAAAAGGGATTACATTTTTCAATTGGTAGTTTCAGGGTTAAGTATAACTTCTGCTTCCATTCCCAACTGGGATCGATTTAAAGAAGCGACATGTATTCTTTTCATAGGTACTGAATTTGTTGTGGTTGAGGACATGTCATGCCATGATACAAATGCAGTCATTCTGAAGGCAACAACTGTGCTCACCTATAAGCCACGACTAGTGGATCGACCATTCTCTGGTAGTCTTGGAGGAATTGAGGTAAGCAATGGCTTCAATGTCATACAAATAAAATAATGTTTTATAGTTAAAGATAATTTAGTTTCATATTGTGCAAAGAGATGTATCGTACATTGCGTAAGCAGAGTAACTGTCTGAACATACAGCCATTTAAAAAAATTAATAATACCACAAGTAAACAAAATGGTAATTTGGTATTATTTTTTCTTGTCAAAATTTACTACGGGATCAAAGCACAGAAATATCAGACACTTAGAAATTGAGGAAATCAAATTTGAAGAAATGAATCTCAGTTCAACTCGAGCCTACTCCATTGGAGTCAAGGAATATCACACTGGTAGTACTGTGACTATCCTTTCCTAATGGGGCTACTTTTCTCCCGTGCTGCTTTCTCACCGGTGTAACCAGAATCAGACATTTGAGCCTAATGTGTACTACAATACCTTCTAAAGTGAATTCTATTTGTATTTTCAGGCTCACCGGAAAGCCCAAGTAAACACAGTCAGATTGAATTTCTCATTTTTATGGCAGATTATGGTTCTAAATCCATTTGCTGTCTTACACATTTACAGGTATTTTCATGCCGCCTTGGCAATGAGCAAGAAACTGCATTGTCCATTATTGATCCTGTAAATGTGCAGATAGAATTGATTGGAAATCCTACCTACCAGAAGAGCTCTGGTCTGCTGGACGCCTTTGGAAGTGAGGATTTCCCACCAGTACTTGAGGTACCATTTTAACAAATAATTTCTGAGCATCTTGATTGTGAACCTGAGATAACTTTTCTCAGCAGAGCAGCAGTTCGGGGTACTACAATTGGATTAGCATTTCACTTGAGGGAGAAATACATGTCCTGTTCTCTTATATTAGTTACTGTATATAAGGTCCTAATCTGGATTAGACTTGGCTCTTACATCTTTCAAATTATCTGACACATAAGGTTTGGGGTATATGAAAATAAAATGCTACAGATGCTGTAAATATGAAACATAGAACACAGCACATTACAGGCCTTTGGCCCACAATGTTGTGCCAACTATGTAACCGACTCTAGAAACTGCCTAGAATTTCCCTAGTGCATAGCCCTCTATTTTTCTAAGCTCCATGTAAGAGGCTCTTAAAAGACCCTGTTGTATCCACTTCCACCACCGCTGCCGGCAGTGCATTCCATGCACCCACCACTGTGTGGAAAAGCTTACCTCTGACATCCCCACGATACCTTTTTCCAAGCATCTTAAAACTATGCCCCCTCGTGTTAGCCGTTTCAGCCCTAAAAAAAAGCCTCTGGCTATCCACACAATCAGTGCCCCTCATCATCTTATACACCTCTATCACGTCACCTCTCATCTTCCGTCGCTCCAAGGAGAAAAGGCCAAGTTCACTCAACCTATTCTCATAAGGTGTACCCTTCGATCCAGGCAACAAATCAAACATAGAAATCCTGGTAATATTATCTGTTTCTCTTTCCATGGATGCTGCCTGACTTGCTAAATGATTTGAGCATGTTCTGTTTTCTTTTAATGTATTAGGATTCTGTATGAAGAATAGGGAGTTTTAAAATATGATACTGAAGATTGCTCTCATTTATAAAATTGTTCTTCAATAACTTTGACTTAAACGAAGAGAAGGGAGAAAATATAAAGCTTTGGTATCGCAGCCATTTTGACTATTAGATTATTTTTGTAAATGAATGCTTACTTAACATTCGACTAGTATTCCTTGTGTTACAATCAAGAAAACCGGAGATGACTAGTACATGTGATTGAAATACTGATTGGAGGAAAATGTCTCTTCTTTCTTTTTTTCTTTTTTAATCTTTTTATTAGTTTTCAAGTTCATAAACATAATAACAATAGTGATCTAAAGAGATTGGAATTACGTTATTGGTAATAAACATATACAAGAGAAACTACAAATAGTGCAAGTGTAATAGACTTCCAAACTCTTAATATAATTAATCATGAAGAGAAAAGAAATAAAAAGAAAAGGATATCACAAAGAAAACCCCCCAAAATAAACAAGCACAACAAAACAGGGCTGAACCAATATATTAGATCGAATACATTCATTAATGTTGTTAACTCCGCTCCTCTATTCATATATTCTAAGTTAATAAAAAGGATTTGGAAAAGGTCAAACTAGATCATATGAAAATGTTGAATAAATGGCTTCCAAGTCTCTTCAAATTTAACCAAAGGATCAAAAATGACACTTCTGATTTTTTCTAAATTTAAACATGATGTAGTTTGAGATAACCATTGAAATGTAGTAGGAGGATTGGTCTCTTTCCAATTCAATAAAATGGATCTTCTGGCCATTAATGTAACAAATGTGATCATACGACAAGCTGAAGAGGATAAAGAGCTATGTTCCATCATTGGCAAACCAAAAATTGCCGTAATAGGATGGGGTTGTAAATCAAAAAGCAAAACTGTTGAAATGATATCAAAGATATCTTTCCAAATTTTTTCCATGAGAGGGCAGGACCAGAACATATGAGTCAAAGAAGCCACCTCAGAGTGACATCTGTCACAAATAGGATTTACATGAGTAAAAACAAGTTAGTTTATCTTTAGACATGCGGGCCCTATGTACTACCTTAAATTGTATCAGCGTATCTATAGCACATATAGAGGAAGAGCTAACTAATTGAAAATTTTTCTCCCATTTCTCTGTAGGTAAGTGAAGTTGAAGTTCCCTTTCTCATTCATTTTTAACTTTATCAGATATACCTGGCTGTATTTTCATAATTATATCATAAATAGTTGCTATTAATCCCTTCTGATAAGGATTTAAGCCTAAAATTTTTTCCGTGATATCATTTGGGTATGAAATCGGAAATGTAGGTAGCATGGTATTTAAAAAGTTCCTTATTTGTAAATATCTGAAAAAATGGGATCTGGGCAAGTTATATTTATTAGACAACTGTTCAAAAGACATGAAACAGTTATTCAAAAATAAATCACGGAAACATGTTATAACCTTCATTTTCCATATCAAAAAGGCTTGATTCGTAACAGAGGGTTGGAAAAATTAGATATAATAGGGCTTGATAATATAAATTTGTTCAAACCAAAAAATTTACGAAATTGGAACCATATTCGTAATGTGTGTTTAATTATTCAATTTAGAAAACACGAAGGGCTGTGAAAATCCTAAAATAGAAACTAATGAAAGCCCTTGTACAGAGTAGCTTTCAAGGTTTACCCTTGTGGGCTTGGAATTATATCCCAATCTTGTGTTCAAAATATTAAATATCGAACATTAATTGCCCAATAATAGAATCTTAAATTCGGCAATGCTAAACCACCATCTTTCTTGGACTTTTGTAGATTTTTTTTACTTAACCTAGGATTTTTATTCTGTCGTATATAAGAGGAAATTTTAGAATCAATAGTATCAAAAAAAGATTTAGGAATAAAAATTGGTACCACTTGAAATAGATATAAAAATTTAGGTAGAATAATCATTTTAATAGCATTAATTCGACCAATCAGTGATAGAGACAGTGGGGACTATTTAGTAAGCAATTGTTTAACCTGACTAATTAACGGTAAAAAATAGAGCTTGAATAAGTCCTTATGCCTTTTAGCAATTTTAACCCCCAAATAAGTAAAATAGTCAGTAATCAATCTAAATAGTGAACATCTATAAATGGGAGCCTGCATATTTAATGGAAAAAGTTCATTCAATTTATAACCAGAAAAACTACTAAACTGAACAAGCAAAGGTAATACTGCTGGAATGGATTTCTGAGGGTTAGAAATATATAATAGTAAATCATCTGCATATAGTGATAATTTATGTATCTCATTCCCACGGGTAATACCAAATATATTAGGAGAGTCACGAATGGCAATAGCTAACGGCTCCAGGGCAATATTGAATAATAATGGACTAAGAGGGCAACCCTGCCTAGTACCACGGAATAACTGAAAAAAGGAAGATCTTTGATTATTTGTAAATACCGAAGCCAAAGGAGTAAGGTATATCAATTTAATCCAAAATATAAATATCGGACTAAAATTGAATTTCTCAAGCGTATTAAACAGGTATGTCCATTCGACTCTATCAAAAGCTTTCTCAGCATCCAATGAAATGACGCATTCTGGAGTTCTAGGTGAAGAAGTATAAACAATATTCATTAATCTCCTAATATTAAAGAAGGAGTAACGATTTTTAATAAATCCAGTCTGATCAACAGAAATAATTTGAGGCAATACATTCTCCAGTCTTGTTGCCAATATTTTAGAAAAAATCTTAGAATCCACATTCAGCAAAGGTATACGCCTGTAAGATGCACATTCAGTAGGATCCTTATCTTTTTTAAGAACTAGGGAAATAGAAGCTCGATAAAAAAGATTGTGGTAATTTACCTATAGATACTGCATCCTTAAAGATTCTACATAACCAAGGAGAAAGTATAGTAGAAAAGAGTTTTAAAAATTCTACTATATAACCGTTTGGACCAGGTGCGTTACCTGAATTCATCAAGGAAATAGCATTCTTTATTTCTTCTACCATAATAGGTACATCTAATTTTAAACGTTCATTGGGTGGTAATTTTGGAATACTCAATTTCTTTAACAGTTTGTGCATTATAGTGGAATCATCAGGAAATTCTGATTGGTATAAAGAAGTATAAAATTCTTGAAAGGATTTATTTATCTCATCTTTTTTACAAATCTCAACAATCTGGCGTTTAACCGAAGCCGATTTCAGTTAATTAGCCAATAGTTTCCCAGTTTTGCCACCATGTATATGAATTGACTCCTAGTTTTAACTAATTGATTTTCAATCTAAGATGATAGTAATAGACTATGTTCTATTTGAAATTCAACTCTCTTTATAAAGCTCCTGATTAGGAGCAATAGAATATCTCTTGTCAATTTCTTTAATCTTGTCAACCAGCTTAAGTATTTCATTATTAGTTCGCTTTTTCAATCCAGCAGAATATGAAATAATTTGTCCACGAATATATGCTTTAAAAGTATCCCATGGTACCCCGCTGGAAATTTCCTCAGTAAAATTCGTTTTGAAAAAAAATCAATCTGTTCCTCAATAAAATTAACAAAGTCCGAGTTCTGAAGTAAAGTGGTATTAAATCGCCATTGTTTAGTACTAGAAAATGTATCCATTGACTTAATGGATAGTTTCAATGGTGCATGATCGGAAACAGCAATGGAGTTATATTTGCAGTCAACAACAAGTGGCATTAATCGAGAGTGAACAAAAAAGTAATCAATTCTAGAATAATGATGATATACATGTGAAAAGAATGAAAACTCTTTCTCATTGGGGTGTAAGAATCTCCAAATTTCTGAAGTTCCAGAGTCATCCATAAAAGAGATAATAAGAGTAGCCAATTTGTTCGGAAGTGCCTGATTAGACATAGACCTATCCATCAAAGGATTTAAACAACAGTTAAAATTTCCACCCATAATCAACATATAATAGTTAAGTTAGGAAGGGATGTAAAAAGATATTTTTAAAAACTTCAGGACAATCAACATTTGGAGCGTAAACATTAACCATAACAACTTTTTTGTTAAATATCAAACCAGTATTTAACAAAAAGCTGCCATTCGGATCTAAAATAGTCTCTTGATAAACAAATGAAATTGAAGGATCTATAAAAATAGAAACGCCTTTCACTTTGGCCTGTGAATTCAAATGGTACTATTAATCCTTCCAAAACGTAAAAAAACGCTGATTATCCTATTTCCGCACATGAGTTTCTTGTACGAAAATAATATGAGCATTCATCCTTTGGGATACTTTAAAAATTTTCTTCCGTTTAATCGGGTGGTTTAAACCATTTATATTCCAGGCGATCAAATTAGTGATCTTATCCATAGTACTGAAATTGAACATAAGCTATGTAAAGGGTTAACCAGAAAACAAACTCATGACCCCGGAAGAGGAAAAAAGGTAACCGGAAGTTACGACATTTCAGACATTTTGGTGGTTTCAAGTCAGCCCATTTAGAGAAAAAAATCTAAATTAAAAATAAGAACAAAAATATCACTTCCCCCCACACAAAAACCCAGAAGAAAGCCAAAAAGTGACCCATGCTAAATCTAACCCCATCTCTCCAGAAGGCAACCCAAAAGTAATACGTTTTTCTTTTTAAAAAAAAAACACCACCCATGGTCAGAAAAGTAAAAAAGCAATTACTATAAATGTAAAGAAAAGATTACAACAGTTACAAACATAAAATAATTTCTTCTTACTCATATGTCAAAAAAAACCAAATGCCAATTCATATTATTAGTTTTTTTTTCATATATAAATGATCAAAAATGACGCAGCAAGAAAAAATAAATTCTTAGGGGAAGAAGAGAGCAACCTGCCATCTTAAGATGTAATACTTCTCCAGTAAAGTTTCAAAGAAAAGGAAAATCAAAGACTGAATCTACTACTAAATTACCCTCAAAAGCATAAAGATTCAAGGTGAAAAATACAAAATCACTAACAAAAGAAGAAAGGAAGAAATACTTTTATTCAAAAATACGAAAAATACCTACACTAGAAAACCAAGGCAAGAACCCTCAAAATATAAAAGTCTAAATCTGTAAGCTAAATATAGCTTTTTTCCCAAAAAAAACTGTAAAGCAAGTTAGAAAAAAAGAAAACAGTGCGCTAGTTACTCCTTAGCAGAGGAAGGCAGATTGTCGAGAAAACTTTGAGCTTCATCCGGAGTCTTAAACAGACGATGAGATTTATCAGCCAGAACAATTCTCAGACCTGCTGGGTACAGCAATGCTAATCTAAAGCCCTTACGATAAAATTCTGATATCTGCGATTTAAAAGCCATCCGTTCCCTCAGAACTTCCGGGCTGAAATCTTGAACGATGCGAATTCTGAAACTTTGAAGTTCAATCATACCTTTCCGCCAAGCAGCTTGTATCACTTGATCCTTAATGTGAACATAGTGGAACCGAATAATAATAGGTCTTGGTTTAAAATCTTTGGAAGGTTTGGGGCGTAAGGTACGATGCACATTATCAAGCAATGGGGGTGGGGGGGGGTGGGCTCCAAACTTCTGGACCAAACACATCCATTAAAAATTCAGTGAAGTATTTAGTAGGATCGCCCGTCTCAACATCTTCGGGGAGCCCGATTATTTGCAGATTCTGTCGCCAAGATCGATCTTCAAGATTAATAATCTTTGATTTAAAACGTTCCAACTGCTGAGATGTCGAAGCTAGATGTTTCTCCAGAGTTTCAATTTTTCGGTCTCTCTTCTGATCGCCTCCATCCATTTCTGAAATTCTGATCTGTTGTTGATCGATTTCTCCTCTAAACAATTTAACATCATCTTGAATCGTCTTCAAAACTTCTTCAAACACAGCAAATCTTTGGTTAAGTTTATCCTCTAGAAGTTTCGACATTGTTTCAAAAGTTAATGGAATGTGCTTAGATGCTTTAGGATCGCCATCTTTTTTCCCGTTTCCGTCGGAGTCTTTCCCATTTTTAACTTCTCGTCCTCTGGTCAACATTTTCAGTAAGTTGAAAACGAAGTTTAAAGATATATCTGTAGTATAAACCCTTTAATGTAGATATAGATAAAGTAAATAAGGGTGGTTACAGGTAAAAGAAGTAAAGGGAATGGAGCAAAGCCAGAGTGAACCTCACGCCATGAGCGTCTCCTGGAGAGTCGAAAATGTCAAATGACCTGTGGTAATTTAGCCAAATTACTTTGCTGGCCCTTCTCTAATTTTTGACACTGCTACAGTTTCCAGGCCTTATTACATATAGCATAGCATTAAGCATCGTGGAGAAAATTGCTACTATTTTCTTCTCCATGGTTGCTTGATTTGGTCTTCTAAGCAACAGACATAACTTGCAATTCATCTTGATGCAGTAAGGCACTAGAGTTTGTGGGTTGTGGAATAGAAAAAAACAGGATGTCAAACCAGAATTGTAAAGGATTTCCAAATGTAAGTTATTACTGTATTAATTAATATTTAAAAAGAGCTTTTGACTTTGAAAAGAAGAGTTTTTAAAACAAACAGAAACCCAAAAGTCTTTAACCTCTTTAGGAACTCAGCAGGTCAGACAGCATTTATGGAGAGGAGATAGACGCTGAGTGCTTACAGCATTTTGTGCTTGTTGCTCTGGATTTCCAGCATATGTCAAATCTCTTCTGTTTAGGTTTTAACTTCTAGCATTTTATTCAATGCACAAATAATCAAATAGTGACAAACAAAGAGATAAAGTATTTGTATTACTATACAGAAATTGTAATGTAGGAATATAAAGCAAAAATTTGGAGTAATCTGTAAGAATATGTGAACTTTTGCCTTAGAAATCTGATCAGCTGCTGGCTTCCTTCACTTGATTACTCAAGAATGTCACTGTTACATGAAACT
Source organism: Mobula hypostoma (assembly GCF_963921235.1). Taxonomy (NCBI): domain Eukaryota; kingdom Metazoa; phylum Chordata; class Chondrichthyes; order Myliobatiformes; family Myliobatidae; genus Mobula; species Mobula hypostoma. The sequence goes on along the minus strand of NC_086121.1, from coordinate 28,022,520 downwards.
CTTTCAAAGTATTAATTTATAATGTCTATTCATAGAACAATTTTACACCACTGTTAACATAAACTTGGATTTGATGATCAGCAGTAAAAAAAAAGGCCTGCACAGTGCTTTTTACATTCTAAAGTAGTTTTAATTTTTCCTGACTATGGCATAAGAAATTGTGTGTGCACCAAAAGTTGAAGCCCTCATCAAAAAATCACTGTAATCCTGTAGATTCAAAGTAAGTATGTTTACTTTTTGTAACTGATGGCAGAGAGCAGATTGATAAGGTAGGAGGAGTTAGGTTTTGGATATGGTTATTGTTTTATACTATGCTTTGAAATTATCTGCAGGTTTGTTTAGCGTTTAAAGATTAAGAGAAGACGCAGTTATTCTCAGTAGAATTATAGTGAAGGCATGTGGTGTGCAGCTCTGTCTAGCTTTACAAGTAAAGAATGGTCACTTGACTGAGGTACTGGAGGGTAGCCAAAGGTCATGAAATTGATACGAAGGTTTCCAGGTGGGAAAGGAGAGAAAAGATAGGCAGAGGAGGGTGGTTAAATGTGAGAAAAGCAAAGCAAAACATTTAAAATGACGCACTATCCATACACAAATCTTTACACTATCCTAACGCGTTTAGAAATTGGCAGGTATTATGCCGTGGGCATCCCTGAGTTGTTGACTGAAAGAAGGTCATCGTTGGGAGCTTAACATTAAAGACACATTATATCAAAAGGACAGGTAGGAAGACAGAGGGAATGGGTTGGCTCTCTTGGTTAAAAAAAATTAAATTAAATATTTAGAAAGGGGTGACATATGATCGGAAAATGTAGAATCCTTGTAGGAGGAGTTAAGAAACTACAAGGGTACGAAGACCCTGATGAGAGTTATGTACAGTCCCTAAAAGGGTAGCCAGGATGTGGATATAAATTACAATGGGAGACAGAAAAAGCATTTTAAAAAAAAAGGCAATGTTACGAAACTCATGGGGATTTCAATATGCAGGGAAGATTGGGAAAATCAGGTTGGTGCTGGATCCCAAGAGAGAGAATTTGTAGAATGCCTGCAAGGTGTCTTTTTATTGCAGCTTGCGGTTGAGCCCACTAGAGGAAAGGCAATTCTGGATTGGGTGTTGTGTAATGACCCATATTTGATTAGAGAGCTTAAGGTAAAGGAACCTTTAGGAGGCAGTGATCATAATATGACTGACCACCCTGGAGTTTGAAAGGGATAAGATAAAATCAGATGTATCAGTATTACAGTGGAGTAAAGGGAATTACAGAAGCATGAGCAAGGAGATGGTCAAAGTTGATTGGAAGGGGACACTATTGGGGTTGACAGTAGAACAGCAATGGCTGGAGTTTCTGGGGGCAGTTTGGAAGGGGCAGGACAGATACATCCCAAAGATGAGGAAGTATTCTAACCGGAGGATGAGACAACAATGGCTAACATGGGAAGTCATAGCGTAAAATCAAAAGAGAAGACATGTAATATAGCAAAAATTAGTAGGAAGTTAAAGATTGGGAAGCTTTTAAAAACCAACAGAAAGCAACTAAAAAGCGGTAAGGGGAGATGAGATGAAATATGAAGGTAAGTTAGCCACTAAAATAAAAAAAGGTACAAAAGATTTTTTCAAATATATAACGAGTAAAAGAGAGACAAGAGTGGTTATTGGACCATTGGAAAATGGCACTGGAGAGGTAGTAATGTGGCAAAGAAATGGTAGACAAACATAAGTATTTCGTGTCAGATTTCACTGTGGAAGATACTAGTAGTATGTCAGAAAATCAAGAGTGTTAGGGCAGAACTAAGTGTAGTACTATTACTAAGGAGGAGGTGATTGAGAAGTTAAAAGGTATGAAGGTAGATAAGTCATTTGGGCCAGAAGGACCACACCCCAGGGTTCTAAAAGAGGTAGCTGAAGAGATTGTGGAGGTATTAGTGATAATTTTTGAAGAATCACTAGATTCTGGATTGGAAGGACTGGAAAATTGCGAATGTCACTCTACTCCTTAAGAAGGGAGGGAGGCAGAAGAAAGGAAATTAGAGACCAGTTAGCCTGACTTCAGTAGTTGGGAAGATGTTGGGAGTCCATACTTAAGGTTGAGGTTTCGGGGTCCATGGGGGGGGAGGGGCACATGATAAAATAGGTCAAAGTCAACAAGGTTTCTTTGGGGGGAAATCTTGCCTGACAAATCTGTTGGAATTCTTTGAGGTAATAACAAGCAGGAGAATCAGAGGATGTTGTTTTCTTGCATTTTCAGAAGGCATTTGACAAAGTGCTGTATATGAGGTTGCTTAATAAGAGCCCATGGTATTACAGGAAAGATATTAGCATGGATGGAAGATTGTCTGACTGGCAGGAGGCAAAAAGTGGGAATAAAAGGAGCCTGTTGATTGGCTGCCAGTTTCTAGTGATGTTCTTCAGGACTTGGTATTGGAATCGCTTCTTTTCACATTCAATGTCAATGATTTGGATGACAGAGTTGATGGCTTTGCGGCCAAATTTACATACAATACAAAGATAAGTGGAGAGGCAGTAGTGTTGAAGGAGCAGGGATTCTGCAGAAGGACTTAGATTGGGAGAATGGGAAAATAAGTGGCAGATGGAATATAGTGTAGGGAAGTTGTATGGTCATGCACTTTGGTAGAAGGAATAAAGGTGTAGATCATTTTCTAAATGTGAGAAAATCCATAAATCAGAGGTGCAAAGGGACTTCAGAGTCCTTGCGTAGCATTCCCTAAAGGTTATCTTACAGGTTAAGTCAGTGGTAAAGAAGACAAGTGCAATGTCAATATTCATTTTGCGAGGACTAGAATATAAAAGCAAGGATGTACTGCTTTATAGGGCACCAGTCAGACCACAGCTGAAGTATTGTGAGTACTTTTCAGGCCCTTTATCTCAGAAAAGATGTGCTGACATTGGAGGGGGTCCAGAAGAGCTTTACAAGAATAATCATGGGAATGAAAAGGGTAACATACGAGGAGTGTTTGATGGCTTTGGGCCTGTACTCACTGGAGTTTAGAAGAATGAGGTGGGGATGGAGGGGGGCGGGAGAGGAATCTCACTGAAACTTACAAATATTGAAAAGCCTAGACAGTGTAAAGAGTAGGTTTCTTATAGTGGGTGAGTCTAGGACCAGAGGATGCATCCTCAGAACAAAGTGACGTCTGTTTAGAGCAGAGATGATGAAGAATTTATTTAGCTACAGGGTGATGAATCTGTGGAATTCCTTGCCATAGAGGACTCTGGAGACCAAACAATTGAGTATATATATAGAGCAGTGGTTGATAAGTTCCTGAACAGTAAAGGCATCAAAAGTTGCAGGGAAAAGGCTGGAGAATGGACTTGAGAGGGATAATAAATTAGCCATGATGGCATGGCGGATCGGACTCGATGGGTCAAATGGCCTAATTCTACTCCTATGTTTTATGGTCTAAATCAGAAACTTTGCTTTGTTCTATTGAAAAATTATCTTATGTATTTATTTACCTGTATGAGGCACTTACAGATATTAGACTGTAAGGAATAGACCTGTATAGTATCAAAGATTAAACAAAACTAAAATGGATGTGGCAATCATTAACATTCGTTTACTATATAAAATGAAAGTTTTAAAGCACATGCATTGAATTTGTGATCTTGTGGCCATTGTGAGCAGTGGTTCTAACAGGAATTTCTACCTTTCACATTTATTTAGATCTTACTGATTCAACTGGACTGTAGTCTCTCAGTAGGCAATATAATGTTAATTCTGAGAGAACCGAAATAGTCACTTTATATCCCATTGAAGGGCAAGTGTACTATTTGTGAGCAAACCATTACTAAATCTTGATCTTTGACTTTATGCCACTGTTCAGTTCCAAAATGGAGGCCCAAATCTTCTGCAATAAGCAACTTTTTGCAGTGAGGTCTATTCCTTGCCATCTGAAAGCTGGTATAATGCTACCTTTTAATGGTGTTTCCTTGCCTTTGTTACAAAATGAGAAAAGGAGTGTGAATTTCATTGAATATGATCCTTTGTAATAAGCCAGAGCCAGCTGGCCCAAAAAGATCATGTGCTGTGGTTTTGTTGGTAAATCAGTTAAATCTCAAGGTATGTCATCAAAAAGCGGATGTGAGAGAGGCTGTTGCTCTTAGATGTTTAACCCTAGCTGTTTGATTATTAATGAAATTTCACAATTAAGAACAAGGATAGGAGATATTAGTGACACCTTTTCACTCAAGGCTTCATTTTATGAGTTCAAAAGTAGAAATTAACAAGAATGACACAATATAAATATAGGGATATACAACACAGAGATAATCCACATCTGTCCTAATCGTAAACACATTTTGTTCTTGTGCTTCAGATTCAATTCTCTAGTCTTGATATCAGACTTTCATACAATGATGTGCAGCTTTTCCTGGCAATAGTCAAGTCCATACCTAAGCAAACCACTACAGTGCCTCTTGTGCCTAATCTTGAGTCAGTGAATGGCAGCACCAACTCAGTTCGTTTGACTGGCAGCTCAACAGCAGGATCTGGGAAAAGTAGACATGAAATGGATCCTGTCCTTGGTAAGTAAAGGCAGAGCAACTGAAGACTTCTGTAGAATAACTTGAGACCACTTGATAGTATATAAATCTCTTTATGTTCTTGCAAATCAAAATGACTTTATGAAAAGGTAAATTGTGCTTGACAGATTATTTCAGATGTAACAAACAGAAGTCAGAGCAGAAAATGTCAATATTTTTGGATTTTCAGAAGGCCTCTTGACCAGTTGCTACATTAAAGGCTTGTGCAACTGTGTTATTAGCTTTGACTGAAGTGTGTCGGACTGAAGAATGATCATTGTGTGGAAGATATTTTTTGGCAGCTTCAAAGAATGTAACAAGAGCAGTAACTCAAAGATTAATTCTTAGCTCTAAATTAGTTATGATTTATAAAGACCAGGAGGAGGGGTTAAGTGCAAGGTAATTAAGTTTGTGGATGACATGAAAATTGATGGAGATCTTGCTGCAATCTGAATATTAGGACTTTGCTACAAGATATAGATAGGCTATGTGAGTGGCAATGACTTGGCAAGTTCAGTTTAATGTAGTAAAATGTGAGATAAGAGGAATCCTAGGATTGACCGTTATCTAAATGGAAGAAGATGAGTAAAGTACGGAGAGAGTACGGATCTATGTGTTCTTGCTCACAAATTTCAAAAAACATTTGCATGCCGGTGAACAAATGGCTAGGAAGACTAATGGCATATTGGCCTTCATTGAAGGAGGATTAGAGTTCAGAAATGAGGAAATACAGAGTATTGGTGAGGCTATACCTGGCGTACTGTGCACAACTTTGATCCCCTTATTTATGAAATGACATAGTGTAATTTGAAGCAGTTGAAAAGAAATCCACCAGGCTAATGTATGGAGTGAAACGGTTGTCCTATCACCCGCGGCTAAAGAAATTAGATCTATGTTCTTTAGAGTACAGAAGAATGGTGGATGATCTTTTTGAAACGTATAAGATTCTTAGAGGGTATAATAAGGTGAAGATAGAGATATTTCTACAAGTGGGAATAGGTGAACAAAGCTACAAGAATGGGAAGGATCATTTTCAATTGATGTGCCAAGGAACTACTACTACTCGATACTTAAGGAGGAAGTACATGAATCTTTGAGAACTGGGAATTAAGGACTGTGGGCAACTGGTACAGAAGAGGAGATATGACCTGAGATTGTGTACCCATGATAAAGAACTGCCAGGCAAGTCTGAGGATCGGAGTAGTCAGCTGCTCCTACTTTCATTTACATTTTTAACTTGTCAGCAGACATATTTGATGTTGGCTTACATTGCTTATTCCACTTACAAACAGATTTCCACTCACTGCTTTTGTGTCTTTTCCTGGTAATATTTAGTAGGCCAGTGGCAGGATGCCGAAGGATTGCTCCTCTGATTTTACATAATAGTGAAGATGAAGAACCAAATGACATCATTAGACAAAAGTACTGACTTAATTTGAATTAATTATGATAAAGTTGCATTCTTCTTTTGGTAAATGTGTGAGCACTCAGGAAAAATAATTTCCTTAAACTTTCCAATTGTTGACACACAAGATTTCACAGATTAAATTACTGTCACATCTCATTTCGTGCAAAGTTTAGTATTTTACCAAAGTAAAATAACCATATTTTATCTCATTCTTCTATTCTTTCCAAATGAGTTTCCTAGTTTGCATGGAAATGTATGGGCTGTTTTGTAATTTACTTATGTCGATGTTCTGAATTTGAAATTGGAGTACAATTAGAGATTGTACACAGTTAATTCAGTGCAACTGGGGGCAAATTTTCATTCTGCCACTCTTGGTTTATTTTAACTTGCTGCCCATTACACTACTAGTGTTTAGGGCAGCAATGAAAGGCCTCCATCTCTGTGTGGCCTTGGCAACCTAGCAAGTCATGGGTGGAGAGTCAGGAATACTATCGGACACAGATGTAGAAGGGTTCTTCATTGTTGTTTCCATAACAGTTTTACTTTACCAGTCAGAACTGAACCCATGAACCTGGAGGACTGGTGGACCACTCTTAGTTTGACCTTTGACCTGTTTGGCATGGATGACCCTACCAAGAGACAAAGCACAAGGCCCCGACTCCAGCCAGCCTAGCTCTCCAGGTCATTGAGGCACACAAGCCTCCAAACCACGACAAGGTTTTGGTCCTTAGCTAACTTGGCCAGCTCATTAAATGATTTCAGGAATATCTCATTAAAGGAAGTGTACTCTATATGCTGCTGGGGAATTTAGGAGTCAGTCAGTAGTTAAATGAATGAGTTTCGTACAAGTCCTTTTCACTTGAAAGTGGGGGGACATTCCACTTTGGGCTTAGCTGTTTTAAAGTAGCCCTTGCCATTTGAAACCAGTCAAGAAGCATCATGACTGAATAACGACTAGGATGGAGTGAGCACTCAGTGATGTAACATTTTTGTAGCTTTGCACATTTTTCCCAAGTGATTTACTTTTTTATAATAAAAACTGTGATGCTTGAATGCAGCTTGTATATATGCAGTGGAGGTGTGATCTTTTGAAATATATGTGATTAATTGAGATTGTTTGTTCTAATTATGCATCAGCTTTTGTTTGTCTTTCTTAGAGTTGCAGCTGGATCGACTCCAAGACCTTGGATTTAACCTGGATGATTGCCGTAAAGCATTGCTGCAATCCAAAGGTAGAGAGCACGCATGTTATTATAACTACAGAGTATAAGCTGGTTTCTTATTTGTTACACATTATTTTTGTGTATACTACCAATATTAGAATGGAAAATTGTTGTAAGGAATTTGAAGAGAGGAGGAAAATAAAGATTAAATTATTGAATGTTTATGAAAAGATATTTTGAAAACAAGGATTGCAGAAATTTGTGTATTGGAGGTAAGTGACAGTTCTGCAGTGTTCCTGAACTATTTCTGAAACAAATTCTTCCTCTTTGCTATCAGTCCGTGAATCCATGAACACTAACTTGTTAATGCTTTATTTTGCACTATTTCTTAATCTTTTAATTAAAAGCAATTCTGTGTATTTGCACTATACTGCTGCAAAACAATAAAGTTTACAACAAACAAGTCAGTGCCAATAAACCTGGGTCCGATTCAAAAGGCACTATTACAGGAAAATTCTGAATGAAAATGTTGCTTTTCCTGTTTAGTTATTGTCCTTTCAACAGCAACAAAAAAGATGAAGTGAAAAGCAATTCCACTTCATTTTATTCATCACTTGCTATGGTTTGAATAGAGAATATTATTGCGAGTGTGCTATTTTATCACAATTCTGTGGAAATTGCTTTCAATCCCAAAAGTGGCATAAATTTAACTTAATGTGCATTGCTGACATTAAATAATATAATATACTAAAGCATCAGGGATGGAACGAGAATGTTCGAAGTTCAAAATCAATTTATTATCAAAGTGCAAATATGTCATCATATACTACCCTGAGATTAATTTTCTTTTGGGCATTCACAGTAGATACAAAGGAACACAATAAAATCAATGGGAAAAACTGCACATGACAAAGAGGTACAAACAACCAATGTACAGAAGACAACAAACAGCAAATACAAAAAGGAGGAAAAGCAATAATAATAAATAAACAATAAATTTAGAAAACGCGAGTTGTAGAGTCCTTAAAAGTGAATCCATAGATTGTGGAATTAAATCATTGTTGAGGTGAGTAAAATTACCCCTCTGGTTCAAGAGCCTGATGATTGCGGAGTAATGACTGTTCTTGAACTTGGTGGTGTGGAATTTGAGGCTCCAGTACCACTTCCCTGATGGCAGCAGCGAGAAGTGTGGATAGTGGGGGTCCTTGATGGATGCTGATTTCCTGCGACAGCGCTCCTTGTAAATGGACCTTAACCGTGATGGACAGGGACATATCCACTGCTTTTTGTAGGTTTTTTCATTCAGGGCATTGGTGTTCCATTACCAAGCTGTGATGCAAACAGTCAGTATACTCTCTACTGCACTTCTACAGAAGTTTGTTAAAGTTTTAGATGTCATTCTGAATTTGCAAACTCCTAAGAAAATAGAGGTGCTGATGTGTCGTCTTTGTAATGGCACTTAACTTGCTGGACCCAGGACAGATCTTCTCAAATGATAACGCAGAGGAATTTAAAGTTTCTGACCCGCTTTACCTCTGATTCCCTGATGAGGATAAAAATGTTGTTTAGAATTTTTTAAAAAACCTTTCTGAGCAAGTCTTATCATTTACCTTATCATGTAATCTACCCATCAATTTATGCCTGGAGAAAATATTCTATTAATGTACTCCCTCTTTTCAAAAGGTTAATTGATCAAAAGAAAATAGAATTAATCTTGCATGTATAAGAGCCAATTCATGACTGCAAGATATCCAAATGTACTTTACAATCAATAGAAAAATACATTTGAAGTACTTTTATAATGTTGGATCAGAATGTGTATTCATCCTCATTTCCATTATCATCTTGCAGCTTCCTCAGCATTCTGACATCCAAGCAGCATTCAGGCTTGCAGTTCCACATGTTATTGATATTGGTGTTCTTATCAGTGTGGAGCTCTGCTAAGCAAACACCAAGAATTCCCGTCAAGAGACAAAGTTACCTTAACTGTTCTCCAATACCCAGTAATTATCCAGGTCACCTTTGGACAAAACATTAGCTGTGCTTTCCTTACCTGGCCTAGAACCCTATTTATTATAGACTGCCAATTGGAAGATAAAAAATGGTATTAGAAGTTCTCCTTATGCCAATAGACAATTCAATGGAAAATTGCTTAGCATTTATAACATTGCTTCAACATTGATGCCACAGAATGATAGAAACTGCCCTTCAACCCACCACATCTATGCTGACTGTGCTGTCATATGAAGAGTGTTTGATGGCTCTGGGTCTGTGTTCACTGGAATTCAGAAGAACAAGGGGTGACCTCATTGAAACCTATCAAATGGTGAAAAGCCTTAATAGAGTGGATGTGGCGTGGATGTTTCCTCTGGTAGGAGAGTCTAAGACCACATTACACAGCCTCAAAATCGAGCGGTGTCCTTTTTAGAATGGAGATAAGAGGAATTTCCTTAGCCAGAGTGGTGAATCAGGAATTCTTTGCCAAAGGCAGCTGTGGAAGCCAAATCTTCATGTATATTTAAGACAGAGGTTGATAGATACTTGATTGGTCACCACATGAAGGGATATGAGGAGAATTGGGACTGAGAGGAAAAATGTATCAGCCATGAAGAAATGGCAGAACAGAATCAATGGGCCAAAGGCCCAATTCTGCTCCTATATCTTATGATCTTACAAATTTCCCTTCTATACCAATTCCATTTACCAGCACTTGGTCTGCAGCCTGTCATGCTCATCCGGGTGCTCCTTAAATGTTGTGATAGTACCTGTCCCTTCACTTTCTCAGGCAATGTATCTAAATGTCAAACTCCTAAGTGGGGGAGAAAATCTTTCGCAGATCCTCTCTAAACCTCTAATTCCTCACCTCTACCCGCTGATCTCAAACACCTCTGCTATTGAGAAATTAAAACACTCCTGGTATCTAAGCTATCCATGTCCCCTATAATTTTGTTTACCATTGTCAGGTCCTCTCTCCTCCCTGCCCCCCCACCCCCCATGAGCTGCCTCTGCCTCAAGGAAGACACACCCAGTCTGTCTGGTCTCTTTATTTGTCTATTATTTGAGACACTCTTACTCAGTTTGAATATTTTGGCAAGTGTGTAAACTTGCGATGGGATTACTGCATCATTCAGTCTGTTGAAAATTTGGATGATGTTTCATCCAATTACCTATCAAAATGATACTAATGTCTCACTCCAGTACTTCAGACCAGAGGTTCCATGTTCATCAATTGATCCGTGCTACATTGATTTTCAATCAATGAGGCAGTAGAACGTGATCAGTCAGTATTAATGTTTATTTCTAGCTCATTACCCAGTGCTTATGCTGCTAATTTAAAATAATAACATGCATTTACAGTAGTTTGTAACAAATGGTGAAATGCTCTCAGAGCAGAGCGACCGAATATCTTTTGTACTTAATCATTTTAATCCTGTTTTCTTTCTAATCATGTAGGTCAACTGAATCAAGCAGCTATGTGGTTGTTTAAGAATGCTGAGCCGGTGTCAGCAAGTGCAGCGACAGTAGGCAGCAATGGCCGTGGAGCAGGTGCAGCATCACTGATTTCTGGGATCGAGATGAAAGCTGAGAACATCTGTATCTGCTTGATTGATGACTGCATGGATTGTGATGTACCTCTTGCTGAACTTACCTTTTCAAGTAGGTTATCTGTTGAAAATGACTTTGCTTCATAAGGGGCCAAGTTGGAAAGTTCACTGTCTGATCATGTATTACCCATGAGGTGAAAACATCTCCGCTCTTCTTTCATTATGGAATCCATTCTATTCTCCCACTTTGTCTATCTCCTTCATGATTTCTGTGGAGAAGCTTTCCACACTAGTCGCTTTGAAATATCTTTTTCTTGAACCCTGGCTTCCCCTCCACCATAATTGAGGTCCCTCAGTTGATTGCACGTGATCTCACTCCCTCTCCTCCCAGAAAGAGAAGAATGTAAATCTTCTTGTCCTTGCCTTCAACCCCATCAGCCTCTATATTCACTGAATCACCCTCCACAGTTTTATCACCATTAAGGCGATTCCACTACTAGAAACATGTATCTCTCCTTTTTTCCTTTCAGCATTCCAAAGGCACTCTCCCTTCCACAACTTCCCTGACTTGCTTTTCCACCTCCACTAATTGCTTGCCTTTTAGTGGCATTTCCCTTTGCAGCCAGGGGAGGTGCACCATCTGTCCTTTTACCTATCCCTTCACACAATCCAGGTGAAGCACTTGCGCTGCCAATTTAGTATGCTGCATTTGGTACTCCTTTACATTAGAGAATTCCAGTCAAGATGGTGCCTGCATACAGCGCTCCTTCAGTCAACCTCTTCTGGACAGATCATGAAACCACATATTTCTGTTCTTCAATGTTTTTTATGTTTGTTTTTCATCTTGAATGTGATTCTGGAACTGTTGGAGCCTGTGAATTGCGTTTTGAAGATTGTTTCTGTGTTTCAGCACGCTACAATATCCGAGGGGATTCTGGGAGGCAGAGGCAGTGTGTGGGAACCTTGTGGCAAGAAGGCTGCAAGCCGATGTTCAATTCCATTTTGCCGATTAAAGTGATGAGGGAGATTAAAACACTGATTGCTTGCCTCTTTATCGTTGGGGGAGGGGGGTTGCTTTGCTGCCAGAGAGGGGAGACTGCTTTTTTATCGCTGGTGAGACCACTCTGCGATGGAGAGGGGAGACTGCCTTTTTATCACTAGTGAGATGGCTGTACTACGGAGGGGGAGGATGTTGCCCAGGTTTTCTACGTTTTGGATGTGGACTTCGCTGATGAATTTTTTTTTCAGTCTGATGGTTTTTTTTGTATTCGGTGTTTTTCGCCCAATCTTTCTCAGTTTTTTTGTGTGCCGGGAGGAGAGACTTGGGAGTTGATGATTGTGCTACTGAACTTCTTTTTCTTGGTTTTGTGGCTATCTGGAGATGATGAATTTCAGAGTTGTATACTTTGATAATAAATGAACCCTTGAACTTTTGAAAAAACAAATAGAAATAGGGTGACTGCTTTGTAGAGCTGCTCTGATCAGTTTGCAAAAATGACCGAGCTTCCAATCACCTGTCACTTTTAACTCTCCATTCCTCTTCTTTTCCATTTTTTCTTTGGTCCTCCTCACATTCCAGTATTGTTCTCTGCTCAAAATATTTGAGGAATAACGTCTCAATTTTCAACTGGTCTTGATGCATCTAGCTGGATTCCACACTGAATTCAGAAATTTCAGTTTACCAATATTTTTCGCTCTCTCTCCACTATAGTTACTCAGTGTTTCCGTTTCAATCGGTTGTTTCTTTTTTCATCTATGTCTTAGTGATAGAATTTGGACGAATCATTACCTTGACAACTTTGCTCTGCACTTGTTCACAGACATTCCCTTGTTCTTTCCATCCTTTCCCATTTCCGCAATTCAAAGAACATTTGTTTTCTTATTTTTTCTGTTTAGGTTTGATCTGAAATTTTGACTCTGTTTCTCTGCCTTCCTGGCCTGCTAAGTTCTTTCAGCCTTCTTGTTCGTAGAAAATACTGAGTTTTGGTTTGCTATTTACACTCATCTAGCTGATCTCAATTAATGTCCTCAGGATATATAACTGGGCGTAGCATCTCTTGGAAGAGATAAACAAACAGTGTAAGTTGTGCTGCTGAAGTGAACCTTTGCTGAAAAGTCTGTATTTGTAGATGTCAAGCAGAGTCACATCCACTTCATTCCTGATGTCAGCATGTTACAAAAGCATGTTGATAGTTAATTTTTTGCCCATGAAGAACAACTGCTAATTGTGCTTGAAACTACAACAGTAAAATTTTGAGCAGTTTGAAATACTTGTTGTGGACAGATATCAGTCCCAGTTGCTGGGACTAGGTGGCTTTGGAACATAATTCTGGAGTGACTCCATGGACCGTTGCCAGTGGGGTTATACTTATTAGGCACAGTCTTGATGCTCACTAGATCAGGAACCTTTCATGCTTAGGGATTTAACATTGTTTTTCTTCTTTATTTAGGACTATACTTCCTCCAGAGAATAGGATCAAACCCAGAGGGGTCTGCTAATTTTACTCTTTCCGGAGATTATTACAACCGTGAGTTGTCAGGTAAGATGTTTAAGATTCATCTATTATCAAATAATGAATAAATTATACAACCTTGAGATTAGTTTGCTCGCCAGTATTTGCAATAGAAATATTTGTGTACATAAGATAGCCATTTAGTGAACGTATGTTAGATAAGATTCCACATACGGCCAGTTGTGCATAGCCTGCCAATCTGGTATGGTCCCAATATAAATAAAAGTTCGGCTGGCAAGTATCACACCGGCAGTTTGCAGTGAGAGGATAGGAGAGGCTAAGAGCCCAGAACCCAAAGAATGACAATTCTGTCGACTTTATTAAAAGTATTTAGTAAAGGTGAGGCAATTGTCTAAAGAAATAACTGCAAGCTGAGGGCAACATGAATGAGTTTTATTAATGCTGCATATTCAGGTATTTCTTTTATCTCCATATGGAAGACACTTCAGTTGTAATCCACAAAACTGTAAATGGAAAAAAAGAGTTCAGAAGTGAAGCTTAGATCATGTAAACACACTTCCCATTACCATGGTTCACATAAAAAAACTTTTTGTTGTATGTTACACCAGAGGACGTATTACATTCAAATATTTAAATAACAATATAAACACCTAAAATATTCATTTATAATAACCACTAGATGGAGCTAATATCTAACAGAATGGAAGAGAGGTTTTGTGCCACATCACCACCAGTGCTTAATGCTGTACACATGATGTTTGACAAAATTGCAAATTCTGAATAACTGAATAAATTCTGAACTTTGGATAATATTTCACAGGAATTCAAGTGTCCTTGAAAATGTTATATTCAAGCCATTAAATTGCTAGTTCTGTTTCAGCTGCAGACTGACCTGCTGTATATTTTTGGCTATCTTTTTTTAACTTGCTAAGGTTTTGTTCATTAAGAGCATAGAACATATAACAGAACAGCACAAGAACAGGCCATTCATCCCACAATGTTGTACTGAACCAGATAAAGAACAAATCAAAAACATCCAAACACTAATCCCTCCTACCTACACCATGTTCATCCCTCTCCATCTTCCTTACACCTATGTGGCTATCCAAACATCTCTTAAAAGCCTCCAATGTATTTGTCTCTGCCACCATACCAGGCAGCACATTCCAGATATCTATGACTCTCTCAGTAAAAAAAAACACTTACCCCTTATAGCCCCTTTGAACCTACCCCCTCTCACCTTTAATGCATGCCCCCTGGTATTAGAGATTTCAACCCTGGGAAACCGATACACTCTGTTCACTCTTGTAAACCTTTATCAGATCTCCCCTCAACCTCCAGTGCACAAGAGAAAATAACCCAAGTTTATCTAGCCTCCTCTGATAGCACATGCCCTCTAAACCAGGCAATTTCTTGGTAAACCTCTTCTGCATCCTCTCCAAAGCCTCAACATCCTTCCTATACTGGGGGACTATAGGTTAAGAGGTTGAATTTTCAATGTTGCTTTAATGCACTGTTGGTTAGCTGTGGGAATTTCCAGAGTAATGTTAAAACACTAAAGCGTTAAACAGTTACTTTGTGTTTGAGTCATTATCATATGCATAGTTGTCCATGTAATTGAGTCCCATTGAACATAGCAATGGGAAGTTCTATTCCCAAAGATAGAAACTTACAAAATCAGAATGTTTTAAACATGGTTTTAAAAATGTTGTGATCTTAAAATTTATGGGAGAATGTCACTACTATAAATATTAAAACCCCCTGTTGCTGGTTTTGTGAGGGCTTTTGTTTTATTAAAGAGAATTTCTTTGGTGCCTAGCCCCAGTTATCTGAATCATTTAAATTACAATACACTGGAACATGGGACATGATGGGTTTTATGTACACCCTTTTGATTTTCTGGCTGACGTGGCATATTAGCTAACAGACTGCTGGATAAGATTTTCCAACACCAAAGACTTTATGTCTATACACAGACAACAAGATCTTTCAGCAGTAGCCAAATCGCTGTACAAAGAACAGAGTAGCAGTGTTGCTTGATTTATTTTTTTAAATAAAAGGTTTTCTGTATTCGATGTGTTATTTCTAGATCACATTGCTGTGGAATTTGGAATTTAGGGCATTTTGATTCCAGACTTTTTACAGAAATCCAACAAAATGTGTTACTTCTTAATTTTGAATTTTCTACTCATGATAGCTGTAAAGCTTGGGTTTTCTTTATAACTTTCTTTTGCAAATCAAATCTCTCATGTATCATGATATTTCAGTTTCTGGCCAAGTTATTGAGAAACCCACTTTTGCATCTCCATCCAAGATAGCATACTTCTTCCTACAAGATTGAGTGCGATAAAATTCAGGAACGTTTGACTGGACTAAAGAGCAGAATTGAAATATGGAAGGTTAAAAATCTTTGCTGTGATCCCAAGCATCTACCAAGTTTGCAAGCTGTGATCATTGTGCCGTTACTGCTACTTAAAAATAATTGTAACTGTTGAAAGCAAACTACCTGGACTGTTTTCCCATAGTCTAGGTTTGCAATTGTAAATTGACAATTTGTAGTAGAAATGTAGCACAATTCTGGCTAAGTTACTAGACTAATACTTGGACGCCTAGGCAATTGATCTGGAGACATGAATTGGAATTCTAGTATGATAGCTGACAAGTTTAAATTCAATTGATGATAACTGATCATACGGAATAATTATAAGAAAAAAAAGTGATTCACTGCTGTCCTCGGAGAAGGAAATTATCGTCTATTGAATTCTGATTGCACTCTGAAATGGATTAACAGGCCTCGATCATAGGGTTAATTATTGGCAGGACAATAAATATTCACATCTCATCAACAAAACGGAATCATTTTCCATTTTGAGTTTTGCTAGGTCTTTCCGGAAAGAAGAGAGGATTTCACAAGGGCCGGTGTTGCGAGTTTAAGCAATAAAAGATCACTATACTCAATTTTCAGAAATTAATTATTTAGTTTTTCTAAATGTTCTCATTTTCAGTATGTAGTGTAAATTTTAATAATTGTATGGACAATGATTGACTCATGAGTTTGGCATCCTTTATTCAACTTACAAAGCTTGAATTTTAAATGTTTTTTGGGTTTTACTAATCATTAATGACTTTAGTTTATCAACATACCAGTAATGAAACGAGAAAAAGACATTATTGGTCCCTTTAACATTTGGATATATTTTTGGTTATGTGGAAATAAAAAAAATAGTTTTTGAATTAGAGGTCTTCGAGTATATCATGACCTGGAAGTAGTATTTATGCAGGATATGTATAATGGAGTCACTGCTACACCTTAATGAATAAAATCAGCAATGCCAATTCCCCTGTGTTGGTTTTACCCTCTTTGTAAATATTCAGGATCTCATTCATAGACTGATTTAACTGTAGTCTGTTTGACAAGCTGGGAACCTAAAAATGAGGACAGTGCAAACTTCAGCCTGTTCATAATCAAATCCTTCGTAAAACCTAGATCAACTCTCTGGCTATTTACAGTTCAGGTATTTTCCCAATTTCTGTTTTCACTAGGCTGGGAACCTTTTGCTGAGCCTTGGACAACTTTCCTGAGTTGGCAGCAACAAGCAGCGAGCCGTCTTCACCCACCTCGCCTTAAGTTGGATCTCCAGACAAAACAACGGCTTGACATCAACATCACGTCTGTTCTGATGGGTAAGGGACCTTGGATAGCCACAGGCTAAGCAGGTCGTAGTACAGCTTTTCTATTTGCTATTAAATTGAGGATCGCCGTGGTCTGTGAAAATTATGTTGGCTGCATTTGTTAGCAATGGGAGCCACTTCTTCATAACAGTATACAGTAAAGATATAGCAAAAGTGAGTTGTAAATTAATCAGGTACAGAAGAGAATGCTAAGAACGTCATTTCTTTCATTGAATTATTTGCGTTCCTGGTTCATTGTAGGTGGAATGATCAGAAACAAAGATTGAGGGAAAAAATAATTAGTTGATTTCAAGCTTTTATTTTAAAATTGCACAGATTGTTGGAAAAAGGTAATGTGATGGAAATATAATAGAATAGACAGCTTTGAAATTCACTTAGATAATTTGTGAGATGAACAGTTGTCCTGTTACAGCAACTTAAGAATTTAGTCCTATACTCAAGTGGCTACTTTATTAGGTACATCTGTACATCTGCTCATTAATGCACTTATCTGTTGAGCCAATCATGTGGCAGTAACTCATAAAAACATGCAGACATGGTCAAGAGGATTAATTATTGTTCAGACCAAACATCAGAATGGGAAGTCATGTGATCTGAATGACTGACCGTGACATGATTGTTGATGCCAGACAGGGTGGTTTAAGCATCTCAGAAACTAATGATCTCCTGGGATTTTCACACACAACCGTCCTTGGAGTTTACGGAGAATGGTGCGAGGAGTAAAAAAGCTTCCAGTTAGCTGCAGTTCTGTGAGCGTAAATGCCTTGTTAATGAGAGAGGTCAGAGGAGAATGGCCAGCCTGGCTCAAACTGACAGGAAGGTGATGGTAATTCAAATAACCACATGTTACAACGGTGGTGTGCAGAAGAGCAGCCCTGAACACACAACATGTCGAACCTTGAAGTGGATGGACCATAGCTCACAAACACACTCTTTGACCACAGGAAGTACCTAATAAAGTAGCCGCTGAGTGTATATTTTTTGGAATATACACAAAAATTGCTGGGATCACTCAGCAGGTCAGAAGATATCCATGGAAGTAGAAACATTTGATATTTAAGATCCAAGGCCTTTCATCAGATAACTATTTTGAATTGGAAGTAGAGAAGAGATCGATAAAGTGGCTAGGCAAGGTATTTGAAAAGTGCCTCAAATGGGAAAAATATTTGGATTGTACAAGATCCCGAAAGGACATGATTAGATGGATGTGGAGAGACGTTTCCTTTTGGGAGAATTAGAACTAGGGTTACAGTTTCAAAAGGAGAGCTGCCCACTTAAGATAAATCGATTTTAAGATAAACCAGGATTTGATGGAATAGTAGAGCAGGCTGAGTGGCCTACTTCTGCCTCTATTCGTACGTTCATAAGTGAAGGGCCTATATCTGAGACAGGAAAACATCTACTGTCATGGCATGCGGCATTAAGTGAAAGGGAACTAGTGTTTACTTTCATTTCATTATCTTTCGTCAGAACTGATAACTGATTAAATACCGTTTAATATGTAGAGAAGGGATGAGAAGAGAAAGGAACTAAAAGGCCAGGTGGAAGGCAAAAGGATGAACAGTGCAAGGCAGAAGGAATTGTAATGGGACAATGGAGGAATGCAATTGGGAACAGCAGCCTTGCTGTATGAAATGTTCGAGGTGAATCCAGAAAGAGGTGGTTAACATCGATGAGACGTGCAGTGCTTTATGTTTCAATCGAATAGTTAACAAGGTCAAAGTTGAAAGTAGTTAGGAAAATTAAAACAAATTAATCAGTAGCTTTAAGGCTTGCTTGCAGACCAGGTGGTACTACCTATAAAGTGATTACCGTTCCACAGCTGGAATATCATAATGTTAAACTGACCATTTTGTGAGAGGGAAGTAAATACTGTATTATAAACTGAAAGAAATTATTGTAAATTCCTGCATAATAATGACAATAATTCCTTCAGAATGCTGAATGAGAAGGTGAGTAGAGGAGAAGATGTCTTTGATGTTAGCATCATATTGAAGGTACAATTAAATGGACATTTCAAAGCATTTTGAATGTGGAGGCTGCTGGAGTGGAAAGCAAGAACAGGGGAAGGTTTTAAAGTTGTGGGAAGGAATGCAACAGTTGATGGAAATATAATGAACGATGTTGAAGGTCCTATCAATTACACTGGAAGAGAATCTACAATTACAGAAGCACAGATATGCAAAACTGCATTGGCAGAGCAGGTGCAACTGACAAATTAGGAGAAGAGAATGGAGTCTACACAGGAACTAGGATGGAAAGGAGTATAATAAGAAAACTGCAGGAAGTGGGCATTGCCACTGGAATCCATGAGCTCAATGTCATAGCATAAACAGGACAACTTTCAAGTGTCCTGAATTTCCAGCCAGCTGTGTGAGGAAATACTAGCAGTTACACTTGGAACTGCCAATAACTTTTTGGAAATTCAAGGCCATTAACTTTATTTTCTGAAATGTTGCCTTGATTTTCTGCATTTATTTTCATGTCTACTTTCTCGGATTTCATGAAGATCTCCAGGTCAGCACTTAATTCCCATCCCTAACTGTCTTAGAAAAGGTGGTGGTGAGTCACCTGCAAAATCACTGCATTCCTTCTGGCACTCCCATGATACCACTGGGTTGGGAATCCCAGGATTTAGAACCATCCTCAGTGAAGGAACAGCGATGTGTTTTCAACTGAGAGCCATGTACAGCTTGTGAGGACAATGTACAATTCGTTGCTCTTTATAGATTTGAGAGGAGCTTTCAAGTAGCCTAGGCAAGTGAAAGGCACACACTGCAAAAATATTCATAGAAGGAGAAAGAAATTAATGCTTAATCTGTTTAATGAGATACTAATCTACTTGACTGCTTTGTCATAGATAATGCAAAAATGTTTTGATAGTTGTTGGAGCTATGCTCATCCAGACAAGTGGAGAATATTTTACCACTCTTCAGGCTGTGCATTCTAGATGATAGAAAGATCTTCGTCACTGGCTGCCGGAGACCCTTGAACCTCAGTGGCTTTAAGTTGTACTATAGATGCTTGGTGACTCTATTGATTATATAGTACCATGTTGTCAAGGGTAGTGCCTCTCAATTTTGAGGCTGATTTGAAGCGTAGAGTTTGGAATAAAGGGTCTCTCCATGGGTATTGAGGTTTTTTGCCTCTCAGATTTTCAGTATTTGCAGATTTTTAAAATTTTGAACTTAATTTCCTGGCTAAGAAAGACACTCATTTCTTGAATTAGTCTCTTTTGGTGGGTTCATAAAAGTGCAGCGTCCCCTCAGTGTGGTTTAAAACTAGAAACTGTATAGTATTGTAGAATCAGTGGAGTTTGGCTATAATTTAATTTAGTTCAAAAGCATTACTTTTAACACAGTTCCTTACTTTTTACTGTTCTGTTTGTTATCTTGTAGAGCAGTACAAAAGGACGAAAGCCTCCTGGATTGCTGACTATTGTAAAGAAGAAAGTGATCATTCCGAAACATCCCAGCGGAGGACTGGAATACACATCGAACCATTACTTGGACACAGTAAGTACATGAGAAAAAAAGGATGAAACTCTCTTTCAGTGTTAATGGTGGTAAAAGTCGAACTGGAATTCATCAGTTTCATTTAAGCTATTTGTTAGAAAATTACACATCTTGATAAAGTGACCAGATAGATTAATGACATGGTCTCATGGCTGAGGGCTACATGTTCCCAGTTGAAGTTCGAAAGGTTACGTGCAAATTTATTAGGTTGTACTGTAATGAAAGCTTACTCTATTGAAAATGTTGGCCAAATTATCTTGTCTGCAGCCCTGAATCTAACCAATGCTTCTATCATCTCCGAGATCAGAGAGTTTTTTTCATACTGATTAATGGCTATGTTTTAAAATATTTTAACAATGTCGAATTCAAAATCTGTTATTACTTGTTATTGAAGAAGTAGGAGGAAAAACCTTTGCAAGAGTCCTGCTAAATCATCTGGTCACTCATCTGGAGCTGGGCCTGCTGCCAGAGTCACAGTGTGGCTTTCGCAAAGGTCATGGGACTATTGACATGATTTTTGCCACGCGCCAACTTCAGGAGAAGTGTCAGGAGCAGAATCACGAAGTCTACACAACTTTTGTTGACCTCACGAAAGCCTTCGACACTGTCTGCCGACAAGGCCTGTGGAGGATCATGTCAGAGTTCGACTGTCCCGCCAAATTCATTCAGATGGTACGTCAGTTCCATGATGGCCAGAGTGCTGGACGGTGGAGAATCCTCTGAGGTATTCCCAATCACCAATGGTGTCAAACAGGGCACCCACACTGTTCAGCATGATGTTTTCTGCCGTGCTGAATGATGTCTTCCACGACAGTGATGCTGGAATCAGCCTCAAGTACAGAGTGGCTGGGAAGCTCTTCAACCTGAGGAGACTTCAAGCTATTACCAAAGTGAAGGAGACTGTTCTGAGAGACTTCCTCTTTACCGATGACTGCTCCTGTATGCTGGCTCGGAGCCAGAGATGCAAGTCAATATGGACAAATTCTCCACGGCTTGTGACAACTTTGGACTCACCACCAACATCAAAAAGACCAAAGTCATGCATCAGCCTGCCCCTCATGCACCATACACAGAACCGAAAATCACAATCAAAGGACAGAAACTACAGGCAGTTGACCAGTTTACTTACCTTGGCAGCACCCTCTCCCGAGCAGTGACTATTGATACAAAAGTTAACTGCAGAATAGCAAAGGCAAGTTCTGCTTTCGGTACACTGCGCTCAACTGTATGGGAACACCGAAGAATCAGTCCAGCAACAAAACTGAAGGTCCACAGAGCCATGGTACTCACTACCCTCCTGTATGCCTGTGGAACGTGGGCTGTGTATCGAAGGTGTGCAAGACAGCTGAACCATTTCCACATGACTTGTCTTCACAGAATATTAGGCATCAGATGGCAAGACAGAGTACCAGACACTGAAGCTCTCTCTAGAGCAAGTCTACCATCAGTCCACACGCTGCTGATGAGAGCACAGACCCGGTGGACAGTTCTTGTCATCCACATGCCGGACGACCGCATACCCAAGCAGCTCCTTTTTGGGGAACTCTCTGCTGGAAGACGCTTGCGTGGAGGGCAGAAGAAACATTACAAAGACACACTAAAGTGTGAGTGTGTGTGTGTGTGTGCGCGCGTGTGCGCGCACACGCGTACGCATATATATATATATATATATATATATATATGAGTGTGTGTGTGTATATGTATATGTATTAAATAGTTAAATTAAGATGAGTAGTGCAAAAATGGAAATTATTTTAAAATGGTGAGGTAGTTTTCGTGGGTTCAGTTGTCCATTTAGAAATTGGATGACAGAGGGGAAGAAGCCATTCCGGAATTGCTGATTCTGGCTTCTGTACCTCCTTCCTGATGGAAACGATGAGAAGAGGGCAGAGAGCCTGGGTCTGGATCTTATATTCTCAGTCTGTGCAGTAGTTACCCAGAAGAGCATTCAGGTCACTTTCAGCTTAATCTACCCAAACTGAGAGCTGTGTGGAGATCAGCCCCTGTATTTATCATCACCAGTTTGTCAACCTAATGGTCTCTATGCATAAAATATTTACTTTTTTTAAAAAAGGTTTTAAGGATAATTACTGAAGTAATTCAAGACTTCCCATAATATTGCATTAATACAAAAACGATTCTGAACGTTTCAAAATACAATCTTCATGCAATAATGAAACAAATTTTAAAAACAAAATTATTCATTCTATAGTATAGAGGAGATGGAGTTTTAACATGGTTTGTAAAACGGCAATGAGTTTTGGTGAATTTTTATTATTTTGAATTTATAGGGTTAGTGCCTTAATTAGTGATGAGTTTAGGTTGGTGAAGTCAGATCACCGAACTGTTGAAACTGGTGTTTAATTATGAATGTCATTAACTGCTTTAATTTCTAACCCCAAATTCTGCAAATCAGTCTGAAATGCTAGAAATGCTGAGCAAACACATGCAAAAATGCTGGAAGATCAGGCAGCATATATGGAGGGGAATAAGCAATCAATATTTCAAGTCCTGATGAAGGGCCTCAGACTGAAAGGTCAACTGCTTATATTCCCCTTATAAATTCTGCTTGATCTGCGGATTTCCTCCAGCACTTCTAAATGGACATTGAACCCATGAACATTATCTCACTACTTTTTTATTTGTTATTTTCCACTACTTATTTTCATTTAACTATTTCATAGGTTTTTGTATATATACACATGTAATGTAACTTTTTTTTGTTTTCTCTATATTTATCATGTATTTCAGTGTACTGCTGCCGTAAAGTTAATAAATTTCACAACATATGCCGGCAATATTAAATCGGATTCATTTTGTGCATACACTAGCTGCCGTTTTAATATTCACCTGCTATTTAACATTCTTGTCTGACCAAAATATATGGTAATATCAAAACAGCAGGATACTCCCAACTGCCAATTGTATATCGGTAACCAAGAGATTGAACAAGAGACCAGCGTTAATTACCTTGGTAGCTTTATATCACAAGATGCTAGAAGTAAAGTAGAAATAAAAAGAAGAATCGCCATTGCCAAAACCAACTTCCAAAAAATGAAACCCATTTTTACCAACAGACACACTTCTATGACAACAAGGTGTAGGCTACTAAGATGTTAAATCTGGTCAATCAAATAAAGGAGGGGAGGAGAAGATGGCAGTGCGCGCGGCCGCTCCGGAATGATATCTGCATTTGTTAAGTAGGGTCCGTGCACAATCCTGATTTGATGGAGACAGACGTGAGAAGCACGGAGGAACATCTGGAGAAACTTCAAAAATGCCCGCTTCGCTGCCGCTGCTACTGTGGGATCGAGAATCTCCGGAGGGGAAGGCCCCAAATCCTCGGCTGTGCCTATTGCTTGGCGGCCGGTGCCGGGGTCAAAGTGCTCGGCAGAAATGGTGCTCGGTGTCGGAGGGCTGGTCAGAGGCTTGAAGTTTTCAGACGGACTCAAGAGTCGGCTGTGGTCAGGTGCTTCCAGGGTGCTGCATCGGCAAGTTTGCGGCGCTGGAGGTTCATGGCAGGGAGAGTTTTTCTTCCTTCTACCATCTGCGTGAGATGATGGGACTTTCAAGAGACTTTGAGACTTTTTTTTACCGTGCCCATTGTCTGTTCTTTATCAAATTACGGTATTGCTTTGCACTGTTGTAACTATATGTTATAATTAGATTAGATTATGAGAACACTCAGTCCTCTTTTATTGTCATTTAGAAATGCATACATGCATTAAGAAATGATACAATGTTTCTCCGGTGTGATATCACAGAAAACAAGACAGACCAAAGACTAACACTGACAAAACCACATAATTATACCATATAGTTACAGCAGTGCAAGCAATACCATAATTTGATGAAGAACAGTCCATAGGCATAGTAAAAAAAAAGTCTCAAAGTCCCCGATAGCGGCAGCAAAAGGGAAAAACTCCCTGCCATAAACCTCCAGGCATCGTCAACTTGCCGATACCTTGGAAGCAGCCGACCCTGAGTCCATCTGTCCGAAAACTCCGAGCTTCCGAGCAGCCTCTCCGATACAGCCTCCCGAGCGCCATCCTCTGCCAAGCGCCCTTGACCTCTCCCCGGCCAATGAAACACGCAAAGCCGAGGATTTCGAGGCCTTCAGCTCCAGAGATTCCGGTTACCACACAGTAGCAGCGTTAGCAAAGCAGACATTTCAGAAGTTTTCCAGATGTTCGGCTATGCACTCACGTCTGTCTCCCATCAAATCAGAATTGTGCACGGTCCCCTACTTGACAGATAACAGATATTCATCACCGGAGAGGCCACGCGTGTTGTCGTTGCGCCGCCACCTTCTCCCGAACGTGTGAATTATGTGGTTTTTGTCAGTTTTTCAGTCTTGGTCTGTCTTGTGTTTCTGTGATATCATACTGGAGGAACATTGTATCATTTCTTAATGAATGCATTACTAAGTGACAATAAAAGAAGACTGTGTCTCCTCATAATCTAATCTAATCTAATCTTGCTGTATGCTTCCGAAACATGGACTATAACACCAGAACTCAAAAGGAACTTAGAAGTAACAGAAATGTGGTTTCTTAGAAGAATGTTGAAAATATCATATAGAGATAGGGTAACTAATGAGACAGTACTCCAACGTGCCGTACAAAAAGATCTTTAATGAGAACATTGAATGAGAGGAAACTTAAATTCCTGGGCCATGTCATCAGAAAGGGAGAAATAGAATGCCTTACATTACAAGGCCGTGTGCCTGGGAAACGCGTAAAAGGAAGGCAAAGAAGAAAATATATGGACACTGTGAAAGAACTAACAGACCTAAGGGTGCGAGATATCATTGACGCTGCAAGGGATTGTTCAATGTGGAGAGCCATGATCGCCCAAGCGTGTAATGCGCAAGGTACATGAAGATGAAGAGGTCTGCTAAAGATTTGTTTCTTGACTGTCAGGGCCTCCACAATTAAACTTGACCTCATCAGGGAAATGAAATCTGAGGCTGTGAAAACCAAAATACAAATACTGTCCTTTTTGTAACATGTCAATGACACGTGAGATCCAAAATCAATTAAAGTGACTACTAATATATCATCAATAGACACTGTTAGCATTGGGTTAAAATTTGAAATATGACATTATCTGTTATATCTCTCTTCATTGTACCCATCTTTATCTATCATGCCATTCATTCATATAAAAAGGAACAACATGGTAAATTGTGACACTGTTTGTCTGTGCAACTAAATTTCTTTCCAACTTGATCTTGACCTCTTT
The DNA here is from genome assembly GCF_963921235.1 of Mobula hypostoma. Classification (NCBI taxonomy): domain Eukaryota; kingdom Metazoa; phylum Chordata; class Chondrichthyes; order Myliobatiformes; family Myliobatidae; genus Mobula; species Mobula hypostoma. The sequence goes on along the minus strand of NC_086121.1, from coordinate 27,996,941 downwards.
CTCTCTTTCTCTTTGTCAGGCAGCCCTCTTGCCTGTCTTAGAACTAGAAGCACTGCCAGTCTGACAAACCTAGAGCGGCAGATATTTGCCAGAGGTACAGTACCAGGGAATGGGAAGAAGTCAAGAATATGCCTACTATCTTTTAGCAGATAAGTTATAGTGTGATATGCCAACACAAAGGAAAAAATGATTGGTGTCTTACGTTTTGTATCTATACCATTTTACTTTACTGACCAGTCTTCAGAGTATATTGTTCATTGTTTTTCTGGCAACCAGTCCTGCCCTTGTGGCAGCCAATTCTGTAATTTCCACAATATCATAGATTTGTGTACCGACCCATGTTCTATTTTTAACTGTGGTGTCTCGCTTTGCATTGTATTTCAGCTGATAAATGAAAAAAAAAATCCTCAAACTAATTTGTACCCAAGTAATGTTAATTATACACAACCATCCCTTCCTGCTAGTGGGAGGGATAAAATTTTTTTAAAATCTTCTTCCAGATACAAAGAAGAGCCAGCCATGAGCATGTTTAACTATCAAAACCCGCAGCCTAATGATGTTTAACTAATTGAAGAGACGTACGTCAGTGACTCACCAAAAGGTTTAATGTAAGAACATAAAATAGCCACTTATCTATTAACCCTTAAAGAAATTCTTCAAGGCCACTTCAAATGGCCTTCAACCTCCTCAGCAACAGAACCATATTTTTTTTCCGTGTCCCACTTACTTAGATAATGGAAACAATCATATCTTATAAAATCCTACTATTCTCTGAGGATAACCATCCCAGTCTGGTGTTCAGCTATGGTTTTCTGGACATAGATCTGTGCAGGAGTTAGCAAAGATTATTGAAATGCTATGCTGCTTAAGTCAGTAGAAATACATTCTTCCTGACCTTTGCTGATGATACCACAGTGGTGGGGTTCATCAGCAAAAATGATGAAACAATGTACAGGGAGGAGGTCAAACACCTAGAGAGCTGGTGCAGTGATAACAACTTGATGCTTAATGTCACCAAAACCAAGGAGATGATCGTCGATTTCAGACGGTCTCAGCCTGAGCACACACCCCTCAGCATCAGCGGCTCCACAGTGGAGAGAGTGGAAAACATCAAGTTCCTTGGGGTGCAGATCTCGGACAATCTCACTTGGTCCAGGAACACCACTGGGATTGTGAAATGGGGCCAGCAGAGATTGCACTTTCTGAGGAAGCTTAAACAAGCATCACTCCCCACTAACATCTTAACTAAATTCTACAGAGGCGTGGTTGAGAGTGTGCTGACCTTTTGCATCACAACCTGGTACTCCAGCTGCAGTGCTGTCGACAAAAAAGCCTTGCAGAGGGTGGTAGGGGAGCAGAGAAGGTTATTGGGGTCTCCCTGCCTTCTGTCCAAGACCTCTTTCAGAGTCAATGCCTCCAGAAGACACGGTACATCATTAAAGACTTCTCGCACCCTGTCCATGAACTGTTTGTTCTTCTGCCATCAGGCAAACATTACAGGAGCATCAAAACTAAAACCACAAGGCTACTAAACAGCTTCCTCCTGCAGGCAGTCAGACTGCTAAATAGCTGCTCTACCTGACTCTGCTTTGGACACTTTTAACTTGCACTGGACACTTATAACTTAATTTTAATTGACATGTGGCTGTTGTGTTTTACTATTTATTGTTATGTTTATTATTTAGTGTTGCGTTTGTTATGTTATGATTGCACTGCTCCTGGGAAACGCTGTCTCATTCTGCCCTGCAGAGCTGATGTACGGTTAGAATGACAATAAAGTTTTTGAATCTTGAGGCTTTCTTATTTGGCTCCCAATAATTTTCTTGACTGATGTTTTAAAACTTTCTTTAATGTCTCCCTCATCTGAAGCTCTCAATTTGAACATCACAACTTTTACTGATATTGAACCCAGCAGTGATCAATGACTGGCAGGAACATATTCATATTGACCCTTTTTTAGTTTAACCTTCTAAGCATTGTCAGTCATTTTGATAAATTCAGAAATTGGCATTAAGTGTACCTCACCATCTATTTGATCAAGTTATTTGGTCAAAGTACTTTATGAAACTGTTATAACAGACTACTCAGTTCATTGTCAGGAAAATTCTATTCTCACATGAGTTTTGATATTGTTGGCAAACTTTCGCTACCTAGTGATATTATGCCCAAATAGATCAGAAAGTGATTATTTTGTATATAAGAAGTGTGTGTTCTTTAACAATTAACTTTAACAATAATTATTGCAATTTCAGTAAAGAAAAATGAGAATTGTTAGCTTGGTTATTCCCATTTCCACAACATTATATTTATCTTCCAACTAGGAGTGGTTCTAAGATGAAGCACTACTCCAATCTGGAAAAAAAGCTTGTCCTATTGTAACCATTAAGTGAGTTGTTTTGATGGTCACATTCTGTCTTTTTATTTTGAGTACATTATGTACTCAAATATTGTTTGTTCTTTATGTTGTATGATGTGGGCGATCATGGTCAGTCCATGACCATGATTACTGTTAGCAAATTTTTCAACAGAAGTGGTTTGCCATTGCATTCTTCTGACAGTGTCTTTACAAGATGGTTGATCCCAGCCATTATCAATACTCTTTAGAGACTGTGTGCCTGCTGTCAATGGTCACATAACCAGGACTTGTGATATGCACCAGCTACTCATACGACCATCCACCACCTGCCCCCGTGCCTTCAATTGACCCTGATCAAGAGGGTAAAGTTGGTGCTACACCTTACCCAAGGGTGACCTGCAGGTTAGTGGAGAGAAGGAGCACCTTACATATCCTTTGGTAGAGATGCATCTCCTTTCTGCCACCCCATGAAAATACATACCTGCAAAATGTGTATGTATACACACAGACACTTCCACACACCCAAATGCCCACCCTTACTTTGTACTTCTCAGTTGTACAAGAGTCAACACAGGGCCATGAGATTGTTTTAGCCAACTGGAAGAATATAAATCAACTTGATGCTAGTGCTTTTTATTTCCAGGTCATTCATTGATGACAACCTATATAAAAAGATACTGGCTCTATTCTCTGTCCTTTGCCTTACAGCTCTGAAGACATAAGAGAGAGGCAGTATTTTGGCTTCTTGTACACTTGTAGCAAAAGTTGCACCCAATCTTATCCCAGCATCCAGCACTTGATTCATAACTCTGCAGTTTATGGTTTTTTAAACAGACATACAAATGCTTTTTGACTATTGCGAGAATTTCTGATATTACGACCTTTCATACAGTCCAGACTCCTCTCATCAGCCAGCGAAAAATTTCTTCCTCATCTTTCTTATTTTTCCATCAGTTATTTTAGAAACATTTTCCTTGGTTTTTGATTCCCTATGGAAAGTTGATTTTTTTTCCCACTTACGCATTACAGGGCCCTTGTAGTTTTATACATCTCAATTAAGTCTCCTTTCAGCCTCCTCTGTTTAAAAGAAACAGCTTTGACCTAAGCTTTCCTCGCAGCTGAAAATTTTTGTCATGGCAACTTATTCATAAATACCCTCTCGTGTGTGGTATTTCCTGCAATGTGATAATCAGAACTCTGCATATTTCTTAAGCTATGGTCAAACAACTATGATATACAGTTCTAGAATAAATCTCCCTTATCCCTTTCATTTATGTCTTAGCTAATAAAAGAAAACATCTCGCATGAAATTTTAATACTGACCCTTTGTATTGACTCTAGTAATTTGCTCACCACTGGAGTTAAACTAACTGATCTATAATTACTAGTTTATCCCTTCTATCTCATAAGCAACCCCACAATCAACCAAATGGTACCATTCTTGTGGCCAGGGATGATTGAAAAATGATGAGTGGAGCCCCTGCAATTTCTTCCCTTCTTGAACAGACAAGAATATGAACTCAGTAACCACTTTATTAGGTAAATAAGCACCTGCTCATTAATGTTATTATCTAATCAGCCAATCATGTGACAGCAATTGAATGTATAGGAGCAGGCAGACAAGGTCAAGAGGTCCAGGTGTTGTTCAAACTAATATCAGAATGGGGAAGAAATGTAATGTTAGTGACTTTGACTGTGGAATAATTGTTGGTGCCTGACAAGGTAGTTTGAATATCTCAAACTGCTGATCTCCTGGGATATTCATGCACAGCAGTCTATAGATGACAGAGAATGATGGAGGGGAGAAAGAAAACATCCATTGAATGGCAGTTCTGTGGGCAAAAATGCCTTATTAATTAGAGAGGTCAAAGGAGAATGGTGAGACTGGTTCAAGCTAACAGGAAGGCAACAGCAGCTTACATAACCATGCGTAGCAACAGTGATGAGGAGAAGAGCATCTCTGGACATACAACACATCAAACCTTGAAGTGAATGGGCTACAGCAGCAGAAGACCGCACCAGTTTCACTCCTGTACTTAATAAAGTGGCTACTGAGTGCATTTCTTCTGTATCTGATAAAGTACATCTTTCAAAGGGGTGCTTATAAAATATTGGGATTTTCTTTTATATTTATTCAAGATACCAGTTTGAGAAAGATTACAATTAAGCATGTCAGGATCAAGCATCATTATTTAAGTTTAATCAGCATTTCTCAATGACAATGTATACAGTTGCAATTTATATTAGAGATGAGGTTTGCTCTAAGCTCAACTACAAGACCAAGGCTATTGGAAAGGTATAATTTCAAGAGCTATTTAGTATTTTGTAGATGGCCATAAAATAAATGAGTTGCTTCTCTGTTCATTGTTTTTTCTGATGCAAGTTAATCTTTATTCTTCTTGTATTATGCTTCTTAAGGACCAAGCCAATTCTTAGGTAATTATCGACTTATTTTGTCCATAAGTTGAAGTACTGGCGTTCCTGCTGGGGAACTGTATTGGACAAGGCAATCGGGCACATCTAATTTAAAGTTCTTCTGAATTTCAGATTCTTGAAATTGATAATCTGAGACTTGAAAAGGCCATGATGTGTGCCTATTTGACTGATGTAGTAAGATTTAAGCAAATTGGCTTCTGACATTTGTATGCAGCCATGTTCTAAACATTTAAGATTTGTACTGTAGTTTTACACTTTCTTCATAATTGTAAAAATCTAATCTGTAAATCATTACAATTTAAGGGTTCCATGATTTTTGAAAGCAAAAGGCATATCAGTATTTCTTTTCATCATGTGATTATTTGGGTGTAAGAAATGACAAAAGGTGGCTCCCACGTTATGGGAGGGGTTATGGTCCATGCAGATAATGATCTGTATCACAACATAGCTGGATTCTGAAATATGAGTTTGAAAAACAATGTTTTTTCACATAAATTCTTTGAGTGAATTTTATTTCATATTTCAAATCTTAAAAATCTATGCTTTCTGTAAGGGTTAATTCCTGTTACCTGAATGGCCATAATGTGGCAGGTTGCCTGTACTATGTTTCAAACCTACAGAGCTGAAACTATAATGTGAGCTAAGAGCTGCTTTTGATATCAAGATTGCACTTGACAGAAATCACTGATTTGTAAGTTAGCAACATCAAGCTTGGTAGCTTAATGTAATAGAAATAAATATCTGTACACCATGTTTACGTACACACAAGCACAGCTATATGGTTTGCAGCATGCTCATAAAACATGATAATTCTTCCATGCACGTGCACTAATTATGCCAAATAGTTTAACTGCATTATTAAGCCAGTTATTTGCTATTCTCCAGACAGTGCTGCATTGCTCAAGCTAGATCTAGGGACTGGTGTTTAATTTTATCATTAAAAGTTATCACATTCATTTGTTTGTTAGAAATTTCATTTTAACCCTGCCACATTATGGCCATTCAAGTTGATATGTACATATATATGAATAAATTTCATAAATGCATATCTTAATGCTCAGATGCCCTCCTAAACTGCAATATTTCATCAACCTACCTACCATACTCCAGTTTGATTGATTAAAATAATAATTTGAAATAATATTTTGCTGCTTTTGATGATATAACTGAGCAGTAGACCAAAGTAATGCTGTGAGCTGCAGCTTCAGCCACTGTGTGCACTAAGTGATGCAAAATGTTCAGCATACTCTTGAATAAGCCATTCAGAATCCCAGCTGAAGGCATAAAGCCCAAGACATAGCTAACGTTTAAGTTAAAGAGAATTGGGATAAAAATGAAACTCAACAGAAAATTAGTTGGCACCAATATTGCAGTTTTAAAGGTTTTAGATCAAAGGAGGGTGGAAAGATTGAATGAATACCACAGGACTGAGGGCTTTGATGAATCCTGAGTTCTGCAGATAAATAATATAAAAAGATTGGTAAGTACAAATGAGAAATTTGCAAAAAGTTAACCGTTATCAGAAATCATTAGGAAAATATTGTGTTATCACTTATTGATTATCGATCAATTTTTCAAAACAGTTCCCCCATGGAACGATTACTATTTTGGTAGACATTTAGAGAAGATCCATGAACATTTAACAATATTTACATTGCTTCTCGGAATCAACAAGCTTACAAAGGTCTGTTTCACCATTTTGTTCTTTTGCTTCCTGTAAATAAATATCTTCTGCATTCCATTTCTCATGTAGCCTTTGGGGTGGCTCTGTATCAATGGCATTCATTCTAGACCTAATGCAATTTGCCTATCTTCCTGACCCTTATTTTAGTAAGGGAATTTCACTGTTGAAGTTGTAAAGCAATGTCATAGCAAAGAAATTCCTGATAAAAATTAGGTTAACAGTTATAGATTAATTTTATCTATTTTTGCAAACACCCCATTAATTTTAAATAATTTTTATGCTTATTTGATTACTTTACAAACTAGTTGTTCATCTAACATATACCTAGCAAGACCTAAACAACATGTATGCAAGAACTAATGAGTAGAGTGTACCATCAATAACGTCTAACTCAGCATTATATCTGTCTTTGTTTAGAACAGAATTTCCAGAGAGGAAAATCAAGTTTACAGATAACTCATTATCAGCAATGACTTTTCATTCTGATGTGTTTGTTTCCTTTTACAGCAGAAGAGAAGATACCTAAGCGACGGCAACCATTTGTGCCATATGCTCTCAGGAATCATACAGGATGTACCATGTGGTTTGCAACACTTACAACCACTCCAACAAGGTTTGAAATTTTCCCTTTGTGACATCTTGTGAGCTCCATTTTAAAAATAAGCTTAATCAGACATGGAAAAAATGACCATGTTACTGAAATGGTACGAGAAAACTAAATCTATCATTTAAGAATAGAACGGATGGGTTTTCACTTTGAGATGTTCTTCCGGCAGGTACATCAATTTCAATTTGCTACTAATCTCTCTTGAGCATGAAACGTGGATCTCATAATCATGCAGCACAAAGACTGGCCTTTCAAACATCAGCTTGCATTGGCCCAACAAGCACATAATTATATAAATCCTTTGTGAGCCCCTTCGTTGGCCAGGGTCAACCATGGATATTGCATTGTAGCTGTTTACGTGATATGTAAGTCAGGGTCGTTCAATGTTGCCCGTGCAACAGGCTCCCCCTTTACATGCAGCTGATGAATCTAAAGGAATGTCGGAGACTGGTACAGTTTGGCACCAGCAGCATCACGGGAGTCGCTAGTCAGCATTGAACTCAACATAGGACTGCCTTAGGGACCCCAGATTTTTCTACAGAGTTTACTCCTGAAGCCTTCCCCATGAGTGGGTATAACCACGAGGCAGCAGAGGTTTGAGATCGGAGTTTTCCTTCTAGGTGAGCTGCCAGCCACAGCTGACGAACTCCATCTGCCCGAAGCGACTGGTTTTAAGGCATCAGTAATCCACCTTTGCCCATTCTTTTGGCAGTGGAAATGGTTCTGCTGTACTTAGTAGCTAAGCCACATGTGAAGGCCTGGAGCTGGACTTGGTTGTCAGTGGGTATTTGAGATAAACTCCATTGGGAGCACTTAGTAGGTAGTGGGAGCTTATTCCTACCGCCTCCCCTGGCTATGATAACCTTAAAAAACATACAAATCCTTTACTAATACACCAATAACATTGTACTCTCCCCAATTCTAGTTGTTATTATCAGTTATCCAAACCCTAATTGAAAAATCATCAAGAAAATCACCCTGAATTTTGCACAGCCACATTCCTACATGTTCCTCAATGGCTTCTACCATATTATGCCATGGTGATATCTGAGAAGCAAGTCACAGCAGAGCAGCATAAGAGATTTCCTTGAAAATGAGGGAGGATACATAACGCTATTCTTCATGTGATGGACTGACAAGACGGAGCCCATGTACTGATGAGAGTAGCCTGTACCTTACAATGACATAAAGCACATTAAGAACTTATAACATCTTGCATTAAAGTGATTCAGTGATCGTTATCAATGATTCTTGCATTCAAAAGTGGAACACTAAAAAATGCACCCAGTAGAGGTTGGGGAGGTATCCTTTTAATTTCAGTTTCTTTTCAGATTTGCTTGTGGCTCACTCTTGCTTTACGTTAAAGGAACTACAGAAATGGCCACTGCACATTTGTGTGATATCATTGATGCATGCCTGATGCCAAACAGTCATTGAACACTCAGAAATGGTTAACCCAAGAAGTGCAACAGCTACTTTCATGATAATTGATCAACAACTCAGAACTGATTGCTATCTCAACCAAAGTGGAAATAAGCAGACTTATAAAAATCTACACAAATGGATCCAGTTATAAGAGGCATGCCTTAGCTAGAACATGAGCTTTGGAGAGAACTAGTGTTGCTTTCCTAATTTTCCCAATGTTATCCCATAGTGCACTTACTTTGTTAGTGTGGGTTATTGAAGTACATTGTGAACAGATGGAAAGGTAGGCATTGCTGAAGGTCTTTTTGGTGACATCATAATAAAGCATGAATAGAGTTATTAACTAATAAGAGCATTAAATCCTTAATGCAAAGCAATCAGTTTCCTGTGTCAGGGAATTTATGAAAATTCCTGGTTCCAAAACAACTTCTTGTTCCCAAGCCTGAAACACTCGTGTCATGCATCAAACTATGTCCTTCTTAATAAAATATTGTTTCAGAAAGAAATTACTTCTGAATGAATTAGTAATAATTGTATCCACCATCTTGCACAAGTGCCTGCCCTTTAGATAAACCAATACCTAAAGTGCATTAACAGAACTTGCTGACCCCTTCACTAAGTGCTTCATCTGAATTGACATTCCTTCCTACCGATCCCTCTTCCTCAAATTGTTTTTTTTTTATAATTTCAGAATTGAAAGTCTTAGATATGAATTATCATTTTATTGAATTGATGATGTGTCTATGAGTAAGAGTGATGTGATGCACCTCCACTAAAGAACACTTTGTTGTTTTTTTTTCCAATTTTAGAGTGGCCCTGTCTCACAGTGAAAGCCCAGGGTATATACATGAAGAATCTGTGGCTGACCTTGATGACCAGCACAATGTCAGCCAGTGGCGTGAGGTGCTTCCAGGAGAAGAAGCTCCTTTTGAGTTTGAAGCTAGGGAAAAACTCAGACACAGGTGTGTGAAAGAGGGTGCTGTGGTATTTCTTCTGCATCCTTGTTATTTTAGTAACTGTGTTTATGTTGCATTGGCCATGATGGCATTTCTTCAGAAAATTATTCTGTATTCATAACCATGTAAGATGTATATGACACTAGGTTTTGCATTGTACCACAGACACACCCATGAGTTGAAGATTCATCAGCTTTTGGTGCGGGTGAATGGGTGGGAACAAGTAAGTCCAGTGTCTGTCGATAAAGTCGGCATCTTCTTCCGATGTGCAGCACCTGACCGAAACAACCAATCTTCCATGGTATGTGTGATAAACTGCTTGCATGTACAGTGGATTCAGGTTAATTTGGACACCTCAGGGTCAGTATATTTTGGCCCAATTAAAGCGGCTGCCCCAATTAGCTGAAGTTTCATGGAAATATTTAAACGGTATTAAAATAAAATGACAAATTGAGTAACAAATTAAGTGTTTAAATGAAATACAATATAACACTACCAATAATACTACTGTGCTGTAAAACAGTATTAGTTCCGAATAATTATCGATGGAGGAGTTCATCCATTGTACACAATGAACAAAATCAGCGCAGACACCTAGTGCAGGTAATGAACTGCCTTCATACAATTCTGTTGATGATTGCATCCTCCAAATCTTCATCTTCATTGTAATGTTCATGATTATTTTCGATACCTTCAAATTTTTTGTAGTTCCTAACTTGTTGAAGGAGTGAAATTGTTCCATTTTCACTCCCGGCCATTTCTGGCATCTCCAAGCCTGAATGCTCGAAACTACAGTGAGTAAAACTGTTCTGAATTGTCGGACTGCTTATTTCTCACCAACCAGCAGTGACAAAATCACTGCTTTTTGAACACGCAACTGACGCTATATAAAATCTGATCAGTCTAAGCACTGTGTACCATCTAATGGCCACACGTGTGTGCGAGTGATATTAGTTAGAACCTGTTCAGCAAGTATCCTGCCCCAGTTAAGTGGTGTAGTGTCCCAAATAAGCAAAGGGAATCCCAGCTATTTTCTCGATAAGACTTTGTTCTTTAAGAGTTGTCTCAAATAGTGGCTGCCTCGGTTAACCATGGCTCATTTAACCGGAATCCACTGTAATTTGTTAAAACTTGTACAATTCAAAGATTCAGTATTTTAACAACAGCTAGATAACATATATGCAGAAGGAGCAACAGCTTCAGAACTTAGTATTTGTAAAATAATCTTATGGTCTTATAAATGGCTTTTAAGATAAAGTAATCCATAGCTTTAGGTTTTAAAATAAAAAGCAGAGGTTATGCTGAACTTGTTTCAAACCTTTTTTAGGTTGTACGTGAAGAAGCATTTATATTTTGGATTTCCATATTACATAGATAGCTACAGATGGACTGAAAAGGTGACAAAAACTATTTCCAAAGAAAATATCAGTACTGCAAGTTTGCACCTCTTGGGAGAGGATGAATATGTTAAATCTTGCAAAAAAAAGGAAGCTGAGGTCTATCCAAATAAAAGTCTTTAAAAGGTTTTGTTAGTGTAGGCTTGGGCTTATTTCCATTTGTCCAGAAGAGTAGAATTAAGGGTACAATATAACTGACAAGAAAACAGACTGAGGAAAAAAAATCCAGAAAATCGTGTAGTTATTACATATTGTACAGATATATTTAAAGGAAAATCACGGGATCTTTTGAAGAAGGGAATATTTGGGCACAATGAACGATATAGAGGAGAAAAGATAGAGATGTGAGTAGAGCATAAAGTGAAATGTTTGGGCCCAGCAGTATGTTTTTATGCTCTACATTCTATTTAAGTCAGTGATACAGAAGAGAGGAAAGAAGATGTGCATCCTCGCCATCTCTAAAATGAAATCTGCTTACCATAATTCAATGACCAAAATTGAGAATTAATATATAAATTGAATGGTGATAATAATAGGATCAGATCAGTAGTACTTTAACTTAAGTGGAATGTAAAACCAGAAATGCTTCTGATACTAATTACTTCTTGCTAGGAAGCTCAGATTAAACTTTTCACCTCAGTTTTAGTTGTGAAATATTTGTCTCAACAGGCAAGAATGTGTTATGAATACTATTAAATATTTCAGATACCAGCCAAAGTAGTTACAAGATTTAGCACACCAGTTTTTATAATACTTGTTTCTGTCTTTGTGCCGTAGGTTGGAAGTCCCATCAGCAAGACCAATATAATACATCCACATGTATATGTAAGTACTCTTTTGCTCTTTGCATATGCATAATCAAATCACAAGCATTAATTTGGTCATTTTTCCAAATTATATTATATAACTTTTGTACTGAATTACTATTTTCTCTAATATTGTTCCAAATTGTAACATTGTTCATTTTTGTATCGTCGTAGGAATTAATCATCACTATGCCGTGTACGATTATGATATTGTATTAGATGTATTGATTTTAATTATTTATTGGATTGGGTTGTGTCACCATTTCTTTCTGGTTCAGTTTTGTAATACTATTTTTGAATTAGTGGTTAATGTAATTAAACCCCAGAATTGAAACAGTCAGGTTCGACTGCATTACTGCATGAGAATTAGACGTGTTTTAAATTGTCATCTGTTCATTAAGTGTACCTTCCAGTCTCTGTTAAACAATTCAAAGAGAATTGGGGGTATTTTCCTAACATTCTTGCCAATATTCCCCCTTCAACCTGCATCTCTTTTCACTTATGAGACTGCACTGTTGCTTGCTATATTTACGTATCATCAAAACAATAAAATTATTTGGTATATCATGCTAACATACTAGTCTCTATGCAAATAAATCCAAGTTATCTCATGTGTACTCACCTGACTCTGAATTCTCAATTCACAAACAAGAGAAAATCTGAAGGTGCTGGAAATCCAAGCAACACACACAACATGCTGGCGGAACTTAGCCGGCCAGGCAGCATCTGTGTAAAGAAGCACAATCAATGTTTCTGAATTCTCAATGTTTAGCTCTGGGGATGATGTCTACCCTTTCTAAGCCCTCGGTGCAGGGCTCTGTATGAGTATTTTAACACATAGTATCAGATTGTTTATTCCATTATTAGAGACTTAAATCAAAAGCACAACATTGGTACTCGGACACGACCCACCCAGCCAACACACTTTTCCCTCCGGGAGAAGGCTCAGGCACTTGAAGATTCGTATGGCCAGATTTGGGAACAGCTTCTTTCCAACTGTGATAAGACTGCTGAATGGATTCTGACCCGGATTTGGGCCATACCTCCAAATATCCGGATCTGCCTCGCCTTTTTTTTTGCACTACCTTACTTTCCATTTTCCTATTTTCTATTTATGATTTATAATTTAAATTTTTAATATTTACTCATTTTTACTATTTTTAATGTTTTTAATATTTAATATTTGTAATCCAGGGAGTGGGAAGCGCAGAATCAAATATCGCTGTGATAACTGTACATTCTAGTATCAATTGGTTGGCGACAATAAAGTTTAAAGATTTAGAGTTTATTTTCTGAAATACAGGATGTCTTTTTAATTTTTCTACTTAAGGAAGTACTTGTGGATTTCACCATTTGACAGATTGCTGTGTTCCTTTAAAAATTGTAATGTTTTCTTTTTTATTTTACAGTTCTCAGCACTTCCACCTGTACGGGTGGTGTTCTCTGTGACCCTTGAAGGGAGTGCAAGGAAAGTGATAACAGTCCGCTCAGCATTAATAGTAAAAAACAAATTGGAGGTACCCATGGAATTGAGACTGGATAGTCCCTCTGCTCCAGACAGTAAGTTATTAATTCATGTGGAAATGCACCTGCAATTCAATAGTGCTTAAATAAGTCTCTTCCTACAAACAAAGGATCATTAAAGCTATCCCATCCACTTTGCTGTAACCTCACATACTATCCACAAAGTGCAATAGTGATTGGTGACAGTTCTGAAATACGTATATTTGTGGAGAATTTAAACACGCGGTGGGAAATATGTGGAAGTTTTCTTTCTTTTGTTGGATTATATTAGGCGAGTGTGATGAGGAAATCAGCAGTCAGGCAATGTGGGTGTTCTTGACCCAAGGCCTTGTGCAAGATTCTTGATCCTCTGCACTAATTAACTGCATTAATAAGTGCAAGTAGTTTATATTGAGCTGCTGATAATAATGGAAGTCTTGGATCCATATAATTAAGTTGAAGTCTGCACCCTGATTGTTAATTTGTCGATCTTTACTAGATTATGCCCTCACATAGTGGGAACAGGGATAGATTCCGTTGTGGTTTTTGTGTCAAGTCACCTCTGAAGAAACCACCAATAGACCAGAAACACCATATGTGGAACCAAAGCAATACGTTATAGCAGGTCAACAGTTTATTGGCATAAGTAACTAAGTCAGTCAGTAGTCTTTTGGGAACATTGTACCTTGATTAATTGGTTCAGCTGCAATCATCAAGACAAGGGTGGCATTTAAGTCCAAGTGTGTTGCCGAATTGAACTACAAAATAATTCCTGGCCTGAAATATGAGGAAAGATTTATGAATATTGTGAAAGACAAATGAAAATAAATCTTAAAATAAATTGTGTAAGTAAGGCGAATATATATATTTTTGCAAGAAAAAGCTTGTGAACCCTTTGCAATTACCTGGTTTTCTGCATTAATTACTCATAAAATATGGTCTGATCTTCATCAAAGTCACAAGAATAGACAAACTCAATCTGCCTAAACTAATAACACACAAACAATTGTACTACTTCTCATCAATACTGAGTACACCATTTTAAGCCATCACAGTCTAGGTTCAAAAAAGTATGTGAACCTCTAGGGTAACGCCTCCTACAAAAGCTGTTTGAAGTCAGGTGTTCCGGTCAATGAGATGAGATTGGAGGAGTGGTTTGTAGAGGTGTCCTGCCCTATAAAAAAAGACACACAATGTCAGGTTACGGACAGAGCCTGCTCTTCTCAAGAAAGATCTGTTTATGTGCACTATGCTTTGATCAAAACAACTTTCAGGAGACCTTAGAAAAAGAATTGTAGTGGTGCATGAAGCTGGAACAGGCTGCAAAAGCATTTTTAAAGACCTGAGTGTTCATCAGTCCACAGTCAGAGAAAATGTCTACAAATGGAGGAAACTCAGTACTGTTGCAACTCTCCCTAGGAGTGGGCTTTCTGCAAAGATCACACCAAGAGCACAACGTACAGTGCTGAAGGAGGTGAAAAAGAACTCAAGTGTAACAGCAAAAGACCTACAGAAATCTCTAGAACTTGTGAAAGTCTCTGTTCGTGTGTCCACTATAAGGAAAAGCACTGAACAATAATGGCATTCACTGAAGGACACATGGAGGAAACCACTGCTCTCCAACAAAAAAATATTGCTGCATGTCTCAAGTTTGCAAAAGACCCACCTGTATGTTTTTCTGGTACAATGTTCTGTGGGCAGATTTTTTGGCAAAAATGCTTTTGCCATTTTTGGAGGAAAAAGGGTACTGCACACCAAAATCTCATGCCAACTGTGAAGCATGGTGGAAGAAGGATCATGATTTGGGGCAGCTTTGCCACCTCAGAGCCTGGACAGCTTGCAATCGTTGAGGAAACAATGAACTCAAAATTGAATCGACATTTTACAGGAGAATTGTCAGGGTTAGTGGTCTGTCACCTGAAGCTTAATAGAAGTTGGATGATGCAACAAGACAATGATCTGAAACACAAGAGTAAATCAACAACAGAATGGTTTAAAAAGAAAATTTGTGTTTTAGAATGGCCAAGACAGAGTCCAGATCTTAACCCAGTTGAGATGCTGTGGCATGACCTGTTCATGCAAGGTATCTCAGAAATATCATTGAACTGAAACAGTTTTGTATGGACAAATGGTCTAAAGTTCCTCCTTGCCATTGTGTAAGTCTCATCAACAGCTACAGGGAGTATTTGGTGGAGGTTATTGTTGCTAAAGAGGTTCTACCAGTTATTAAATACAGCCTGGATAGTGAATGATTAAACCATGTGTTCCATACAGATATGAAAAGTACAGTTGTGTGTTATTAGTTGAGGCAGATTGTGTTTGTCTGTTATTGTGACTTAGATGAAGATCAGACCGCATTTTATGAGTAATTAATGCAGAAAACACGGTAATTGCAAAGGATTCACAAACGTTTTCTTGCTACTATAAATTGTGTGTGTGTGTGTGTGTGTGTGTGTGTGTGTGTGTATGTGTGTATGTATGTATGTATGTATAAATATAGTGGCATGCAAAAGTTTGGGCACCCCTGGTCAAAATTTCTGTTACTGTGAATAGCTAAGCGAGTAAAAGATGAACTGATTTCCAAAAGGCATAAAGTTAAAGATGACACATTTCTTTAATATTTTAAGCAAGAAAACTTTTTTACTTCCATCTTCTACAGTTTCAAAATTAAAAAAAGGAAAAGGGCCCGAAGCAAAAGTTTGGGCACCCTGCATGGCAGTACTTAGTAACACCCCCTTTGGCAAGCATCACAGCTTGTATACGCTTTTTGTAGCCAGCTAAGAGTCTTTCAGTTTTTGTTTGGGGGAGTTTTCGCCCATTCTTCCTTGCCAAAGGCTTCTAGTTCTGTGAGATTCTTGGGCCCTCTTGCATGCACTGCTCTTTTGAGATCTATCCACAGATTCTCGATGATGTTTAAGTCAGGGGACTGTGAGGGTCATGGCAAAACCTTCAGCTTGCGTCTCTTGAGGTAGTCCATTGTGGATTTTGAGGTGTGTTTAGGTTGATTATCCTGTTGTAGAAGCCATCCTCTTTTCATCTTCGGCTTTTTTTACCGATGCTGTGATGTTTACTTCCAGAATTTTCTGGTATTTAATTGAAGTCCTTCTTCCCCCTACCAGTAAATGTTCCCCGTGCCACTGGCTGTAACACAAGCCCAAAGCATGATCGACCCACCCCCGTGCTTAACAGTTGGAGAGGGGTTCTGTTCATGAAATTTTGCACCCTTTTTTCTCCAAACATACCTTTGCTCATCGCAGCCAAAATGTTCTATTCAAAAGGTTCAAAGGAACATCTAAGCAAGCCTGATGCATTTTGGAAACAAGTCCTGTGGACTGATGAAGTTAAAATAGAACTTTTTATACATACACACACGCACATATTAATAACAGGTAAATTTAGGACTGTGATCTGGAAATAGCTGGAAAAATCTTTATCAGCATAGAAAGCAGATTTCTGTTTTGGCATAGAAAACTGAAATTATTTAGCAATTTACTGAGCAAACATGGAGTATTTTACACAGTTCTGGTTGCCATACAATATTTGGATTAGAGCAGGTGCATCAGATATTCACCGGGATATTAGAAGTATTTTACTTAGGAAGCTACGTTAATTAGGCTGGGTTTGTTTTCCTTGGATCCAAGGATCTGAAAGGTAGACCTGATTGAGAGACAAAATTAAGAACCTAGATAACAGAGACAATAGCAAATGTTTCCTCACAACTGTTGTCAAAAACAACAGATCATAGGTTTGGTTAGAGGCAAGAGCTTTAGATGAAGAGCCATTGAGAGGTTGCGGGAACAGTTCAATGATGGGGCCAGTGAGGTTATCTCATCGGGTTCAAGAGCCGGAAATTTGCGGGGTAATAACTATTCCTGAACCAGGTGGTGTGAGTCCTGAGGCTCCTGTACCTTCTTCAGGATGACAGTGGTGGGAAGAGAGCATGTCCTGAACGATGGGGTCCCTGATGATGGATGTTGCTTTCCTACAACAGTGCTCCAGTAGATGTGCTCAATGGTGGGAAGGGCTTTATCCATGAAGGACTTTTTGCAGGATTTTCCATTCAAGGGTATTGGTGTTTCCATATCAGGCTACAATACAACCAACCAATATGCTCTCCACCACACATCTATAGAAGTTTGTCAGAGTTTTAGATGTTTTCCTTTGCCAAAGTAAGAGTTCAGCACGGACGAGAAGGGCCGAGATGGCCTGTTTCCGTGCTGTAATTGTTATATGGTTATAGGAGATCTAAGCAAGAATTTTTTTGATCCAGACTTCTAAGCAAGAATTGTTTTGATCCAGAACTTAGAATCTAAAACAACGCCTGAGTGATATTCTTACAACATTCTAGAAGGTTCTAGAAGAGTGCATAAATTGCCAAGGCATGCAAGACTGCTGATCAATGAGGCTAATGTAGCCAAGTAATTGATGGTTGGCATAGGCATGGTAGGCTCAAGGATTTTGTTTCTGTGATTCTTTAACTTTGCCATGCTCATACATTATTACTTAGAAATTTTGCCAACTAATTTAATCATTTCAGAACCAGTGGTGCTGCCACCTGTGCTGCCAGGTGACTCAGTAGCAATCCCTTTACACTTAACATCATGGCGTCTACAAGCAAGACCAAATGGATTTGGGTTGTTTTTCTGTAAAGCACCCATCCATTGGACTAGTGTTGCAAAAACAGGTGAAGTGAACAGCAGCAAGCGAGAGTGTCATTCGTCAGACTGTGATGACAATAGTTGCTTCAGGTAAGCATTTGCACTCTTTTCTGCTGCATTTACTTCTGCAAATCCAGAATATGTATTGGATGGATTTTTATTATATTGCAGTCTTCAAAAACATTCTGATGAATTTTCAGAATGAGTTATATTTATTCAATCCTGTCTCTAAACTTTAACTCCATTCTCTCTTCAAATGCTAAATAATCTGCTGGATTTATACTATTATAGGATTTTATTCTTGGTTTTGAATGTAAGTTCATTGTTGGATAACAATTTGTTTTTATCTTTATCCCAAGAACAAGCACAATCTGTTGTTCACTTATTAGTTGGGCAGTATTGCATTAATGGAGGAACATTAGTTTAAAACATTTCCTTTGGCATAAAAGTTGAACTGCTAAAATATATACTTAAAATGTTATTTCATATGGCACTGGGTGATTGTATGACAAGTTTTTTGGCTGTGTACTGAAAAAAAAGACAAAATTCAAAGAATCACAAAAAAGGTTTTGGATGAAGGCATCCAAACCATTTGATCTGATTCTCAGAACAATAAATCATGCAGGTTTCACATTATAAAAATCAGCTGTTTTTTGAATTAGTCAATTCCAAGGCTCAGCTGTGCTCTTTGTCAATGCATTCCAGATGTTAATCACCTTTCATTTTTAAGTTTCCTGCAGTGTGTCTTAAGATTCCTTTTGACAAACTTTAATCAGTCTCATTCTGTCCAGTTGTTCTAAATATGCTCTTGTTAGGTTTACATAGATCTTTCCTTTAGTACCCTACTGTAAAAATCTGTTGAACTTTATTGAAATACAGCAGCACTAGTTTGTCATATAGTTCTTTAAAACTTTACCATTTACTTCCAAGAATAAGTTCTGTTAATCTTGACCATACTCCCCTTAAGACATGTATTTATTGATACCATCTTACTAAAACTGGGACAGCACTCCTCATGAGCGGCCTGGCCAAGAGCACTTTTGGCATCGTCATTGATCTTTTAACTGAAATTTTGAAAATTTCCATCCGCCCCCTTGGGGCACTTAAAGTCAAATTTCAAGAGACTCAGCTGAATTGTAAATGTGTTTCAAAGTCAGTTTCCTGGTGAAAATTAGTAAAGGTGAAATAATGAATCTTTCTATTCTTGACAATGTTACTGCTGTAAAAGGACAAAGTTCAGCTTTCTCATGACATTGAAACCTTTACTGGCTAAATACAAAATGTCACCAAATTGAAGCCCTTCTCCTCCAAACATGGATTGTTTTTTTCCAGAATTTTGGGGGTTGAGGAATGACTTGATAGAAGTATATAAAATGGGGAGTTGTAGGAAGTGTAGATGGGTGGAGTTTTCTCTTCAGTGTAAGTGACAAGTACTATAGGGCATAGGTGTAAGTTGAAAGGGAAGGTTTCAAAGAGATTTGCAAACCAGGTGCCTGGAAAATGCTGGTAGAAGCAGATATGATAGTAACACTTAATAAACATTGAGACAGTTGAACAGCCCAGAAGTTGAAAACCAACTATGTGCAGGTGAATGGGATTAGTTATTTTGGCAGTGTAATCAGCACAGACATGGTAGGCTTCAGGACCATTTCCTATGCAGTATTATTTTAGATGCTGTATAGGTATATTAGGGAAATCGTATGTTTATAAATCAGATATTTCAGCAACATCAATATCATCAACACACTGTCAGGCATTCAAGGCTTTGAAGTGTAAGCAGCACTTTGTAATAAAAAAATTTAACTCATTTTTAAATCCCATTGGGACATTGTTTCACTCTTTGGATTTAACTTCCTTCAAGCAAGCAGTTTCTTCTCATTGCATTGCATTCTCCCATCTTTTTTTACCTCGGGTTTATGTCTCAGCCTTGCTTTATACTTTATAATTCCATCTCTTAATCCATTCACTTCTTTAGCACTCCTTAAGAAAACTAATGTGATGAACTCTCCCAAGTATTAGCATTGTTGATGTGTTTGCCTTTCTGTAAGCATCAGAGATAAGCTTTACGAATTTGTCCCTCCACGTAAATTCTATATTCTCATTGGCATATATGAAAGCATGGCACGTGGCCAAGTGGTTAAGGCGTCAGACTAGCGATCTGAAGGTCGTGAGTTCGAGCCCCAGCCGAGGCAGTGTGTTGTGTCCTTAAGCAAGGCACTTAACCACACACTGCTCCAGTCCACCCAGCTGAAAATGGGTACCGGCAAAATGCTGGGGGTTAACCTCACGATAGACTGGTGTCCTATCTGTGGGGGGGGGGGGGTATGTGTCATACTCCCAGTCACTTCACGCCATGGAAACCGGCATAAGCACCGGCCTGATGAGCCTATAAGGCTCAGGACAGAGTTTAACTTTAACTTATATATGAAAGCAGCTGTGACACCAAGGCTTTTCTTTGTCATTTCATCCAGGTATTGTGTGGCAGTTAAGAAAGAGAACTACCCTGACTACCTACCCTTAAATTTGATGTCTGGCAATGCTATGCAGGTTTACCGACAACCAGGTCACACCATCTACTTGCTGCCTACCCTTGTTTTGACAAACCTGCTTTCCTGTGAGCTTTCCTACTATGTTAAAGGCACTCCCATCAATGGGTCATTAAAACGAGGGAAAGAGGCTGTACTACACACAGCTGACACATCTCAGAACATTGAACTTGGTAAGACTTTTCGTCATTTATCTACTTTGTTTCATTTTTCTCAGTACACTTAGATGCATAGAAAACATCTAAAGTAGATTTATAAATTGAAAACACCTACCCCAATGGCATGATAGTTAAAACTCTATGAATAGAAGTAGATTGTTTATAAATTGAAGAACACCTTTCCTGCTACCAGCTGCCACTTACACAGATAATGGTTAAAGAATATCGCATTCAAGTACCATGCTAGGTTTGAAGAAGCATCTAGAGTGTATCAAAGCTCACTTGCCATTATTCAGAATGTTCCCAACATCTGACCAATTTTGCGCTCTGATATTTTCATGTGAAAATTAACTAATTAGGTCCATCCCATCACCACATTGCTATTTGTGGAAGCCTTTTCAAGTTTATATCATCTTTGCGTTATTTGTCAGTGTGACACGAGTGAGTATTAACATATAAGTCATTACAATTAGAGTTTATACATAAGTAAAATATGTATAAATATGATATGCATAGAGATGTAAGTTAAACATAGATACTAAAAGTGGTTGCTAGGAGGATAAATTGTGTTCTTTAGCAATTTATATCACAATGCTTCATTTAATTAAAAATAAAAATTTGCATATACTGTAAATCTGAAATAAAAGCAGAAAATGAAAATGCGTAAGTTGGGTACGAAGAAAGTTGGTCGATGAATAGAAGGAAATGAATGAGACAAGGGTGACAAACAATAGTGGTACTGAGAGATTAAAAAGAACATTTCAATTACAGGGATCCCACATTATAAGCATCCAATTTATGAACAGCCCTACATAAGAACAAGTTCACATTAGTTTAAATTCAAAAGCCAACACACATACATAGATTAATTCCTTTGCAAGGCAGAACTAGTTTAATTGCTCTCTCCATGTTCCATAATTGTTCTTTACAGTCTTAATGCCATTCATTACAGTACTGTGGAAGTACATGTACTATATTGAGTGATTTTTGTGTATTTTTCAGTTTACAGACAAAATTGTCTTACGGCGTGTGTGAAAATAGAACCTGTTTGTTATGTGGGGATGGTCTATACTGAAATAAGAGAATGCTGGAAGTAGGACTGGTGGCATATGCATACAGGAAAATAGAGAATTAATATTACAGATTAATAGCTTTTTATCAGAACTGACTGAACTCATTCATCTCCTTCTGTTTATTGTTCATACATACCAACTAGAGTTTAAAAGCCTACATGACAAGCAGCATTTGTATGATTTTCTCCTGGTTCTCACCCTGTCACAGATATTTCCTTTGTTCTGTCATCCCTCCTTTTTGATAGAACTAAAAAATTACTTATTACCTCCTGATGAAAAGTGACTGGTCCTTTTGTCAGCTCAATTGCTTTCTATTCTACTGCCTGGTTTGCATGTTTTCAGCATTTTCTGTTTTTAGTTTATTTAATCTGTTGAGATTAAATAGAAAAAAGACCTTTTCAGAATGCTTATTAATCAATATTTTTGTCAGGAATTACACTTGAAAACTTCCCCATGTGCAAGGAACTGTTAATACCAGCAGGAACCACAAACTATCATGTTCGAATGCGTCTCTACGACACTAAAAAACGACTGTTAAACCTGAGCATTCGGATTGTGTGTCGGGCTGAAGGTTCTCTTAAAATACTCATTTCTGCACCTTACTGGCTCCTCAATAAGACAGGTAGGAAAATGGTTCAAATTCCAGAGTAAAATTAGATGCATGATGTAATATTGCAAGATTTCAGAATTAGAAAAGGTGTGCAAAAATCAGAAAACAGAATCTGGTTTATTATCACCAGCATGTGTCATAAAATTTGCTAACTTGGAAGCAGCAGTACAGTGCAATACATGATAATATAGAAAGAAAAAAATAAGTAAGTACTTCAATTACTAAGTTTGTGTGTGTGTGTGTGTATATATATATATATATATATATATATATATATATATATATATATATACAAAATAGATTAAAATGGTGTAAAATGGAAATAATATAAAAAAGTGAGGTAGTGTTTATGGGTTCAATGTTCATTTAGGGATTGGATGGCAGAGGGGAAGAAGCTGTTCCTGAATCGCTGAGTGTGTGTGATGAATTATCTGAAGAGTTCTCTTTCATTCTCATCTTCCTTTAGGACTGCCACTCATTTTTCGACAGGACAATGCAAAGGCTGATGCAGCAGGGCAATTTGAGGAGCACGAGCTTGCACGAAGTCTCAGCCCCCTTCTGTTCAGCTTTGCAGACAAAGAACAACCTAATATGTGAGTAAAAAAATGTAATATTACATATCACAGGTTTATCTAACATCCTCAATGTAACATTTCTGAGTTTCAGCTTTGTAATTGTAGACAAGATATGTCTTACCTTTAACCTTTGTAAAACTCTAGTTTTAACTTCGGAGATGGCAGAAATTGTTTTTTTTTCAAAAACGGAAGAGATTCTGCAGATATTGGAAATCCATAGTAGCGCACACAAAATGCTGGAGGAACTTAGCAAGTCAGGCAGCATCAATGAAAAGGAATAAACACGAGATTCTGCAGACTCTTCACTATGGGTCCTGATGAAAGGTGTTGCCCTGAAATGTCGACTCTATTCCTTTTCATAGATGCTGCCTGATCTGCTAAGTTCCTATAGCATTTTGTGTGTGTTATTATGAAAGGAATAAAGAAACTCATCAGGGTCTCACCCAAAATAATATTTGAATATAATGTTTTCTAAATTCTTGAGTTATTACCGTGATATTTGTAACTATGAAATGTATATGTCTGCCTGTGTAAACCCTGGATTTAGGTCTACAGATGACCTATCTTTGGCAGCTGGAAGGTCTTGCTCTTTAGATGCCTGAAATACATAATGAAGATAGCAAGTGCTGAAAATCTGAAACAAAAGCCGAAAATGTCAGAAATCTGGTTGGTCATGCAGCATCTATGGGACGAAACAAAATTAATTCAAGCATAGGACCCTTTTTCAGCTGGGAAAGGGTTGCAGAGAGTGCGGGAGGTTATGGAGAGCAAAACTTGCTTGTTTTCACTCTCTTGCTACCTTCATCAATAAGGTCACTTCAATAACAGATTATCACTATAGCAACAATGACATCATCCTGTTAGAGGTTCTCCTTGCTCCATCCATTCATTCATCCAGTTTTCCTTTCTCAGTTCTGCTGGTGTTCCTGGCTTGAACCTAGTTTCTCCTTTCGCATTGCTGTCTGAGTTGGCTTTCTCGTGTTTTCTGGTTTTTGCCTTAAATTGTTCTCTTTCGTTGCTTTAACTTATTCTCTTGTGAGACCAATCCTTTACCATGTTAATCTCATTGTGCTGTTATACTGATTTGCAATTCTGTTTGATTTCTTGAAAGTGGCCTGCACAATTCCATTTTTCCTTATTTTCTAAAACTGATGCTTCATGTTGCACTACAGTTCTTTGAGTCACAGCAGATATGTAGTAATTCCTAATATGAATTGAAATTACAACTGCTTTGGGTTTGTTCATAGACAAGTGAATCTTTTTGATAAGATTTTAGAAATGATAGTCAGGACTGGCCTTCCATTCCACAGCTATGATGTTTGAAATGGTATAAGTTATGGCAATCCAGAATTTAAATTCTTAACCTGTCATATCACAGTATTAAATGCCGTGTGGTATTTATAACCAATTTTCCCTGTAAATTCCCACCTTTATTGGAATTCTCTACTGCCTCACTTGCCAACTTTCAGCCATCCTTCAGTAATAAACATTTTTTTATGTTACACTTAGTTTCATTGGCACTTTACTTTCATGGCTCATTGTTGCTATTCTTCTATTATGAGCTAATGTAACAGCCGTTAACAGTCATTTGGCCTGAGAGGAAATTCAAATCCTGACTCAGTTTCCAAACAAGTTATTTTAAGTATGAACTCTATCAATCAAGGCCTTATTAATTTTTAGCACACCAAGACACACCAGAGTGAGTTGTTGTGGCTGTACTGCTACAATCATCCGGCTTAAATGTCCTGTTACATTCTGTATAGATGAGCCATTAATGGATGTACAGTCAAAGGTTTCACAGGTTTCAAAGGTACATTTAATAGAGAATATAGAATAGTACAGCACAGTACAGGCCCTTCAGCCCACATGGTTGTGCTGACCCTCAAACCCTGCCTCCCTTATAATCTCCCACCTTAAATTCCTCCATGTACCTGTCGAATAGTCTCTTAAATTTCACTGGTGTATCTGCCTCCACCACTGACTCAGGCAGTGTATTCCACACACCAACCACTCTCTGAGTAAAAAATCTTCCTCTAATATCCCCCTTGAACTTCCCACCTCTTACCTGAAAGCCATGTCCCCTTGTGTTGAGCAGTGGTGCCCTGGGGAAGAGGCAGTGGCTATCCACTCTATCTATTCCTCTTAATATTTTGTATACCTCTATCACGTCTCCTGTCATCCTCCTTCTCTCCAAAGAGTAAAGCCCTAGCTCCCTTAATCTCTGATCATAATGCATACTCTCTAAACCAGGCAGTATCCTGGTAAATCTCCTCTGTACCCTTTCCAATGCTTCCACATCCTTCCTATAGTGAGGTGACCAGAACTGGACACAGTACTCCAATTGTGGCCTAATCAGAGTTTTAGAGAGCTGCAACATTACCTCGCAACTCTTAAACTCTGTCCCTCGACTTATGAAAGCTAACACCCCATAAGCTTTCTTAACTACCCTATCTACCTGTGAGGCAACTTTCAGGGATCTGTGGACATGTACCCCCAGATCCCTCTGCTCCTCCACACTGCCAAGTTCCATGCCATTTACTTTGTACTCTGCCTTGGAGTTTGTCCTTCCAAAGTGTACCACCTCACACTTCCCTGGGTTGAACTCCATCTGCCACTTCTCAGCCCACTTCTGCAACCTATTAATGTCAGGGAAATGTATACAATATACATCCTGAAATGCTTTTTCTTGGCAACTATCCACGAAAAACAGAGGAGTGCCCCCAAAGAATGATCAACAGTTAAATGTTAGAACCCCAAAGTTCCCCCCAGCTCCCCTCCCTCCCGCACGTAAGCAGCAGCAAGCAACGATCGCCCCTCCCCCTACCAGCAAAAAAAAACTCTTAAAAATAATGAAGTTAAACAGTTTGGTCGTTATGTGTCCTTATGGCTAAGAAAAGATCTATTGAGCTGTTAATGTGTTAACTGCATATTACATTTAATTTGGTCCCATGTATCCATTGTTCATCTGCTTCAATACTAGAAACAGACATCACACTGCTACCTGTATCCAATGCATAATTCACACAAAGCCAAAAACTAAATACTGCAAATGTTGGAAACAAAATGCTAGATATAGCAGATTATGCATGATTTGTGAAGAGCAATGTAATAAATTCACTGGTGCCCCAGATCTGTTGTTTTACCCATAATCTTTGCTTCCTTCTTTATCACTCAGTTTTTATTCTGAGAAAATTAAAGTTTAACAAAAACTTAGAATGTCAAATCTGACCTACTGTTTTCCCACTTTAAGTGGTAAGTCATAGTACCATCTGCTACCCTATATTAAACAGTCTGTCCACATGTATTTTAAAGATATCGTTACATAATTTCTGAAATGTAGTTCAGATCTCCAATTCAAAACCCAAAGCATGTTTAATCTTCGTAATTCATTGAATTCAAGCAACAGGTCATTTATTTTCCTTCCTTTCTACATTTTCTTGAACTGCAAAACAATTTTTGAAAAGGGCAACTGGTGGGTCCAGATAGTCTCGCCTACTTAACCCTTATATCGCAACTCTAATTTACATAGCAATTTTGTCAGTACAGTTTCAGAAACCTCTAGCCCAAAGCTGTATTTTTGTTTCTTTACAGATCTCTCCTTCGTCTTTCACTATTTCTATCATTTTGAATGAACATTGCATTAAACAAGCGTAGAATGCCTACTTCAATTCATACTTGATTGTAATCCTAACTATAGTCCTCATGTTATCATATGATTTAGTACAATCACTAGGATGTTACTATATATGGTTGCTATCTTACAAAAAGCTACCAGTTCTAGTCTTAATTTTGTGCTTATCAATGAGTGCCTTCTTCACTTTCTCTGTGATCTCTGCAGGTGTACCATGAGGATTGGGAAAGGAATCCATCCAGATGCAATACCTGGATGGTGTCAGGAGTTCTCTCTGGATGGAGGCAGTGGTGTCCGAGCTGTGAAAGTGATTCAACATGGGAATAGACCAGGACTTATTTATAGCATTGGTGAGGCTGAATAGAGTGGTTTACTGACTTTAAACTTTTTAAGGATTGAAGGGCTGAATTCTTCTTCATTATAATAGCAACAGCTGTAACGAATTTGGTCCAGTGACAAGGATTGATCTTTTATGTGTTTAATTTTACTTTTGGTTAGTGTTTCCAAAAAATGCTTTTATTTTCCTCTTTCAGGAATTGATATCCGGAAAGGGAGAGGCCGCTACAGAGATACCAACATTGTGACATTTGCACCCAGATACCTACTGGACAACAAATCCTCTCACAAACTAGCTTTTGCCCAACGGGAGTTTGCTAGGGGCTTGGTAGGCATGAGATTTTTGAGACTATGAAGACATGACACATTAATTTGTATTTTAAAAATAAGTGTGTTACTAAATACAACAGGAATTTGGAATTTACTGCAAACATTGTTTTCACATGAGCAGGCTTAATGAATTCCTGTCTGCATTGCATTAAGCCATCTGCGAAAATAGACGAGGAAGAATCTGATAGTGGTGGAGACACTTGCACAAAAGCATCACTTACAGAAGTTTGTAAGCTTGTAGTGATGCAAAAGCAGCAAAATGAATTACTTGAGCAGACCCGGGGCAGGGATGCTGGAACAGTTAATGTAATATGATGAACATATTCCATCAGTGTTGCACATTGTTAGTAGCTTTTAATTAGTTATCAATTTAGCCCATCTGTGATATTGTAGAACTGCTTTTTATCCTTCCTAAAAAGTTTATCTGTTGTATGAATATTGCACTTTGAATGTGCTGCTTCGTTTTCTCTCTCTGCAGCTTTGGTATGCGTGCCTGTAACAGTACAAGATGGATGCAGATTAGAAGACCTATTCAGCTCATTTAGCTCATCCATTTGGAAAAATGCTGCAGTTCTGTTCTCATGACATTCAAGTGCTCCTCCATTGCCTGGAAGAGTATTCTATCTGTTTATTGCTATCTTAACTACGAACATCAGTCCTAAATCTGTGTAATTTGTTCTAGTATTATTGTTTAGGCAACGTTCCTCTTCGTCTCAATCTGCTTTTCATTAGTTCCTTTCCAAGTTCAAAAACCCAGTTTCTTCAGTCATTAAATCACAGCATTCTGATTCTACTAAGGGTCAATCTAGTGGCTGTTTAGTTTATAATTTGTATACTTATAATTTATATAATTTCATAATCCTCACCATATAAGTCATAAATGAAAATCCAATCGGTATTTTGAAGGTATATAGCCTTAAACATCTGCAAGGCACCAAGCAAATAATAATTTCTCTATAATGGATTAATTGAAATGTTACCTGCCTGAATAGGCACTTTGGAAAAAATTGTCACAAACTAAATGAAGAAATGTAGTGATATTCATGACTCAGCCAATATTATATCCTTCACTGAATTCCACCAGTTTCATCTCTTCAGTAATTTCTGGTGTATTGCCTGATGATCGCTTGAAATCAGTATTTATAGCTCTGCCAAAAATTCCTGGAACTATTGACTGCGAAAGTTATAGAACAATCAGTCTTATGAGTCACATAATAAAGATTTTTTTGAGAGTCGTTCTGAGTCGAATTAAAAAAAAGTTAAAAACAGAAACTTCTAAACTGAAATATGGGTTTATTGAGGATAGAGGAACTAGGAACGCAATTTTCATACTACGAGTGCTTTCAGAGAGGGCAATTGAATATCAAAATGATGTCTTTTTATATTTTATTGATTTCACTAAAGCATTCGACAAAGTGCAACGTGAAAAATTATTTCAAGTTCTCGCTAAACTAAACATTGACAGAAGGGACCAACAACTGCTTCAAAATTTATATGGGAATCAGATGGCGGCAGTAAAAATTGATAATATAAGCAGTTGGACTAAAAGTCAAAGAGGAGTTAGACAGGGATGCATTGCCTCACCGGAACTATTTAAATATCCATAGTGAAATGATTCTCAGAGAAATAGAAGACCTAGATAGGATAATAATTGGAGGTGTTAACATCAACAATATAAGATATGCAGACGATACCACCCTAATAGCAAGTGCTGCAGAAGACCTACAAATCCTCCTAGACAAAGTAGTCAAACAAGTGCAGATTTTGGTCTAACAATCAACTGTAAAAAAAACCAAATGTATGGTGATATCAAAACAACAGGATACTCCCAACTGCCAATTGTACATCGGTAACCAAGAGATTGAACAAGAGACCAGCTTTAATTACCTTGGCAGCTTTATATCACAAGATGCTAGAAGTAAGGTAGAAATAAAAAGAAATGCCATTGCCAAAACCAACTTCCAAGAAATGAAACCCATTTTTACCAACAGACACACTTCTATGACAACAAGGCTTAGGCTACTAAAATGTTACATCTGGTTAATCTTGCTGTATGCTTCCAAAACGTGGACTATAACACCAGAACTCCAAAGAAACTTAGAAGCGACAGAAATGTGGTTTCTTAGAAGAATGCTGAAAATATATAGAGATAGGGTAACTAATGAGACAGTACTCCAACGTGCCCAAACAAAAAGATCTTTAATGAGAACATTAAATGAGAGGAAACTTAAATTCCTGGGCCATGTCATCAGAAAGGGAGAAATAAAATCCCTTACATTACAAGGCCGTGTGCCTGGGAAACGCGGAAGAGGAAGGCAAAGAAGAAAATATATGGACATTGTGAAAGAAATAACAGATCTAAATGTGCGAGATATCATTGACACTGCGAGGGATCGTTCAATGTGGAGAGCCATGATCGCCCAAGCGTGTAATGCGCAAGGCACATGAAGAAGAAGTAATTTCTGCAACTTTGTTGATTTCAAGTTAGCTTCTGAAGGCACTTCTTTACAATGTTTGTTTCTGTCAGTAATAGATATGATAAGGAAAGTCAATCAACTCATCTGCTCATCCATTAAGAAAGAGTATAGTGATACGAACATGATATTTAATTCTTAAATAATTAAACTTTTTACCTAAACCACCATTGTTGAGTGCACTTTACCTCCTACTTCATATATAAACCAAAAATGTTTGCATTTCAAAAGTATTTCATTAGAGTTTAAATATTTGATGCAACCCCAGAGCAGTATAACCATGTAAATGTTTCTACCTCACCTTCTTTCTCCCTTGAATCCTTTCATTCTCACTTTGCTTAGACTGGATCCCAGACTCAAATGTGCCAAAATTATGATTAATTTTCTGGGGATGTTAGTACCACTTCTTGATTCCCCCAACAATATAATATTCATTTGAACTTTCTTTTTCAGGGGACACAAAATCCAGATGGTTACATTTCAACTCTCCCTGGTGCCAGCGTGGTTTTCCACTGGCCAAGGAATGATTATGATCAGTTATTATGTGTGCGCTTGATGGATGTTTCCAACTGCATTTGGTCAGGAGGCTTTGAGGTGAACAAGAATAGTTCCTTCCACATAAACATGAGGTGAGAATTGTACCCAGATAAATGAAATAAGGTAGCTTAGATCAGGATCTTTCATGGATATACTTGGCAGAAACTGGTGTGTAGTGCCATCAGTAATACATGTGACAGGTTTGCTCTGATCTAAACAATTACTGTTGCAAATTTCCTTTATGAGGCAATTTTATTCCCTTTACAGAGCTTGTGGACTTTGTATAAGTCTGGGCACCACCATTATTAATATTAATAAACTGTTCAGAATGATAAATACTCTTTTACTCCCTTTTGGGTCTTTTTCTCATTGGCCTCACATCAAAGAGTTTGAGTTCATTAGCGCCTATCAATATCTCCAGTGGAATAGTTGAATTAGTGGGAGATTGTGAAAACCTAGTGTATTTTCATTGATTGTATAAGTTTTTCAGAACTTTCAGCAGTTTGTGCTACTTAGTTGTTAGTGCAATGCCATTTGTTCGGTTTATCCTTAAAGGAATTTTGTCTATATTTGGATTTCACTAAGATCTGAAGTCCACACTTTTTTTCTCCTTTAGATTTCCTTTTGGATTTTTTTTAACTGCTTGACTGGGTTTTTAAATGTTTGCTCGTTGGTGGAAAGATCGGTAGGATTACATTCTAGTGACCAAAATAGTGGAGCAAAAGAGCCCAATCTTTTTAGGGTGTGGCTTTTGGTTTAAAATTGAGCACTTAAAATTAATATTTCACTGTCAATGCACTGTATGGTTAGGCTAACAACCAAGTTTGAACTTTTAGTGAAAATTTATCTTCATCAGTCTTGATGAAGAGTTTCGGCCCAAAACATCGACTGGTTAGAACTTCACTATTTTGCCTCTTAATTAAAGCATATTATAATTCTGAAATTAGTTAAAACACCTGGATAAAATATTAATGTGCAGATCTTATAGGCTTAGTCACATGTTATAAATTTTAACTGTTGCTGTACACCTTTTCCTTTTGGCTTTAATGGCATGTTATATTGTGGAGTTCAGGTATAGTTTGATTTCCTATTTAATGCTGGACCATTTAATTTTAGGTGCTATTTCAATAAATGTGGCGCATTTTGCCTCAGCATCCCTATAGCAGAGACTGAAAAATGATCACACATTCCCATTCTTGAGTCTGTTGTTGCAATTCCTGGGAGAAATTTCTGTGTGGGAGAATAAAGTTATTGTTGGAGGTTAACCTCATGATTAACTATCTAAAGCCAGTCTAACTGTCCACAGAGTAATAAAGTAGAGATTTTTGGGGAAAATTACTGCAAAACCTTTCCTCATGAAAAATCAGAGCGACACAGAGGTAAGCCACCTTTTAGCCAGAGGGTGATGAAATCTGTGGAGTTTATTGCCACAGATGTGTGTGGAGGCCAAGTCTTTGGGTATATTTAAAGCAAAGCAGAGGTTGATAGGTTCTTGATTAGCAAGGGTGCCAAAAGCTAAGGGGAGAAGGCAGGGGAACAAGAGTTGAGAGGGAAAATAGATCAGCCATGATCAAATGGTGGATCATATGGCCTAATTCAGCTCCTATGTCTTGTGATGAGCAGGAAGATCTAAATAAAAATGGGTAAATTTATTTTTAAAACTTCATTAACAGCCATGCAACAAAGTGTAATTTCTTTGTTTACAGCTTTCTTTCTCATTATTGTTGCTTATCTCTTAACAAGACGGTTGAAGATTTTAACATCTCTCACCTACATTTTGTTTTACAGGGATACACTAGGGAATTGTCACCTTCTACGGGTAGAAATCACTCTTAAAGGAGCAACATACCATATTGCATTTAGTAATTCTGAACAGCTGCCACCACCCTTTCGCATTGATAACTTTTCAGAGGTAAATCTCTATGGAAAATTATTACTGCATCTACAACATAATTATGGTTTTACACAGAAACTCCCCTATTTGCTGTCACAAGCTGGATATGTTACATTGATCGATGTTGATTAGGTATGTATACAAAATGCATCATTCTTTGAACTTAATGGCACTTTACAATAAACTAACCTTCGGAGAGAGTTTCAGCCACTCTGAAGTAGACTTGACAAACATTGGATAGCAAACACGTATGTTAAGGGAAGGAGTAGCTCTGTCAAAATTATCTCGTGTCCCCTTTTGGCCCTCTTGCTTTCCTTCTTGAGTGCATTTTGCATGCTTTATACTCCAGGAATTCACTCGATCTCAACTACATCTATTGGAACCATGCCAGGTCCTCGATATCTCTTGTAATCCAGGGTTCGCTGCTCCTGCAAGCTTTGCCCTTCACTCTTAACAGTGAAGACCCTTGAGGTCTCACTACCTGACCTTTTAAAGTCTCCCACTTTTCTGTGGTCCCTTCATCTGCAAATAACCTACTCTGAACAATCTTTGCAAGTTGTGTCTCATATTGTCACAATTCCCCCTGTGCAAATTTAGATCTTGAACCTGTCCTTTTTCATATCTATTTTAAAACAGAATAGAACTATGGTCACTCATCCCAAAGTGCTTCCCATTATCACCTCAGTTACTTGCCCCTGCCTATTACCCATGAGTAGGGCAATCTTTCCTCTCTCCCTAGTAGGGCCCTCTACATATTGCCCAAAAAAAATTTCCTGGATGCACTTAACAAATTCCGCCTTACCTTAGCCCTTAGCAGTATCAAAGTTCCAGTCTTCGTTACAAAAATTTTAAATCCCCTAATATGACGACCATATAATTCTTAAAACTCTGCAGAATTTTCATGTATATTTTTTCTTCTAATTCCCATTGAGTATTAGTATAATCCCAGCAATATAATCATCCCCTTTTATTTCTCAGCTCCACCCAGAAAGCATCTTTGGATGATCCTCCTGTAATTTCATCTCTTGACCGTAGTTGTGCATTGCCCTTTGTCTAAAATCCTTCCTGCACACAATATTCCAGATGTGGTTTAACGAGGGTTTGCATACCAACTGAATATAGCCCTATGGATCTTTTTGTGCTTGTTCAATATTTAAAGATCTATGTACTGCACTTGAAGATCCATATCCCTTTTCAATGCATTTTAAAAATCTATTATTTTTAGATCCATCATCTTCATCTACAGAAATGTTTGCCATTGTTTTGTCCATTCACTTAATCTGTTGATATTTCTGTTTTAATGCTTCCTCTTTTATTGTTTGTGCATTAACTTGGATTTGTGGCTTTCTATTATTTAAAACTTTGGTAAATGTATTGAATAGTTAGATTATTATTATTGTTCTCTCAGGTACAGAGGTACAGTGGAAAACTTGTCTTGCTTACAGTTCATTTAGATCAATTCTTTATAACGGCTTTGAAGTATTACAAGCTCAAACAATAATGAGGTAGATTGATGTCAAGAGTCCATCTTATCATACCAGAAAACCATTACAAAAGCCTTATAAAAGCAGGATAGAAGCTGTTCTTGAGCCTGGTGGCACAGGCTTTCAAGCTTTTGCATCTTCTACGCAAATGGAGGGGGAAGAAGAGAGAATGTTCTGGGTCGATAAGGTCTTTGGTTATGTAAGGTACTGAGAAGCATAAACAGGGTATGATCAGGAGGCTCTTTTCTATAATATACTGAGCTGTTTCTTGTGATCATGAGCAGACCAGTTGCTATATCAAGCTATGATGCATCCATATAGGATGCTTTCTATAGTGCATCTATAAAGTTAGTGAAGGTCAAAGGGGTTTGCCAAATTTCTTTAGCCTCCTGATGAATTAGAGGTGCTGGTGAGCTTTCTTGGTTGTGGCATCATCATAGTTGGATCAGGACAAGCTGTTGGTGATCATCTTGGAACTTGAAGCATGCGGTAACATATAAACAGGAGTATGCAGACTATCTTCTTTCCAGTAGTAAATGACCAGTTCTTTTGTTTTGCAACCATTGAGGGAGGGTCCCAACATTGTAGATCCTTGTCAGTTAGGTCCTTACAATTTAAGTATCAATTTGAAATCAGCTATATTTTGATTTCGATTATATAACTATTTGTCCTCCATATCGGTTTTA
Source organism: Mobula hypostoma (assembly GCF_963921235.1). Lineage (NCBI taxonomy): Eukaryota > Metazoa > Chordata > Chondrichthyes > Myliobatiformes > Myliobatidae > Mobula > Mobula hypostoma. The sequence continues at coordinate 27,962,779 of NC_086121.1, read as the reverse complement.
ACTAAATCATAATCATTAAAGCTTAACCTTTGGGATTTTTAAATATTATTGTAAAGAGCTAAAATGCTGCTTTTCAGACATGTCATACTCTATTCATTGTAAAACCTCCTTCATTAAAACTAACTTAGTTAACTTCTGCCATTATATGCAATTTATTAATTTCTACAAAATTTGTCAGCTTACCCGTTTTTAACATGTGGTTGAAAATGCTTGAGTTATTACAAGTTTGAATACTCTTCTCATAAATAACTTCTTAAGCTTGAAATATCGAATTAAATTAAAATGTGACTTGATTAGTTAAATTATCTACCTTTTAGAGTAAAAAGAATAATTTTATGAAGACTTTGGGGACTCAATTAATGGTTACCACTTTATATTACTGAAGTCACCTTCATTTTCCCTAGGATTCTTGTAGATTCCTGGAATGAATTGCAGTGCTGCCATGTATCTCTACTTTATAGCTGCAATTTTCTTTGAAGCATGAATATAGCACGTGCTTTGAATTCTCCTTCTCCTTTGATGGTTTACTTACACATTTATTTATCTTTTCTGGTTTAATTATTTTGTATCCTTCATTTTTCCCTTAACCACTTTGATAGAACAAAATTTCTGACTGATAGCTTATTGTATTCCTTTCCATTTATATACAAAATATTAATGCAGTCATTTCCGCTAGGGCTTTCCAGCTCTACTCATTTACTGATTTAATATACTTTTGATCACTCTGTTATCTGTTGATTAATCTCTGGTCCCACCTTTCTTCAGATGCAGCCACCACAGTGGTGCATTTCTGTCTTTTTCCTGTATTAGTGCCAGTAACCCATGTATTAGAATGCATTAGGGATATTCGTGTTAATTTGTTCAATTACTGTAGAAATTTTAACTCAATAGTCCTTTACTTTATTTTCTAATAGCATTACAAATATAATGGCTTACTTCTTCCTATGTTAGCCATGGTGCTCATTCAGGAAATGAATATTTCCCTCACCAATGTTCTTCCAAGCAAGTAACTTCCCACTTTATCATCAGAGAAGCCACGTCTGTAGGGCTTTCAGTCCCACTTGCAAACAATGTTTTCTCTATCCCTTCATAGTATCGTAATATACTTCCCGCTCTAGACAGCCTGTGCTTCAAGTTACCATGTTTGTCATTCTGTCTTCCCTTCTTACTCAACAAGGAAGCAAGTACATTGCGCTTATTGGGTTGGATCATCTCCTGCAGACTCTCATTCTTTTTGTTTCTTGGTTTCTCTGATGTCTAGTGAAAACTGCCTAGGTCAACCCCTTTCTCTATGTGAAGTGTGCCTTGATGTCGCACGTAATATCAGTGATTCTGAACTGACAGTTCATTTCAGAGACATTGATTACAGATGTATTTGCTTCAATAGTCTTGCTATCCACAGTTCATCACATTTTGCAAACCAGACACACAACCTGATCTGTTATCACTTAGTTAATACTACATTTCAGTCTGTTTTGTTTGTTTTAATTTTATGCGTGTAATGTTTCACGAGATGTGAGGAAATGGTAAGGTTGCAGATAAAGCAACATTATTTAAAATTGCTTATTTTTGATAAACATTAGATTAATATTAAATGCTGAAGCCATTTCTGCAACTGTGTACTTATTTTTTACAATATCATCATATGTGGTTACAAATATTGTCAAAGAACAACAAAACAGGCCAGAATATCCAGCTGTAGCAGTTTTAGCTGGGTAATCCAATGCATTTTAGCCCACATGCTCACTAGTTACAATTAGGTTTTTAAGTCTTAAGATCAAACCATTCTTAATTTACAGTGCTTAACCTCTTGTGCTTAATTTTCTGATTCAGAGCAATGCTGAAAATGTTTCAGTCAGTATGACACTTCCTGCAGTCTGACAAATGCAGGCAGCAGCACGCAAACTGTTATACATAGTAAAATCTGCATCTGTCTTCACATCAAGTTCCTGATCTCCCTTCTTTACTTCTGTATCAGGTGGCTATTATTTTCAATCAACATGGTGTGGCAGAGCCAAGACTTAAGACAGAAGTAAAGCCATCAGCGTCACTGGATTATGCCTGGGATGAGCCTGTTCTTCAGCCTTTCATTACGCTATCAGTAAAAGGGGCAGGTTCATCAGAAATTACCTGTGATATGAATGACTTCAAAGAGTCTAAACAGCTTTATTATGAAAATTTCATCTACATTGCTGCCGCCCATACCTTCTCTAGGTAGGCTTTTTGTCGCCATGATTTGTTTCCAGTCTGGTTCTTGTTCTTTGTTGGATTTGATCAATTAGCTATCCCTTGAGGGTGATTTCAGAGTGTCATGATGGGCCTTTTAATGGTTTAAGTTGAAAGGGAGAACTACAGTATCTGAAAATTATTGCATGTACATATTAATATCCTCCAGCTCTTACAACACACATAAAAGTTGCTGGTGAACGCAGCAGGCCAGGCAGCATCTCTAGGAAGAAGTACAGTCAACATTTCGGGCCCAGACCCTTCGTCAGGACTAACTGACAGAAGAGCTAGTAAGAGATTTGAAAGTGGAGGGGGAGATCCAACTTTCAAATCTCTTACTAGCTCTTCTGTATATTGCTTGAATTTCCAGCATCTGCAGAATTCCTCATGTTTGTGTCCTCCAGCTCTTAGATGTTATTTTCACTGTAATTCTTTCAGTATTTAGTCAAGATGAATAGTGAGTAAATAGATGAAGAGCCTTGGTCAGAAACGTTGACTGTACCTCTCCATAAATGCTGCCTTACCTGCTGAGTTCAACCAGAACTTTGTGTGTGTTACAATAGATGAAAGATTTAGAGAACAAGCTTTGCCTGTGAAGGAATCTACTTCACTTTATCTTTGAAAATATTAAAAATTATCATTGATTTCTAGCTTTTTCCCATGCCAAAATCATTTCATCTTGTGGAACAATGTGTTTGTGATTTTGTATACTATTTCACAGATTTACATATTTGCACAAGTGTTTACATTCTAGTATGTAAATCAAAGTATGAAAAGTCAGCAGGAGCTTCAAAAATATTGAATGGAGGAGATTGGAACTAAGGTTCTTACCTACTCTTTTTAAAGAGATAAAGTGAATTGATAATTAAATAAAAAGATCAAGCCGATTGTAATGCTATTGCTGCATGGATCGATACTCTAGAGGAAGCAAAGGAGCCTTCACTATACACAGAATTTAGGACACAATGAAAAAGCCTTTCATAAGTAATGTGTTTTACAGCAAAAATAGATATCAAAATTAGAAGCAATTAAATTGTTTTAATTATAGTGTGCATTAATGTGATAGACATGACTCAGTGGTGTTTGTTTTGGAATTCAAGCTCAAATAAAGAGAGTTCAGCATTCATTCAAGGTTGACATTTGGCAATGCCTAGGATACCATCTGCTGGTAGTGCAGGTTTTCAGATAAGGTGGCAATCTTCTGTCTCCTCTTCTGTCCTATCAAGTGGAAATAACGTATAAGATTTTTTTGTCTCACTATTTATTTTTCCACCAAAACTACCGAAGTAAATTTCATGTGATCCTGTGGAGCCCTACTCTGGATCATGTTAGCTGGTATGTTTCATGTTAACCGTATATTAATCAATTGCTGGAAGTTACTTGGAGATGTGCTGAGGTTGTGTAAGGTGATGTACAGATGCATCACAATCTAGCTTTGTTAAATGTCCTTTGTTTTAAATCAGGCTTGGAGAATATTCTGGAAGGCCTGCTGCTCAAGGTTCAGAGAAGAAAAATATTAGATTTGCAGAATTAGTTCTGGATGTTGCACCCAAAACTGGAAGAGTGATCCTAAAGAAAAAGGTAAAGGGAAATAAAAAATAATTTATGAGGAAATCATATCTTTAACTGTTTTTTCTTTAGAACATGGGATATTTTCACTAGACATTGAACAAAAGCCTTAGATCCATCCAGTAGAAAAGTTGTAGTTATTTTTTATTTTGTGCCATCTATATATTTGTGCACTTTTTGCTTTCATCTCTTAATAATATTTCAATTATTTAAGGGAACAGTGCTACCTCTTCAATTATTCATCACTGAAACCGGTAGAAAGCGGGTGTTGTCAGACTATTTGACCCAGGGAAAATATTGTACGAGGCCAATTAAATTCCAAATTCTTAAGGAGTTTTACCTTCTCCAAGCTTAGGACACTGATATTAATTATAGCATTACTATAACACAAATGAAGACATTCAACACATCTCAAGGGCTATAGTCCATCAGGTAAGATGGCACAACTCTTTGCGTGCAGCTCCAATGGGAATCATCAAATATTCCGTTTAGGCATAATACAGTTGAAATTCATGGCCACAGCTATGGATACTTCAGTAAGCAGCATTGTTTTGAGATGCTTAAAAAATCTAACGATACTCAAAGTTTCCAAACCTTTGCCGGCATACTCAGGTCACGTGTAGTTCCCCTTTAAGAAAATGGAAGCAGGGATGCCACGCAAGTCTACAGGTAAAATTAAAATTCAGAGGCCTTAGACTTCCACTCCCATATATCACGCTGGCAAATGTGCAGTCTCTGGAAAATAAAACTGAAGAGCTCAGAGCAAGATTACTCTATCAGGGACATATCAGAGGCTGCTGTGTACTCTGCTTTCTGGAAGCATGGCTCATGCCTGCAATTTGGAATGCAACACTGCAGACCAATGGCTTCATCACTCTCCACAAAGACAGAACAGCTCAGTCTTTCACAGGCAAAGGAGGTGGAGTGTGCTTTTATGATTAACTCATCATGACACACAAATGTGGCAATTCTGTCTCAGTAATGCTCACCCAACCTGGACCATCTCATGGTCAAATGTCATTCATTTTATCTGCTTAGGGAGTTTCCTGCCAACATCATAGTAGTGGTGTACATTCCACCTTAGGTTAACATCAGGCAGGCACTGGAAGAGCTGAGCAACATAATCAGCAGGCATAGAACAGTGCATCCTAATGCCTTCCATATCATTGCAGGAGATTTCAACCAGGCCAGCTTGAAGCAGTGTCTGAACAACAATCACTAACATATCACTTGTTAAACCAGAGCACCCAACACACTTGACCACTTGTACCACCATCAAGAATGCTCGCATGCCACCTCACACCCACAGTTAGAAAAGTCCGATCACCTGGCTATACTTCTACTCTCAGCTTATAGGCAGGGACTGAAAACAGCAGCATCAGTGATGAGGTCCAAGACGGTATAGTCAAGGGATGTGGAGGAGCACTTACAGGACTACTTTGAGTCAGTGGACTGGACAATATTCAGGGATTCACCCGTGTCTGAATGAATCCACCACAGTTGTCACTGACTTCATCAGGACTCATGTGGATGTGTATGTGCCTTCAAGAAAATACTAGATATAGTCAAACCAAAAGCTGTGGATGAACTTGGAGATTTGTTGTCTGCTGAGGGCTAGATCTGTTGTATTCAAGACCAGTGATCCAGAATTATACAAGAAGTCCAGGTGCAACCTACAGAAGGCTATTGTAAGAGGGGGAAAAACAGTTGCGATTGAAGTTAAAGACCTAATCAGGCACACCTCAGCTCTGGTAGGGTTTGCAGGCCAGTACTTCGTACAAAGTGAAACTTAGCATCACCGCCATTCATGATGTTTCACTCTCAGATGAATTCAACACCTTTTGTGCACACTTTGAAACGGAGAATAAAACTACACCTGCGTGATCCCTGCAGCATCTGATGACCCTGTGATCTCTGTCTTGGAGACTAATAACAGAACATCTTTCAAGAGGGTGAGTCCTTGCAAGGCGTCAGGCCCTTATGTTGTATGTTGTACCTTGTAGGGCTCTGAAAACCCGTGCTAACCAATTGGCAGAAGTGTTCAAGGACAACTTCAGTCTTTCACTGCTGCAGTCGGAGGATTCCACCAGCTTCAAAAGGATGACAGCCATTCTAATGTCCAAGAAGAGCAGGGTGAGCTTCCTCAACAATTCTCACCCAATGGCACTCAGATCTACTGTGATGAAGTGCTTCGAGAGGTTGGTCATGGCTAGGATCAACTCCTGCCTAAACATGGACCCGGACCTGTGGCTATTTGCCTATCGTCACAATAGGTCTACAGTGGATGCAGTCTTACTGGCTCTCCACTTGGCCTTGACCAGAATAACCCACACCATGCTGCTGTTTATTGACCATAGTTCAGCATTCAGTACAATCATGCGCTCAGTTCTAATCAACAAGCTCCAAATCTTGAGCCTCTGTACGTCTTTCTGCAACTGGATCCTTGACTTCCTCAATGGGAGACCACGGTCTGCGGATTGGAAATAACATCATCTCCTCATTGGCAGTCAACACTAACAAACCACAAGGATATGTGCTTAGCTCAGTGCTCTTCTCTGTCTACTCACTGTTGTGTAGCCAAGGAACAGCTCAAACGCTATTTATAAATTTGCCAACCAGACAACTGTTATTGACAGAATTTCGGATGGTGATGGGGGAGGGGGGGTAATGAACAGAAGCGAGATAGATTAGCTGGTTTGTGTTGCAACAACAACCTTGCAGTCAATGTGAGTAAGACCAAGGAATTCAGGAAAGGGAAGCCAAGGGAACACACACCAGTCCTCATCTAAGAATCAGAAGTGGAAAGGATAAACAATTTCAGGTTCCTGGTTGCCAGCATCTCTGAGAATCTATCCTGGGCCCAACATATTTATGCAAATGCAAAGAAGACATTACAGTGGTTATACTTCATTCAGAGTTTGAGGAGAATTGGTATGTCACCAGAGACACTTGCAAATTTCTTCATATGTACTGTGGAGAGCGTTCTAACTTGTTGCATCTGGTATGGAGGAGCCACTGCACAGGATTAGAAAAAACTACAGAAAGTTGTAAACTTAGCAGCTTCGTCATGGGCACTAGCCTTCCCAGCATCCAGGACACCTTCAAAAGTCAATGTCTCAAAAAGGCAGCATCCTTCGTTAAGGAGCTCCATCTCTCAGGACATGCTGTTTTCTCTTTGTTACCATCAAGGAAGAGTAACAGGAGCTGGAAGACAGACATTCAACGTTTCAGGAACAGCTTCTTCCCCTGTGCTATCAGATTTCTGAATGGACAGTGAATCCATGAACACGGCAGCATTTTTTTTCCTTTTTGCACTAATTATTTGATTTATATATATATTTACCGTGCTTTACATTTTTATTATATATTGCAATGTACTACGGCTGCTAGAGAGCAAATTCCATGACATATTTCACCTGGGCTATAAGATTGAGTCACACAGGAAAAAAATAAATTTTTGGAATAAGGTCTGTAAAATGTAAAGAGTCTTGGAAGAGAAGTTTTAATTTAGTAACTACTGTATGGCTCTCTGGCAATTAATAGGAATTTTAGTTCTGTATATTTGCTGGAGCACAGAAGAATAAAGGTCCTTCCATGTTTCAATCATAGACAAGCTCATCAGCTGTGGAGTTGTAGCTGAATAATAGGCTGAGTGTTGAATAGTCAACATTGCTGTTATCTGTATTCATAAAAGATCATGTTGACAATAGGTAGGGGAGATGTTTTGTAAATAGGAACATTTTAAAAGAACTAAGCTTTGTAACTTTAATTTTCTATGTGTGTTCATAGAAGTTGTACAAAAGTGATTCAGACATGCACTGTTCCTATCTGCTTCAAACTTAAATGAACACAATTGATTTGAGGTGTGTACATTTCTTTAAGGGCTTGTTTCTGCAAGCCCACCATCTATTGGAAGATATTTATGATGGTTGGTTAAAAGCACAGTTGATATCATTTGTAATGCCTTCATGGATGTATAATGATTTGGCGTACAATGTAAATGTTTGCATATGAAGAATGGCAAGTTCATCAAGTTACTGGAGATAGTTAGTCTCCTCAACCTGTAGCTGGTAAATTATAGATAAGTTTTGGGCTTAAATGGAGGGCAATCAGGAAAAAGACATTGCAGTTGAACTGACTCTTTTCAGTGACAGAAAAAAAATTGTCATACTTTAATTAGCATGTATCTCGCTTGCTTTGCCTGTAAAACATAGTAAAATTCTACTCAAATCTTTGTAAATGTAGGAACCAGGTAAAAGATCACAGCTTTGGCGCATGACTGAAAGTGGAATGCTATGCCACGAGGGTTCTTCTCCACCTCATAATCCCAACAAACCCTCTTCTAATAAACAACCAAATTCTGGATTGGTCCTTGATATTGCAGGCTTGAGTGCTGTCACCGACTGCAGGTAAAGTATGGCAAAGCTAAAGAGGTGTAAGAGATAAAAGTTAATTTTCAGACCATCATTATGTCAATAATAGTATTGATTACTGTTTATGTCTTGTGCTACATCTCGTAATCGTCAATGGCCAGTTTGTCTTCAATTAATCAAGTACAGCATGAGGATGATTAAATATACAAGTATTTTCTTGATTGCCTCTCTGGATTGAATATTGAATAGTCATTCCTTAGAATGTTCAGTGGTGGAGTAGTGCCTACAATAATAAGACTTTAAAGTCAATTAAATGACTTTTTCTAGATGGCTCAGTCTTAATTGTCTGGTTTTTGAATAATTGGCTGCCGCAGTTCAATACTTAATTGTTCCATTCAAATGAATGAATAAGGTATATCTCATCTTATCGCTGTTATGAATTATGTTAGTTTTATCTTTCCTCTTACAAAGTCAATGCATTTTCCACAGCAGTTGCTCATCCAAGTGGCCGTTCTTCAGTCTATTGATTGACTGACTGTTCTTCCAGTTGGTAGGCAAACATTACAACTCAACTTGAAACAGTTAACTTCCAAAATTCTTACATATATGGTCTAGGAGATGGTGATTGATAGGATTAAACTGAGGAAGTTTTCCCCTCATTAGTTCAGGGATGTTGAAAGGTTAAATGTTACAGTCCTGATGTCACCCTGGATTTTTATCAACCCGGCACTGAACGTAAGATTTCATGTTCTGTTTTTATAATTACATCAAGCAGCATATATATTCAATAAGTTATCAAGAAAGTTACATTTTATACTTAGTTGTAGGTACATCATCTGTGTATGTTTCATTACTACTTTATCTATTTGCAGGTTTGAACCACTGATGGTGAGAAAGCCAGAGCGACGTCGCAGCACCACCCAGAGTTGGTATTTCCAAGATGGTCGTCTGAGCTGTGGCCAACCAAGAATGGTAGTACAGGTGAGAGCCATGGCAGTGCCAAAATAAATTCTCGTGTCTACTTTCAGCCGTTGCTTAGTCAATAAGAAAGTGACTGCACCGGTCCTTGTAGGTTGCATGGAAAGAAATGCAGGATTTAATATTAGGAGCTGAGAATGATGGTGGTGGGAGATGACACACAGGATGATTTGAGGACCCTTCTTTTTGTCAATGCATTTAGTTTGGTATTGAAACACCACAGTAGAATCCTGATTTAGGAAATTCAACTTGAGTATATTGCTTTTAATTTTTTAATTTGGATAACTTCCAAACATTACTAATGGCAGAGCAGTAAGCACAAGTACATCAACTTTGTATTTGCAGAAATTTTATAAACCTAAGCGTGGAGAATGGAGAATAGAGAACTGAGCATAGAACTGTACAGCACAGTGAGGGCCCTCCAGCCTATGATGTGCTGACTCATATAACTCTATTCCATGATCAATCTAACCCTTCCCTGCTACATAGCCCATAGCCTTCCATTTTTCTTACATCCATCTGCCTATCTGAAAGTCTCTCAAATGCCCCTATTGTGTCAGCCTCAACCACCACTCCGGGCAGTGAGTTCAGGCACCCACCATCTCTGTGTAAAAAGAGCAAACCTATCTTGGACATCTCACCTAAACTTTCCTTCATTTATCTTAAACAGATGTGCTGTAGTATTGACCATTGCCACCCTGAGAAAAAGGTGCTGGCTGTCCACTCTATTTGTGCCTCTCACAATCTTGCACATCTCTATTAAGTCACATCTCATCCTCCTTGTTTCAAAGAGAAAAGCACTAGTTCCCTCAACCATTCCTCATAAGATGGTCTTTTATCCCATCAGCATACTGATAAATCTCTTCCACACCCTTTTTAAAGCTTCCACATCCATCCTCTAATGAGGCAACAAGAACGGAGTCCAATATTCTAAGTGTGGGATGACCATAGTTTTATACAGCTGCAACATCACCTCGTAGCTCTTGAACACAATCCCCCAACCAGGACAGCGTACCATAAACTATCTTAATCAAAAGTAACAGAAAGAAATTTATGTTCATATTTAAGCTGTGACATAATGCTACTTCCATTAAAATATCAAATCCCCACTTTCAAATCGCCAATTTCTAACTTCAAAGGAATAGATCCTAATTTGCACCAACTGGTCTTATAAATCAGTATTGGAAGTTCAGGGGTAATTTATGCTGCATTTGCTACTAAAACGATATGTTCTTTCTAAGAGATAGTACCCTAATTCTCCAGGCCATCATCTAGTTAGGGCTTTGTATAGCTGGAGCATAACATCTACCCCGATGTACTCTGTATGCCATGAGCTTTTATGTTTACTTCCTGTGCCTGTCTGCAAGATTTTAATGACTGATGTACACCGGCTCCTAAGCGCCTTTGTATTTCCAGAGTTTATAATTTTTCATTGTTTAAAATGTTCTTCAGTGCATAATGGATGTCATATTTGTTGGTATTAAATTTCATTTGTCACACCTAATCATTTAAATATTAATAGAACAGTACAGCACAGGAACAGGCCCATCGGCCCACAATGTTGTGCTAACCAATTGAATTAGTAATCAAATGGCTAACTAATCTCTTTTGCCTACATGATGTCCATATCCTTCTATTTCCCTCATATGGCTTTAAGGTAAGGGGTGGGAAGTTCAAGGGGGATATTAGAGGAAGGTTTTTTACTCAGAGAGTGGTTGGTGCGTGGAGTACACTGCCTGAGTCAGTGGTGGAGGCAGATACACTAGTGAAATTTAAGAGACTACTAGACAGGTATATGGAGGAATTTAAGGTGGGGGTTATATGAGAGGCAGGGTTTAAGGGTCGGCACAATATTGTGGGCCGAAGGGCCTGTACTGTGCCGTACTATTCTATGTCTATGTCTATATTCGTATGTCTATCTAAGCGTCTCTTAAAAGTCTCAAATGCTTCTGCCTCTACCCAGGCGGCGCATTCCAGGCACCCATCACTGTGTGTGTGTTTAAAAAAAATTGCCTCTCTCATCTCCTTTGAAATTACCCCTCCTCTCTTTAAATACTTGCCCTCTGGTATTAGACATTGCAACTCTTAGAAAAAGTCTACTCTATCTATGCCTCTCATCTTGTAAACCTCTATTAGGTCTCCCATCAGCCTCTGCTGCTCCAGAGAAACCAACCCAGGTTTGTCCACCCTCTCACTGCAGCACTGTAATCCAGGCAACATCCTGATAAACCTCCTGTGCACCTTCTCGAAAGCTTCAACGTCCTTCCTATAATGGGATGACTAGAACTGTACACAATATGCCAGATGTGTCCTAACTTGAGATTTATAAGGCTGCAATATAACTTCCTGACTTTTGAACATTGCCCCAACCAATAAAGGCAAGTAAGCCATATGCCTTCTTAACCATCCTATCAACCTGTGTAACCACTTTCAGGGAGCAATGAACTAGGATCCCAAGATCCCTCTGCCATCAACACTGTCCAGGATCTTGTCCTTAACAGTGTACTGTCTCCCTGTATTTGACCTACCAAGGTGCAACACCTCACATTTAGCCAGGGTAAACTCCATTTGCCGTTTCTCTGCCCATATCTGCAACTGATCTATATCCAGTTGTATTCTTTGCCACCCTTCTACACTATCCAAAACAACACCAATCTTCATATTACCTGCAAGATTACTAATCCACCCATCCACATTTTCAGATAGAGCAGAGGTCCCAGTACAGATCCCTGCAGAACACCACTAATCATAGACCTCCAGCTAAAATAAGTCCCTTTGACCACTACCTTCTGTCTTCGACTATAATCCATATTTTCACATTTCTTCCACCGACACCAAAACTAGATGAAATATAGGTTTAATATGACCTATATTTTTGACCTATATTTTGCCCCAGCTATGGGTAAATAGCCCCACCGTCTTGTGGGAAACTTTGAGAGAGAGAGAGAGAGAGAGAGAGAGAGAGAGACAAAGGCAATGGCAGTAAACCCAGACAAAAAATCCAGAGTGGAGCCCCTAAGGCAACCAAGCGTCACTGAACATCCTTCTGGCAGCTCCTGCATCCAAGCTGGTGCCAAACGTATTGCTTCGCTTTCCTTTGGACTTCACTGCCTTTCAAGACAGCTGCCATCATGATCATCATATTTTACAAATCCATGCTGACTTTATAAATATCTGAAAAGCAGAAATAAACTGGAAAGCTAGTTACTTATCAACTATCCAACACCAAGTAGCTCATTTCAACTTGAAAACACTTCCTTTTGTTTTGTCATAGAATAGTGTAGTACATGCCCTTCTGCCCACGATTTTGTACTGACCTTTAACCTGCTCTACGATCAATCTAACCTTTCCTTCCCACATAGCCCTTCATTTTTATTTCATTCATATGCCTATCTATGTGTTGACCATCAACGGAACTAGGTTAGGAAATTCACTACGCAACTCATAATTATTTGAAACTCACGTGTTAGTGCCCCTGCACAAACAACAACCTAACTATGTTGAGCCCGGGTCAACAGTTTAAAACATAAATACTACTGTTCCCTCTGTACCAATACTCACTCAGGCAACTTGTGAAATTTATAACACTGAAATAAGGGATATCCTTTGGCCAGATGATCAATCTTTTCTTCTCCCAGCCCCTGGTGTGGGGTTTCTTCCTTGTGATGGTGGAGAGTTATCGGTGGTAGCATGCTCAAAGTGTCCACTTTTATATTCATTCCTTACCAATTCAAATATTGCATTCCAGTGTCATTGGCTGTAGGTTATGTATCTGACCTTTAACATCTTTTTATTGGCTCTGCTCCAGGCCAGCATCTATTTATTGTCTTCTTCCCAGCAGGTGGCAATCGATAATTTATGGCTGTTTTTTCTTAATCAGCAATGAGCTTGATTCATGCAAAATAATTGCTGACTCCAACAGTCAAAAACTTGCATGTTATATCCAACCAAAGAACATCTCACAAATAACTTCTTATTTGGAAATTATCTCTAGCAGGTTACTTGACGCATCATTGTGTCTTTAAAACACTGATCAAGCCAAGCAACTAATACACACAATGGAGGACGTAAAACAGTTCCACAAAATGGCAGCCTCAATCTCCAAGCACTTGGCAGGAACAGAAACAATTGATCTGTCTGTTTCCATTGTCCTTGACCCATTTGAGTTTGACATTTTCTTACATATTTCAAATCCGCCATGGCCATCATAAGCAGTGTCTTAAACGTCCCTAATGTATCTGCCTTTACCACCATACCTAGCAATACATTCCATCCACTTGCCACTTTCTTTGTGTAAAATAAGAATCTTCCTCTGACATCCACCCTATAGCTTCCACCAGTCACTTTAAAAGTATGTCCTTTCATGTTAGCCATTGCTACCCTGGAAAAATGGCACCGGCTGTCCACTCTATCAATGTCTCTTATCAAAGTCTCAACTTATCCTTCTTCTTTCCAAAGAGAAAAGCCATAGTTCACTCAGTCTTTCCTCATAAGACATGTCCTCTAATCCAGGCTACATCCTGGTATGGTAAATCTCCTCTGCATCCTTTCTAAAGCTTACACATCCTTCTTATAATGAGGCGACCAGAACTGAATACGATACTCAGCAAGTGTAGTCTAATGAGAGTTTTTACTGTAACATTATCTCACAGTTCTTGAACTCAATTCCCTAAATAAGGAAGGCCAACAAATCATTTTTATTTTCCTTTCTTATGTGGTTTTGCTCCAGTACCTTGTGTTTACAAATATTCTTCAGAAGCATTAGTAACTTTTAGAATTTGCCTTTGATCCTAATTCTGTTCCTATTTGCAACTCTATGTTTCAGCAAGAATTCACAAGGAACACATTTTCCTCTTCCTAAGTAATGCTAAGACCAACTGTGCACTTCATCTGGCTGAGATAAATTCAGAATTAAACTTGCTGGTCTATGGTCTATAGTTTGAAACTGTTTGCAGATATTTTGAAGGAAGAAAATTTGTACTTGAGAGGACTTTGGGCAGCAAGTCATTGCTGGTGGATACAGAAAAACTTACCATTAAGACAGCATGAGAGCTGGTGATTTGCTGCTCACTGCATGTTGTGTTCAATGTATTTGGTTTTCTAGGTAATTATGATGTACTTTTGTGCAGAGTAAACCTGGGACAGGCAAATTGCTGAAGATTTCGTTTTTATTCAGATCACTTCAGAAGGTGCTAGTTTTGAAAACAGTCAGTCAGGCTTACAGCATTGTCTTCCAATTTCAACACAAGAAGGTACCCTGTGGAGCTCCACAGAAGCAGAAACAGATGAAACAGAAACAACACTGTAATAAAGACAGGTATTTCAAGATGGTCATTGAAAATCTGGTGCTACGTGTAGTGTACAGGTTTTAAAGAGGCTGTAACAGAGAGAAAGGAATGGAAATTTATTGAGGAGCTGGCAAATAGAGTTAACACCCACATGCCTAAGTGCACAGCCATCTGAAAGAATGCTGAAGCTAGAGTGAATCAGATTTCCTCTATCATTATATCAATGTGAGGGGCAAGTCACCATTTTTATACTTAAGCTTTTACTGAGATTATTTAATAACATCCAGGTGATATATTTTTTAATGTTGCTTAAGAGGCATTAGAACTTCCATGTACACCCTGAGGAAGCAGACAGCTATGATTTGACATGAGATACATGATGGGTGTCTTTATCAAGTGAATGAGCATCACAATTTTTGGTAATGAGTGAACTTTGATCTAGATTAGCCTACACAATGGTGATAGCCAAGCAGAACTTAATGTTGGTTTCAGTGCTTTAAGCAGAAAGTATATGCATTTGAAATGATCTAACAATTCACCTGAACAAAGCATGTGTGCCTCATCTGCAGCTGTATTCAAGTCATGTGTGCCCAGAACATTTAGCAATTTCAGGTTAGGACTGCTTCAACTGAAACACTTTGTGAAAGTCTGATATAAAGAATATTAAATCTATATGATTGTTTATCTAGGTAACCAGAGGCATTTCAGGCTTGTACGATGGAGCAGAAGTAGTACTTGGTCCAGAACCAACCTTTGGCTTCGAACCAGTTCCAGTTGAGCAGCAGTTCATAAACCAGAAAATGAGACCTGGTTCAGGAATTCTTTCTTTACGAGTTATTCCTGATGGTCCTACGCGAGTGTTGCAGGTATGCTGATAAAAAGCAGGTTAATCGAAATGTATTTTCGTCCTTTCTTCTTGTAGAATACAATTATTGTGGTTGATGATCTTTTCCCCTGCAGATTATGATTCCACCCATCAAGCAAAACATGATTTCCCAGCTTTGTTAATCATTTTATCTGTTAGCAGAATCCTTTTTGTATCCTTCAACTTCGTTATGGGCCAGCAAGAGGTCTATCTGGCAAAGACCTCTTGTTTAAATCTGTTTTACTTGCACATGGTTTGATTTTCTTTGACCCTTCCTCTTAATTAGTCTGTACCCATCACTGACAACAAGTCTTTCAACGGTTTCTGCTACTTAGCAAATTTATGAATGTACATTCCTGGTATACCTACTGCTCAGTTTGTTACCACCCATCTCATCTCATGAGAAACCATTCTATTGATTTCATTCCAATTTTGCCCTAATGTTTCCTTTGACAGAGGGAAAATATATGCATGTTTTTAACTGCTGATTGTGGTACCTTCCTGCTATATTAGCGATTCTGTCAATTGAATTTTTTTGCACTCCTCTAATTTCCATCTGTCTTTCCCACTCTGGTCCATTTACATTTGTTCATTTTCTTCCTCAGCTTTATTTTTCATTTTTCCATGCATCTTTGCACAGCTCTCCCTGTCTTTTTTCTCCTTTTCCACCTGTTCTGCAGAATGTTCATTTAATTTCTTTTTCTTGATTCACTAAGTTGATCTATCATTCCGTTAAGTAGGTTGTTCAGTTAGTTACTTCGTCCGTCTAGTTTGTAATATTAGTTGTTTCTTTTTACCCTCCTTTTCTCATTCTCTGTCCTATTGAAATTTGCTCCTGCCTGATCCTCTTGTTATCTTTCCTGACCTCAGGACAAACAGAGTGCTTCAGTGTTACACAGCATACTAACGGGTTCTTCAGCACAACTCATCCATACCAACTAAGTTGTCTATCTAAGTTTATCCCATATCCTCCAGAACCTTTCTGAGTTATTTATTTGTCCACATTTCTTTTAAACACTCTCATTGACTTGTGCCTAGATTCTACCAGTTTCAAAGTACATTTATTAACAACAAATGCATAAATTTTGAGATTTGTTTGCTTACAGGCAGCCACAAAGCAAGAAACCTAAAGAACCCAATTTTAAAAATAAAAAAGACCAACACCTAATGCACAGAGAAAGGGGGAGAAAACACAAACGAGGCACAATTTACCACATCTGATTTACCCACCAACTCTTACGCCTTGTGCTTAAAAAGTCACCATTTTTATACTTAAGCTTTTACTGAGATTATTTAATCACATCCAGGTGATATATTTTTCAATGTTGCTTAAGAGGCATTAGAACTTCCATGTACACCCTGAGGAAGCAGACAGCTATGATTTGACATGAGATACTTTCAGCAATACAGCATTCCTCAGACTGGTTTCTGTGCTCAAGTCACTGACATGCTATTTGACTCCTTGCTTTGCCTGTCAAAAATTAATTTGTCCTTTTACCCCTTAATGCTGTTTCTGCATTTTTCATGTAAGATTGTTTTGTAGATTTCACAGAAGAATTGAAAGGCAAATTTGTTTTCATGTTGTGTTTTAAATTATATAAAGTCACACAAATTCTATTGTTCTTGTACTTTATGAACCAGTCGGTGCTTTCTAAATTTAGTTGGTCCTGTGACCAATATGTCTTGTTACAGATTACCGATCAACAGCATCGCAGAACTAATCGCTCCCTCACGGGAACTGAGGAATATTCAATAGCTGAAATCAGTGAAATTAGGAAGTTAAAGAATTTGGAAGCTGAGCAAGAGTTAGAGGTAATTCTCTGTTTTATTTCAGTCTTTATTTATAATCAGTCTCTGTTTGATTTTTGAACAAGAATTTTCAAAATTCTGTAACAGATTACATAAGAAGAGTGAAAATACCCCAATCTAAAATAAAATTTTCAACTTTATTTACCAGTTGTTAATCATATGCATCTTTCCTTACTAATTATCATTATTGCTTGAATGCAAAAATATTAAAATCCAACCCTTATTTGTCCCTGTATGCCTCTCTAAATGTGTGAGTTGTAGGAGAAAAACAGCTGGAAATAGATTTTAAAATCTCCACATTAATTCTTTGGTGTTCAGCAGCCAGAGCTGTGGATTATTTATTTAAATGCTGTATGATAAGAATATAAAAGGGTAAATATTTCCTCGTCCTTTTCCTTACTTAGTGATTTGAATGTTTTTCTTAAAACAAAGCCATAAGACATAGGAGCAAAATTAGGCCATTTAGTCTGCTGCATCATTCCATCATGGCTGATTTATTATCCCTCGCAACCCCACTCTCCTCTCTTTTTCCCGTAATCTTTGATGACCTTACTAATCAAGACCATGTCAGCCTCCACTTTAAATATACCCAGTGACTTGGCCTCCACAGCCGTCTGTGGCAATGAATTCCACAGATTCTCCACCCTCTGGCTAAAGAAATTCCTTCTCATATCTGTTCAAAAAGGGATGTCCTTGTTTTTCTGAGGCCGTGCCCTCTGGTCCTAGACTGACCCACTATAGGAAACATCCACATCCACTCTGTCTAGGCCTTTCAATATTTGAAAGGTTTAAATAAGATAAGTAGCTGTTTGTTAGTTTGCTGAATGCTTTGCCAAAGGGTGTAAATGATTTTAAGGGAAAATTGATTAATATTTGAAGCAAAAGTAGAGAATTGAGAGTTAGACAGTAGTAGTAGTAATAGCTGAAATCTTCAAACTGAAACATTAAAACTGTCTATCTGAGTATTTTCACCATTTTCTTCTTTCAGCTCTGCAGTATTTGGCTGCTCTGTTAGAATTAGTTTAGTGATGCATCAAGCCAAATGATCTCCTCTGTTCTAAACATTGTTCTTTGTGTGTGGTGCCAAGTTTACTTAACACTGTAGTTTGGATGCGATTCATTGTTCTTGGAGAGAATTCTTAGAGTATTCATTTGAAATAAAACAAAATCCAGGTTGAATTCAGTTCAGCACAAATTTTGCAGAGTAAGTACAATATAAAGGAAAGTTATCAATTACTGCTATGCTGTGTGCAAGTTTATCTCAGTAACTGTCTTTCATTTTCTCCTGCTGGTCTGTAAATAGAACATTGAAAAGTAGAAAATTGAGAAGTAGAAAATTGGTGAAGGAATGGATCATTTGACTCTGCAAGTTTATACGGCCATTTAATATGATCATGCCTGATCATCTGAATTCAGTAGCCTGTCCCAGCTTTCTCCACATATTCCTTGATCCCTCTAGCCCTAAGATCAACACCTGACACTTCCTTAAATATATTTAATGATTTGATGTCAGCTGCTTTCAGCAGTAGATAATTGCACTGGCTCACCACAGGGAGAAGAAATGTCTCCATATCTCAGTCTTACTGGCTTGCTCCTTTATCCCTGCTGTTTGATCCCTGGTCCTGCATCCAATCTGTCTAATCCTTTCAGAATTTTGCGGGTTTCTGCAAGATCCCAACTCATTCTTCTAAATTCAAGTAATTATAAACATAATTTATCTAATCTCTCTCAGTATGTCATTCCTGTCATCTGAAGCAAAAGTCTGGTGAAGATTTGCCCAACCCCCTCCCTCCTCAAATAAGGAGAACAAACTGCACACAACGCTCAGTGTGGTCATACCAAGGCCCAGTAAAATTTCTGCAAGAATGAAAGAACCCCCAGTGATATGTGGAATGAATGTTCCATGTGGTGTTGCATTGAACAAAATATTCAAGTTTTGGCTTCTTTTCTTTAAGTCATCTATTTCCCACTATAGTTTCTGTTCAGTGACCTATAAAATGTATAGATCTTTGGATAAGTCTCAGTCATGATTGTTTTTGATAATTGGTTCTTTATGCAAGGACTACACATAAATTAGCTTTTAGGTGAGATGTTACAAATTTCCACATCTATAGGTCCGCGTCCAAGAAGTCATACCTCTGAGGAATAAATAATTTGATTTGAATTCTCCATAGAAAATTATCTTTGATGGAATTAAATATTTTGCCTCTTTTTAAAAAAAACTTTGTTTTAAATTTGCAGATTTTAGTGAAACTGGATGGTGGAGTTGGTTTATCGTTAATCAACAAAGTCCCTGAGGAACTGGTATTTACTGCTTTAAGAGGGATAGATGTTCATTACACAAAGGTTGCCACTGGTCAGATGCTAGAAGTCAGCATCCAGGATGTACAGGTAATGAAGCATATTTTAACAATATTCCTTTATATTGAACACTTCAAGGTTTTATATTGGAAAAGAGAGGGTAACTATAAGTTCTTAATTTGTCTCCTCTTGGCTTGATTTTTGAAAGTACGGTGTTTGGAATCATCTAATTTTGTAGTGAAAGGGGACTCATTTGAAAATATATTTGTCCATACAAGAAATTCTGCTGTTCTTTTTTTACTTTATTATTAAATATTAAAAGATACTAATGTATTTTGTTTCTTCCTGTTTATTACAAGATTGATAACCAACTTTTGGGAACAACACAACCTGTGATCCTCTCCCTAACACCCAACACCCCTGAAAGTGAAGCAGAAACAGTTGAATCTGGTCCTGCTGTTCAGATCAACGCTATGAAGATCACAAGTAGGAGTGCACTGACTGAACTCTTCAAAGTGAGTCTTGAGTAGAGCATTTCCAGTAACCTTAATGGTTACCTGTTTTGTATTTATATCAGGAAATATCTAATGTTACAGAGAATGGATAGAACGTATAACAAAAAAACAGGATATTAAAATCAACCTGTACATACTATACAAGCTTCCTCCCACTTCTTATACCATCTTGGAAATAAGAGACATCTTCCAACTCTAAACGCATTCTTATAAAGGTATTAAATGATGTGAACCATAGGAGCTCAGATGTGATCCCCAGACTGATTTAGCAGATCTTAACTGGGATGCAGATCATGCTGTTCTGTTTGATCTTGGCATCTCTGTATGCAGAAACACTTAGCAAGGATTAATCACTCGCAGCTGCCCTTGCATTAATAGACTTGAGTGTGGATATCGAGTGAGGACATGATCAGATTTGGCTGGAAGGCACGGTCTTTGCAGAATAACCTGCCAGCATATCGTCTTGCATTGAAACGACCTGGATGGCTTCCAGCTCCAGTGAAGCTTTGAGAAGTGTCTTCATATACAGTATCCTTCTGTTGATATACAGTCAGGGTGATCACCAGGTGGCGATGATCATCTGTAAAATCCACTGAAGTATGATCTCCATCCATATGGAATCCAAGATCAAAATCTTATGCAGTGATTTATTATCCAGGCTTTGGTGTCTCGAAAGTGCGAAAAGAAAGTTTACTTTAGTCTGCACTCTCAAAATAAAGGCTCTACACCGAAATGCTATTGTCCCTTATTCCTTGGGAGAATTCAGGCAAGGCTGTCAGATCCAACTAATCAAAGCGAAGATATGCTCCCATTAGTTATGAAGGATCACAGCCCCTTATTTTTAGATAGCTATTCAATGTGTTTCACTATCTTTTTTTCACAGAATTTTCTTGTCTGTGATGATGTTAATCTGAGAGCAATTAACTGTCACTTTCCAGTTTGTGTTTTTGGTATAGCATGGACACTAAGCAGATTTCAATCCCAATAAGATTACGCTGTTGAGATGTTTGACTCTCGAAATGGACTTGGAGCAGTCAGCACAATAGATTGGCTTGAATGATATCAGATAGTATAAAGTGAGATTTAACTTAAATTACAAACGTTTGTAGTTTAAGTAAATATAATTAAGTAAAGTCCTCATGTGCAAACAGTCTTTGAGTGTTTATCTATTGAGCCATGTTCAAAATGTACACTGAGTCATCAATACTGACAAGAAATTTTACTTTGAAGGGCAAAGCTGGGCTTAGTCCTGTGCTTGGTATACATTGGCATGTAATAATTTTGCAGTGATGTAATTGAATTAGGGGCGAGCATAACTTGGAATCAATGAAATTGGCACACACTAGCGTTTAAATATAGCATTTCACATTTCAGCAGGAGTCAGACTATTCCCGAAAACTTTTTGGAATTTTTGGCTTAGGTTTTATAGTCTCCAGTGAAGGGATAATGCTCCCTGCTGATCTTGGGGAAAGCTCTCAGAAAAGATCTTGTGATTTGAACTTCCCATTTTCAGTTATTGTTTGCTTGTGTCAGTTCTAAGAGATCACTCACCACCAGCAACTGACATCTGGTTGGCCAAGCACTCAACAATAGTGAATAATTCTCAGAGATCAGAAACTAAATCATTTAAGTGAAATTAAATGTCTATGCAGACTACAAAGTTTAGAGCATTCTTGTTTTGTTAAAGTCGAAGGTGAAAAGCATCCTTTGATAAAAGTATTCCATTAATAGGTTACTCTAACTAAAGAAATGAAGCATAATATTTTCAGTGTATTATAATGTGAGCAGCCTTTTCTCATCACCTTTATTTCAGTTGATTGCGAATGGTGCAATCCACAGGTGGCAATGGAAGGATTTCCATATTAAACTAGATACGGGTCAAAATCACAATATTGTTCTCAGTTTCATTGTGATGAAAGCAAATACAAAGCTGTTTCACCATTGTTACCAAGTCCAAAACAGATCAACACAATAGCCATTGTGCTCAATGTCTGTGTTTTTTATATTTATTAGGATACAGCGCAGTATTGGCCCTCCTGCCCAGCAACCGCCAGTTTAATCCTTGCCTAATCATGGGACCATTTACAATGACCAATTAACCTACCAATCGTACGACTTCGGACTGTGTGAGGAAACCAGAGCACCCAGAGGAAACCCACGAGGTTATGGGGGAATGTACAAAATCCGTTCAGTGGTGGGAATTGAACCTGTGTTGCCTGCGCTGTAAAGTGTTGTGCTAAACACTAGGCTACTGTGCCGTGATGCCTACTTTGGAGTAAATTGACCCCCATCCTTCCCATGCTGTATCCCATCAAATCTTCTTGTCAAATATGACCAGAATTTCTATTTGTTCTGTAATTTACAACTCTGTATTTCATTGAATGCTCAGATTAATGGTCCACTGCATTAGGTGCAATATGTTTGCTCAGTTTTAGAGCAGCAGAAATTCTAAATGATAAGTTCTTTAGCATAGTATGTTGCATTATCACACTTTTTCTCGATTCTTTTTGGGTCACCACAAACTCTGATACACAGAAAAGATATATTCCTATTTAATAAAATGACCATACGGTAAGAGATGGAAATATAGAGTCAATTCACTTATGACATTTTTGCCTCAAGTGTAGGAGTAAGCTATTTCTTCACACCACGGACAAGAATATTGGTGGATCTGACACTAACTGGTTATACAGGATGTAGAATTACCTAGCCTGTTTGTTATTGTCTAGAAATGAGAACACTCTTTTATTTGCATCTAGAAATGCATACATGCATTACGAAATGAGACAATATTCCTACAGAGTGATATCACAGAAAAACAGAACAAACCAAAGATTAACACTGACAGAACCACAGAATTATAACATATAGTTACAGCAGTACCAAGTAATACCATAATTCGATAAAGAACAGACCATGTGCACGGTAAAAAAAAGTCTCTCTCATCCAATAACACAAATACGAATTTCAACTGGAGTTACACTACAATGAACAAAATTTGATGCAAGTGTTTACCAGAATTCAGAAAGTGAATTTATCTTGAAATCACATTCCAAGCTTGGTAAATAAAGGAGAGAAAACCTAACATCAACATTTCTTTCAGGCATTCTCCTTTTGCTCCCAGACTTGGCTAACAATGAAGTAACTTTTGTTTATTAAGTCTTTGGATTTATTGTGATAAGTTGTATTTCTGTATCTCCAGCACCTCATGATTACAGTACGGAAGTTGACAGTTCAAATTGAAGAAAAGCTCCTGTTAAAACTATTGCATTTTTTCGGCTTGGGGCAGTTGGACCAAGGTACAAGTTATAAATCGGGTTATCAATATTACTTTGATGCTCACTGTAAATATGATTGCTGATTGAATAATAAAAGATGTTTGCATTGGATTTTGTGAACTGCACAAGGTTGACAAATGCAAAACGTTGATGTACTGGTACATTGCCAAGTGACATGAATTCATTAGTGGTGCATATTGAAATTGAATCCTTCATCTTAATTGGCCATCTCATGGGTGTTCTAGGTAAGATAATAAAATTAGTACACCCTGGGATGAATTTGTTCATAGACATGTTCTCCAAACTTTTACATTTAGAGAAGTATTTGAAAGCAGATTTGTTTATTTCATAGCTTTGTTTTAAAGTGAAGCAGGCTTCAGCAAATTTGATCTTCAGTGCCCGAAGTGAAAGTATCATACTTGTAAATCAACGTCATTCAGTTCATTTAGAAATGTATGTATTCATCGTTTAGTGATGTTTTGAAATAAGAGAGCAGAGTTGTCGCATCAGGAAATTTTAATTGAAGAGTTGAAAGTACACATGGAGAGCAGAGGAGCACAGATTTCCTGTAGAATTCAATAGTTTAAATTGCTATTTATGCAACTTGCCCCTTGTTTACCCTTTCAGGCCTTGGGTTGTTTAAGGTTTATAATGTTAATTATTTGTATTGTTCAGTTCCACTGGATATTCTAGGATATTAACTATAGTGAGCAATGCTTTCAATAGCTCATTTATACCAATTAACTAGTTTAACTTACATTTTAAGTTGCATTGAAAAATATGTTGCATGAAATGTTATTGACAGCTAGCCCCAACACCCAATGTATATTGAAATAATGCCAGGAATCATTTTGCTAAGGTTCTTTCAGAGGTATTTAGCACGTTTAATATGATACAATCTATCACTAAGATGCCTTCATTCACATCACCTAACAAGAGTACAGTTCTGCTTCATTTAGTTTTCCTCTTTTTTTCCCCCTCTTTTGTGTCCAGGGAGACTGAAGTTATCTTGTGCAAAACATTAAAATTGAGCCCATGCTCTGTTAAATCTTTGTGGCTTTCCCTACTATTGAAAGAGTGGTTTAGTCTTCAAATGCCTTTTGCTGGAAGATTGAAACAGATATATTTGTGTTCCCATTTGTATTTTATAGTATGATAACTTCTGATATTTTTAAGAGTTCCATTTTCTTATTCCGATTTTGTTGTGAAGAGGTTTGTTTCATTTACTCTGGAACTGTCCATTTCAGGATAGTATCCAATCCCTGTGTCCCAACAATCTAGGGCAGATGCTGCAGTATATTTATGTTCATAAGTTGTTGATCTATATTGTTGGTTGGCCTTCCTTAAAGGTTTGGAAGGAATTGTTTTAAGGGCTCACCCATGGATAAATTCTAGATAAAATTTGTTCACCTCAGCAGCTTATTGTATATGTACAGTATGCTAGGGAAATATTGATTTGAATATTATTTGTTACTCATTCAGTTTGATGGGATGCATTGCATGGTCCATTACAATATGACTGCAGGATCGTATATTTGAATCGTATATTCTAGAGAATATCTGAAGTGATGCACAAGCTGGAATCTAAATGAGGGGCTTGATGGTTTATATAAAAAACAAAAGTTATACCTGAATATGTTGCAACACACATAAAAGTTGCTGGTGAACGCAGCAGGCCAGGCAGTTCCAGCATCTGCAGATTTCCTCAGGACCTGAATATGTTGTAGCCTAATCTAATTGATGGGTTCAAAATGTTCCGTAGCTTCATTCTGATAATTTACTGCCTTCAAGTCACTTCGGAATATGTTCTGAAGTCTGTGTTACAAAATTTAATTCAATGTTAATATCATCAGTAGCAATCATTATGGGCTCTCAGAGCCAGCATGCTGCACTTCATTAGTATTCACCCGGAGGGATCAAAGCTTTTTGTTGTCAAATTTTAAAAAGTATTTTGTAATTGCTTCCAAACTCCATGGACAATTTATTTGATTGAATGTGTGGCAGAGTTTTTTTTAATCAATGGACTTTAGGTGGCGGTTTGGTGTTGGGGGGTGGCGGTGGGGAGAATGTTAGGAGGCATAGGTAATGGTTATTGAGTCTAGACCCAAGAAGATTAAAGAAGTAATGTTGTAGTTTGAAGTTCTGTTTTAAATTGACAGCTTCCTTGTTTATAATTAAGTTTTACTTTATTATATATACCATGCTGTCTGATCCCTGGGAGAGTCACCATCTGATCTGAAGGATTAAGATTCCTTTGTGTAACCCAGAACACTAGCAAACTGCAACTGCATAATATAGCTATGGAATTTGATAAACTCCTTTTAAAAAACAAAGAATCTGTTGCAAGATGAAGATGGTGAATTCTCCAGAGTAACCTTTCTGAAAACACATTTTTCTAAATATGCATTGATATGTAACGTAAAGAAAACAGAAATTTTAGAAATACTCAACAGGTCAATCTGCATCAGCAGAGAATGAACAATATTTCAGGTAAATGAAACAGTCAGTAACCCTGTTTCTCTTCCACAGATACTGCCTAATCTGTTATCTATTTACAATGTGATTTTTCTTCCTCTGAATTTTAAGCATCTGCAACTTTTTTGCTTTTATATTAGTACGAGGTTTATATTTTTTTGAAACATCTTTAATCATTATTTAGTGATTCCTTGTCATCATGTTGTTACCATTAAATGGTGAAACTTAAATCAGAGTAACCATGTGACCATGTCTCTGTGTGCTTACAAAAAGCTAACTCAGGAAAACTAAATAATTGCATTTGGTTTGCAAGACCAAACATTTCTTCAGATCTGAAAATTTAATACTTTTAAAATCTTTCCTTCACAGATGTAGAAAAGCCAGATGAAAATGCCCCTGAGCAGAACAGTGAGAAAAGTGGAACAGCAAAGCGCTATTACTTTGAAAACCTCAAACTCAGCATGCCACAAATCAAGATGAGTGTATTTACTTCTAGCAAGTTACCTGTTGAACTCAAGGTGTGTTTCTTGTCACCATACCATTTCTGAAGGGATGCAAAATGTATTAAAACAAACATATCAATATGAGTCATCTATAACTACCAGGAAGTCCTTCTGCAATGGGCCATCATAGTTTATTATTTTTCCCAAAATAATATATGAATGAACACATTATAGAAACATAGAAACATAGAAAATAGGTGCAGGAGTAGGCCATTCGGCCCTTCGAGCCTGCACCGCCATTTATTATGATCATGGCTGATCATCCAACTCAGAACCCAGCCTTCCCTCCATACCCCCTGACCCCTGTAGCCACAAGGGCCATATCTAACTTCCTTTTAAACATAGCTAATGAACTGGCCTCAACAGTTTGCTGTGGCAGAGAATTCCACAGATTCACCACTCTCTGTGTGAAGAAGTTTTTCCTAATCTCGGTCCTAAAAGACTTCCCCTCTATCCTCAAACTGTGACCCCTCGTTCTGGACCTCCCCAACATCGGGAACAATCTTCCCGCATCTAGCCTGTCCAATCCCTTTAGGATCTTATACGTTTCAATCAGATCCCCCCTCAATCTTCTAAATTCCAACGAGTACAAGCCCAGTTCATCCAGTCTTTCTTCATATGAAAGACCTGCCATCCCAGGAATCAATCTGGTGAACCTTCTTTGTACTCCCTCTATGGCAAAGATGTCTTTCCTCAGATTAGGGGACCAAAACTGCACACAATACTCCAGGTGTGGTCTCACCAAGGCCTTGTACAACTGCAGTAGTACCTCCCTGCTCCTGTACTCGAATCCTCTCGCTATAAATGCCAGCATACCGTTCGCCTTTTTCACCGCCTGCTGTACCTGCATGCCCACTTTCAATGACTGGTGTATAATGACACCCAGGTCTCATTGCACCTCCCCTTTTCCTAATCGACCACCATTCAGATAATAATCTGTTTTCCTATTTGATATATCAACCCCTTCTAATGTGTCTTTCGAAATGGATCAGCAACGCTGTAAAGTTATGCCAAAATCAAGCAGTTCACTTACAGCTTAGTTTGAAAGCAATGAGCTTTATCTGCATTTAATAACACAAAGCTCATTTTTAATTTGAGTCGGTAATTTGGCACAGGTGGTGTTTATCCATGTGCATTCCTTATATTTGAGCCTCTATTATAATTCTTCCTACTGCCTGTTTGAAGCTACAGCATTCCAATTAATCTTTAATGTATTATGTTAATAGTAGAGCTTGCATAGTGTACCCAAAAATGATAAATTAATGTCATTGCATCCTTTCATCTCTGGCGACCTCCCAGTACCCTGACCTTTCTTCCTGTTTTAGTGACCATTCCTATTTTTCATCCCCCCCCAGTTACCTTCGGCCTTCCTTTTTACCCTCCACCTGTTTAGAATTTTGGATATTGAGGATATCAAAGGAGAGTAAGTGTGAAAGGCCTGAGCCTGTTTCCCCTTGGAGTCAGTCTGTCTGTCTGTCTGTCTGTCTCTCTCTCTCTCTCTCTCTCTCTCTCTCTCTCTCTCTCTCTCTCTCTCTCTCTCCCCCCCTCCCTCTCTCCCTCTCTCCCCCCTCCCTCTCTCCCTCTCTCCCCCCTCCCTCTCTCCCTCTCTCCCCTCCCTCTCTCCCTCTCTCCCCCTCCCTCTCTCCCTCTCTCCCCCTCCCTCTCTCCCCCCCCTCTCCCCCCTCCCTCTCCCCCCCTCCCCCCTCCCCCTCTCCCTCTCCCTCCCTCCAGCCCATTTTCACTCAGCTGCCCAGTCACCATTTTTCCCTCTTGTCCTTACCCAACTTTCCACTTTACTCTGCGTTCCTCTATCTTACTTTTCACACTTTGCTGCCCTTTTCTGTTGTTTACCTATTGACCTCCTCTGCTTTTGTCCTTATCCTCTCTGCCCTTGCACCCTTTTTTGCTCTATCCCCACTGTCTTCCAATCTTTTTTTAAGCCTCTCATATTTTTGCCTTCTGATTTTTAGCCTACCCTCTCTACCATCCCCTGTTTGTCTTTTTGCTTTTTGCACATCCTATTATATTCCCTTGTTGCCAAGTGCCAAATTAGACACCCCTTCTGCTTATCATTATATCAATGGTGTATGATCAGATCCTTTTCTGATGAAATTTGTTTAAACATAAGGAAGTGCTGTTGAGTCTGCGGAGGTCTGGCATGTCATCGAAAACCTTGGTGCACTTCTATATGTGTGTGGTGGAAAATGTGCTGACTGGCTGCATTACGGCCTGGTATGGGAACACCAATGCCTTTGAGCAGAAAGTCCTACAAAAGGTAGTGGATTCAGCCCAGTACATCACAGGTAAAACCCTCCCAACCATTGATCACATCTACATGAAATGTTGCTATTGAAAAACAGCATCCATCATCAAAGATCTTCACCACCCAGGCCATGCTCTTTTCTCGCTGCTACCATCAGGTAGAAGGTACAGCTGCCTCAGGGCTCACACCACCACATTCAAGAACAGTTACTATGCCTCAACCACCAGGCTCTTGAACAAAAGGGGATTAACTACACTTGTTTAAGGACTTGTTATATTGTTACTTCATGCTTGTTATTTATTGCTGTTTATTTATATCTGTTTGTTTTCAGTTAACAGTTCCTGATGTTTACAGTTTACTGTTACTGTTCTATAGATTTGCTAAGTATGCTCGCAGAGAAAGAATCTCAGGGTTGTATGTGGTGACATGTATGTACTCTGATAATAAATCTTATCTTGAGCATGAAATGAATCATGATTACCAGAGCCAACAGAAAATGATAGAAAGAAAGAATCACCTGCTATATCACCCATCCATCTTCCCTGTCAAATATCTCCTGCCCAAAGCATGGGTGGTCTTGTTGACCCTGCCACATTGGTATTGGGAAGAAACTGTGATCGAAGTGTGGCAGAGAACTGCTTAAGAGAAATAAGTTATTGCCTGAAATGGTGGCAGGCTTTTAATGACCAGTGCATCAAATTAGTAATGAATTAAGGGAGACTTCTATTTCTATCGCAACTTTTCCATCCCAGAAATATTGGCATTTACTTGTAGATGTATAGGGAACTATGAGCTGTTTTCCATTGTGTAACTCCATTACACATGGTAATAATATACAGTACATAATTTATCATTTTTTCTAATGTTTGTTCCAGGTAGCAATACTGATCCAGGTATCTGGAAGATACCCTACTGTTCAAATGCTGCTTTGCATTACTTAGAACCCATCTGGGTACTAGAATAACAGACAAAGCTTTGATTTCACATAAAATATAATGAATGGTTTTCAGGAATGTCAATCAGAATATCTGGAATAGGGATTAATTCTGTCTATTGACAGAAAGGTGTGAGTGTCATTAACTGAGCCAAGCAGATGGGAAAACATATGTCTGATATCAGAAACAGTCATTTGAGATATTTCAAATATTCAGCTGAAAAAAGGAAAAATAAAAGCATTGGTTGGCTCACTGAGTGAATTACCTTATAGATGAATGCATTTTACTTATCCTTGATTTTTGGTTTAAATCTCACCATCGCAGTCAAACTTCTGACCTTTCTAATTGGCAAGGTCGACCTGCATGAATCATTCTAATCATATGCCATGTTCAGGTCCCAGGCTGACTGTCAATAACACAATAAAAACTGACAAGTTATTTTCTCTCAGCTCCTTGCAACACTGCTGTAGTTTCGACATGGCATTCTGAGTGAGCGTCATTCAGAACTTTACAAATTAGTAATCTTTTAGTAATCTGGTCCTTTCTTCTTGCAGGCTTTGAAGAGCATGTTGGGAATCCGGTTGATCCGCTTTGAGGATGCAGTTATTCATTTGGATCCATATACCAGAGTGCACCCATATGAGACGCAGGAATTTATTATCAATGACGTTCTCAAACACTTCAAGGAGGTGAGAATTAAAATAGGCTGTTGAGCTGGTCACACAGGAGTTTGTTCTACAAAAGGTTAAAAAGAAACAAAACTGCGCTTGCGATGTCCACAGTGGGAAATTGTTCTACATCTTGCTTTTGTGGGCTGTGCACACATGAAGTGTGGAAAAACAGCAATGAGATAATTAATATTTTGTGCCCAATTAACATCAGTGTTTGCAGCTCCTAGTATGCAATTTATGCTTCAGAAGTTGATCAGGTCTTTACTGGAAGAGCAGGCTTGACTGGAGTGACAAGACTGCTCTATTTAAAAGAGCATACTTGCTTGATCCATTGTTAGAGTTCACCAGTGAAATTAATCATAAAATACTCTGCACTGGACCAGATGTCATCAGAGTTTAAGGTAAGTTCTGCTTTCAGTGGGTGAAACCCCAACAATTCTGATGATTCTCTAAGGTGGTGGGCACCTAGGGCAATCATAATGTACCACACAATGCACATGATAGCTGCATTTGCTCCTGAATTACCATTCCAAGTAAAGCTTAATCAGGAAGCAGTAATTCCTGGTGGAAATTCTTCCAAAGGAAGAAAGCAGATTTATAATTCTTGTGTGACTTTGGAAATCCCTTGCTATTACTGCATGTAACCTCCTGGGGATTCATGATCTTTATGCAGTCAGGGCCTTCACATTGTATGTTAGAAAATTGATTCCTTGTGGCCCAAGAGCAAACTGCTGTGAGAGCTTGGCATTTACAAATTAGTATCTTTTTTTTCAGTATTTGGAATCCATAGGCCTTGAATGTGTACAAGGATCTCAGTCTTCATTAGTCTGACATGTCTAACTCTCAACCAATATCAGTACTAATTAACAGTAAATTAAATTCTTCCAGTAACCTAACTAAATGCACTGATTTTTGCATAATCATTAATCCATATGCAATATTAATAGAATCTGGAGGAAATACTCAGCAGGTCATTTAGTACCAATGAGAAGTAGATGTGGGAAGAAATCAGAGAACCTAGAAGAAACTGATGGACACAGGTAGAACATGCAGACTCCACAGAAACAATATTAGTGATCAGATTTGAACTAGGTTGCTAGAGATATGAGGTATGTGTGACATTCTGATTTTTGTCACTGCTACACCAAAGTGGTTGGTTCTCAGTTTGATCTCTGAGGTATCTCTGCCAGTTGTCCTCTTAACAGCAACTTAAAAGTAAACGTCACATATTTTGAATGAATGTTGTAAAGTTATTTATTTCATCGAGAAAAATGTGTTTTTATTATCAGGAATTGATGAGTCAGGCGACTAGAATACTGGGCTCGGTGGATTTTCTCGGTAATCCAATGGGACTTCTGAATGATGTGTCCGAGGGCGTTTCAGGATTGATAAAGTATGGAAACGTTGGAGGCCTAATACGAAATGTCACGCATGGAGTCTCCAATTCAGCTGCTAAGGTACATTTGATGAACAATGTCATGATGCAGCTGTTAGATTTATTTTCATCTACTGCTTGGGAAATTCCTCGTTGAAAATGATAAACTTTTGCAACATGATCAGTGTTTTTTAGTTCGTCTAGTTAAACCTCTCATCTTGAAAACATTAAAGTGGGAAATTCCAGTGGGATTTCAGTAAGATGGAATGGTACAAATGTAAAATTGAAAACCACACTGAAAAATTATTTTTACCAGACCTTTGTAATTTAATCTGATGCTGACTACGAAAGAAAACTTAAATTTTCTCACATTTCAATTGGAACTGTACTTCAAAAATAATTAACTAACTTAGAGCTTTGTGGGATATTCTGAAACTTTGGATGTTTCTGTATAAATGCAAGTTATTTATTTCCAGATGATGAAAACAGCATTATAATTATAGATGTTCTGCTTCTATTCATATTTTGTACTTAAATTACGTTGAGATGTACAACACCAGATTGACCAAGTTTATCATTAACATGCCTGAGAACTTTAGATGTGGATGTAAAGTGATATTTTATGAAAATTACCTGAGCTGAATGACCTTTCTTGTGAATTGCAGGTGTGCAATCCAACTCATTGGTAGTGATGAGAGTGATTGAAAATAATTAATTAATAGCTTTGAGTGAAGTGTACTGCCATGAAGCTTAAATGTATTGATTAAATCATTTATTTTGCATGCAAGTGCAGATAAATTAGTACTTGCCCTCAGCACGATGAAATTTGTCAAAGAAAACTCCTGACACAAACTGGAAATACAGTTCAAAGAACTGGTTGCAGAGGTGACTATTGTACCCAATTTGCCATGATTGCAATTTTCTGGCACTTGATTTACTCTTCAATTTTTAGTTTGCAAAATTAGAACAGCGGTCAGCCCCTACTGCAACAATTTGTCCTGAGGCATAGTTGATTCTAGAGCACAAGTCCAATAGATTTTACAGTAGTCTGTGCTTCCAATTGTTTTCTGATAAAATGGAGAATGTATAGAATTAACTGAATACTGGCTTCCATGATGGGGGAGTTCAAGAAGTGGCCAAGATAGATGTAAGAATCAAGTTAGCACTTCTAATTCAAGGTGGTTTTAGCATTAAGTTGTTAAAGTTGAGGATATTTCTGTAGTGTCTTCCATGTGTTATCTATTTAATTGGCCACTGCAAATGGCAGGACCTTGGTCAGATCTAAAATAAAAACAGAAAATGCTGGAAAAACTCAGCAGGTCAGACAGCATCTATGGAACGAGAGACAATTTCAAGTTGATGTCCCCTTATCGAAACTGAGAGTTTTTGATTTTCTTTGATCTAAACTGATCTATTGGCTGTGGAAATTATGTTGTATACACTTTTTCAGTTTCAAACTGGCACATGCTTGCATCATTTTTGGGGAGGGAGACACGGAGGGAGTGTACACCTGATACCACTGCTAGCATACCATAAGCAATCTGATTCAATCTTCTTCATACCTCCTGATGATGTATAATTGTGTTGTTGGTAATCATAGAAAGCCAGAAAAATGTGTGTGTCACTGCTGTTGTGCTGAATGGAACAAAACTAATCTCCAATTTGATAGAGTTTATATGTTAAGATCTGATTCATCATTAAGGGTTGTAAATAGTGCCATTGTGTGAGGACTTTGATATGCTCATGTACCAAGCTATACTGACACTCGTATATCTACGCCCCGATTAATAAATAATTAAATAATTCGCTGGTAGGCACAAACTGATTATTATTGAAGAGTGCATATGAAACTAAAAAGACAAGTAAAGCTCAAATTTTAAAAATTAGAATGCCTCATTTAAAATTCTATCTGCAAACATCTTGAATAATTGTTTTTTCTAATTTTATTAATTGTAGATCATGTCATGGGCCTAAAGAGCTTCATGAGCATTAGCTGTAATTGCCATTTATTTTGTGAAGGGGTGTGTGGTGGTTTCAGAACAGTTCTAGCTAATGTGCAATTCTAGTTCATATAAAGTATAATTGCTTTTCCATTTTGTCACAGAGCTCCACTAGGTGAACTCTTCCCGTTTAAGTGTAACCCATAGAGAGCAGTTCAACATATTTATCTTGGCAAGCAGTTGAGGTTGAAAGAAAGTTCACATCAGCTGGCTCTACACTTGTCCTTTTGCTACACTGCCTATCTCTTAATTTTAAACAGTACTTTGATCCTAAATATAGTCGACAGAAAGAAATTGCTGCTTCTCAAAGCTTAACTTTAAATATTTTCTTGTTGCCGTTCAATTTGAATAAACTAGAGGAGTCTCTAAAAAATGTTTTTCTTCCATTTTTGTTCACATACATAATATTTTAGCAGTATCCCAGCCTGCCACATATTACGAATTACAAGTTTCAGTGAATCTCATCTTCCTTGTAATACTGTGGGTTGTAAACTGTTTGTAAATTAGTTTCAGAAAATCTGTGAAAGATAATAATGATTTTATGCCCTTCTTAAGGTTCATACTGAATATGCTTGCTTAAAATTTCACGATGGTGTTATATTTCTCCAGAATTGTGCTGTTACTGTGCAAATTGTTTCACGTGGAATTAGCTTTCAATCATTAAGAAGTGTTCAGCCAGACTGCCTCATTTCATCTATGTGATGAAACAGCAGCTGCCCAGTTTTATGCAGGGATCTGCAGATGTTCCATTTTAAATGGTTTAAGATTGCATCCAAAATAATTTACAGCACCCAGTATGTACCACAGTGCATTGAGAGGTCAGTTGGAAACTTATCCCTTATTTTCGCAAATTATTTCCCAAAATTTTTGTAACTTGGCCAATTTACTATGGTTAAGAAATTATAAATAAAGATGCAATGATATTATTTAGAATTACTTCAACAAATGTTAAGTCAACAGAAGAGTACAGTAATTCTCTTGTTGCAGTTCTTTCATCTGATTTTGCTAACTTTGTCCTTTAAATTCTGTAGCAGAGAAAGAAACTTTACCAAAACAGTTTTGACAGTTTATGATTTAGAACCAACTGGCTATTGGGCCGAATGAGTTGCAATGTGATTTTTGAAACCATTAAGTTTGGTGGGGTCCTCTTGGCTGGAGAGTGTCCGTTTGCCCTTCACATGAGTGTTTTTCTGTTGTAGAGCCACTTTGTATGAGCATGATTTTTGTAGTATATATGTTGTATTTTTACTAGACAAGTCTTGTCGTAATGTAAATTATGTGTTGGAAATGCTGCATTAATAATGTCCTGCTATTTGTCATTTGGTACTGAAAGAACTTGATCTGTTAAAGCAAGTTTCATGAGGGGGATAGGTAGGGAAGATGGTCAGCATCTTTTTGATAGAGTGGGGAAATTTAAAACTAAAGGCCATAGGTTTGAGCTGAGAGGGGATAAATTTAAAGGAGATCTGAAGGGCATGTTGTTCATTAGAGGGTGGTAGGTATCTAGAACACACTACCATAGGAAATGGTGGAGGCAGAAACAGTGTTTATAAGGTGTTTTGACAGACACTGGATTGGAAAGTAGAAGTATATGGGCTTAATGGGCTAGCATGGATAGGCATCATAGTCAGCATGGGCAGGTGCTGTGCTGTACAATTCATCCCTCCATGACTCCTTAAGTTTTCTTTTGTGGCAGAGTACGAAACCTTGTTTATGACCTAATGCAAAAATTGCTAAGAACCAAAGTGCAAATGATAGAAATCTGAGCAGAAATGCATCCAGCAAGAGAGATAAGTGTTAACATTTGAATTATATTTCTATAAAACAGAACAAATATGATTTAATATTTCATATCCTGTATATACTACTAGCAGTGTGTTGGTGTGCTTTACTAGGAGAACAGAAACTCGATGATTCCATTGATTTGCCCCCATCCCGTATGAGTGTCCATAGTTCGGGATGCAGGGACAATATCACAATACCAATGTCATAGTAGTTATAGCATAAAAAGCGGAAGACTACATGAGAATACCATGCACAATCAAGCAAATGGTACTTTTCCCTTCCAGTATTGAAGTGGGAAGTTTCTGGAAAAGTGCACAAAGACATTTTTTCCCCCTAAACAGGATGCTGGAAAATATTCTTAAGGAGCTTGTTTTTTCCCAGATCAACATATCTGAAGGGGAAAAAAAAGATTGGGGCCGTTTGATGAGGTAGTTTTTGTAAAACTACTTTGGAGTGCAATGTTCCTTTATGACAAAATTCAGTCACAAGAACTGAATTTTTTCAAGTGTTGTTGGGAGGAAGACAAACTGACTGCAATACATTTTGTATAGTATTGCTCTGAACTGCATCTTGTATGTTTTATTCAGTGACATAAAGCTCACCCTATTGCTCCCATATTTAAAACTGCTTCTCAGTGACTGACTTAGATGGGATGTTCTGTTCTCATTCTTTTGCTGATTGTGTGCTACTGTCAGCCTGAAATAGTTGGTTTGTTTGATCTGCTTGTTGTTACCCAGGCGGAGTATCACATCTATGTAACAAACTGTGGTTGTCCTCTGGTTGAACCTGCAAAGGAAGGCAGAATTTGGGGTCATTCCAAGTTCACAGTGTGGACTTTTGACTGTCCTGTGTATGAACCGGTTTGGGGACCCCTACAGGGATCAGTCACTCAGACCAGTAACACAAACCAATTTCTATTAGGCATCTGCAGGGACAAATCCACAGGGGTTGCTTGAGGGAGCTACCAACCTAATCAGGCATCTGTGGAGACGGCCTAGAAGGGGGTCCACTGGACTACCTAGCTAATCAGACATCCACAGAGAAAGTTCACTGGGGGAGTCTGCTCCCAGGTTAAATCACCCATGTGCTATTGTCAGAATGCATTACTGCCCCAAGCTAATGACAAGAGGGGGAGCTGATTAAGGGCCTGAGCTCAGAAAATGTGACAGCAAGAATAACAGAGTCCTCAGGACCCTGTAAATCCCCACACGTTTGTTCAGTCATGCTCAGGAAAAACAGCAACTGGACCATTTGTTATCTGTAACGATATAAAAGGGCCAAGCCCCTGCACTGCCAAATGTCCACTGATCCTTTCTGTGTCAGAAGTGTTTCAGGTGGCACTGTGAATTGTCCATTTCATTTTGCAAACCTGATACCTCTGCATCAGTCTACACTGAAATGGCAGATTTTAAATTTACTATTATTTCCGTCAGAATTGCTCTTCAAGTGTTCCCTCATAGAAATTGCCTTGTTGTTTTGTATAGGCAAGCTGGCCATTTAGCTTATGCTTGGCTGGTAAGAAATGTTTAGTTAACTTTGCTGTTGTCTTGTGTGGTACCTACCCAGGATAACTGCTTTTGAAAGTGTTCTGTTACTCACCTAGAGAATAAATGCTTACTGTCTCAAAACTGGGTATGACTCCAGCAACAATAATCCAATGCGAAGCAGTAGTAAGTTGGACTTTTATTGTGCTGATTTCCAAGAGAAAGACATCAATAAAATGGAAGCAAAGCACAGCAGTTTACTCCAGGAGGACCCTCTGGAAAATTTGCTGAGATAGTTATTGGTTGCTGTAGATATACAGCTGTCATTGTTTTCACTGAGTCAATCTAACTGCTGGCCCTAGTGAAAACAAGCAAATAAAATTTTGAGTTGGCACTGATGTTGCAAGTCAATAGTCCTTGTGCCCCAATAAACCCAATTTCAAAGCCTCTTTAATGTTTACTTTGCCCTGATCCTTTTTGCATACTGGATGGTATCAAATTACCATCAGGCTAGCATGTTTCTTCCTGAGGCACAAGTGACTGGTGAATTACATTCAAGTTGTTACTTGAGTAAGTACACATCAAATTACAGCACAAGAATTACATTCAGCATGAAGAAATCAAGTCCCAAGTAAATAAGTTTTTGCTGTTTTTAAACTAAAAGAAAATTGCCAACAAATGCTGACTTATTTGCTGTTTATCATGTTTATCACTTCCTTTATCTATTTTATGTAGAAAGACTTTGGAATTTATTTATTTGTTTATTGAAATACAGTGTGGAATAGGCCCTTCCAGCCACACTGCCCAGTAATGCCCTGATTTAATCCTCGCCTAATCATGGGACAATTTATATTGACCAACTATCCTACCTACCAGTATGCCTTTGGACTGTGGAAGGAAACTGGAGCACCCGGAGGAAACCCACAGTCATGGGGAGAATGTACAAACTCCTTACAGGCAGTGGCAGGAATTGAACCCTGGTCACCTGTACTGTGCAGTATTGTGCTAACCACTACACTACAGTGCTTCACAGTTAAAGCTCGTATTTTAAAGAAAAATGTGTTCATATGCACATTTTCTTCAAAAATATTGAGGCAAATGATGGTTAAAAGTAAAACTTTTTGTACAAGTTTGCAAATTCTAGGCAATTTGTTATCTGTTGTCAGCAGAAATTCTCTGTATATTGTCTTAGGTATCATTTTTGCATTTATTGTTCTGATATGCCCATGGTTATTGATATTTGGCAATAATTGTTGACCTCAACTCAGAGTAGGAAGAGACACACAGGGCATCAATGTCTAAACAAGGTAGTTATCCAGGAACAAACTTAGGGGAGATTTGCAAGAGAAATTCAGAAAAGTAGTGCCAATCAGAGCTCTGGAATATTCTAAAACACTACCTCCTATGTACTGTGTGATGTATTGATATTGTTGTAATGGAGGATGCTTAGCAGAATTTTTATATCTACATCAATCAAGTCTCCACTTTCATGAAAGCAAATGGAAGATGTTCAGTATTTTTGTTTCATCGCAGGCTCCAGTTAAGTAACTAGTCCAGTGGTGTGGACTAGCAAAGATTCAAGTTCATTCTCACCATAGCAAGTTGAGAATTCAAATTCTGTTTATGAACTGGAATTTGGAACAGCACCAACAAGTCATAATAATTATGACTATATAACTACTGGTTTGTCAATACCCATCTGGTTCTTGGATGTCCTTCAGGGAAGGAAGCCATGCTCCCTTGCCTACTTTGACGTTCATGTGATTCCAGATGCATCCCATAAGGTTGTCTGTTAAATGTCCTCTGAAACAGATGAGAAAAACACTAAATTGTTCCTGTACAGCTGCTTTTAAACTCAAGAAGGTAAATGACTGCCACACCTTCAGGGCCATCAGAGTAGGGGAGTAAATGCTAGCCTTACTAATGATACACAGATCCTGAAAAATAAACAATTTTTTAAAAAAATACACAGACAAATAATCATAATACTCATTCTTCTAAGTTAATTTATAATTATCACCTTATTTGATATATCAATCTGCTTTATAG
Source organism: Mobula hypostoma (assembly GCF_963921235.1). Taxonomy (NCBI): domain Eukaryota; kingdom Metazoa; phylum Chordata; class Chondrichthyes; order Myliobatiformes; family Myliobatidae; genus Mobula; species Mobula hypostoma. The sequence goes on along the minus strand of NC_086121.1, from coordinate 27,924,037 downwards.
AAGGGTACAACACGCCCATCGAGGTCTATATGGGAAGGAAAGAATTGTTTGATCTTCGAGTATGTTAAAAATTGGCACATCACCATGAGCTGAAGGGCTTGTTCCATTCTATTTTATGATCTATGAGGTGTGAATTGCTGATTTAAATTTCAAAAGAGCAACACAGCCTCAGCTATGTTATTATACTTGTTGATTATTGTCATCCTGCTCTGGAACTCAAAGGCAGTGAGAATTGCTTTTAAAAGGCCGCTCAATCACTGGAAATGGTTCTAATAGAAGGATTTATCTGTGATCCGAAGGTCAGGTGATTCTGACTTTCAGCCATGTCTGGTAGTAATACAAGGATGATTCCAGGAATGAAAGGGTTATCTTATGAGGAACTTTTGACAGCTCTGGGTCTGTACTGGCTGGAATTTAGAAGGATGAGGGGGGATCTCACTGAAACCGTTCAAATGTTGAAAGGCAGAGCAGATGTGGAAAGGATGGTTCTCGTGGTGGGGGAGTCTAGGACAAGAGAGCACAGCCTCAGGATAGAGGGGTGTCTATTTAAAACAGAGATATGCAAAAATTTCTTTAGCCAGAGGGTGGTGAATTTGTGGAATTTGTTACCACAGGCAGCTGTGGAGGCCAGGTCGTTGGGTGAAATTAAGGCAGAGCTTGACCGGTTCTGGATTGGGCATAGCATCAAAGATTACAGGGAGAGGAAAAGAGGATCAGCCATTGAATGGCAGAGCAAACCTGACAGGCCAAATGGCGTAATTCTGCTCTTATATCTTGTGGTCTAAATGCAGTGAGTTTGTGAGTCTGTCAGAGAATTCATGAGGTAAAAAGCAGAGTACTTCAGATTGTTGCTGCAGAAGGACGACATGATTGATAGCGTGGGAGTAGGAAAGGGTTTGTTGAGCCACTGTCCGTCACTCACATTGAGTCATGGTTAACAACCCAACTGCTATAAAAATGCCTTATGTTAACATCTCATAGAAGGAAGGCAGTTTTGTCCCACTCAAAGTGGAGCAAAGTGTGGTATCGGAAGGCTTAGTAGCTTCATATTCAATGAGCAAGCCTTCTGTCTATTACAGCAGGGTTAGAAAACATCAACTAATTCATGGAATGCTTCTATAAAGTGCCTTCATGTTTAATTGTCCTCGTACTTTAGATATAGCACCAGTATATAAATAGCAGCTGGAAGCACTGTCAAACTGAAGCAGTTCCACCATGTATGTATAGCACACATTAATTCTTACCTTGTTTGAGTGCTGCTAATAGGGGGCTACATCAAATTATTTCATTGAAAATGGTTGCAACTGCATGGGTAAGTATATTGCTCCTTTGTTTTCCTTTCTAATAACCCTCACCTGTATTGCAAAGAAATACATTCAATTTGTGAGCAATGGACTTGGAGAGCAAAAAGCTTTGGAAACCCAGGGCTAAAGGCAGAAGTAATCATCTTGGTTCAGGCCACCTGTTAAGTTTCTAACTGGGAAGTCTTTCAAGGTATGATGACGAGGTCTGTGAGACCCTCCCGCACTGCTCCATTGTGGCTCTCCATTCTCAATGCTAAAGTAGAGTTTCAGTCCAAATTGTCGACAATTACTTTCCTTCCACAGACACTGCTTGACCCACTTGAGTTTCTTTAGCTGATTGTTACTCTAGATGCTTTTGCTGTCCTACCCTCTTCAACAGATCTGATTTCAAGTCAAGTCACTTCTTATTGCCATTTTGACCATAATTGCTGGTACAGTACACAGTAAAAATGAGACAACGTTTTTCGGGACCATGGTGCTACATAAAACAATACAAAAACTACACTGAACTACGTAAAAACAACATAAAAACTACACTAGACTACAGACCTACCCAGGACTGCATAAAGTGCACAAAACAGTGCAGGCATTACAATAAATAATAAACAAAACAATAGGCACAGTAGAGGGCAGTAGGTTGGTGTCAGTCCAGGTTCTGGGTATTGAGGAGTCTGATGGCTTGGGGGAAGAAACTGTTACATAGTCTGGTCATGAGAGCCCGAATGCTTCGGTGCCTTTTGCCAGATGGCAGGAGGGAGAAGAGTTTGTATGAGGGGTGCGAGGGGTCCTTCATAATGCTGTTTACTTTACGGATGCAGCATGTGGTGTAAATGTCTGTAATGGCGGGAAGAGAGACCCCGATGATCTTCTCAGCTGACCTCACTATCCACTGCAGGGTCTTGCGATCCGAGATGGTGCAATTTCCGAACCAGGCAGTGATGCAGTTGCTCAGGATGCTCTCAGTACAACCTCTGTAGAATGTGGTGAGGGTGGGGGGTGGGAGATAGACTTTTCTCAGCCTTTGCAGAAAGTAGAGATGCTGCTGGGCTTTCTTTGCTATGGAGCTGGTGTTGAGGGACCAGGTGAGATTCTCCACCAGGTGAACACCAAGAAACTTGGTGCTCTTAACGATCCCTACAGAGGAGTCGTCGATGTTCAGCAGATAGTGGTCACTCTGTGTCCTCCTGAAGTTAACAACCATCTCTTTTGTTTGCATTATATTGCTGGAACGACTCTTACCAATTAGATTTCTGACTTGTGTAACTTCATGCTGAAGTAAAGGGTAAAAATTCAACAATAATTCTCAGACTGTTATACTGTATTTAGTTATGCAGAAATTTGCACAGAATTGGCAAGTCAGTTGAAAGGTAATAACCTCCCTTAATCTGACATAGACTTTTGAAGGATAGAGAAGGAGAGGAAACTTTAAGATTTTTGGACTGCTTATCATGGATTCATTCAGTAATTTGCTGTGTGGATGGTTGGATCACCTGAAAAAGCTGCATTTGCACTCAAATTATCAGGTGATGATTTGTCATAGGGAACTCAAGGTTGACAACTGTGCAACATCTTCTGACCTACCCACTGTTCAAGAGGACATCCACTGCAAGAAGAAGGATTTTGCCAGAGGCACAGAAAAGAGGAAAAAGCAGTAATATCCTGGCTGTTTTAATCAGATCTTTTCAGTTTAGCAAACTTCGCATGAGTTGGAGATTGCCAGAAGCTGCATAATGCCATAAACATCTGCAGTGATACCAATATAAGAGAGTTTCATTATGCCAAAGCCACAGGACACAATTTGATCATCACATAGGCATTTATGGAGTTATTAAAACAACTATATTTTATGAAGAGTTACATGTGAAAGAATTTACACTCTACTAACATCTTGTTGTGAGGCTTTGTGCTAATAATACATGATGTAGTTTTTTTTTATGAAGGTTTTTTAGGTGTAATTTTCTATTTAAGCTAGTTACAGAGTTAACTAGCTAATACTGTTAATGGTATCAAGTAATTGCTATCATCTGTGCAAGATTACTACATTTGAACCTTTATGTGTCAACACCATAGCCTGCTTACCCTGTCTTAAAAATACAGAACTTATGATTTCATATTACATGTTGATGACTGGAAAAATTAATCATTCATTCTCGTGGTTGACATCCTGCATACATCTTATTCTGTCAAAGCATTTAAATTCCCCTAGCTGTATAATGTAATATCCCAGAGTTCTGAGTCAGAGAATGAATCACTAGGCATTGAGAGAAGTTGGGAGAGTCAGTGAACATTTTAAGGTTAAAATTGCATTGGAACCGGATTCATATTGTTTTTATTAATCTTTTTATACATTACTCAAAATACTAAAATGGATTATGAAGAAATTGAGGAGCATTTGTACAATAACCTAACTAACATGTTCATAATCAGTATAGGTGAAAATCCTAAACTAGCCAAGTCCTGAATAAAGCAGCAGATTAGAATATGATTAACCTCTTGAGATGGTGTACTTTTCCTTCCCAAAACCCTTTCAATGTCACATGAAAACAACTGGCTGATGAGTAGGAGAGTTATCTGTGTTAAATGTGATTTCTGTCATTGTTGGGGAATAGTGGTGATTTGGGGTTCCTTGGGTCTCATCTCTATGATTAATCTATATAAATAATTTTGAATCAATAGCAACCAGCTAAGATTACAATTTCTGCTAGAGCCAGATCCAATAGCAGGCTCACGACTGCACTGCCAGGTTCAACTCAAACTGCATCATCACGTTCACTGATGATACTACAGTGGTTGGCCTCATCAGCAACAATGATGAGTCAACATACAGAGAGGAGGATAGAAAGACTTTTCAAGTGGTGCAAGAACAGCAACTTGAGTTTCAATGTGGACAAGATAAAAGAGATTTTAAACGCAAACAACAGGAATTCTGCAGATGCTGGAAATTCAAGCAACATACATCAAAGTTGCTGGTGAACGCAGCAGGCCAAGCAGCATCTATAGGAAGAGGCGCAGTCGACGTTTCAGGCCGAGACCCTTCGTCAGGACGAAGGGTCTCGGCCTGAAACGTCGACTGCGCCTCTTCCTATAGATGCTGCTTGGCCTGCTGCGTTCACCAGCAACTTTGATGTATGTTGCTAAGATAAAAGAGATGATTGTAGACTTCTGGAAGGCACAGGTCTCCAATGCACTTTAATGGTTCTGCTGTACAGAGAGTGACAAGCACGAAGTTCCTTGGTGTGCACGTAAAAGATGATCCAATCTGGACCCACAACATCTCACTAGTCAAAGCACAGCAGCATCTATGCTTTCTGAGGAGACTGAGGCATGTGATCCTCCCCACCCTTGTTCTAACGACTTCCTGCAGAAGTACCTTCAAGAGTGTCCAGTCTGACTGCATCACTGTGCGGTATTGCACCACAAGACTCTATAGAGGATAGTATAACCACTGAGGAGTTCATCAGGGTTTCCCTCCCTCTTATTTGTGATATTTATTGAGAATGTTGCTGACAAAGGGCCCAAAGTATTGTTTAGGATCCCTACCACCCACCCCACAATCTCTTTGACCCACGACTGTCAGGAAAGAAGGTACAGAAGCATCAGGACGAAAACTGTCAGACTGTATAACGGCTGCTTTTCTCAGGCTGTGAAACTGATGAACACCCTGCCACCACTGGGGTCTCGTCACTAGGACAGCAAGCTATTTGCTATACTGCTTACTGTGCTGCACACTACATGCATTTGGTATTATATTTAATTAACTTATTTATGGTAGTATCTTGGTTAATGTGCTGTGTGTGATGTGTTTTGTGGGTGCACCATGGTCCAGAGGAATGTTGTTTCATTTGGTTGTACTGTCAGGTGACAATAAACTTGAAGATTTAATAACTAATAATTGGAATGGTCATATTGCCTTATGAAGAAAAGTTAAATAGGCTTGACTTGTATTTACTGTTTTAGAAGAATGAGGGAGCATTTGAAATGTTCCAAGATCCTAAGGAGACTTGTCAGGGAAGGAGTGGCAAGGATATTTTCAGTTATGGGAGAATCTTAAAGCTTAATGTCTACTGTCTTAAATAAGATTCATTTAATTGAGGGCAGAGGTGAGGTGAATATTTTTCCTGAGGGAGTTGAGTCTTGGAAGCTCATCCAAAGTTGTTCCATAGTTTTAAGCAAAGGTAGGTGATGTTTGATAAGCAAACGAGTAGAAGGTTATTGTGAATAGAATGGAATGTGAAGTTGAGGTTACATTCAGATCAGCTATTCTTTACTAAGAAGATTTGGCAGAGTAGATTTGAGGGCCTAAATGGCTTACCTGTGTTCGTTATTTGCTTGTTCACATTTTTCTTTTCTTATATACATCCAGCAAATGTTTTCTGTGGATTGATGTTCTCACAAAACACCCTTTGGCATGATAGCTCCCACAAATGTTTGAATGAAACAGATTAGAATTCTGTGACTCATTTGACAAAAACAAGTCCTTTCGAGTCTAATTTTGCTTGTGAACTTCAAAATGCATTCTCACTCTGACTTCTGAAGAATGATCTGTAATCATTTTCTGGATCGTCTATCATGAGTAAAGCCCACCCACCACTGGGTGCATCTACATGGAGCATTGTCACAGGAAAGCTGCATCCACCATTAAGGACCCCCTTCATCCAGGACGTCTCTTCTCACTGCTGTCATCAGGAAGGAGGTACAGGAGCCTCAGGATCCACACCACCAGGTTCAGGAACAGGAACCAGAGATGATAATTTCATACAACTTCACCCACCCCATCACTACTCCCACAAACTATGGACCGACTTTCAAGGACTCTTCATCTCATATTTTTGATATTTATTGCTTATTTATTATTATATATTTTTCTTATTGTATTTGCAGTTTGTTGTCATTTGCAATTGGCTATTTGTCCATCTTGTTGGATGCAGTCTGTTGTGTTTACTGTGAATGCCCACAAGAAAATGAATCTCAGGGTTGTATATGGTGACATACTGTATGTAATTGATAATAAATATAATTTGAAATTTGAACTTTGATAGCTTCATATCTAGTTTAACATTCCTATGTTGTACTGGGGAAATGTAACCTTTTCATAGCTGCTATCATTCAGGTATAACACCGGCACGTTGCATGGTCCCATATGGAGAAATAGCAAATAGTAGTCAGATCTTGCCAGTGTTATGGCTAGTATCACAATTTATCTCAAAATTATTTGTGAGGTGTTGTTGGATGCAAAGCGACTCCTATTTTATCAAAGAAAATCACCTAATTCATTATATGTGAAGTGTTTTAGGGCAAACATTAGCAAAAGCACTTTTAACTTGGTAGCACAAAATTTTATGGAAGAGAGAATTGTTTGGTTACTACTTACAGGACATTAATCCATTCTCATTCTGTTTTTATCCTGTGAATTTTGCTCGAAATTCATATGTGGGATCATGCTCACTTTTCACATTACAGTTTCGTTATGAACAAAGGCCATCCATTTTCTCCCTTACCATAAGACAAATGATTAAAAGGATTAAATCTCGCCAGAGAGGGCTGTATTTCTTCTAACAAATTCCAATCTTAACCACTGTGTGAACCGAGATGCTTTGTGGTCTGACTCCCAAGCAAACTCATACCAACTGTGGTATTCCTACTAAAGTAAGATCAACTATCATAGCAGGGATAAGACTTGGGACCTTCCAGTCTGTCTGGCTCTATACAAGTGTTTTTAGTCAAGTGTACTTCAATTATTTTAGAATAAATCTGCATAATAGACTATACTGGAAGCTCCTGGTTGTTTGTCAAATTTGCTGGAGGGTTTTCTATAACCACAATATCGTCTTCGTGCTTGGAACGTAACCTAATCATTTTGTAGGAGAATTCAGCATTTAATAATTGCCATGTAAACTATTGAACTCTCAAAGCAACAATGTGGAACAGCTGTTGGAACAGTAATCTGAAAAAAAAACTTTCATTGTTGAACTATTAACTGCGTTCTTTGGAGTGGCTTGTAAGAAGTGAACTTTTCACCTGTACTTTTTTTTAAAAAGAAAATTTAAGATCTAGAGATGAGTTTCTTCATGTATCAACTGAAAAAAATTGAGGTTTAGGGGAGCAGAGTTGAGGGCAAGGAAATAATTTATCTCTCATCTTTTTGACAATTTAAGCAATCTCCTGGGCTCAGCATCAAAACAGTTCATTACACTATTTTTTATTGGCTATTGACTTGTAGTCCTATCAAAGTACAGTTAGGCAGTATAGTTCTAGCAAGCAATAAACAAAGGACATTGTGTCAAGCCATACTTCTTTAAATTGTGGTTTTTGTTTTCCAATTTTTGTCCAATTTTGAATCAATAATTGATTCAAGTGGGCAGTGTTCATTTAAAAGTCTAGGCAATAAACAGACATGTATCTGTCATCTACACATATGCAGTTTTCATCATAGATTGTTGAAAAGCAGTTCGAAGGGTGTTGGTTTATTTTCCTCAGCCTAAAGTTGCTCAGATTCATAATTGCAACTTCATTGATCCAAGAGCAGCTGAGATCTATTAATCTTACTATGTATTTGTCAAGGCAAGCAAATGACAAGTCATGAGTGTGAAAGTCCTGTCAAAATGTGCTAGTAATCATAAAATATTAAATAAAAGCAAAAATAAGGTTTGAACCTGTGGAGGTGTTTGATTGGAGAAGTGTACTTGCCCCGTAAATTGGCCTCCATCCTTGTGTATGATGGAGCACACGTGCAATATGTGCAGGAAATGTAAAGTTTTAACTACCACCATTTAGACATTTCCAGGCATGAAAAAAAAATCTGCTGAAAGAAGGAAGCTGTTTATCAATAACAAAAATCATACAAAATTATGTTTAAACATCCACACATTTAGCAACTTTTGGCTTTTGCTTGGATTATCTTGGAATTAGATTTTCAGGAACACAGAACCTCTCCCTGAAAAAAGGTTCGCTTTGTCCTGTGCAACTTCTTTGGCATGCTTCATATACTTAGATATTGTACCCTGGCAGTCATACTGAAGATCACCAACAAAATTGCACAGATTTGTTCTGTCCCTTCTGTAGTTTAGGTTTGGGAAGATACTAATTTTTATATACAGCGAAATAAAACCATTCTGAAAGTTTCCAAGTTTCTGTTGTTACAACTAAATCCTGAATTCTGGGCTCCACTTTCTATAGTTAAAATATCAAGATAGTTGAAGTAACAATGGTCTACCCATAAATGTAATATCGTGCCTTCCAAAATGTGACTATTGTCTAAATTGTCCATATAACTATATAACAATTACAGCACGGAAACACACACAAATCCATGTTGATTGTTCCTAATCAGACCCTGTCTATTCAGATAATTATATATGCCATCTCTAAGAATACTTTCCATCAATTTACCCACTACTGACATCAAACTCACAGGCCGATAATTGCTAGGTTTGCTCTTAGAACCCTTTTTAAACAATGGAACAGCATGAGCAATACGCCAATCCTCTGGCACCATCCCTGTTTCTAATGACATTTGAAATATTTTCTGTCAGAGCCCCTGCTATTTCCACACTAATTTCCCTCAAGGCCCTTGGGAATATCCTGTCCGGAACCGGAAACTTATCCACTTTTATATTTCTTAAAAGCTCCAGTACTTCCTGTTTTTTAATCATCATAGTCTCCATAACTTCTATACCTGTTTCCCTTATCTTACACAATTCAATATCCTTCTCTTTAGTGAATACCAAAGAAAAGAAATTGTTCAGAATCTCCCCCATCTCTTTTGGCTCCACACATAGCTGCCCACTCTGATTCTCTAAGGGACCAATTTTATCCCTCACTATCCTTTTGCTATTAATATAACTATAGAAACCCTTGGGATTTATTTTCACCTTACTTGCCAAAGCAACCTCATATCTTCTTTTAGCTTTTCTAATTTCTTTCTTAAGATTCTTTTTACATTCTTTATATTCCTCGAGCACCTCATTTTCTCCATGCTGCCTATATTTATTGTAGATATCTCTCTTCTTCTGAACCAAGTTTCCAATATCCCTTGAAAACCAAGGCTCTTTCAAACTTATAACCTTTCCTTTCAACCTAACAGGAACATAAAGATTCTATACCCTCAAAATTTCACCTTTAAATGACCTCCATTTCTCCATTACATTCTTACCATAAAACAAATTGTCCCAATCCACTCCTTCTAAATCCTTTCGCATCTCCTCAAAGTTAGCCTTTCTCCAATCAAAAATCTCAACCCTGGGTCCATACCTATCCTCCTCCATAATTATATTGAAACTAATAGCATTGTGATCACTGGACCCGAAGTGCTCCACAACACAAACCTCCATTACCTGACCTATTTCATTCCCTAACAGGAGATCCAACACTGCCCCTTCTCTAGTTGGTACCTCTATGTATTGCTGCAAAAAACTCTCCTGCACACATTTTACAAACTACAAACCATCCAGCTCTTTTACAGTATGGGCTTCCCAGTCTATGTGTGGAAAATTAAAATCTCCCACAATCATAACCTTGTGCTTACTACAAATATCTGCTATCTCTGTACAAATTTGCTCCTCCAATTCTCGCTCCCCATTTGGTGGTCTATAATACACCCCCATAAGTGTTACTACACGTTTCCCATTCCTCAATTCCACCCAAATAGCCTCTCTAGATGAGCCCTCTAATCTGCCAGAGCACCGCTGTAATATTTTCTCTGACAAGCAATGCAACACCTCCCCCTCTTGTCCCTCTGATTCTATCACACCCGACACAATTATATCCAGGAATATTTAGTTGCCAATCACACCCCTCCTGTAACCATGTTTCACTAACAGCTGCCACATCATACTTCCAGGTATCAATCCATGCTTTAAGCTCATCCACCTTTCTTATAATGCTCCTAACATTAAAATAAATGCATTTAAGAAATTTTCCACCTCTTACTCTCTGGTTATCACTATACGGTGCAAACAACTTTACTATTATTTTTTTCTTCCTTCTCCCCTACATCTGTTCCTACACTCTGGTTCCCCTCCCCCCTTATATCTAGTTTAAATCCACTGGAGCTCTCTAGCAAACCTACCTGCAAGAATATTTGTACCCCTCCAGTTCAGATGTAAACCATCCTGCCGGAACAGGTCCCACCTTCCCTGGAAAACTGCTGAATTATCTATAAATCTGAAGCCCTCCCTCCTGCACCATGTCTTCAGCCACGTGTTGATCTGCACTATCTTACTATTTCTAAACCTGCCTGCATGTGGCACTGGTAGCAGTCCTGAGATTGCTATCCTGGAGGTCCTGTCATTTAACTTGGCGCCTAACTCCCTAAACTCACCTTTCAGGACCTCCTCACACCGAATTTACAACTGGGTTGTCACGTCACATAATATTAGTACTAGATCAGGTCTGGCTTAATTCAGTTGATGAGTGAGCCAATTTAGCCTTGAACTTCCAATTGCAAAACTGGTTATGGCAATCGGTAGCTAGATTATGCAGAGTACAAAGATATGAAATTTAAATTTAGAGCATTATGCCGTCCCAGCAGAGTTAGGACTATGCAAGCAGAAAACGAGGCCTGTGTTACTGGACCATGAATGGTCCACACATTTTTTTGTTTACTGGAAAACATTCACTCTAAGTAATTGAATCAGATCTTTTGATACACATTTGTGAGCTTTTCAATATTTCATTTAGTTATTAATGGTGAGCTGTTACTTTTCTACTTTTTAAGTGTTTTTCCTCTTTCCAACAGTTTGCTGGCACTTTATCAGATGGATTGGGAAAGACAATGGACACCAGGCACCAAGCTGAGCGGGAATCCATTCGCTATCAAGCTGTGACCAGTGGTGAACACCTCGTGGCTGGAATTCAAGGACTGGCTCATGGTATGTGGAAGGCAATCTCATTTAACTTCACCACTATTAATGCATGAAAATTTTGCATTAATATCAGAACTAAAAAGCTATGTATCTTTTGCATGCTCTATCCACAGTGGGCATGCCATTTCCAAGATATATTTTTACCATTCCTATGGTTTTAAGATGTATCTCTTTTTGTACAATGGAACCTTTCATCGATCATAGCCATTTTTCAGCTGAATTTACAACTAGGTTGTCATGCTCTGTAATGATTATATTTCACTGTAATGTATTTCATATGTCCTGTCGTTGGAGATAGTGGTTCTTTGCGAACAATGGAAAAAGTCAAATGTCCATGTTATTTTTTTCAATAATTTGTAATCTTCATTGTCTCACAATAGAAAATCATTTAGGTTATTGTCAGTCTAAACAAATTGCACACGCACTATTTACATCAGAATTCATACACCCAAATTCCCCTACCCGACCAAGTTATAGGCAAGATCTGAAGTGAACCATTGTTTTGCTGATGCTTGAAATATACATAGTTTTCCCTAACAGAGAAGTTCAACAACATTTTGTTTTTTTCATAGTTTTTCTTCAGTAAGGAAATATGTTATTTCTTTGGTGAGGGATTTAGCAGAAGTGGAAGTGTAGTGTAGTTAACCCTCTACATGCTCTTTGATTTCGTCTTCCTTGCAGTCCTCAACCATATTACTGCCACCAAAATGAAAAATTGAATCAAATGCTAATTGACCCTGTCTTAATTGGTTTCCAACGTTGTAAAACTTCTTGTTATTTCAAAGCTGTGGGATACTTTTATTACCTCTGATCTTTTCATGTACTGTCAATGTTCCTTGCAACATGAGCATTAATTGCCTGCCCTTAACTGCTACTGAATTGAGGAGGCAGTCAACCACATTGTTGGTCTTGGGTTGCCTGTATCCCAAACCAAGTAAGAATGGCAGATTTCTTCCCCTGAACAACACTAATGTACCTGATGCATAGTTCCATAATGGATGTAAACCCAGTTTAATTACTTGAATCTAAGTTCCCTGGCTTGGCCAGGTAGTGTCATGGCATCCACACTGGGCTTCAAGGTAAGTGGACTGGCCAGCACTTTGCATACTTTCCATCCATGCTGGGTTGAGCTAGCAACTCGGCCTCATTTTTAAAAAAAGACAAATGCTCAAGAAGGGGCAAGGTTTCCACCCGATGCATTACAAGGCACAGAGAAGAACAGTAACAAGTTCCCTGGCTGTTGTAGTGGGTTTTGAACTTACCTTTCTGAATCAGTAGTGTAGACCTCAGGCTGCTAGTTCATAAATATATTCTGTATGGTATCATACCGTAATTTGAGTTGATGCATAATTATCGTAACCACTACATATTTTCTGCTTACATCAGTGTTTCTGTAGAAGGGCCTTGCAATCCAATATAGTGACTCATTAAATTAACCCTGAACACCATTTCTTATAAATTGGTAAATTGATTTATCATTGTCATATGTACCAAGCTACAGTGAAAAATTTGCCCTGGATTCTACTCATGCAAATTAACTCATTACAACAGTGCCAGGTAAAACAATAACAGAGTGCAATATAAAACGTTGCAGTTACAGATAAAGTATAATGCGGATAGACAAAAAGGTGCAAGGTCACAATGAGGTAGATTGAAGCCAAGAGTCCATTTTATCGTATTGGGGATCCATTCAGTAATCTAGTAACAGTGGTATAGAAGCTGTCCTTGAGCTGATGGTATGTGCTTTCATACTTTTGCATCTTTTAACAATGGGAGGGTGTAGAGAACAGAATGTCTGGTGTGCATGCTTTGACAATGCTGGTTGCTTTACCAAGGCAGTAAGGTATAGACAGAGTCCATGTTGGTTCCTTATAGTTACTGGCAGAGCAGTTACCATACCAACCCGTGATATATCCAAATAGGATGTTTTTTGTGGTGCATCTACACAAATTGGTGAAAGTCAAGGGACCTGCCAAATTTCTTTTGCCTTCAAGGATGTAAAGTTGCCGGTGAGCTTTCTTGGCCATGGCATCAACTTAATTGAACCTGGACAAGTTGTTGGTGATGTTCAGTCCTTGGAACTTGAAGCTCTCAACCCTCTCGACTTCAGCACTGTTGATGTAAACAAGAGCATGTACACCAGTCCCTTACATTAATTATACATAGAAATGTTCATGTAGTTGCAAAAATAGCATAGCTGCATATTAAGACTGACATAGTTGTAAAGATTCAAGTGTTTTTAATATGGACATTGTACAAAGAAAGGAAACGAAACTACTTTGATTCTCAATTTCAGATCATGCTTTATGAGAATCATCCAACTTTAAGCATTGATATCATACTTTATTTTAACAGCAATGTCACCACACTTCAGGGAAGTGCTGAAATTTCAGAATAATGTAGAAGAGGCAGAGGCCAGTAATTTGAGTTTCAGTCCCAATTCACTCATTTATAATCTTGGTAATCCAGATGTAAGGATCATGGTCATTCCATAAGATATTCGTTCTTTAAAACTAAGGAGAAATTATTTCACTCAGAAATTTGTGGATTTCCTTTCTTGGAAAGCTGTGGGTACTGAGTTGCTGATATCAGTAGAATTTTTGTCACAGTGGATATCAAGGGTTACTGTAATAAACAAGAAAGTGAGGTTGAGGTAGATGTTACTGCACAGCAAAGCAGTTCAGGGAGCCAGTTAGTTATTTCTGCTTTGATTTATCATGGTTTGGTGATTCTGGTGGATTCATGGGCCATATTTCTTAATATTTCTCTTCCCTACTTCCCACAGGTATTCTGGGTGGCTTCACAAGTGTGATTACTTCAACAGTTGAAGGAGTGAAAACAGATGGTGGTGTTGGTGGTTTTTTCTCAGGTCTTGGAAAGGGCCTGGTTGGTACAGTAACCAAGCCAGTGGCAGGTGCTCTTGACTTTGCATCAGAGACAGCTCAAGCAGTGCGAGAAACCACAACTGTGAACAACCACAGGTAAAAAGAGAAATCCAGTTATCACTGTGTGATTATGTCATTGTGTAAAATTATGTCAGAGACCAGGACAGTTAGAACTTTCAACAGACATTTGAACGGATTCATGGATTGAAAAGGTTTGGATGGATAACGGGCAAATGCAGGCAAGTAAGTCTAGCTCAGGAAAGCGCCTTAGTCAGCATGAACAAGTTGGGCCAAGAGATCTTTATCCACAACAGAGCATTAGGACAGGGGACTTCTAAATTATCATTAACATTGCTTGAATTTTTTTTCTGGTTTTCTCTGAAAATGTTTTTGTGTCAATTTTCTGCATTGATGTTGATAGGCAAATAGATTACAGTTCTGTTTCAACTTTACAATCCCATTGAATAGAGAGTGAAGTAACCAAGCATGTGCAAAGCTGATTTCAGTGTCTATGATGTTTTTAAGGAATATTTGCTTTATATACTAACACTTGCTCTGTAAAATCTACATTAATAGCTTATGGCCTTTGTACAGGTCATGATATTATTATACCCATATGGTTCTAATAATACTTGAACAAATTATGCTAATATTGTCACTGTAATGGTCTGCTACTGTAAGTGGCAAATATGCTGTAGGGCATTATATATGGGACTTATTAATGGTGCATATATAATCACTGCTAATAATTTTACATGATAAATTAAGCTGTAACTCAAAATGATAAAAAAAACTACTTAGTTGCTTCCCCATCTAAATGGTCGTGGATATCCAGCAGCTTTAAAGGATTGTCATAGAAAGAGAGTGTTGCAATATTCCAATGTCTCAGAATTCAGATAACCTCTTGTAGCTTATAGTCTTCATTCGCTAAAGTTGTCTAATGATTTTTTTTGTCAGACAGCCAAGTATTCTTGTTAAGTGCAGGAATTATTGTGCAAAGTTACAGTACTTGGGAAGCAAATTGCACTAATTGGTCAGTGAGGATATTTGTGAGATTTGTTAGAGATTGTTATGTTGCACTATGTTCTCTACTTCAACTGAACTTTTTCAATAGGATGATAACAGTTTATTTTCATATATTAACACAAACCTAGCTAAAGGCTAAATATCAAAATCAGGTTTATTAACACTGACATATGTTAGGCAATTTGTTGATTTGCAACGGCAGTACAGTGTAAGACAAAAAATAATAATGTGGTAGTGTTCATGGTCAGTTCACAAATATGATGTCGGAGGGAAAGAAGCTGTTTTTAAAACATTGAGTGTGGGCCTTCAGACTCCTGTACCTGTTTCCCATTGGTATTAATTATCTGAATAAAATATGGTCTTTTATCATAATATATTCCAAACTTTTCAAATTTTGCTTTTTCCTAATAGCAAAATATATCAAATAGCAAATTTTATTATGGTTTTTATTTGATATTTTATTTTCAGCACGAGTCTTTTTAATCTTGCATGAATTTATTTGACAATTCAGTCATTCCCTGTAATGCTGAGAATTTGCAGGGCTGGAAACAGCTGAATGAGAAAATGAAGCAACACACATAAAAGTTGCTGGTGAACGAAGGGTCAGTTAGTCCTGACGAAGGGTCTCGGCCTGAAATGTCGACTGTTCCTCTTCCTAGAGATGCTGCCTGGCCTGCTGCGTTCACCAGCAACTTTTATGTGTGTTGCTTGAAATTCCAGCATCTGCAGATTTCCTCGTGTTTGCAAATGAAAAAATTAGGCTAGTTTGAGAAGTTTCATTGAAAAATGAAAAATCTTAAGCTGCAGTTTGAATTTCGTTAAGGTTTGTTTTGACCATTTTGTTAGGTAGAATTTTATAATATTTCAGCATCTTAACCAGCTTTTACGATGAATTGCTTTTGAGCATATATGTCATTTAGGCTGATCTTTTTACAATAGCAACATTCTGTAGTGAGATATATGACCCGAGCAACTGTCTTCTTGAAGATTTTGATGGCGAAGGGAATGTTGGCCAACACATCAGTAAAATTCTTTACGCTTTCATTAGTACTGTAGGACATAAAAATTATCTCAAAATTTGAGAACCATAATTGAATGACAAATATGAGCATGGAGCAACGAGCACCGTGCTGGAGGAACTCAGCTGGTTGAGGAGCATCAGTGGGAGAAAAGGAATTATAAACGTTTTGGGTTGAAACCCTACATCAGGTTGCAACCCAGCCAGGGTTTCAAACTGCAATATCAACAATTCCACTCTTCCTTTCTTTCTCAATCCGCTGAATTTTCCCAGTCGACTTTTTTTATTGCTGCAGATTCCAGCATCTGCAGTCTCTTGAGTCTTCAAACATGAGCATGGCTCAGCTAGCTGCAGTCTCACAGTTTGTTTTCCAGGTTCAATCTTGACTTCTGGTGCCGTCTGTATGGTGTTTGCATGACCTCATAGATTTTCTCTGGGTGTTCTAGTTTCTTCTCACATCCCATAAGTGTATGGTTAATAGGCTGTATGGCCATTATTAGTTGCTTATAGTGTATAGATGAGTGGTAGAATCTGGCTGGAAGTTGGGGAAGGGGTTGAGAGTTGATGGGAAAACAAGGAGAGTAAAATAGGTTCGGATTATTCTAAAACTCAGTTCTTGAATTGCACAATTGGATCAAAATGGCTGTTTCCATTGTATGTCTCAGGATGTGAGACCTGGACTCCAACAAACAGCTGACAGTGCTCTCATTTGTACAGTATAGGCAAGGAGTTAAATCTAAAACTGTAATTATAGAAGTATTGCTATCAAATACTTCATGTCAATATGAAGTAGTACCTTTGGAGGAATCAGGACTGGCATTAAATGCTTGTGGAAAGAATTTTATCTAAATGCCCCCATCCCCAAGTAAGACATCTGGTTAAATCAAAACAGAAAGCCAAACCTTATGACAACCTTATGATAAGGAGAGGAGAAGACTGTGGCGCGACGCAGCTGGCAGCGGCCACTCCGGTGGTGATGTCTGTTATTTGTCAAGTAGGGTGCCGTACACAATCCTGATTTGATGGAGACAGATGTGAGAGCATGAAGGAACATCTGGTGAAACTTCTGAAATGCCTGCTTCGCTGCTGCCGCTACTTGGCTTTGCTTGTTGCTCGGCGGTCGGGGCGGTGTCGAAGCGCTCGGCAGAGGATGGTGCTCGGTGCTCAGTGTCAAAGGGCTGGTCAGAGGCTTGAAGTTTTCGGACGGACTCAGAGTCAGCTGCGGTCGGGTGCTTCCAATGGTGCATCGGCAAGTTTGCGGCGCTTGGAGGTTCGTGGCAGGGAGAGTTTCTCCCTTCTACCATCTGCGTGAGATGATGAGGTTATCGGGACTTTGAGACTTTTTTTTACCGTGCCCATGGTCTGCTCTTTATCAAGTTACGATATTGCTTTGCACTGTTGTATCTATATGTTATAATTATGTGGTTTTGTCAGTTTTAGTCTTGGTTTGTCCTGTGTTTCTTGTGTTATCATTCTGGAGGAGCATTGTATCGTTTTTAATGCATGCATTTCTAAATGACAATAAACGAGGACTGCGTGTCCTCATAATCTAAAAAGAGTCATGTAGATCAACTCAAAACCTAATCTCAAAGTAACAGCTCTGGATTTGTTTTGTTCCCCAGGTATGCCAGTAAAAGATTACATCACTTATGTCTACCTTGTATTTTGGTTAAAGTTGGATTACCTTTTCCAAATTTTGCCAGCTCTTAACAGGTTATACAACCAGACACACTCCTTTCAGTATTTCAGAGGGATCATTCTCTTTACAATAGTTTCCTTGGTTCACTCTTCCTTCCTCTCTACTATGTTTCCACGCAACTGCAGGAGACAAAACACTTGTCCTTTTACCTCTTCACGGACCCAAATAGTCCTTCCTGATGAAGCAGTGATTTGCCAATGCTTCCAATCTAGAGTCCTGCATTTAGTGTTGACACTGTGTCTTCTCTGCTTTCAGGAAAATACAGATTGTGTGATCGTCTTGTGCTCAATCCAGTTCTTTGCTTATCCGGCTACTTTCTGTCTGTCACTTACTGCATTGTTCTAAAAAGGTCTCAACCCAAATTTGAGATCGCATCTAGTCACAGTGCAACCTGGAATACTTTATATTATATTCTCCAATTTTTGAAGACTAATAGTTTCCTCCAGTTTGTATAGGAAATTCCCATTTTTGCCTGTCATCATTTTGACTCAGTTTTCCTTTTTTGGCATAGTCTGACTTGCCACATAGGTCCCACAGCCTTACTATTGGTAGCAATAGCTTTCGTAGACAAAGAAGCTTAATCTGATTTTAACTAACTTGTTTCTATGTCTACACAGTTCTTTTGAAGGGTTCTGAGCTTGAAATGTTAGTGTTTCCAGAATGTTCTGTCTTTATTTAATGTTGGATTTGTTTCTGTGCAGCTTGAATAATTATACTGTAGTTCCACGTCTTCATTTGGTAAAGCCACTACTCGTAGAATTTGACCCATTTGGACTGCGGGTGAACTTCTATGAAACAGCAATAACAAATCTGGGGATATGCATGATCGTACCTTGAAAAATCCAAAATTAGCATGGTTGAGTTGAAGTTTATCCATATTCCTTGGAAAAGTTTGAGATTCCTACGGGCACCATATATTTGGCAATACATGGTCATCTTTAAATTGAATACACATTCATATATATGCGTCACTCTTTCTGATTCTCATTGGTGTGAGGTGTACGGCAATTAAAATTAGCCTCTGTTTCTTTGCCATCAGTCATATTATGTACTCCTTAAATGCCTGTGACTGACAAAGATATAAACATAATAAAAAGCAACACACATAAAAGTTGCTGGTGAACGCAGCAGGCCAGGCAGCATCTCTAGGAAGAGGTACAGTCGACGTTTTGGGCAGAGTCCCTTCGTCAGGACTTTGTGACAACTTTTATGTGTGTTGCTTGAAATTCCAGCATCTGCAGATTTCCTTGTGTTTGCGAACATAATTAAAAGCCCATTTTTGAAGCTGTTGCACTGGTGCTACTTCGCAATTTTCTTTCATTCTCCAGGCCTGGTGGGTTTTTTGAGCTTCTCTAGGTAGCCATGTATTATACATCACTTGCAAGGCCAGGTTTACTTGGTGATTCTCATAGGAACATTGTTGTGCAATGATCTCTTTGATCATTTCATGGTTATATACTGGCATGAAAATAGACCAAGGGGATTTAAATTGAATAGACAATAGTAACAATTAGCACTATTGGGATGAGTGTTTGAATTTAATGAAAGCTTTTAACTGTCCAAATATCCCCTCACCAATTGAAAAGTGGAGATCAGTTTATAGCTTTGTGTAAATCAATACATTTCCATTTCTTGAAGCTGCCTTTGTTGTCCGATACTCTTTAAAACTGCCTCTCCCAGACCTCAAGGCTTGCCTTTTTTTGTGTGTTTTATGTTGATTTGTGTGACTTAAGTTTGCTTTCCATGTCTGGAAGTCTTAGTAAATATTTCTTTATGTGTGAGAGCAGTACTCCTTATGGGTAAACAGTGAATTTAGTGGACTATGACTGAGTTCCAGAAAGTCAGTAGAATGTGAAGTGGCCTTTAGTACATTGTTTAACAGAATGCTTCAAAGTTAGTAATGCACACAAGGGTTTAAACAGGAAATTTCAATTGTAACCCAGAATGATTGATGGTTTTAGTGTGCTCTTTACAAGCAAAACCAGATTTTTCTAACCTGATGATCACATGCATGCTGAGCCTAATTGTTCATTCCAGTTTCTCAACATTGCAATCTGGACCTTCTTAACTCATCTGAATGTTTTCTGTATATTGTAGAAAAAAGGATGGTGCAATTGTTCAGACTTTTGAAGGTCATTTGGCTGAAATTGTATCATAGTTTCATGTTGAACAGTTTGACTTGCCAGGATATTTTTTTTGTTGAGTCAATCCAGATTTCTGACAATAAATCTGTGTTTTTACCTTTGTTGATATCAGTCTGGTAATTTCTGACTTAATATTCCCCTTGGGTGCATTCTCTGATGCAGATATATTGTTCACATACTCGTCTCAAGGGTATGAATTGTTTATACAATCTTCTGCTATAACTTATTCCCCAGAATTTCTAACCCATGCAATTTATTACCATTCTTCTGCTGCTTTTATTCTATCTTCGAAATGGGCAGCTTTTCCTTTTCCAGTTCCACCATTTTGGTGTAACTCCACTGTAAACCTGAGTGAAAAACTAAGTTTTGGACTTGACCTTTGAACCTGGGACAAACATTTCTATCACCAAAATACATAGACTTGATATTACACTACCATATAACATTATTTTAAACTCAGTGCTTCCAAAAAATGTTTGCTTAATCAGTCTGGCTTTGTTCTCCTGCACTAAGGACCTTCATTAATTACTTTTTCAAGGAGAATTTCATTGCAATATAAACAATTTGAAAGGCTTTGCAATGGTTAGCAAGATGACAGCTGGATGACAATCAAACCTCAAGTTTAAAAATGAGTTAAAATTCTTTGATCTAATGATTTTTATTACAGCTCCAAGTATTGAAGGAAGGTAAGATTTTGTCAGATATTAGAAGTTGTACAGATCAGTTATAATTTCATTGAGTTGTAGAACCTCAAGAGATTTGAATGTCCTACCCCTTTCCAATGGAATTCCAGGGTTTTCAACCTGATATAAGCCCTAAGTAAGTGAATTAAACTGCACTGCAGTAAAGATGCTGATGGCTGCCCACGGCACATCCTTAGATTGTGTTGGTTGTCAATACAAATGACATATTGCTCTGTATTTTTCAATGTGATGAATAAATTAATCTGGATATAATTTTGGTAGAGATTTGATTTCTGTTGCAGCAAACAGAATGTCAAATTGCTGGGAATTGTTGTCCTAACAGAAGTTCTACAGTTTTCTTCAGCTGATTGCATAAGGCCATTGATTCCAGAAGCCTCAAATGTCATTCCGTGAAAAGTTGGCGTTTCCTTGTTTCCTGTCTGTTGCCTTTCTCCCATTGGTGATCTATTTTTTAAATCGCTTTTTTTAGGTCACTGTCTTAAGTTCCACCTCAAGTTAGTTCAAGAAACTCTGAAATTCCAGCTGTATTGAGAATGCAAAATTGCCCCTACCTCAGGGACAGTGACAGGAATTTTGGACAGAACTAACCTTCTGCCTTCTTTTTTGTGACCTGATAAGTTTTTCACATGAAGAACTGACCCATGGGATTGGAAGATCCACAAATATCTAAATGGTTTAATGGATCTCTCTGCTTAAATTGGACCAAGATCACAGAGTAGCACAATTATTTCTTTGAAGCAATCAGTTGTTGTAAAGAACAAATAAATTGTGAAGAATATTTACAGGCGGAGCAGTTCTCTTCATTGCAGAACACTATCACAATGAGGCACAAATGTTTATAATCATTTGAGGAAACTCCTGAGCTGCACTTCTGGTAGCTGTAGCTGATTTTCAATAATGTATGAAACCTGAAAACAAAAAAAGCAGTAATGTTAAAAACTGAAATTACATATCAGATAGAACTTGATTTTTTTGGATCTGGTGTGGAAATAAACAGACTCAGTCCAAGACCTGTGCTGACTTTAAGGAACAAAAGAGAAGTTCATATGATGTTGGTGACCTAGAGGTCACTGATCATCATTCAAAAGAGATTCCTAACGGTGTATGATGAAGTATCTCTCTGCCAGGATGTAAAGCTGTTTCTCTATCAGATAATGATGGACTGTACCAGATTTTAATTCCATTCTTTACATTTTACATGAATAGTGCTACATAACAGTAAACATTTAGAGACAGAGCAAAATAATCTGCATTCTCCAAAGGTGTAAAGTTCCAAATGGGCAGTAGATCCACAATATGTTTCTCAGTATGTTCCTTCTATTTTTTGCTTAAGTATTGGTTTAAAAACAATTAAAATCAACAATTGGCCATGAGAAGACCATAGTACCTAATACACTCACAAACAAGAGAAAATCTGCAGATGCTGGAAATCCGAGCAATACACACAAAATGCTGGAGGAATTCAGCAGGTCAGGCAGCATCCTGGAAAAGAATACAGTTGAAGTTTTGGTCCGAAACATCGACTCTACTTTTTTTCTATATGCTACCTGGCCTGCTTTTGTGTGTGTTGCTAGTAGCTAATACATATTCAGCGTCTCCCATTAAGAGCTCATTACTTAATGTTTTACCATGCAGTATCCCCAAGTTCAAACTTCCCTGCATTCCATCCCAGTCTTCCCTTTCAAAGGCAGAGTATACAGGAACCACTCTGTATGCATCAGAACAAACCATGCTTTTAAAAAAAACTCACATCTCATGCAAATTCTGCCAGACTGGCCCGTTCATGTATCCCTGGAGTCTAGCCACAAATATTCAATTGTGTAAATCAAATGCAGCTTAATGTGCTCTGTATTAATGTGCTTCATTGTTCATTTTATGATATTAGCTGGCAATAATTTTGTTTTAAACTTGCAATGTTTTTTCCATCACTCCCACCATTTCTTCAGAACACGTTGCTGGCGGCCTATTTCTACATGAGTTTGTCAGGTTATTATAATCTCAACCAAGTTGACATTCTTCAAGTGTTACAGAAAATAGTCCTGCCTTCTTCGTCCATCACACACGTGTATTTTTTTTCCCATTTCATCTCTAGGAGGTAATTACAGGCCTGTCTTTCACGCTAGCATTATTGTTGCTAATGTGCTTGAGTGGACAATTAGAAATATAAATATTTACCTTAATATTCTCTCAAGGTGATTTGATCAAGATAATTAGAATGTTAAAAGGATTTTCTCATGAGGTAATCAAGAACATCATTATATATCTAATTTGGACATTCAGGAGTAAAATGTAAGAGCTTGTTATTAGCTCTTAAATGATATGAAGTAATCATATATAAAAAATAAAATTTGAAATGAATATCAACCACTATCCCCTTCCTGTGTTATTAAATTGGGAAAGGCACCGCTGAAAAATATAAAATTTGAGATGCAAATCAGCCACAATTTATCTATCCTTGCTGCATAATTAAATTTAGAAAGGCATTACTGAGGAATATTTATCATCCAGTCATGTATTGATAAATGAAAAACATTAGAAAATAGAAACAGGATTTCCCCATATCCCCATAGCCATCAATTCAGAATTGGGTTTATTATCACCAGCGTGTCATGAAATTTGTTAACTTAGCAGCAGCAGTCAATGCAATACATAATATAGAAAATAAATAAATTACCTTATATGTATATTGAATAGATGAAAAATTGTGCAAGAACAGAAATAATATATATAAAAAAGTGAGGTAGTGTTCACGGGTTCAATGTCCATTTAGGAATCAGATGGCAGAGGGGAAGAAGCTGTTCCTGAATCGTTGAGTGTGTGCCTTCAGGCTTCTGTACCTCCTGCTTAATGGTAACAATGAGAAAAGGGCATGCCCTGGGTGCTGGGGGTCGTTAATAATGGATGCTGCCATTATTCTTTGATCTTCCAAAATATTACACACTTATTCTTAAAATACCCCGAGTAATCTATCCTCCACAACTCTGCCAGTGGAGGTTTCTACATGCTGTTGTTTTAGTTGGCTGCCCCCCTATTCTTGTTATTGTCTTGTAATAGTGGAAACATTTTGACATCTATTCTATCATGCCCTTTTGAGAATCTTTCATGTTTCAATAAAGTCATCCTTTATTCTTTTAAACTCCAAAAAATATGGATCTAATTTATTTAGCCCCTGGTGATAGGACACCTCATCTTCTCATCCCTGTAATTAGCCTAGTCTGAAATGAAAAGATTGACTGTGGTCTTTCCTGCAAAAAGTGAAAGAGTTACAATAAAAATAAAAGGACTCTTAAAGGAACATGTAGATTAGTATATTTTCTTCATCTACACTTTATACGAAAATCTCCAATAGTGCTTTTAGTCATGCAATTAGATTCCCATCCCTCTGAACTTCCCTACAACTTGGGTTCTGCTCCATTGACAGATGTAGGAGTCTGAAGTTTATAGTCATAGGTGACATCTTATGGAAATACCAATTATTATCTGTTCTTTTTGTTTCTGCATCTATTCACTGTCTTCTGTTGCCCTAACTTCCAAATTTCTCTCCATTCCATCTTAATGTATTTTCTTACCTGGGTCTACTCAAATTTGGCACTATATAAGCAACTACATTATGTTGGCTGCTTCTTTGTCCTGTTTGAGCAATATTGTTACTTATTACAGTTGTCCCTCATATCCACGGGGGATTGGTTCCAGGAACCCCCCCCCCCCCCGCCGCGGATGCTCAAGTCCCTTATATAAAATGGCATAGTATTTGCATATAACCTACGCACATCCTCCCATATACTTTAAATCATCTCTCGATTACTTATAATACCTAATACAATGTAAATGCTATGTAAATAGTTGTTAAACTGTATTGTTTCGGGAATAATGACAAGGAAAAAAAGACTGTACATGTTCAGTACAGACGCAACCATCGTAGCTCTTCTGGGAACGCTGATGCTGCCTCGGCATCAGCCAATCCCAATTCTCCCTTGATCTTTAGGTTCTTGAGGCTGTAGCGCTTTACATAGCTAGCCAGCCATCCCTTACTAGCCTTGAACTCCTTCCTCTCGCTCACAACACGAGTAGCAAATGAACAAGATGCGAGGTGAACAATGCTCAAACAACGAGTGCTGGAGAGAGACTGAGGATCTGTGAAATGGCGGGAGGCTACAGCAGGGTATGCCTACACATCATTTCATTCACGTGGATTCAGCATAGTGCTTGGCACGCGGCAAATTCAAGTTTTGCTTTTTGAAACTTTCTAGAATTTTTTTGGGGATATTTTCAATCCTTGGTTGGTTGAATCTGCGGATGCGAAACCTGCGGATTTGGAGGGCCGACTGTATGACCTTTCTGAACATGTTTCTTTTCACTGTTTGCACCCCAGTGCATCATCTGGAAGCATAGGATCTCTCATCATTGTAAATCTAATGGCTACTGCTGCAGTTTCCACTTGTCAATCCAACATGAAAATTTGGATCTGGCTAAGTTTCACATATTATTATCAAAGATATGAATCCACCTCTTGGTTCTCAGCAGCTCAGCTGTACATGGCCATGCCTTCATCACTTAAAAAAATTATCGTCAGCTTATTCAAAAGTCTGTAGCTCACATCCTCCTGTTTCCTCCTCCTGTCAATCTCATCCATATCTGTCTAAATTTCATTGTTGTACAATTAACTTCAAATTTCTCATGTGTCTCCTTCCCCAGCCTTGCCCTAGTATACACTGAGAAGCTGCTCATTTTTCATTCCACTGTTGGCATGTAGCTGGAATACTATTGCACATTGCTATTTCTCCCTACATTTTCAAGAGAAGTTTTGCAAAACTCTTTCTTAAAATATGCTTTGTTTTCTGTTACTAAACTTGTGTAGTTTTTCCTTTTTTTCTACCAGTTTGACACATTCTCACATTCCTAATCATAAACTATTTTGATACCTCTTCTTGCTTATGAGGGAATTTAGAAATTTAAATTATTTAGGGAAGGTGGGCGCCACACTTCACAAGATGTGAGAGCTATTGACATAATGTGAGAATAAAGTCAAAGATTAAACTAGCTAAATAAGGCAATAAAGTCAAAGCTGCCTGTTGTTGTCTCTTAATCCTCCTCGTTTGAGTTTAATCAAATCTTTAACCATGATGCGCTTTAAAAAAATCTGAGTCATTTTACTTTGTAGAACAAATCCCTTAACTCCTTTCCTCTTGTATCCAGCCAATATTGAAAACTTGTAACTTAAAAATTGCAAATTCTTACTTGTTAACAATTTATAAAACTAACCAACTGCTCCTTTGAGTTGTCAGTAATGATGTTTTCTAAATAATTTATTGTACTTGTTTATTTGGACCTTGCGTCTGCCAAGGAAATGTTTTGATTCGAAAAGCCTGAATGGGGTTGTTGGAGGTCAGTTTTCAAGTCTCAGCACATCACTGGAGGCATTCCTCAGCAGAAAGGAATAACTAAAATAAAGTTAGGCAAGCAGTTTGTAAGGCAGGATGAAGTAACAACTTCATCAATGGTTTTCTTTCCATCGTAAATTCAGAAGTGGAAATGTTTACTGGTGATGACCATCATTTGCAATTCCTTGGGCAGTGAAGCAATCTAACTCCACAGTGCCAAATAACCATTGCTAAGTCTTGGGGTTCAATACTCAGCTCAGGTGGACCAGCCACGTAGAAATTGTGGCTCATCAGAAGCATTATGAAATATTGTTCATTTCACTGGGTTAGTGTTGCTCCAACAATACTCAATATCATCCAGGACAAAGCAACCAATATGATGGGCAATTCATCCACTGTTGTAAAACTATACATTTGTTCTTTCCGCTGCCATCATTCTGTGACTCAAGTATGTGACAGCTATAAAATGCACTGCTGATTCTTATTCAGGCAACTCCCAACATCTCTCAAACCTGTGACCTCCATTAACAACAAAGACAAGGGCAGCAGACCCATTGGAGCATCACCATGTGCAAGTCTCCTCCAAGACATACAAACCCTGACTTGGAAATGTATTGCAGACACGAGGAAATCTGCAGATGCTGGAATTTCAAGCAACACACATAAAAATTGCTGGTGAATGCAGCAGGCCAGACAGCATCTGTAGGAAGAGGTACAGTCGACGTCTCAGCCCGAAACGTCGACTGTACTGCTTCCTATAGATGCTGTCTGGCCTGCTGCGTTCACCAGCAATTTTTATGTGTGTTGCTTGGAAATGTATTGAACTTCATTGTCACTGGGTCTAAATCCTCGCCCCTGCTTTTAAACAGCATTGTTGAATACCATCACCAAATAGGTAGTAATGATTCAAGAAAATGGCTCACATATGAATAATGATAGGTGTACCAATGATGACTACATTCCCTGGAAATGAAGAAAGCATAATAGCGTTCATACTTTAAATAGTGTAATAAGCTATCTTCTTTAGAAAAGAGATAAGGTAGTTTAATTAGCATGTGTCACTCTAAAAGGGAAAACATTTACCCTTTCAAATGGCACATCATCCCAACCTTGGAAATACATCATGTGTACTCTGTTGTTGAATCTAAATCCTGAAACTTCCAACCCTAAAGCATTGTGGGAACATTTTCACAAAAAAAAAACAGCTCACCAGCTTCTGAAAGACACTTGGGGATGGACAGTTAATATTCGCTATGCTAGTGATGGCCAGATCCCAAATATGAATGCTGAAGAAACTCTATTTTAAGAATTCACCTTGGTCATCAAATTAGGACTATGAAACATTTGACAAACCACTGAGCTAGTGTTGTAGTCAAACAGCAGTTCTCAATTGAAGGATGAGAACTCACAGGATTGGAGTAAGCTGTGGAGAGTTGTAAAATTAGTCAGCTCCATCACAAGTACTAGCTTCCGTAGTACCCAAAACATCTTCAAGGACCCCCACCACCCAGAGCATGCCCTCTTCTCATTGCTACCATCAGGAAAGAGGTATGGGAGCCTGAAGGCGCATACTCAGCGATTCAGGAATAGCTTCTTCCCCTCTGTCATTCAAATTCTAAATGGACATTGAACCTACCTCACTACGTTTTTTTGCACTATTTATCTTAATATAACTACTTAATATACATATATACTTAATCTAATTCAGTATTTTTTTGTTTATCATCTTTTGCATTGTAACAAAGTTAACAAATTTCACAACATATGCCAGAGATATTAAACCTGATTCTGATTCTCAAGTACAAGCCATCAGAGTACAACAATCCAAATGTGTAACAATTGTTAGAATGTGGTTTGAGTCTGTTGCTTTTGTCAGAGGTGTGTATCATACCAGAAGAATCGAGCTATGCTTTTTGCTCAAGGGACAATACTGATTGCGGTTGACAGCTTTTCCTCCACCACTGTCCCGAGTTTCTCTGTTCCAGGGAATCCATTTGTATTATATATAAGTGAAATCGTTTGTACAGTTTGCATAGCAATTAACTGCAACATCACGGTGCTAGAAAATATTTCCACTAAATAGGTTTGTAAATGGTTCTGTGCAAGTAACACCAATACAGGTTTTCCCGGCCATCTGAAGGTACAGCGTTCCTATGAAATGGTTCGTAAGCCGGAATGTCGTAAAGTGAAGAAGCAATTACCATTTATTTATATGGGAAACATTTGTGAGCGTTCGCAGACCCAAAAATAACCTACCAAATCATACCAAATAACACGTAAAACCTAAAATAACAGTAACATATAGTAAAAGCAGGAATGATATGATAAATACACAGCCTATATAAAGTAGAAATACTTTTCCACAATCATTGCCTGCACTGTTCTCCGTAGCAGAAATCTCACGCAAGCGCTGTCGGCAGAAAATCTCACGCAAGCGCTGTTGGCAAAAACACTCTTTCCAGTAACCTTTAAGCTATGAAGCTGCCAAATTATACCAGATGACACGTAAAAATACACAGCCGATAATAAAGTAGAAATAATGTATGTACAGTGTAGTATCGCTTACCGGAATTAGGAAGACAGTGCCGAGCACACTGATGATGGTGTGTTAGGCTGAGTTGTTGGAGGTTGTGATGGTGCAGTGGCCCCCACCCTCCAAACAGCGAACGGATACCGATCCGTGAAGCATGCAGGGGTACAGCGGTGGCTGGGACACACCCAGCACATCTTTAAGAAAAAAGCCGAAATAAACATACTAATTAATTAGGTGCTGCCCGGCACGTAATTAATTAGCATGTTTATTCCACCTTTTTTTTTTAAAGATGTGCTGTGTGCCTCCCGGCTACCAGTGCATTCTCCGCAAATCGGTATCTGTTCGCGGCCCGGGGGTTGGGGTGGTGGGACACTGGGGTGTCATCTCATCGTCATCTGTTTCCATCAGGGCAGGCAGCTCATCTTCTCCTATGACTGCCTGCCTTGATGTCAAAGGTTGAGGTTCGTCGTCTGCTGTGGCTGATGTAGAAGGCTTGAAAAACGACAGTACGCTTGACTGCTGAGCCTCGCGCATTTTTCTATCATACAGTTCTTTGTAAGCACTGAAACCATCCTGCAAATATGCCCTAAACCTACGTACCATTTCAAAATTAAAGTCGTACTTTATCATTGCAGCGAAAATCTCACGCAGTTGCTTCACGTTCAGTTCCTGGACAACTTCACTTTCGGTTCGTTCACTACTGCATTCAGTTTCGATTGTTATCCTTTCCTCTTCCAATTGCATCAGCTCTTCATCTATCAGTTCTTGGTCACGGGATGCCAAAACCTCTTCAACATCATCTTCGTCAACTTCCACAAGCCAAATTCACTTTGTCCTTACTTCGTTCACCAGGATCGAAACGCTTATGTCTAGTTTTACGCTAAGTGTAACACCCTTACGAGCTCTTTTAGGCTTTCCCGATACCTTAGAACTCATCTTGCAAACAGCTGCTCACAGGCACGTGTTTAAGCAATGCTGGCGAGAATGCTGTTCTGAATCCGGGGGAGAGCGGCTGCTTGGGGTGCACGCTGCTTTTCTTCGCGCGCTGCCTTTTTTCGTAACAGTGAAAACATCTTCTGTTAGTGAAAACAGGTAACTAATGTAGGTCTTTCGTAACAGTGAGGTTTCGTAAAGCGAACGTTTGAAAAGCAGGGGACACCTGTATGTCTAAATACTGGAATCTAGTTGAAGAGTCTGAATTACAGTTCTAGTGCCAAATGCCCTTAGTAGGATGAATTTTGGAAGCTATTACATGGAATGCTTAGGAGTATCTGAAATTATAATGTGAAAGGTAGATAAGCTGGCCTAACCAGTTTTGCCCAGAGAAAGATGATCTTTCTGTTCAGTGATCTTGAAGTAGTATTAACGGAAACTTGGAAATGTGTGTATTTAGACCATGTCAGTTATCAATTTGATGATGTAGATGTACACATAAAGTCAACTTTACTGACAGAAAGACACACACACATGCATGCACACGCACTCGCTCGTACACACTTTTCTCCATCTTATTGCAGAAGGTGAACAATATAGTTGCAAGTGCATTCCACATAAGTGAACTATTTAACCATGAATTATTTGGTTCCTTGCCTGCCTTCATTCTAAGGATCTTGGTTAGATATTAAAAATGAAGTGCGCATCTAATGTGAACTTCCTACTATACAGAATTCCAGTGCAGACTTGTATTTGTCCCACAATTAATCTAGACCTTTTTCTTGCTCAATATTGGATTGAGGTTTTGACAGTGCCAACTTCTTAGCTGCTTTTACATTGTCGTTGGTGTACTTTAGAATTCTAGCACCTAACACTTGTGAGCCAACTGTCCGAGTGCACTCCTCTCAAACAGTCGTTGTACTGCAAACAGGCATGTTTATGCTGTTTTGTGTGCTCACACCAACCTAAGGGTACCTGAGCTTGATATTGTTAATATTAAAGCTGGCTCACAAGAACCTCACATTAAAGCAGGAATCTTATCAAAATTGAAAAGTCTTGTTGCTTGCTATTAACAGACATCCCACCTCTCCCGGAAGTCTCCCACATATCAATAGTGGCTCCCTGTCGCCCAGAAATTATATACAATATCCCGGAAATCGATTTTTTTAAGAGGGAGAGCGAGCATCCTGATTGGTCTCTCTTCGTGCTAAGAGTGGTCCCCAACCACTCTTATATCATATTGAGGAAACAATATGATTTGGCGATATGAAACGATATGAGTCAGCTGCATCTTTCCTCATTCCCTGTCACGCCCACTGTTGAACTTGAACGCACGCGAGGTCATTACATACGCGTCATCCATGTCAGCGCAGGAAGATCAACTCCTCAAGCTTGCAAATGACGGCGGGCTGAAAAGTGTGTTTGACATAACATCTCTGCTGGCATTCTGGATCAAAGTCAAGGCTGAATATCCTGAAATAGCCACGGAAGCACTGAAAACATTGCTTCCATTTCCAACATATCTCTGCAAAGCGGAATTTTCTGCAATGAATGCAACGAAAACTAAATTGCGGAATAGACTGGACATAAGGAACCCCCTTCGAGTATCGCTGTCTCCCATCACCCCTCGATAGGACCGTGTTGTTACAGGAAAACAAGCCCAGGGCTCCCAATGATTCAGTGATATTGGTGTGTTGCAATGATTTTATATGTTCATACGAGGAAAATAAGCGCTGTGTGTTTAATATCCAAACGTTACTTAAAATGTTATGATGCTATTGACTTATAATTGACTTATCACTATATTCATGCGAGGGAAATATGCGCTGTGTGTTTAATATTAAATTCGTTAGATAAACACTTTTAGAAACGAAATTGAGTGTATTAGCCACTTATAACTGACTTATAGTTGACTTATCACCTATATTCCGGTTGTGATTAACACCCCCGCCCCCCGGTCGGCTGGTCCACAAGAATGTTGTCAATATTAAACCGGTCCGCAGTGCAAAAACGGTTGGGGACCTCTGCTAAGTAGACCTATCAGTTTTCTCTGTGGCCGGGCTTTACAGTCGACCTCAAAAATAATGACAGTGTTGCTTGCTGCACTGTTTGCAATAGTGACTTTTCTACTGCCCATGGTGGGTTAAAATGTAAAAGGCATGTTGAGGTGAGTTTAACAGGTGTCATTCATTCATTAGCATAGCTAACGCTATTTAACCCAGCTGGCTGGCTGCTAAGGAGCTACGCTATTCATGTCCTACGTGATGAGGCCAAACTCCCTGTAGACTTGCTTAAAGTTGTAATAGAATAAACATGATAATATAAGTACATATTTTAATGTCACATTTTCTGCATAGAGCCAACTTGGTTTACAGATTAGACAAAATCACTAAACAAAGTATTACATACACCCTTGGAGGTCGACGGGGGCGGGGGGGTGGATATGGGGTTGTGGGGGGCAGGGCTGCTACCTCCCTGAAATGATGTCTGTATTAACATAAAGTACTCCTGTTTAGTGGTGTTTGTTCTAGTGAAGTAATGTTGCATTAAAGCTTTCAACCACTGTTCATTTTTTCACATTTCCACTAAGTGCCATGCTCCCCTTTTCCACCTACAGTTAGTGGGAATGGAACCAAAAAACCTGTTGTGGCACAATTAAAATCTGTAAAGGAGAGGCACTGCTACTTTGGAGAATAATGATGCAGATATTGTATAGGGGAGTTGGCTTTGGTTCCTCTTGTTCATTTATTACGGATCAATTTTCTTACAGTTACAGGAAGTGCTATGACATTTTATTCTTTATTAATCCGTAGCTTGGCAAATTATACTCCTAAAAACGTATATTAATCCTGCACTAAATTCCCTTGATTTTTTTACATTAAGTACGCACTACACCAAGATGCAAAAGGGTTCTGTTTTTACAGACACCTTAGATTTGATTTTAAATTTAGTAATTTTATGGGACTTTGTATTGTGTTCTTAACCCAGAGCCAGCCAACAGAGTATGTTCCAAGTTGGTTTGGAGTGGGTTCATTAACTTTAATGGTAGCGAGAACTTTGAACTCCTGAAGGAATAAATCCAGAGCTGTCTGACCCAGGAAGAAAATGACTACTGGTTAACACCTGTTACCTTCCCAGCCAGTCAAGGATTTCTTCATGTCAGATGGTTGCGAACAACGCAAGTCTGCATTACAGTAACGACTCGGGGTCTTTCAGTGCATCACCAGTAGAAACTTTTTTGAGGAAGTTAGAACTTCAAAATACAAATTTTGGTTAGTTTCTAAATAACAAACAATCAAGGATATCCAAATGTCATATCTGTCTACGTTGAACTGAAAGTCGTCTTCTAGACTTCCTTCCTTTGATGCCTAATTATCTGATAAACAACCAGGTGCAGGTAGTGGAGTTTTGCAACATAATAATAATGTTAAAGCCTATCATGCTCAGCCAAGAATTTATCATCTAATAACATCATTATAGTTTGCAATTGTGGCTCTTCGTCTGTGTGATGGGGATTTTACCCAGTTAAAGCATTTTATTGTTTTCTAGTGCTGTAATCAGGTTTTTTTTATGAAGTGTGTGGGATAGATTCTTGTGTTTTTCACTGCACTGGTACTTGGATTAGTCATGTAACAAGAGCTATTTCACTTGGCAATGGGAAGCTGAAAGCCACTTCCATGAGGCCGTGCACTCTGAACAGTGCCATACAGTAACTACTATGTAAACAGGCGTGAAGACACAGTTGAACATTCTGAACTCTCTGGAACAAGCAAGCGTGTGTGCAGCCAGGTGATCTGACACTGCCTTGAACCCAGCCATTATCAGCAAGAGAGCTGTAATGGATCAGCCTCCCAGGTTCAGCCAGAGTTCAGCCAGTGTCCTTTTTTTGAAACCTTGTTATGGATCTGTGGGTGTGTTATTTGCAGGCAGCGGTGTGAAGGTGTCAGGTTTGGCAAGGAGGGTTGGATCTGTATAAACAGCATTGACTGACAAAGGAGGGAGGAAAAAGCCTTTGTAGAAAACCACAAGTCGCCAATTATTGCTGCAGTGCATTGTCTGGATGTTAAGTCTTATATCACTTCACTGAGGTCTTATTGTGGATGGAATTTCTGTTTGCATTTTGTCTTTGTGGTACTAATAATATTGGACCAACAGCATTTTTCAGACTTCACGCAGGATTGTATATGCATTTCATTCATGGACTCTTATTTGACATTTGATTTATAGCAATTACATGAGGAGGCCGTGACATTAGTCATTATGTAGGTCACTGCCATTCTGGAAACATATGCCTTGTATGTATATATACTTATAGCAATTTGTACAAATCTCCATTCAGTGAATGAAAGGGAGGCAAATTTGAAAAGACTTTATCAGGAATGTCTACATTTAAGTATTTAAATGTTTCTTTTTATCCTGTGGTTGCTGGTAACTCCCTTAGTCCTTAAGTATGAAAATTCACTTTCATGAGATTACAAGACAGGATTCCTACCACCCAGGCCATATTCCCTTCCGCTGCTGCCATCAGGAAGAGGAAAGGAGCTTCGGGGCCCACACCACTACGTTCAGGAACAGTAACGATCCCTCAACCCATCAGGGTCTTGAACCAGTGGGGATAATTTCACTCAACTTCACTCACCCCATCACTGAACTGTTCCCACAACCTATGGACTCGCTTTTAAGGACCCTTTGTCTCACACTCTCAATATTTATTGTATATTTATTTATTATTATCTTTTTTTGTATTTGCACATTGGTTGTTTTGGATTTACTGAGTATGCCTGCAAGAAAACAAATCTCAAAGCTGTATAGTGTAACATATTTGTATTTTACTTTGAAAATGAAGTTGGACCAGACCTGATGAATTTTTTTTAAACATGACTTTACTGTTAATCTTTCTTGCCCATAAATTCAAGGATAACAATTCAGTCAAAGGTAATAATTATTTTAGGAAGTGAAATTATAACAGCTTTGTAAAGCATAATGAAACAGTTGAACATGCTGACCTTTCCTGAGCATACAAGTATGGATACAGACAAGTGATAGCCATAGCACAAAAAGAAAATAAGTGTATTAATCCATAAACTTAACTAGAACAGCTAAGCAGTGCATATGTAGACAATATGTGCATATATATCATTATTAGATGATAAATACTTGAGTGAGCATGATGAGACTTTAATAACTAGAACTATCCTTCAATTGAGCACAAAATTTCTGATAGTCTCCAATTCGTTGCACAATCATATAAAATGTTGAAAACCCTAATTCACAAACAACAGGAATTCTGCAGATGCTGGAAATTCAAGCAACACACATCAAAGTTGCTGGTGAACGCAGCAGGCCAGGCAGCATCTCTAGGAAGAGGTACAGTCGACGTTTCAGGCCGAGACCCTTCATCAGGACTAACTGAAGGAAGAGTTAGTAAGAGATTTGAAAGTGGGACGGGGAGGGGGAGATCCGAAATGATAGGAGAAGACAAGAGGGGGAGGGATGGAGCCAAGAGCTGGACAGGTGATTGGCAAAGGGGATATGAGAAGATCATGGGACAGGAGGTCGGGGAGAAAGACGGGGGGGGGGGGAACCCAGAGGATGAGCAAGGGGTATAGTCAGAGGGACAGAGAGAGAAAAAGGAGAGTGAGAGAAAGAATGTGTGTATAAAAATAAATAACGGATGGGGTACAAGGGGGAGATGGGGCATTAGCAGAAGTTAGAGAAGTCAATGTTCATGCCATCAGGTTGGAGGCTACCCAGACGGAATATAAGGTGTTGTTCCTCCAACCTGAGTGTGGCTTCATCTTTACAGTAGAGGAGGCTGTGGATAGACATGTCAGAATGGGAATGGGATGTGGAATTAAAATGTGTGGTCACTTGGGCGATCCTGCTTTCTCTGGCGGACAGAGCGTAGGTGTTCAGCAAAGCGGTCTCCCAGTCTGCGTCGGGTCTCGCCAATATATAGAAGGCTACATCGGGAGCACCGGATGTAGTATATCACCCCAGCCGACTCACAGGTGAAGTGTCGCCTCACCTGGAAGGAGCCCTGATTGGTGGTAAGGGAGGAAGTGTAAGGGCATGGGTAGAACTTGTTCCGCTTACAAGGATAAGTGCCAGGAGGGAGATCAGTGGGGAGGGATGGGGGGGACGAATGGACAAGGGAGTCGCGTAGGGAGCAATCCCTGCGGAAAGCGGGGGGGGGAGGGAAAGATGTGCTTAGTGGTGGGATCCCGTTGGAGGTGGCGGAAGTTACAGAGAATAATATGTTGGACCCGGAGGCTGATGGGGTGGTAAGTGAGGACCAGGGGAACCCTATTCCTAGTGGGGTGGCGGGAGGATGGAGTGAGAGCAGATGTGCGTGAAATGGGGGAGAAGCGTTTGAGAGCAGAGTTGATGGTGGAGGAAGGGAAGCCCCTTTCTTTAAAAAAGGAGGACATCTCCCTCGTCCTGGAATGAAAAGCCTCATCCGGAGGGCAGATGCGGCGGAGACGGAGGAATTGCAAGAAGGGGATGGCATTTTTGCAAGAGACAGGGTGAGAAGAGGAATAGTCCAGATAGCTGTGAGAGTCAGTAGGCTTATAGTAGACATCAGTAGATAAGCTGTCTCCAGGGATAGAGACAGAAAGATCTAGAAAGGGGAGGGAGGTGTTGACAAAACCCTAATTCAAGCTGTATACTGGTCCTCAGTGATGAACACTGTTGTCAAATAATCTTAGATTAATTACTTGCCCCACTTGTCAGTTTTAATGCATCTCTGGGATGTCAGAGATTTTAGAAAGGTTGCATCCATTACTGTTCTCCTGGAATGGCTGTCCTCTTGAACCTCAATTTTTTTGGATGTTGGAAAATTTCAGGATAATGACCTTAACAATAAAGCAATGCTTATATCTGTCAAAGTCAAAACAAGGTTAAAGGAAGTTTTTATGTTACAGCTAGTGCAGACTGAAGAAGACAGCATGGACTTGTGAAGGAAATTGTTATTATATCCAGAGGCATGGCTGAAATACTCTATCTTGAGATGTCATTGCCTTTTGCAACCAGAAAGATGAGTGGTGATTCATCTGTCGTATTTCTGTCAGAGTAATTGGAAATATTTTGAGAGGTCAATAAATTGGCCAATGGTCATTATATACTCATTCTCGTTCCAAGTTTTATAGCTATTCATATTTTGATAACCCCTTATGCAAAAATACAGTTCTAACAAGTAAAATTCAAATTTTAAGACTTTGGTTTGCTTCATAGTATTTTAGTACATAGAAAATAATTTCTAGTTTCATATATAATTTGTAAACTGAAACTGGTGAAAACCATCTGGTTAGACAGCATCTCTGGAGAGAGAAGCAGAACTGGCATCTTAAGCTGATGATCATTCAACAGAGCTGTGTAGATCCAGCCTTTTCTGCTTTGATTTAAGACACATAGCGTTACGATTTTCTTTTAGTTTCCCATAAAATCTTCTACTGGAGTGAAAAACAAATTGCTGGAGGAACTCAGTAGGTCAAGCAACTTCTGAGCAGAGAAAAAGAGCATCAACATTTCAGGTCAAAATCCTGCATTATCAACCATTTCTTTGCTTCACAGGTGCTGTCAGAACACTGAGTTCCTCAGCCATTTCTGGCATTTTTGTCCAAGATTTTTCTTGTTTCTCGATAAGATCACTGCTTGCTCCTCTCATTTCAGGTGATATAACCCAGTTCCCCTAACATAACCCAGTTTAATCATCTTGGATGTCAACCAAGCAAATAATTGGTATACTTTCTCCCAGCCCTTGACTCTTGTCAGAGATTAGGCTGAGTCATGCAGATGCCCTTAAACCTGTTATGCAGCTAACTTCTCACTTATCTTTGCTAATTGTGTTTTTTTAAAAGAAATACTGCAAATGTTGGAAATCCAAACCTCAACATAAAAAAAAAACTGGAAGCACACAGTTTTTCAGCCAACATCAGTGGCACAATTTTAGAATGGTTTGGGTTCATACTCGTATATCTGATAAGTGCAGTAAGGCTGATCTTTTACTAGATTAGATAGTTTTTCAATTTATATAGAGTTGGTAGACAGTCGTTGTTTATAACACCTTTGAACATATGTGCCACAGAAGAGCCACAGACAGGAAATTCTTAAATTTGCAAGCTGTCACTTCACTTCAGCAAATTCTCTTGCATTTTGTACAACCAGGTGGATTTCTCGAGTGAGATATTCTCCTTTTTCGGTGACCTCAGTGAGTGGGCAATCTGCAAGCAGACTGTCTTTCTTCCAACAGCAATTTTATAGCCTCATCAAACAGATTAAAGTCCATTCCTTCCCCCCACCTCCTCCCCCAATTTATATTGCAGAAGCATGGTAACTATTGGACTTAACTTTAACTAATCAATTTTGATCACTGGCCAATATTACAACTTTTACACTGCAGCAGCATTCATGGTTATGTCGCAAAATGCTAACTTTGTGATATTTCAAATTTGAATTTTTTCAGGTGCAACTTATTGAAAATAGTTGCTTTAAATTGGGATGTGCAGTCTGTTTTTGGATGACTGTTTTATATCTAAGTATTCTTGGTGATTGTTCAGAGCCTTCATCCACAGTTGCCCACACTTACCTCCACTTTTCAGGTCCTTATTAAATTTTGTGCCAACCCTTCTGAAATCTCTTCCCTACCAACTTGCAAAGTTTTATCCTTTTTTTTTTGCTGCTGTCCATTATCTTGGTGTGTTTCTTATTTGTTAATAAAAATATTATGTAGATATTTTAGGCTAAGTTCTTCCAGTAAGTTCTCTGGGTATTCTGGTGCACCTGTTTAATAAAAAAAATACTCAGTAATTGGTAGATTTCAAAGACTAGAGCAGTCAATGGGCTGAAAAGGCCTAATTCTGCTCCTGTGTCTTATGGTCTCATCAATATCATCG
The DNA here is from genome assembly GCF_963921235.1 of Mobula hypostoma. Taxonomy (NCBI): domain Eukaryota; kingdom Metazoa; phylum Chordata; class Chondrichthyes; order Myliobatiformes; family Myliobatidae; genus Mobula; species Mobula hypostoma. The sequence continues at coordinate 27,885,650 of NC_086121.1, read as the reverse complement.
TCATCATATACTGTGTCAACTACCTTCTTTTGGACAGTGTCTTTACAAAATGCGTGACCCCAGCCATTATCAATACTCTCCAGAGACTGTCTGCCTGGCATCAGTGGTCACATGACCAGGTGTGCACCAGCTGCTCATACGACTGTCCACCACCTACTCCCATGGCTTCACATGACCCTGAGCTGCGGGGGGGGGGGGTTAGCGGGGTTGGTGTTAAGCAGGTGCAGCACCTTGCCCAAAGGTGGCCAGCAGGCCAGTGGAGGGAACGCGCGCATTACACCTCCTATGGGAGAGAAGTATTTCTATCCTACTACCCTTATGGTCTTTTTTGTTAAAATCAAATATTATGAATTACACTGGCCAATCCAATGACACTTGCAAAAGTGTTGATGAAAGGCCTGCTTGAATTGTTGTCACTTGTTGAAGGAACTCAAAAAGTGTTTTGGGTAATAAGGTTTAGGATTTGGAAGGGAAATCCCTTCACACACACCTGCTGCCCGTGTTCCAGGTAGTGGAGATCATGGGTGCAGGAAGTACTGTTGAATAATTCTTGTTGAGTTGCTGCAATGCATTATTATTTATTTATTTCGTGATAATGTGCTGAACAGGCCCTTCTAGTCCAACAAGCCACACCACCCAACATTCCATCTATTTAACCCTAGCCTAATCACAGGACAATTTATAATGACCAATTAACCTACTAACCAGTATATCTTTGGAATGTGGGAGAAAACTAGAGTACCCAGAGGAAACTCACACATTCATGGGGACAACACACATTTGTAGACAGCACCAGAAATGAACTCTGAACTCTAACACCTCGAGCTGAAATAGTGTTGTGCTAACAGCTACTGTAATACCATGGTGCCCCAAATGTCGATATTGCACTCTATAACCACAGTGTGCAGATAGTGGAATGGTAAATACCTAGGGTAGTGGATGTGGCACTAATTAACAGGATTGTAGTCTCTTGGATAGTGTCAAACTTATATCATAGCTTCTCGACTAAGTAAACTCAGGGAAGGTCACTGATGAAGCAGATAAAAGTGATTGTGCATGGAATATCCCAAGGATATTCTGTAGCAATATAGGATAAAAAGCAAACTGAGCGAACTCAGCAGGTCAAGAAGCAATTGTCAAGGCAAAGGCTTGATATTTTGGATCAAGACAAAGCGTAGAGGAAAGATAGCCAAAATAATGTTGAAATTGAGGGGGGTTGAGGTAGGTCAATCAATGATAGATGAAATGAGGTGAGGAGGTAGGTGATGGGCAGATGGAACCAGGTGGGTGAGAGGGGGTGAATTTAGAGGTGAAGCTGATGTGTGATGGTCGAAATGGATAAGAAATTAAATGAGCAGATGGGGCTGGGGGCATAAGGGGAAGGGAAGAAAGAGGTCAGAAGTTGATGAGCAGAATCAGATAAAGGAGAGATGATGGTCGGATGGAAACAGGTGGGGAAGAGAATTGGAAAGGCAGACCCAAGGGTAAAACCTAGATGGATAGGTGTGTGAGTAATGGGCAGGTGCAACCAAGTATGGAGAGAGTGGATTGGAAAAGATTCACAAAGGGAAGGAAAACTGAGGTGGACCAGTAGGAGTGGGAATGGAGCACAGGGTGCGTAGTTTACCTGCAAATGGAAAGTTAAAAGTACATATCATTCAGTAGAGAGCTACCCAAGTTTAATATATAAGGCTTTGCCTCAGAAGGAGACCAAGATACATTTGGAATTTATGGTTGAATCTAGTTGCAAAATGTTCTGCGGCCATTTGGTAAGACTGCAGAATTTTGTGACTAGTGGTGTTCCTCTGCTTTCAATATTGGGACCGCTACTTTTTGCATAGTTTGTCAGTGATTTAGATAGTGGAATTGATGGTGGCAAGGTTTACAGATGATATGAAAATAGGTGGAAGGGTAGGTAGTGCTGAGGAAGCAATGGGATTGCAGCAGGACTTTGACAGATTGGAAGAATGGGCAAAAAAAGTGGCAGATGGAATACAGTGTTGGAAATGTATGATAGATTTTGGTAAAAGGAACAGTAATGCATACTATTATCTAAAAGGGGAGAAAATTCAAACATCAGAGGTGCAAAGGGGCTTAGGAGTCCTTGTGCAAGACTCCCATAATGTTAACTCATGGGTTGAGTCTGGTAAAGAAAGTAAATGCAATGTTGGCATTTATTTCAAGGAGAATACAATATAGAAACAAGGAGATAGTGCTGAAGTTTTGGAAGACACTAGTCAGGCCGCACTTGGAGTATTGTCAACAGTTTTGGGCCCCTTATCTCAGAAAGGATGTATTGTCATTGGACAGCATCCAGAGGAGGTTCATGCAGATGATTTTGGGAATGAAGGGGTTAACATATGAAGGGAGTTTGGCAGATTTAGGCCTGTACTCACTGGAATTTAGAAGAATGCTTGGGGATTTCATTGAATGTTGACAGGACTAGATAAGGTGGATATGGAGAGGATGTTCCCTCTGGTGGGGGGTATCCAGAATGAGAGGGCACAGCCTCAAAATTGAGGGGCAGCCTTTTAGAACAGAAGTAAGGAGGATTTTATTTTAGCCAAAGAGTGGTGAATCTGTGGAATGCTCTGCCACAGACTGCAGTGCAGGCCAGTTCCATGGGTATATTTAAAATGGAAGCTGATAGATCCCTGATTGGTCGAGGCTTCAAGGGATCTGATGAGAGGGCAGCTGCGAGGGGTTGAATGGGATCTGGGATCAGTCATGATGAAATGGCAGAGTGGATTCAGGCTGAAAGGCCTAATTCTGCTCCTATGTCTTATGAACTAGCAAGTCCAGGGATTGAGGCCCAAAAGTCCAAGCTGCTGAGTCGGCGTGTCTGGAAATTGGTGACTATTGAGAGTGCAAGTCCGGGCTAAGAACTGAAGGGAGGAGGCCCTAAGACATCCAGTCCTGGGGTTGGAGGCCTGATGGTATGTGTAAGTAGGTGGGGTGGGGAGGAGAAAAAGGGTTTATTTTGCGCTGTTGTTGTTTCGTTGATGTTGCACTCTTCTGCTGAATATTGTGGGCATGCTGTGTTGGCGCCACAATATGCGGCAACATTTACAGTCTGCCCCAGTACATCCTTGGGTTGTGTTGTTTGTTAACATAAATGACTCATTTCACTGTGTTTCAATATACATGAGGTAAACCTGAATGTGAATCTGGAAGCTACATACCTTCAGGGCTCATTCAACGATGGTGTGCTGACCTATTCAAAATGTTAGTTCTCCTCTCAAGGACCATGTGTTATTGCTGTTCTCGGTGCCTGTTCTGTATGCTGTCTAACACAGAAGAGTGCTGATTCATCACATAATAAAAGACAATGACTAATGATCGACAAAATGCTTCCTTGTTTGGTCCAACGGTACTTCATCAGGGTGTTAATTCAAGTGAAGTTTATTATCATATGTGCAAGTATGGTGAGGTATTGAAAAACTTGTTTGCACAAGTGCATAGATTCAGACAACACACAGAACACAAATTATAAACAAATTTCTCAAGCCAGTGAAGAAGAAAAGACTGTGTAAAATAAACAGTTGATGAGAATTCTATTGTAGTGCAAGAGGCAAGCCATACCATTTTGTTGATGAAGTAGTTTTAAGATTGTGCAGGTCCGTTTAAGAACCTTAATGATTCTCAGAAAGTAGCTGTTCCTGAACCTGGTGGTGTGGGACTTCAGGCTTCTATCGTAGCAGCAAGAGGACATGCCCTGGATGGACTACACTCCTTGTAGCAAAATACACTGAGCTTCTGTAGCATAATCAGCATGTGGTTCTGAACCAATGATAAAAGGTCATCAATGTAACACATTAATTCATCCACTTGACTTGCTGATTATATTTTTTATTCTAGATTTCAGTGATCTGCAGGCTTTCTGTTGTTCTGTACTTTTCTTGTTCATTTGCTAACAGCCTCAATTCAGTTGGTAACCAGAACGTGCCATTTATACACAGACTGTTAGAATATAAACGAGGGGCACCATGGTAGCGCAGTAGTTAGTGCAACACGATTATAGCTTGGAGTGTCGGAGTTCAATTCTGGCATCTCTGTAAGAACGCTGTGCGTTCTTCCTCTGTGTCAGTGGGTTTTCTCCGTGTGCTCTGGTTTCCTCCCACAGTCCAAAGACATACTGGTTAGTAGGTTGACTTGGTTATTGTAAATTTTCCTGTTATTAGGCTAGGGTTAAATCGGGATGCTAGGCTGCGTGGCTCAGTGGGCAAGTAGGACCTGTTCCACACTGTATCTCTAAATAAAATAACATAAATGTGTTCGTTTATGATAATAAATGTGGGGTTTAGTGCAGGAGAACATTAAATTGAGCAAAGAAAGAAAAGTAGAGTAGAGGTAATTTGGGGATGTTGTTAATTATGGCTTAAAATTCAAGGAAAAACTGGAGAGAGGTTGCATATTCCACATTTATGTGGGAAAAATAATGTGCTGAGTAGGAGTAGTATTAATTTGGCAGTATCAATTTGTTTCATGACAACTGTGTTAAATTGAAGCTCCATCTGCTTCTTCATGTTGGGACTATTTCATAGAAGAAGCAGGAAATTGCCCCACCATCCTTGCAAATATAAATAGCAGTGCTAAAAATAATATTGGCTGGGTATTATCATATTGCTGTTTGTGTGACTTGTTATTCAAATTGGTTACCACGTTTAGTACATGCAAAAGTGACCGTATTTAGTAAATCATTGGTTGTAGGGTGCTTTTAATCATGTTGAGATCATGAAAGGCATTGGATAATTACACTATCTTTCAATGTAGATTTCTTGGGCTCATTTATAGTACAGAGAATTTTTGCTGTTGTATTGGTGGAGAGTGTAATTTCAGGGAATTTTACAGTTATGAAATTGCATAAATCATCTCACCCTCAGGCTATTATTATATTTCATCTCAAATAGGATTTTGGTTTCCAACTAAGTCATGTGGTCTGTTGCTTTTTTTTCCTTTGTTATCTTGTTAGCATTTGTTTTGAAAGTTTGTACATGTTAGCACATGCATTCAACTACAGTTAGCATTCATTATATTTTCCCTTCTACGTGCATGGAGGCAAGTTCTGGTCATTATAAGTTTATTGTTAAGATTCAGACATTCTATTGATGAGATCACAAGAATACTTTGAGGCTCATAACTTCTCTGCCTCAAGGCAGAAAGATGAAAACACATTCTAGTGATCTAAAGACTTAAAAACTAAAATTTGTTAAAAGGAAGATTTAACTACAATTACTCAGGTTCTGGCATCCTTAGTTACCTTACCTTTCAGTTTTTGGCTGCAATTAAGTTGCTTAATCAGGATAGCAATCATAACGTATGTTAAGTAAATATTGATTTTTAAAGAAAATGCTGAATCTGAATAACTGCATGTGCTTTGGGTAAACTTTTAACCAAGGCTACACAAACAAAATGTGATCTAGGTACATCTTTACAGATAGAATCTCTGGAGACAAATAGCAGATTTTGTGATGTTGAAATAAAGAGACAAGGGGTTTTATCAACACCTAAAGTATTTACTAGGTTACTTTGTAGTGAGGCAGATGTGGGATTATACATCCCTGCCCAAATAGAACTAACGGAGGGTTGCAGTTGAAAAGTTGCTCCCCAACCCTAAGCACAAATTGCTTTAATGGAGCAGTTGTTTCAGTCTATTAACCTTGATTATCAATTTCAGAAAATGGTAAGTTTGATCATGAAATAATTTATAACTCTTGGTACTCAAAGTCTGCTGCAAGTTACAGCAGATCTGGATATGAGGTATATTGCATTGTAAGCAAAACAGTTTCTATCTCAATGATGATAGAAAGGAGCAGCTTCTTCCCCTCTGCAGTCTGATTTTTGAATGAACTTTGAACCCGTGAACACTATCTCACTGCTGTTTTATTTCTATTTTTGGACTGGTTATTTAATTTAACTTTATAACTGTAATTCACATTTTTTCTCTTAACCATTATGTATTGTATTGTACTGCTGCTGCAAATACACCAAAATTTTGTGGCATGTCAGTGATATTAAACCTGTTTCTGATTCTCTCTAACGAAAGAGATTAGATTTTTGTTGAAGGGGTGACTTATCTGAGACCTACTGTGTAAAAATGTCCTCAAGTTTAGAAATATAATAAAGAAATTTTTACTGCTCAAGATTGAGTTGGATTTAGTCACTGTAAGGTGGTTTGAGTAAGGATGTCTAATAAGTGATGACACCAAAGCTTGTATAAGGGAATTAAGAAAGATTAAAGTTTTGTTGTGTTTTGGATATCATCACGACTAAGTAATTGATTAATTTAGAAATTATATACTTTCTAACTGTTAGAATGCACATTATATAATATATATCCAACGATCATAAAACCAAGGTTAAAGAATCACAGTTATAGCACAGAAAGTCCCATAATGCTGATTTCATGACTGGCCTTTCATAGAGTCTTAAAAAACTACAGCACAGAAACACATCCTTCAGCTCATCTAGTCTATGCTGAACCATTCAAACTGCCATACACCATCTGCTATTTTTTCAGCCTCTTTTCTCCAGCTGTTCCAGATCCTGCTGCAAGCCTTTGGTAGTCTTCCTCACCGTCCACTAGACCACCAATCTTGGTGTCATCTGCAAATTTGCTGATCCAGTTAGCTACGTTATCGTCCAGATCATTAATATAAATGACAAATAACAATGAACCCAGCACCAATCACTACCTCTCGTCAGGGAGACAGCCATCTGCTACCGCTCTCTCTGACTTCTGCAAAGCCAATGTTTAATTCCATTTATGATCTCATCTTGAATGCCAAACGATTGGACCTTCCTGACCAACCTCCCATGCAGGACTTTGTCAAGTACTTTGCTGAAGTCCACATAGACAACATTCACTGCTTTGTTTTCATCAACTTTCCTGGTACCTTTCTTGAAAGACTATAAGATTGGTTAGACACGACCAACCCTAAAAAGCCATGCTGACTGTCCTTAATTAATCCCTGTCTATCCAAATGCTCATATATCTGATCCCTTAGAACAGTGGTCCCCAACCTCCGGGCCGAAATATTTAAATGTCGGCCCACATCAGAGGTGATTGCTGATTTCAATTGCTCCACGAGATGTTCACTCCTCTTTCCAGGGCACTGGAGCCTTTAGGTGTTCCATTGTTTGGTCAATTTAAAGACCAGCTTGGACAAGCTGAAAAGACGGGTCTGTCAGAATCGAGGTGACATGTTGAATCTACACAAACTTCTAATGAAGTATAGGCGCTGCCGTGCTTTCTTTGTAATGACAGTTACGTGCTGGTCCCAGGACAGATCCTCTGACACTTTTCAGAGAGAAACGTCAATCCTTAATGCCGAAGAATTTAAAGTTATTGACCCTCTCCACCTCAGTTCCTCTAATGAAGACTGGCTTCTGGGCAGCACCTAATTAATTAGCTTGTTTATTTTGGCTTTTTTCTTAAAGATGTGCTGGGTGCGCTCCGGCTACCGCTGCATCCCCTGCATGCTTCGCGGCCCGGAGGTTGGGGCCACTCCCTTAGAATACCTTCCAGCAACTTTCCCACTACTGAGATCAGGCCCATCGGCTTGTAATTTCTGGTTTATTTTTGGAGCCTTTCTTAAAAAGCAGAACTACATTGGCTATCCTCAAATCCTGCGGTACCCCACTTGTCACTAAGGATGATTTAACTATCTCTGCGAGGACCACTGCAATTTTGTACTTGCCTCCCACAGGGTCCAAGGGAGCACCTTGTCAGGCCCTGGAGATTTACCTATCCTAATTTGCCTCTCAAGACAGCAAATACCTCCTCCTCTCTAATCTGTATAGGGTTCATGACCTCACAGCTTCTTTGCCTCACTTCTGTAGACTGTGTCCATCTCCTGAGTAAACACAGATGCAAAAAATCCATTTAAGATATTCCCCCATCTCTTTTGGCTCCATCCATTCTGATCAAACAGAGGACCAGTTCTGTTCTTGCAATCCTTTTGTTCTTAACATATCTGTAGAAGCTGTTAGGATTCTCTTTCACTTTATCTGCTAGAGCAAGCTCATCCTGCCTTTTAGCCCTCCTGTTTTCTTCCAAGTGTCCTCTTTCATTTCTTGTACTTAAGTATATAATTTGTTCCTACCTGCCCATACCTGCTATGCACTGTCTTTTTTTTAATCAAGGTCTCAATATCTCTTGAAAACCAAGGTTCCCTAAACTTGTTATTCTGACAGGCACATACAACTCTCAAAGTCTCACTTTTGAAGGTCTCCCATTTACCAAGTGCATCCTTGCCAGAAAACAACCTGCCCAATCCACTCTTGCCAGATCCTTTCTTATACCATCAACGTTGGTCTTTCTCTAATTTAGAATCTCAACCCGAGGACCAGACCTGTTGTGTTCCATAATTACTTGAAACTAATGACATTATGATCACTAGATGCAAAGTGTTCCCCAACACAAACTTCTGTCAGCTGCCTTGTCTCACTCCCTAGTTGGAGATCACGTATTGCACACTCTCTCTTTGGGACTTCTAAGTACTGATTAAGGAAACTTTACTGAGCATACTTTACAAGCTCTATTCCATCTTGTCCTTTTACAGTATGGGAGTCCCAGTCAATATGTGGAATGTTAAAATCACCTTCTATCACAACCTTTTATTTCTTGCAGCAATCTGCAATCTCTCTGCAAGTTTGTTCCTCTAAATCCTGCTGACTTTTGGGTGATCTATAATAAAGCCCCATTAATTTGGTCGTACCTTTTTTTATTCCTCAGTTCCACCTATAACACCTCATTAGATGAGCTCCCCAGTCTATCCTGACTGAGCACTGTTGCGACAGTTTCCCTGACTAGTATTGCCAGCCCTACCCTTTAAATCCCTCCCACCCCATGCCATTAGTCCTGCCCCTCCTGCAACCAAGTCTCACAAATGGCTACAGCATTATAATTCCACGTGTAGATGCATGCCCTGGAATCATCTGCCTTTCCAACTCAGAACATTAGTCCCACTGTGCTGAACCTTTTGATTGCTGATTTTGTCTGAGGTCTCCACAACCACTCTACTATCTGTTCTGGCACTCATCCCCCTGCAAATCTACTGGCATCCATCCCCCTGCAACTCTACTTTAAACCCCACCACTCCTCACCCCCCCCCCAGTACTAGCAAACCTCCCATTAGGATATTAGATCCCCTCCCATTAAGGTGCAAACCATTTCTTTACACAGGTCCCACCTTCCCTGGAAGAGAGCCCAATGATCCAAACATCTGAAGACCTCCCTCCTACACCAACTCATTAGCCACGTGTTAAATTGTATAATCTTCCGACTTCTGACCTCACTAGCACGTGGTTAGGTAGCAATCCTGAGATCACAAACTTGGAGGTCCTGCCCTTTAACTTAGCACCTAATTCCCTGAACTCACTTAGCGGAAAATTCCTGCTTATGTCATTGGTACCTACACGGACCATGACCTCTGGCTGCTCACCCTTCAATTTAAGAATGGTGAGTAGTCAATCCAAGATGTCCCAGACCCTGGCATGAGGGAGGCAATATACTATCCGGAAATCTCATTCCCATCCACAGAACCTCCTTTCTGTTCCCCTTACTAATGAATCCCCTATTAACACAGCTCGCCTCATCTCCCCACTTCCCTTTTGAGCCACAGAGCCAGACTGACTCAGTACCAGAGAACTGACTGCTGCAACTTTCCTCTGCTAGGTCATTCTCTCCACCAAACCAACCCCCCCCCCCCCCACACCCCAACAGTATCGAAAGTGTTATAGCTGTTATCTGGTGTCACGTACTATAATCCTGTGTCTCTTTCATACTTTCAAAGTTCCTTTTGTTGTATGTCCCTTGCTTCATGCTCTAATAAAGTGCTGTGTGAAAGCATTTCTTCTAATGCTCCCATTCATTAAAGTAACAACCTGAACGTTGTTTCTGATTCATCAAATCTTGAGTTTTACCTATGTGAACCTTGTAGAAGATTTAATTAAACTTTCATTCTTTATGCATCTTCATTGCTTAAGAAAATATGATCTAAGCAGCCTACCAAAGATTTTATCCACATGCTCAATCTGAGACTATAAGCTTCTATATATTACACCCTTCCTCCCCATACCTCATTCTCCAGCAGTTTAATTATTTATTCTCTGTCCTCTGGAAGTACTTTTGAAGGCTCTGATTTAGCTTCTGTTGGGACCAAAGTCCTCTAAATTTTGATAACATTAGAGTTACATGACATGGTAGTGTAGAGGTTAATGCATTGCTTCAGAGTTCCCACCACTGCCTGTAAGGAGTTTTCACATTCTTCCTGTAACCACGTGGGTTTCCTCCGGGAGCTCTGGTTTCCTTCTACAGTCCAAAGACGTGGGGTTAAGGTTAGTGATTTGTGGGTATGCTATCTTGGCACCAGAAGCATGGCAGCACTTGTGGGCTGCCCTGCCTAATCCTCACTAATTTGATTTGACGCAAGCAGCACATTTCACTATTATGTTTTGATGTACGTGCGACAAATAAAACTTATCTTTAACTATTGGGACAGGGCAAAGCTCTATTGCGTTGCTGATGCAATCATAATCAGGATACACCCTCAATTCCTTTTATACTAGTGTATTATTCTGTGGTAGAGTAGATTTCGTCCTGTGCTTACAACAGATTACACTGCTCATTTAAGAGTTCAAGCAAGGAAATTATTTGACTGTGGATAGAATTCTTAGACTCAACACCTTATTACCAAGCAAAACTGGGCAAACTGTGCTGTTTCTGTGGCTAAAGATTTGCAGCGTAGAAAATATCAAACAGTAGTTTTTTTGGGAAATAGATATGTAGTCCTAAGTGCTAGTGTATTACAGATGAGGTATAGTGTTTGATAAGAACATTTGTTAATTTGAGATTCACTTCTGTAATTCTACTTGTCCATTCCAGTTATGTTTGTGTTATGGGGTTTCCAATAAGAAGGGATATACAACCGTATTTTGACACAAGTCATTTGTTCTTTTCCAGTGTAAGATTAGAAACTTGGCTGCTGTTTTTTTAATATAAAATTAGCATGTGGCTGTACTTTACAGACAGTAGTATCTCGGGTTACATCTTTGGACAGCATTATGGTAGATGAAATAGCCCACAACAGCAGTAGATTGATCATAATCAATGCTAACCCAAGACTAAGGTGAGGAAAATCATCCAAACTTATGGCTTTTGAAATAAAAACTTGACACACTCAACAATTGAGGCAGCATCTATGAAGCAAATAACAGTTTCTATTATATTAGATCTAACCGACAGATTGAACTTGCCAGCTATCCAGACAAGCTGGATACTGATATGGAGTTCCAACCAAGCTATAAACAATGTTATAGCTGACCATGGGTAGTACAGTAACGTAGTAGTTAGCATAACCAGTGATCGAAAGATCTAGGTTCAATTCCTGTTACCACCTGAAAAGAGTTTGTACGTTCTCTCCATGGTTGTCTGGGTTTCCTCTGGGTGCTCTGATTTATCATATTTGGAGATACAGCTCGGAGCCCAGTGAGCCACTCTGCACAGCAGCCTACCTATTTAACCTTAGCCTAATCACAGGGCAATTTACAATAACCAGTTAACCTACAAACCTGTACATCTTTGGAATGTGTGAGGAAACTGGAGCACTCAGAGGAAACCCACGCAGTCCCAAACTCCTTACAGACAGTGCCGAAATTGAACTCTAAACTCCAGCGCCCCAAGCTGTAACAATGTTGTGCTAACCGCTACCATGGTGCCCACAGTCAGTTTATGTTGGGTTAATAAGTTGTGAGCAGGCTATGCTGGCACCAGAAGCATGGCGCCACTTGTGGGCAGCCCCAGCACATCCGCAGATTGTGTTGGTCGTTAATGCAAACCTGCACGTTTTACTGTATGTTCTGATGTTTCCAGTTACATGTGACAAATAAAGCTAATCTTTTGGCTGTTGTAAAGCTGAGGAGCAGACGCAGGTTCTAACAATCAATGTTCTGCTGCTGGGCTCAGTAGCAAATCAATTGGTGGGAACAAGAGGTTAGATGTACTGGCATTCAATCTCCACTTTAAAATTCACATTTATATGCACAAATGTGAAAGTCAAAAACAAATCCACCAGCAAAAGGAACACAGCCATTGGTGAGGGCAATCCAGCCTGTGGTTTTAGATCAATGATCCTTCACTGCAGCTCTGTAAAGTGAAGTTTCTAATCCCTGCCCAGTGATGTTAGTAGGTAGACCGTGACATTGGGGGTGGATCTTTGTCATGAAACATTGACCCTTCCTCTCTTTTGGCACAAATCCTGCCTGAGTTTCTGAGTCCAGTATTTTCATTTTTTAATTACAATGCCCCTACAAAAGTCTGCTGTTTAACCATTTGAGTGATACTAGAACATTGTACTTACCCACAAAGATACTCCTGAAGTCACCAACTTCACTGGGAAGAGATAGTTTATTTTGCTGATCTTTTCCTACCTTGGACCTTGGAAGCCTTGATGCTGTTGGACAGATTTTTTAAATTCTATTTGAAAGTTGCTAATACAGAGCATACCATCTAGATTTATTCCATCATAATTCAGGATGAAACAAAATTATTTTTTAGGTAGATTATTTAAAGAGAGGGTGGGTTACTCAAAGAGGAGCAATGATCAATACTTGCATATTCATCTGATATTAGTCCAGGAAATACTTAAACAGACTCAAATTCAACAGCCCCTATAGGTTAATACTTTTGACAGTGTTGCTAGTTCTTGCCTGTCTGGTTTGATTGAGGGCAGAACCTTAACATAGCCTTGTCAAGTAACTTGCCAGTAATCACCTTCTAAACTTGTTTAAGAAAAATGGCAACCTGTGCAAGATGCCTCATGTTTCTGATAAATTAATTTGCTTCAGAGGGAGAGTAATTTATTTCAGCTTCTGACAACAGTGGTTAAAGCACAGCAAATGAATGTCACAGAATACTGTAATACTTTTAAGAAGTGGCTTAAATCACAAGACGTTCAATTTAGTTATTGATTTGTGTAATTTTCCTTCCCTCATTTTTGTCGATTAAAAGTGATCACTTGACAAGTGAAGTGAATCCAGTATTTCTGTTTTCATTCAAAGGACCCTCCTTGCTGACTTGCCTACCTATACTGGTTCATGATTGATTTTAAATTGAGTTATAGACTAATGGAAGTGAGATCGAGCAGTTATAGACCAATAAAAATGGGGTGGGCCAGCAATAGAAAATGCAAAGGAACTCTGAACAATGTCCTGTGGAAGCAAGGTGCTGTGGGATTAGCCTATTCACTATATGCCTCTTTTTTAAAAAAAGATAGGTTTGTTTATAATATGTACATCAATTCCAGCAGAATATTTGCAAAATTCGAATTAAAACACAACCATCTTTGTTCAGGATGCAATCCAGCTCCTGCAATGTGTAACAGTCCCAAAAGGCATCCAGAGAGCCAGTAAACACCTTATGCTCACACTTCAGGCACAGATATACTTTTGGAAGAAGGACAGGAAGTCAGCTTTGATGAATCCTTCAACAGTCTGCTGCTTGGACCTGTGGACGGCCACTTGGCAAAGCCAGGAGCAGGCCACTTTGACCCCCACCATCACAACCCCGGACCAGATACCTAGAGATCCATAAAATGGACCTGAAGTTAAAGACCCTTAACAGAGATAGACAGAGTGGTGAAGAAGGCATTTGGCATTCTGATCTTTATCACTTAGTGTGTGGAGCAGAAGAGTTAGGATGTCAAAAGTTGCTGGTGAGGCTGCATTTGGAATATTATCTGCAGTTTTGGTCATCCTGTTATAGAAAGGACATGGAAAAAGTTAAAGAAAATTTGCAAGAATGTTCCCAGGACTGAGGGCCTAAATCATAGGGGGAGGTTGGGAAAGCTAAGAATTCATTCCTTGGAATGTGGGAGACTTAGGGGTGACCTACAGAGGTGTGAAAAATCATCAGGGTGAATGCACTGTCTTTTTCCAAAACAACTAGAGAGCATAGGTTTTAGGTGAGAGGGGAAGAATTTAAAAGGGACCCAAGAGGCAACTTCATGCAGAAGTACATGGAACAAAGTGCCAGAGAAAGCAGTTGAGGCAGGCAGCATTTAAAAGAGATTTGGTTAAGTATATGTAACTTTGGATCTACTTTGGATAAGTAGATCAGCTGGTTGAGTGGTGTTGCACCAATAGCCTTGCACTCAACGTCAATAAGGCCAAGGAATTGATTGTGGATTTCAGGAAAGGGAAGTCAAGAGATTAGCAGTGAAAAGATTGAGTAGTTTCAAGTTCCTGGGTGTTAACATCTCTGAGGATCTATCCTGAGCCCAATATATTGATGCATTTACAAAGAAGGTATAACAGCGGCTTTATTTCATTAGGAATTTAAGGAGAATTGGTATGTTCCAAAGACACACTCAAATTTCTACAGATGTACCGTTTAAAGCATTCTAACTACAACCTTTTGGTACGGAGGGGCCACTGCACATTACTGGAAAATGTTGCAGAAAGGTGTAAACTCAGCCATCTCCATCGTGAGCCAACCTATGTCACACCCGTAAGCCGCCTCATCACCATCTGAAATTCTGGCAACAGCAGTTATGTCGTCAGCAAATTTATTGATGGTGTTCGAGCTGTGCTCGTAGGAGTAGAGAGAGTAGACGCATCCTTGAGGTGCGTCATTGCTGATTGTCAGTGAGGAGGAGATGTTGTTTCCAATCTGCATGGACTGTGGTCTCCTGGTGAGGAAGTCAAGGATCCAGTTGCAGAGGGAAGTACAGAGGCCCAGGTTTTGGAGCTTTTTGATTTGAAGTGAGGGTATGATTGTATTCAACGCTGAACTGTAGTCAATAAATAGCAGCTTGGTGCAGGTATTGGTATTGTCCAGGTGTCCAAGTCTTCCAGTTTAAGATGGCGCTGGTGAAGCATATCGATGACTTGCTGGCAGCAAACTATTAACTACTTTATTAATCACACTTTTATTCAAAAATTATTACTACAATCAGTGGCCTGTAACTTCCCTTTCGGAGTTGAGCTTTTGAACAGCCTGTACAACATAGCATTGTTGATGTGTGATCACTAGTCTCGAAAATGTAGGACAGTTACAATGTGGTGTGTGTGGGCCAAACTAAGGCAGGGGACCCAGGCCTGAGAGCGGGGAATGAGCCAATGTTTGGCCATTGCTGTAGCAGAGTTGGAAGGGATTCAAAGCAGCAGAATCAAGGTGGCAGGCCCTGGGCCTGAGAATGAGGAACAAGCTGATATTTGACCAATTTAAGTGCCAGACCTGAGAGCGTATTGAAACAGCAGGGCCCGGGTCTGAGGTCGAGGAACAACCCGATGTTTGGCCGATTTAAGCACCAAGCCAAATTGAAACAGTTAGGATTTCAGGATCAGAGATGTTCAGCTCACCAGTCGTAAAGTTCACTCATCTCTGTGCTGAATTGAGGCTGTGGCTTGTAACTAACGGGCTCCTGGATTGGCCATGAAGAGCTTTGTGGCTGTGGACTCACTTTTGTGAACTTCAGTTCTGAATGTTATTTGCTTTTATTGTTTGCACAATTTTTTCTTCTGGACGTTGGATGTTTGGCAGTCTTTTAATGGGTTTTATTGTGTTTCTTTGTTTTGTGGCTGCCCTGTAAGGAGCCAAATCTCAGATTGTATATAGTGCACATACTTTGATGATAAATGTGCTTGAACTTTGATCCAAGGCCGAGTGGAGAGCCAGTGAGATTGCATCCTCTTTAGACCTATTATGCAATAGGCAAATTGCAGTGGATCCAGGTCCTTGCTTAGGCAGTCATTGATTCCAGTCATGACCAACCTCTCAAAGCTCTTCCTCATAGCAGATGTGAGTCCCATTGGGCAATAGTTGTTAAGGCAGCTCATCATGCTCTTCTTGGCCACTGGTATGATTGTTGCCCTTTTGAAGCGGCAGTGAGGGATTGAAGATGTCCTTGAACACTTCTAGTTGGTTGGCATAGGTTTTCAAGACTCACCAAGTATACCATCAGGGTCTGAGGCTGTGTTGAGGGTTCACCCACCTGAAAGATATTCTAAAGTTGGCCTCCGAGACAGAGATCACTGGGTGACCAAATGCTGCAAGGATTTGCACAGATGTAGTTTTATTCTCCCGTTCAAAGGCGTTGACAAACAAGAGTTTCGGCCCAAAATGTTGACTATACTTTTTTCTCCCCATAGATGCTGCCTGGTCTACTGAGTTCCTCCGGCATTTTGTGTATGTTGCTCAGATAAAAGACATTGAGCTTATCTGGGAGTGAATCATCACAGCCATTCATGATTCTATGTTTCACTTTGTAGGAAATAATAGCCTGCAAACCCTGCCAGAAGTGAGGTGCATTCAATTCCACCTCTAACCTAAATAGCCTTCCATTGGTCATAATTGGCCTCCTTGTATAGTTCTGGCTCACTGGTCTTGAATGCTACAGATCTGGCCCTCAGCAGACTACAAATCTCCTGGTTCATCCCCAGCTTTTGGTTTGGGTATGTCTGGTATGCTCTCGAAAGCACTCTCATCCATGCAGGACCTGATGAAGTCTTGAAGTCAAACTCGAAGATGAATCCCTGAATGCTGTCTAGTCTACCAGCTCCAAAACAGTCCTGAAGCATCCCTCTGCCTCCCTTGACTGTGTCATCTTGGTCCAAACCACTGATGCTGTGGTCTTTAGCCTCTGTCTATATGCTGATAGTAAAAGTACTGCCATATGATCGGACTCTCCAAAGTGTTAGTGTGGGATGGGTGTGCTGTCTTGTGCCTGCTGATTATGTTGCTCAGCTCCCTCAGTATCCACCTAATGACGATGATGTAGAAAACTCCCTCGGCAGATAAAATGGACAACATTTGATCGCTAGCTATTCCAGGTCAGCTGAGCAGGACTGAGACACAACAGCTACGTTTGTGCACTGCAGTGAGGTAATCATCAAGCATGTGCCACCTTCTTTGCCTTTAGAAGACTTAGCTGTCCTGTCTTTGCGGAGAATCGTGAAGTCATGCTGGGGTTAACCAGGGTTTCTGTGAAGCGAAGTACACAGTAGTCTCTGGTACAGCAATCTTGCTCTGAGTTCTTCAATTTTACTTTCCAGTGATTGTACATTCTCCGGTAGGATAATCTAAAGTGGGGGTCTAAAGCCTCTCAATCGTACTTGCAGACCAGCACGCTATCCCTGCTTCCACTTTCTTAAAGGGGAACTGCACTCGCAACCTGATTCTGCCGAGCAGGTTCATCGGTATTGAGTATCAACAGATTTTTTTTTAAGTGTCTTCAGACAGTGCTGATTACTGAAGTGCCCACGGCTGTGACTGTGCATTTCAGTGTAGTGGTCCTAATTGGGAATATCTGATGAATCCTATCAGAGCTGCCTGCAAACAGTCACCCCATAATGGTGCCATCTTGGCTTCAAGGACATCTTCAAAAGCTGATGCCTCAAAACTGCTGCATTCATCATTAAGGACCCCCATCACTCAGGATGTGCTCTCTTCTCATTGCTACCATCAGGGAGGATGTACAGGAGCCTGAAGACACACACTCAATGTTTTAGGAACAGCTTCTTGTCCTCCACCATCAGATTTCTGAATGGACAATGAACCTATGTGCACCACCTCACTATTTTTTCTTTGCTCTCTTTTTGTACTACTTTTTAAATTTTTTATATATACTTTTTTGTTGTAATTTATAGTTTTTTATTATGTATTGCATTGTACTGCTGCTGCAAAACATCAAATTTTGCAACATGTGTCGGTGATATTAAATCTGTTTCTAGGAAAGGCTAAAGAAATACAGACCCATTGCAGGTGGGCACCTTGATCAGGATGGATGAGTTGGGCTGAAGGGCCTGATTCTGTGCTGTATCACTCTGGCTCTCCAGAGTGCAACCAGAACTTGAGGAGAAGCTCCTTCAAATGCCAAAAGTAGGATTGTAGCCTCTCACATTCCTTTTGTACATGTTGAAATAGACTTCTCCAGGTCACAAAAATGGCAGATGAGCTGGGAGTCTGTGAAACGACAAATAAGCCTGTTGCACAGCACTTTCTGTCCCAGTTCTCTGATGTATAGGGAGGACCCTCATGGGGGACTCCCCTCGCTGCTGGATGGCTAAAGGGACGGACATGTCGTGTCCAGACAGCAGACGAGACCAAGGAAGTTGAGAGTATGCAGGAGCAGCCCGTACAGGAAACGCCTCCCCACTGCATGGAACGGCATGGAGGGCATTTCTGAGGCGGCTGATGCAGTGTAGGACCTGCCTCCGTGGCCTCCTGCTGAACTCGCCTGATTTCCATTTGGAGCAAACAGTCCTTTGGCTGAACTAACAATCACGCAGCCCACAGAATAGGGCTGCTTTACCAGACTAACAAAGGGAGGCCCACGTGTTGCTGGCCAGCCCAGGAATGCTGTGTTTTACTTACTGCTCTCTAAATCCAGCCGGCATGTGGAAAATGGAGAATATGAGCCACACAAGCAATATGAAAGGGAGTATTTGTCCCACTGATTGCAGGCTGGCCTATGGCCAGGGCTGAGGCTGACCGTCAGCTGAACCATGTCGTTAGGCGTGTAGCAGAGCTGAACAGTGGGCAGGAGCCAATGAGTAAGCAGACTTCACCCAAGAGTTTACACACAAAAGAGAATTTGTGTCCTACTTAACCCCCTCACTGCATAAGTAACGCACACTGCCTGGGCCACAAATAACCCTCGCACTGTTACACTTAATGCTGCTTTGGTGCAATAATTCCCATTGTCCTGTTTTGTAATTGTTTATATCTAACAGGCTTCCCTCATGTCGACGGTTTTCAACCAATGAACATTAAGTAATATGCTTATTGGATGTCCCCCATTGTTGATGTGAAATGGACTTTATTCTGTTTAGTAAATCACTGATTTTGAGCAGATCAAAGAAACTTCTTGAAGCATCCCAACTCTAGTTGAACCTTTTCTTACCCTGCATTAAGCTGTTGACATCGGCTCTGCAATACACTTGTGTGACCTTCCTTTGTGAATACCCTTGCAATACCTAACACCTTTGTGTAAAATTTCATCCCCTGAATTTAACAGACCTGTTAGTTCAAGTAATCTAGCATCTTCACTCAGATTACAGACAAAGCAATTTCATACAAATGATTTAAATTCACCTAATATCTCTAAACCAGTAACTGCTCAAACAAACTAAATTATAACTGTTACTGTCTCATTCTGAATTAAATATAACCTGTAGGTGAACAGTGTTGGACAAAGCAGCCTTAATTTTTTTAACCTTGTCACAGTTTAACATGCATATCATAGATCACAGATGCCACAAAGATGACATGAATTTTCTCTGCTGCTTATCCTGTCCCTCTGAGGTTGCAAGAGGCAACTAATACAGAATGGTGGTTGTCTATTGTACCCAACAATGACAGGAAAACTGTGCAGGAGAGTTTTTACAATGGAAAAGCCATTGCAATGGGGTTGTTCCACTCCCTTGACCTCGGAAGTCGGGGTCCAGTGATACGAACGAGTGTCGCAAACTGGGGTCTTCCTTGATGCAGTGGATGACCATGACATCTTCTATCCCATGCCCTTCAATCTGCATGGAGCGTTACAGTACTGCCTTCCTAGCCATTGGATCTCACTGTAGATCTCATCTGCCCAGTCCGCTGGAGTTGACTTCGCATGTTAGGATAAACGTGACCCTATGAGACCGCCAACTACTCTCACCTGGTTTAGCCCGTTTGTCAAAGCAATGTGGCCACTGTCGCATGCAAACAGCTACTTGGTGCCGCAGGTGAGAGCTGAGTCTCCGGTGGGGACCAAAGGTGAGTGAACTGCCCCAGAATGGACATGACCAGCCCTTTCACCAGAGGTGCCACCCCTCCCTGAACACCCCATGCACCTCATACACCCCACAGAATAGTCTACAGTTCTTTATATGGCACCCTCAGGTCTTTGGTGCCAGACTGGCAAATTTTCTAGACTGTTACATAGTACTCCTATTAATGCAGCACCATACTTGTAATTCTTTTTTTAAGATGTTACACAGAAGTATATAAATTTTCCAATGTAAGGGGTAAATTTAGAGAGCATGGATAATAAAATCCCAGTGAATTTAGAGGGGATGTGGGAGCAAAGCCCCAGTAAGTTTCAAACAAACATGGCATTGGGCCCCATTGGATTTCAGAGAAGTGCAGTAATGGGGCCTCAGTGAGTTTCAAACCAATGGAGGCAGTGGGGCACACAGTGAGTTTAAAGGGAGCATGAGAAATGGAACCAGGTGAGGTAGATGCAGAACCATCAAGGTTTATAAGCAATAGGATAGTGATTAGTTTGGCTCTTACCATAATAGAGAAACACTGAAAAGATTGTACAGTCCTTTTAAGTAAAAAGATAAATAAAATTGGAACCAAGTTCATAAGCCTGGAAAGTTTCTTAAGGAAACAAAATCTCTTGCTGGATAGTGTGAATGGGTTTTCAGCGTGTTTTAATTCAAAATAAAAGGAAAGGTAAAAGTTAAAGAAAAATTAACATCATTTTTTATAGAGGAGTATGAAACAAAAATCCCATAGTTCCCTTAGATCAGAAGTATGAGACTTTTTCCCCTAAAGAAGCCATATAATTAGATAGATACTTTATTGATCCCAAAGGAAACTACAGTGTCACAGTAACAGTAGAAGTGTGTAGATATACAAATATTAGAAGAGAAGTAAGATGAATAAAAAAAGTTACTTCAAATAGTCTAACAGGAGGGGATCATCACTTCCTCGGCTATAGGTTGACTCATTATAGAGACTAATGGCCGAGGGCAAGAATTACCTCATATAGCACTCTTTGGAGCAGCACATTTGCCTTACTCTATTACTAAAAGTGCTCTTTTCAGCCAAGGTGGCATGCAGAGGGTGAGAAACATTGCCTAGAATTGCCAGGATTTTCTGTAGGGTCCTTTGTGCTACCACAGCTTCCAGTGTGTCTAGTTTGACTCCTATAACATAGTCAGCCTTTCCAATCAGTTTATTGAGCCTGTTGGCATCACCCGTGTTGATGCCATTGTCCCAGCACACTACTGCTTAGAATATTGTACCGGTAGAACATGTGAAGGGGAGGCATGCCTACTCCAAAGAACCATAGTTTCCTCAGGAAGTGGAGTCGACTCTGGCCCTCCTTGTTCACAGCCTCTGTTGGTACTCAACTCAATTCTGTCATCCAGGTGCACCCCCAGATACTTGTAGGTCCTCACCATCAATAGTAACAGGGAGCAGTGCAGGCTTAGTCTTCCTAAAGTCCATCACCATCTCTTTTGTCTTACTGATGTTGAGCTGCAGATGATTAAGCTTGCACCATTTGACAAAGTCCTCCGCCAGGGCTCTGTATTCATCCTCTGATCCTCCCTTTGTACACCCAACTATTGTTGAGTCATCAGAGAATTTCTGCAGGTGACACAACTTAGTGTTGTTTCTAAAGTCCGACATATACAGAGTAAACAGGAAGGAGCCAATGCAGTCCCTTGTGGGGTCCCAGTGCTGCCTATAGCCATGTCTAACACACAGCTCTGAAGCTGCACAAACTGTGGTCTGCCAGTCAGGTAGTCCATTATCTAGATTATTATGGAAGTGCCAACCTGCACTGAATGGAGCTTTTCCCCCAGCAATGAGGGCTGTATGGTATTGAAGACACTTGAGAAATCAAAAAACATGATCCTCACAGTGCTGCCCTGCTTATCCAGATGGGAGTATGACTCTGTTCAGCCGGTAGATGATAGCATCAACGACTCCAATGTGCTCCTGGTAGGCAAGCAGATCGAGGGCTGATCTGACCAGGGATCAGAGGCGAGCCAGGACCAGCCTCTCTAGGGTCTTCATGATGTGTGAGGTCGGTCACTGGACGATAGTCATTCAAGACTTTTGGTTGGCCCTTCTTGGTTACTGGGACCACAGATGATGCTTTCCACACAGCTGCTCAGCACACTCCTTCAGCACCTTGGAGTTCACACCGTCCGGTCTCATTGCTTTGCTCTGTCTGAGTTTCCCCAGAGCCCTTCTCACCTGCTCAGTAGTGAAGGTGAGTCCATGATGACTGGGCAGTTGGTGGAAAATAGATGCAGGGCAAGGAGGGGATGTAGGCAGTGGTAGCCTGTGTTCATCCACGTGCTAAACTAGAGGGGAGGCTTTGGTGCTGAGGGAACATTGGGTGCCTCTGCACCTGGACTAGTGTGCTAAGGTGGGGGGGAAGGTGTTAAAAGGAGGGTAATTGTCAAACCTATTGAAGAATTGGTTTAATTCATTAGCCCATTCACGGCTGCATTCTGTGGCTCTACAACTAGGCTGATTGAAACCGGTGATGTTCCTCATGCCTCTCCACACCTCCGCTGTGCTACTCTGCCCAAGCTTGTTCTCCAGCTCTCTCCTCTGTTCCTCTTTCGCCAACTTGACTTTCTCCTTCAGCTCCCTCTGCACATGTTTCAATCCCTCCCTGTCTCCTGATCTAAAGGCTCTCAGTTTGTGGTTGAGAAGAGCCTTTAGATCACCGGTGACCCATGGTTTGTTAGGGAAGCAGTGAACAGTCCTTGATGGTATTATAGTGACCACACAGAAATTGACGTAGCCAGTGATGCAATCAGTAAGTCCATTAACCACCTCCCCAAATGGTTCACAAAGCAAATTAAAATGTATTTGAGTGCCTGCAGCTGCAAATAGATAAATTTAGCTTAAAACAAATGTCAGAATCATTGTCTCAAGGGTGCAGATAAATTTACATTGATTTATATGCAACTCAGATTGCTCATAGGCACAGGCCAAAATGTTTTGATTTAAACTTTATCCATTAATCAGGCCTACAACCCAGACTTTGCCAGTCTCTCAACTGTGAAACTCTGAACAGTGCAGGCTGGCACTGTAAGAAGTATGCACGTGGTTACCGTGGGGAGGCCTGGATTTCAGCGCCTGAATGGCCAGAGGTTAGCAGACATACATGTACCTCAGACCATCTACTGAACGATGAAAGGTTCATACCCGGAAATTCAGAGCTAGTGCACAACACCAAATGCACTGTATGGTAGCCTTAGCATTTTGAACTCTGCCTTGTAAAATTTGTCCATTAACTTCAGATAAATGATTGATGGAAGCATAGGGCTGCACACTAATAGTGCTTCACAGTAGAGTTATACTGCCTTTCATAATCTCAGGATTCCGAAAGTGCCTTAAAGAGGATGAGTTATTTTTTAATTCTAATGCAGGCACACATTACAACCGGTAACACATTATCCATAATGAGATAAATAAACGGGTAATTTGTTTGAGTGGTGCGGTTGAGAAATAAATGTTAGCCACTGGATGTGAACTTCATTCTTGTCTAACAAAAATTGTATTATGCCTTGGGATCTTTTACTTCGAACTTAGAATGAAAGTTTAGGAATTAAATCCTTCAAGAGTTAATTATATGTGGGTCCAATAAGATAGTTAAAATGACTGAAGTGGTAATTCAACTCTGGACTGATAATCTAGATACTCAAGTTCAAATAGCATCAGGACAGATAGGGAATTTAAATGATTACTTCAAAGAACAGAATTTCTCTCCCTTTACTGTTGATGCTGCCCTCACCCGCATCTCCTCTATTTCCTGAACATCTGTGCTCACCCCACCTTCCCGCCACCTTACCAGTGATGGAGTTCCTCTTGTCCTTACCTAGCACATCATCAGTCTCTGCAACTTCCCACCATCACCAAAGGGATCCTAGCATGAAACATATCTTTACCTCCCCACCAACCCCCTAGCTTTCTGCAGGGATCGCTCCCTCCCCATTAATTTCCCTTCCAGCACTTATCCCTGCAAGCGGCCTAAGTGCTACACTTGCCTATACACCCCCTCCCTCACCTCCATTCAGGGCCCCAAACAGTCCTTCCAGATGAGCCAACACTTCACCTGAGAATCTGTTAGGGTTATCTGTAGTGTCTGGTGCTCCCAGTGTGGCCTTCTCTACATTGGTGAGACTCGTTGTAAATTGGAGGACCGCTTTGTTAAGCACCTCCACTCCATCTGCCAAAAGCAGAAGTTTCTGGTGGCTGAACATTTAAACTCCAATTCCAATTCCCATTCTGACATGTCGGTCCATGGCATCCTGTTGTGCCAGGATGAGGCCACCCTCAGGGTGGAGGAACAATACCGTGTATTCCATCTTTGTAGCCTCCAATCTGATGTATGAATATCAATTTCTCCTTCCAATTTAAATATATATCCTTCCTCCATTCCCCACTCTGACCTTTTACCTGTTCTCACCTGCCTATTACTTCCCCCTGGGTCCCCTCCTTCCCTTTCTCCTATGGTCCATTTTCCTGTCCTATCAGATTCCTTCTTCTCCACCCCTTCTTTTTTTTTACCTTTCCTACCAACCTGGCTTCACCTATCACCTTCCAGCTATCCCCCTTCCCCTTCCTCCACCTTTTTGTTCTGGTGTATTTTCCCTTCCTTTTCAGTCTTGAAGAAGGGTCTCAGTCCAAAACATCGACTGTTTATTCATTTCCATAGATGCTGCCTGACTGGCTGAGTTCCTCTAGCATTTTGTGTGCGTTGCTCTGGATTTCCTTTTTTAATAAAAAGCTGGCTTCACTAATAGTGACTATGAAACCATGAAATTCTTATTAAAATTTCATCTGAGTCACTAATGCCTTTAGGAAAAGAAGTCTGCCGCCCTTAACTCAGTCTGATGTTTGTGTAACTCCAAACCAATAAAGTGGATGGGTGTCTTGGCTATTCTCTGAACAAGCCACTCTGCTGTAACAAAAAATGCTGGAAGATGAGTTATCACCCACTTATCAACACATCCTGGTATGGACAATACAGTTAGTGATGCCTGTATCTTATGAGTGAATAAATTCAAGGATGCAGGCTCAGGAATTGCATGGATTTGATGGCCTTTGTGTCCTTTTTGTGTTTATATTCTATAACCAGTGATATCTATGTGCATTTTTATCTGAAAAGATGTGATATATATATCATTGTCTCTAATGAATCATTCCTTATGACAAAAGCTCACATGTCCGATATTAAGAGTTCAGGCATACAGCTGGCTGATTACTGCTGTTGATGCATGGCTGGGTGCTTGGGTTCAGACCCAAAGCAGTTCTACCATGCTGAATTGCATGCAATTGTAGGTTTTTAACTAAAAATGGAAGACTTACATATGCCACCTTGATTGTTAACCCTAGAAAGTGCTAGCTCCTACACTATGTGTTCTCATACAAAGCTTTACAGTATTCAGCCTTTCCGAAAATCAATAAGGCATTTGTTCTTGTAGCTCATCAGTCTTTCAACATGTCTGTCCAGCTGCTCCTGTTCCAGCCCACAGCTGTGGCTGTTAGACTTAAAACCATAAACTCCCTTCACTCTGAATTGTAACAGAGGTGTTTGACTTCACTTTTCCTTCTGACTTTCCAGCTAACCAGCCTCAGAATTTCCAAGATGTCAGGGAGCACTGCCAACATGTGGAGGTTAACCCCTCAAATACAAAATTAACCTCTATACATGATCTTGTAACTTCAAACATGTCTGGCAGGAGAACAGTTCTATATGGTCCAATGCAATGTTTAAAAACAGACCCAAGTAAGATGTTCTCACTACTCTGATCCAGCCAGGTTGAACTAATGTGAAAAGCCTTAATATGAGAGCCACATTCTGTTCCACACTCCAGAGAAATTATTGAAGGGGAAGTGAGGATGGGAATTGAAATTCAGATCTCAGAAGAAAATGAGGACAGATTTCCTTTGGGTGATAGTTTAAATGCTTATAAAGACTTGAATTAAAAATAAAACTAATTACTTAAAAAAAGTCAACTATCTTCTCTTAAGTGTTTCATTTTTTAAAACAGAGTGATTTCCTTTCATAATGTGTGGATTTTTTTTTACTTTTGTTTACTTATTATTTATTCCCCTATTTGCTTTATGTCTGTCTTTTTTTTTCTAAATTCTGATTTTGGTGTTTTATCCCTTTGTATACCTCCTTTTCCTTTTCTGCTTTTCTGTTACTCATCTCTTCCCTTCCTCTTTTTTCAATGTCAATAACTTTTTGCAGTTGTTTTCTTTCTAGTTCACAGAATCAAAGAGAAGTTGCAGCATGGAAGGGGGCATTCAGTATGCTGAGTCTCTATCTAGCAGCTCTATCCAATCCCACTCTCTGCCTACTACCCTCATTCCTGCAGATTACCTTCATATTTAACGCAGCTTCCTTGTGAGCCCTACAATTGAATCTGCCTCCACTTGCATGCTAGGCTGGACATCGCAGAGCTTGACTACTTGCAGATGACATGAGAAACAGATGTGTCAATGGGGACAGTTTCTGCCTATCTGCTCTGCTTAGTCCCTTCGTGACTATAAAATATCTCTACCAGAGCTCCTCTTAACCTTCTCTGTTCCAGCTAGAACAGGTCCCACTTCTCTATTCTGTTCACAAAAATAAAGTCTCCTGTCTTTGGAAACATTCTAGTAAGTTTCTTCTGCCTCCATTTCTTTCTTGCTCTTGCACCTTGTTTGCTACCTTTTTATAAAGCCTAGAATGCCATACGATATTTTGACTATTTGCTCAATTTGCTGTGCTGTTCTCTACAAGCTAAGCACATATACTCCCAGATCTCTCTGTGTATCCATTTTATAATTGTGCATTCTAGTCTATATTGATTCTCCTACCAAGTACACCGCTTAGCATTTTTTCTGTTATATTTCATCTGTCATTCCACCAACTTTCCTGTTTCTTCCTGAAGTCCATTATAATCATCCTCATAGTTCACTTTGTGACTAGTAGTACAGTAAGAGAAGTTAGGTGATTTTTGTTTTGGCACAGCAGCTTATTGAACTTCCATAAACATTAATAAAATAGTTAAATGGGAGTAGACGAATATTTGACAACCAATTAAAAGAAACGTAATTTCAATGAGAAGTGGGAATTGAGCTATATATCCATATATTTAAAAATAAAGTTCTGAATAATAAGTGCGAACAGTAAATATTGTAGTAAAATATATTAAGGGAAAGGTCATGATAATGAAAGATGTGGGTATAGGATAGGAGCAGCTTTTCAGAATAACAGCAGGTATAGGTGATATAATGGATAAATAATACAATGGTAGATTGTGAATATTCAATTCAAATGTGATGTCTGTGTTTCTGTAAGAGAACTTTGTTAGGCAACAGCACCTTTCTCATCTGGGAAACAGACAGAAGAATGTATCTTGATTCATTTTGCTAACTGGTTTTTACCCCAAAAAAATTTAGATTTTATTCCCTCATCTTAACATAATTACATGCTGCAGTTTTTTTCCCTGTTTTCTGTGATTTTATTGCTTTTTTTCTGCACTGAGACTGTCAATCATTAATATTAAGAAGGACCAGTAGAGTCTGTTTGTGGTGGAATATGGGGAATTACTGATAATGGGAAGACAGGGTTTGACAAAGGAACAGAAATAACTCCTGGATAGGATACAGTTGTGTGCTATGTAATTATGTTCCCTCTGACTAATCCCCATATTTTTAATTGCGGATGTTAATAGAATTATGTACATTATGAATCACAGGAAGCCACACGTGAAGTTGAGGTGTGTAATACGGAACATCCATACAAGTTATGTTCCAGACTGTTGAGCAGCTAACTTTCAGTGAATACTACAATCTTGAAGTCAGTGACTGGATAAGATCTGTCTATGCTGCCGTAAACAACGTCATAACTATCTTTTGATTTATGTTTCAAACAGAATGCTTAACCAGAGGATTCGAAAGCCACGTTGTTGCATTGGTCCCCATGGTCTACTACCCCACTACTCAGAGAGGCAAGCAGAAGGGCAGGAACAGCTTTTCAGAGTGACTGACAACATTCAGGCTGAATTGTAAGTTATCCTCATTTTTCCTGTTGCTTAAGTCGTATTATTTTGTCTTGGACACCATAATAAATTTGAAAATCAAAGAATTGCAGGTGCTGGGAATTTGAAATAAAAGAACAGGAAATGCTGCAAACACTCAGCTCATCATGCATCATCTATAAAAATAGAAATTGAATTAATGTATCAGATCTGAGACCCTTGGGAAAGGGAGAAAGTAAGTTGTAAATTGTAGATAGTGATTGGGATGCAAAATGGTTAGGATAAGCTGGGGTCAGGATTGCGAGAATGATCTGGAGACACAAGATGCTGGAATCCAGCAAACAAAGGAGATTTACCAGGATGCTGCCTGGTTTAGAGAGTATGCATTATGATCAGAGATTAAGGGAGCTAGGGCTTTACTCTTTGGAGAGAAGGAGGATGAGAGGAGACATGATAGAGGTGTACAAGATAATAAGAGGAATAGATAGAGTGGATAGCCAGCGCCTCTTCCCCAGGGCACCACTGCTCAATACAAGAGGACGTGGCTTTAAGGTAAGGGGTGGGAAGTTCAAGGGGGATATTAGAGGAAGGTTTTTTACTCAGAGAGTGGTTGGTGCGTGGAATTCACTGCCTGAGTCAGTGGTGGAGGCAGATACACTCCTGAAGTTTAAGAGACTACTAGACAGGTATATGGAGGAATTTAAGGTGGGGGGTTAAATGGGAGGCAGGGTTTAGGGTCGGCACAACGTTGTGGGCCGAAGGGCCTGTAATGTGCTGTACTATTCTATGTTCTATAAAGCACTTAAGGAAGACAGCAGGTTGGGCTGCATCTATAGAAGGAAATGTCAAGACTCTTCATCTCAACTGGGAAAAAAGAGGGGAGCTAACCATATGTTAAGCTGGAACCTGCTTTACCACTTCCCATGTGTGGGATGCAGGTGTCGAGAGAATGTATATCCAGGGTAAAAGAGAACTGGCTGGAATCAAGAAATTAGAAACTGTCAGAATAGTAAAAGACTTCATCGCTATGACAATCTTGACCCCACCCTATCAGAGATATTCCCTTTGTCTTAATCATCCCCATCCTAACTCTCTGCAAGTTAAAACTAAATTGTTTTTTCGTTGGATCAGTCCTGGTGAAAGTTAGTCAGTGTCATACTTTAACTCATTTTCTCTCACTACAAAGGCTGCTTGGCCTGCTTAGTATTTACAGCACTTTCTACCTTTAATCCATAATGAATTTATTCATCTATTATTGCATTAATACAGTAATCTTACACAAAACCATTTCACATTGCTCGAAGAGATCAATAAATTATTTTAGATAATTATTTTCTTTCCTTTTCCTTATTACTTTGTACATATTCAGAAGTTGAGGCTATTGTCTTATTAATTGGAAAGAAAATGTTGTTATTTAAATTACCAAGTGGTAGAAAATCCTACGGTCAACAAATGAGGCCACGAGAATAGTCCACAAAGCCCCTGCACAATAGAGAGGAAAATAATTTGTTTCTGAGTGTTGTGTAAATAACTGCAGTTAGAATATATGTGCAAGAAATTGGATTAAAGTAGATTTTTTGTGTCTGTCATTGGCAGAGAAGGCATTTATTACCTGTCTCTAGTTGCCCAATAGAACCTGGTGATGATCTGCTTTTCTTTGAACTGCTGCAGTCCTGCTAGCAAAAGTACTTCCATAGTTATTCAAAGACTTGGATCCATAAACAGAAATGGAAAAACATGTGTTTCCAATACTGCACTGGAATTACATGTGATTGTGTCCCAAGTGCTTGTTGACCATGTTCTTCATGCTAAATCCTCATAAGGAATGGAAAGAATGGATTAATCTTGATATTATGTATTTTATATAAAAAAAATTGTCATCTCCTACAGAATGGTTCTCTGTAGAATACAAATATATTTGCTAAAATAATTACCAAAATGAATACCTTATGTAAAATGTCAGTTTATAAACATATTAAAGTGCAAAGAACATTGAAATGGATTTCTTTTTTAGAAATCTTTGATTGTGTCTATTGCAGTTTGGGAAAAATGACAGAACCACTTGTTTTTCAGTGCATGCAACTCTTCCAGTTATTTTTGGCATGATTTCACTCCATGATGAATCATCTGACATTTTTTCTGTTGTCTAATTACTTATTAAACAAATAAAATGGACAGAGCTCCTTTGAACGACTTTATAATCTGTTTACCTGAGTCTAACCCTAAGTTTTATGCCTTTCCTGCAACAAAAGCAATAGCATTTATACAGGCCCTTTAATGTAAAAAAAAAATCAGCCTAAGATTCTTCACAGGGGCACTTCATAGAAAAAGAGGCTAAACCACATTTGGATGGATGATCAAAAGGTTGGTGAAAGAGTTAGGTTCTAGTATCAAGTGTTACGTACCCTGTAACTGGGTTGCCAAACCAGCAGAAATGGATCACTCAGTTGGAGTCTGGATTACTAGAACTAAGAAAGTTTTATTAAAGAAACAAGCAACACAGTACTCTAATCAAAAGGATAATGAATGCAACAGTTCAGCAATGATAAATATACATGTACACAGAATTCAGGATCAATCAAGCTCTATCATTGTCTAGGGGCAAATGACCAGTTTCAAAGTGACACAAAGTTCAGTTCAATTTAGTTCAGTTCGCAGTAATCGCTGCCGTGGGAGACGGACAGTGTGGGGGAAGGAGAGAGAGCAAAATGAATGAATATTCAACACAGCTTTCACACACAGACCTTCGCAGTCAGCTTTCGGGCGAGTCCATTGTGATGTCATCTGAGGTCACCGACCGTGACCCCTCCGTTTCCAGATACGATCGTTTCCCTGCGCTGAACCTGGCACCCAGGCAAGGGTGGACACACACCAGGTTCCCGCCGATCGTGCCTTTCCACCCTGGGCGTTTATGGCTTGATCCCGCGATCAGCCGTCCAAAAGCTTTCCACCGACTTGTGAGAGGCGCACCTCTTCCAGGGTCTCGTTACCTCGGGTGTCGTGTGTCCTTGCCTTAGCGAACCTGTCCCTTTTTATCCCCCTGCTGGGGTATCGCCTGTCCATCACTCTTCAAACAGTTCAGAGTTCAAAGGGGGAGCCTATCTTGACAATACCCAGACTGATGGCTCCTTCATTAACATCTCCAAATGCTGCTTCACTGTGTTCCTTATCTCTCCTTCCCCTGAGGACAGGTGGCAGACCAACTGCTGATGCCACTGGTGCTAGCCCAGGCCAGCTAACATCTTAATTTATGTGTATTCTCGTCACACAAGTTAAAGGAAAGTTGAGAGAAATGGGATCTCAGACCTTGAGGCAACGGTAGCACAAATGAGCAGTTGCATTCTCACACTAACAAGAGGTCAGATTAGAGCCAATATCACACATGATTATAGGGCAAGAGCAGATTATGGAGATAGGGAGGATAATAATGGAGTGATTTGGAAAAACAACAGATTTAAACATCAGGACGTTGCTTAACTATGGGTCAGCATGTACAGGATTTGTTGTAAATTGTGATTAGGTTGAGAAACTGGTTTTGGGTGACCTCAGGTTGTCAACAAACAGCGTGAGGGCAACTAGCAATGTGAGCTGGATGAGTTGGGACATAACTTTAACATTTGTGTTCAAAGCTAAAACTGAGGTCAAATATGACCCAGTGGGGTGAACACTTCTGACAATTTTAAATAACTAACAATGGTATCATGGTAGAAATAATGTTCTGTCAGTGCTGCATTATATTAAAGATGTGTTGCAAAAAATATGGGTTGTGCGGTGGTTAGAGATGTTATCAGTATCAATGCTGAATGACGAAAAATTTTGAAAGATAATTAATGATCACTAACACTTGAGTTCCATAGTGAAGATTATCACTGTAATAGCATCATATTGAAATGCAGGGAGTTCTGCAGACAGTATGTGTTTACTGAATCAATAAGAATAAATTGTGGCCTAAAATAATAGATGATGTAGTGCTTTTGTTTTACATTGCTGCATGTGAAAGCAACAATTTAGGGTTATTTCAGATCTTTCTAAGAATTTGGATGCTTAACATTATGAATCATACTTGTGTCGCTGATATAATTTCTGTATAAGATGCACATCAAGTTACATATTCTCCACAGGGTTCTACATGTGATACATTGCAAGGTCATTAGTGCTTATTGTCCAGGAAAGTCTGTGCTGGGAGCCTCATGAGAGAACTTGGACATTTTAGCTCAGTAATGGACCAGGGCCTTGGCCTCTTAATTTACTGTGTCCTGCAATAGCTCTCTAAGTGCTCCACACCCTCCTATCCCGTGATCTGTCTTCACTAACTCCACTCCCAAATCCACTTGATTTTCTTGTCACAATCCACTAGAAAACATCCATCCCCACGCAGCTACTTCTTACCACACTCTAATCACTTAGTTTTTCTATCCTTCAATGCTAAAACAGTTGAAAAATGTTTTTGAGACCCTGCCCAGGAATTCCTTTGCTATAGGTACCAAATCCATCTGTCTCCCTCCTGATAGTTTACTTGATACAACACTCTAATCAGACTAACAATTGACCTATTTCTATAGTCATGTCCCTCCCTACCACATCTTAGTACCTGGTTTTGCTTCTGGGGCAGCAACCTTGACAACTGATAAACCAGCACCAACTAACAGGAGATATTAAGTTTCTTCCTGTTAAATTTCTATACTACAGAAATTATAGCACTACATACCATATATACATAGACTTAGCTCTCAGTGGTATTTGAAACCAAGTTAAGATTTATTTGATTAGTAATTATGTATGGGTGACCAGTATTACTATCCAGAGAGTATCCTACATACTGTGAATTGGAGTCTTCACTCTGTAATGCCTATTTCCATTTATCATCAGCACTTTGTTAATCTGCACAGTCTGCGTGGAAATAGACTTTTTGTACCTGTCTGTCATAAAATATTGTGCTTCTCCTCTATCCCAGCTTGCTGACAAACTCTGTGTCATGTCGTCAGCATTTGTTCTCTGTTAACCCTGTTTGAGCATACAGTAATAACTAAGGACAAAGCCTTTGAATCCTTGTTGGTAAAGAAGTTAAAACTTCAAAGCTTGATTTTTTTTTTAAACTTTGCTGCTGCTTCCAGCTTTCATATGGTTTTGAAAGCAAAGCCACTGTTCTTCCTAATCGATTCCAGATGCGAGGAACCTTAGCCAGCGTTTCATTTCCCGGCCAACACAGGATAATTGCTTTCTGCTTTGCAGTGGCAATCCCACAGTACCTAGAGGATTGCATCATGTGGATTTGGTTTTCATTTCGAACTATCATCTACTACCTTAGGGATTTGCCTTAGCCTTCCTGGAACTTGTCATTACAGCATCCCCCAAAACCCCACCATCACCACCAGTGCGGATTTCAGATCCAAAATGCACATTTAATTTCCAGATGTACAGTTCTGATGCTGAGAGGTTAATTTGCAAATCTTAATTTTTTTTTCACTAAAACTCACAGCTTTCCAGGACCTCTGTAAAGTAACCATCCTTCATCTGTAAACCTTGACAGTAATCTTCCTGGCTGAGGTTGCAAATCATTTATCTAGCGTGCACACATGTGTGCTCACGCTCACTCTCACACTCTCTTTCCAGCACTGGATGTGAATCAACAGCAAAGATCGTCACCAATGTTTCCTTCCCTAGACCAGAGGCACAAGGTTATTGTAGCATAACAAAATCAGAAAGTACTGGAAATATTCAGCAGGTCAGGCTGCATCTATGGGAAGAGAAACAGAGTTAACATTTCAGCATTTTCTGTTTTTCATTTAGTCTTCCAGCATCTGTAGTTTTGTTTTTAATATACCTTTGTCCAAGAAGAGCAGTGTTAGCTGTCTCGACGGCTCGCAACCAGTAGCAATCACATCTACTGTGCATCCGCCATTAAGAACCCTCACCATCCAGGATATGCCCTCTTCTCAGTACCACCACTGGGGAAGAGATGCAGGAGCCTACAGTCAACATCTTAGCAACAGCTTCTTTACTTCTGCCATTAGATTTCTGAAAGGTCCATGAACACTATCTTATTATTCCTCTTTTGCATTATTTCTTTATTTTTGAACTTGTGGCAAATCTCATGTATTGCACTGTTCTACCACTGCAAAACAAATTTCACAACATGTGTCAGTAATAATAAATCTGATTCTGATCCTGCTTTTTGTTCCAGTACTAGTTGCATATGATCATTGTAGAACATGATCCAAGGAGATTCAAATTTCGTAACAAAATATAGTCAAAGTTTTTCCATAGTGTATTTTTATTTTAAAATAATATTTGTCCCAACCAGTAATATGTGGCCAGTCATTTGTTGCAGTGGATTTTGGTGAAGTAATACAGTTTTTGAGGCGATTATTTTTATCTCAAATGGTCACTTATCTCCCTTTTCCCCTTTTTCTCTTCTTTTATGAGCATCCCATTTCCCTTCCCCTTGCTGCCACCTCTCCCAGTCCCACCCACTGGTCCTCTGTGTGTGACCTTCCTGATCTCCCTGTGCCCTCTTTTTCACCCATTCCTCTCCCACCCACCCAGTTATCTGTTATTACAGCATGTAGACAAAGGTGACTAATTTCTCTTTACTCACAGTTTACAATCATCAGTAAGGTTATTAACTGTTAATCTGCTTTTTGTATTGCTCATTGAAGGAGAAATTAGAACAAGATAATTATTTATTACCTTCAAACAGTACCATAACATCTTCAGCAGTGTACTAAACAGGCTTAGTGTTATATTTCATCCAGCAGACACTTCTGCCAGTGTAGCAACAGCAGTGCTTGTCTGCTGTACTTGCACCAGTGATGGCCCTGTTTCTATTCCCTTCATGGTGGATGTGGATTAGAGCAAGTCCCTATGAAATTCCTGAATCTTTCTGTTGGTATGTCAGAGTTGGCTTCACACAGGTGGTGTTCGCAGGCAACACAGGAAATAAATGTTGATCTGTGAGTGTCTACCCATTGTAATTAAAGTCACGGTACTTGGTAAGAGTGTACAATTGATTAAGGAACAAATTTCTTCTACGATAATCCAGAGACAGTGTTGTGCAAAGCAAGAAATTATTCTGTAGTCACAGTACCTTTACAAACTTTTTTTGGTGGGAATTTTACCTAGTGACTAATAGATGGTATTATTCTCTGTATTTCCCTTAAACTGCAGCTGATCTGTTATTTGAGTATTGGTGGCACATAATCAAATGTTACGTGGAGTGGATCTAGCCAAGTGCTATGTTACCTTCTCTTTTCTAGTTTCATTGCAGTGGAACAGATCGACAGCTATTGTGTTCTCATCTCCTCGAAGGCAGTGTATTTTCTGAAGCACGGTGAATATGTTGATAGAGACGCCATTTTCCTGGAAGTCAGATATGATGACCTGTACCATTGCCTTATCACAAAGGACCATGGAAGGGCATATTTACAACTGACAAAAAAGGCTGAGAGTTCGAGCAGTGGTGTGGCCATACCTGGGCCATCACATCATAAGCCAATGGTGAGTATGGAACTGCTTGTTCCCAGCACGTGTAATTAAGCCATGAGACCAAATTCCAGATTTAGTTCCCTCATTTGTGCTTGGCTACTAAGTTGGAGTTAGGTCAGTAAATGGGCAGTGCAGTCACTAGCTCTTATACTCCGTTTACACGGCTCACCTATGACACTCCTCAGGGTTCAATGTTTAGGTTCACACAAGAATATTGGTCAAGGTATCCCATCATTTATGGAACAAATATAAGAAAGCACCATGATTGTTGGAGGTATATTTGGTGATACTTTTCTAATTGTAGCCCTTTAGCTTTGACGCTCCAGCCACAAAGAGTAACAACTGAATTTTCTCTGCACACACATTTATTAAACACTGATAGGTCTTGGCAGTTAAAATTTTGGAAAGGTCAGTGATATAGTTTCATTGAATGCTAAATTCTACAAACGTTTGTACGTTTGAAGAAAATCTTTCAGTATAAATGAGATCTGGGAATAATGCTGATAAGCTTTGGATTCTCTTGATATTTTTATGGATCCCAATGATATATGTTTAGAGTCTTCTGGCGTGCTTTCACCCACACATTTTTTTAGTAGCAAAATAATAGATGTTTATTAGAACTTTCAATCAGTGGTAGTTAGTTGACTGGTATAAATTAAGTTAATGACAAAAGTAATGAGAGGAATTGACAGGCATGTGAGGGAGAGAGATTAAGTTGGAAAGGTAAAAGGAAAGAGGGTAAATGAGTTGTTCCTTTGGGAGCTGGCATAGACTAAAAGGCCTCCTCCAATTTCATTATATGATAGGAATTGTCTGAATCCTCATTGGCTTCATCCCTATATTAATTACTAACATCACGTGTTTGTCTTGGTCCAAAGAAGAAACTTAGTAGATTCATTGTTAATGTTTTTTTCAGGTCCACGTCAAGTCAGAGAGTCTCGCACTTAGGATCTCGCAAGAAATTAATTATGCCAAAAGCCTCTACTATGAGCAACAGCTCAAGCTACAAACCAACGAGAATCAAGAGAATCTGGAGCTGGACTCCTAGTTACCTCTCTAGTAGCTGACCACAAGCAACGAAGTACAATTACAAGACCACTCAAGCCTCTATTACAGTTTATTGGATAAGCATGAGTGTTATGAACTCATTTCCTTTCAACCTCATTCCTGATGCCTATTTGAAGCAATCAGGTAGAGAAGTAATTATATGCTTGATTTTGGGGGTAGTTTATTATAGAAACTCTGATAAGGAGCGGGTTCTGTTCAAAATGTATTTTACTTTTTATATATTGTATTTACAAAACAAAATTGTGACAGAGGAGTTCTTTATATTTTACTAACCTGTACATACCTGTAATATTACTTCCTTGTAAATATTTAGAAAGATCTCGCAAAAACTGTTATGTACAGAAGCAGCATTCAAAACCAGCTGCAGCATAATAGAGCAAATTACTTATTGCACTAGTACTGTTCATAAAAGTATTTGGTTTTTCAGGGCAATCTAAGCTCTGAAGAGTAGTCAGGGAACTTACTTCCAAAAAGACCTCCTTGCTACTTTTCTCAGATCCTTCCTTCTTTCCTTCCCATCTCTTTGTATATAGAAACTGACGGGCAAGAATTGTTGGACTGTG
Organism: Mobula hypostoma; assembly: GCF_963921235.1. Taxonomy (NCBI): domain Eukaryota; kingdom Metazoa; phylum Chordata; class Chondrichthyes; order Myliobatiformes; family Myliobatidae; genus Mobula; species Mobula hypostoma. Next base: position 27,848,757 of record NC_086121.1, on the reverse strand, counting down.
CAAGGAATGAATTTTGTGCGGGAGCAATATGTTTGCAGCTTGGCATAGAAAGTGTCATGTTTTCCATAATACAATTTCAGGATGTTACAGTTATGATAGTACCTAAAAGTTTAAAGCACAGTGAGGTGGCTCAGTCTTAGGTGAGGAGTGACTGAGTTAGGAAGAGCACTGTATGGCAGTGGCTGAAAATTTCATTCAAAGACTATAATTCTGTCTTCCTTCTCTTCAGTTGGAGTGAAATTGATGCCAGTTTGGTATTATGATTTCACCTCAAAGAAGCATAGAATAGAAACAAGTGAAATGGTATCCGATCGTAGAATATAGTTGCCCGTTGAGAAAAGCTATTGAATATGTTCAGATTCTAACTGCAACTGGAGCAAGTTTGTGACAGGGCAAGGATCTCTGTAATTGTTACTGCACTGAAAATTATTGTAAGTATATTTAAAGTATGTATGTATGCACTGAAGTCAGAGCCTCTAGCTAGGTATTTAGAGGTTTGGAGTAAAGGAAGATATAGAAAGATTAGAGTGCATCCACAATACAATGGGCCCATATCTTTACACTGTTCACATATGTTGAATAAGATTTCATTGCATTTTTTCCCCCATTATGTCGCAAGGAATCACTATGTACAATCAGTTTATTGATTGGTATGAATGGGACAGCCTGTGGTCTTTGAAATGGAGAGAGAGGTTTGGTGGCTTCCTGATAATTTGGAATTGAATGGAACAGCCAATGATGTCACACGTGTAAGCATCTAACGTGACAGCTCCATTTTGCAAACTGGACAGAAGATGGCTTTCTTTGGGAAAAACTGAGCGAGTTCAGTTTCCACAACATGTTGCATAGCAGATCTCTCTAATGGTCTTTGAGAATCACTGATCATTTTACTTGATGAAGCACCTTGTCTAGTTTGTTGATCAGTTCCATCAAGTAGAAAAGCATTGGTAATTGTTATTTCTGCATTGCTCTGAAATCAATCTCCGAGATTATTATCTACACTCTTCCAAACTGGGGCCAGGTGGAGAAGACTGCTATTTTCCTGGGAGTGATGTGTGACAGGATATTCTTTTTTGCCCGATGTGGTTGATTTTTGTGCAATTTTTATTATCAAATAAAATTAATTATCACAAAAGGAAATGTGTATGTATATTATTCATTTTGTGGCATTTTATGATTGCCATTAATACTGACTTTGTGCTAATAATGTACTTACCATCTTTTGGAGCTTAAATGCTGTGTGAGAAATGCTTTTAAATTAAGTAAATCTTTGGAATCAGATAATATAAAGATCTGCGTTATGCTGCTTTTCAGGACTCATTCTATATTGGTTTATTATTGTCACATGTACAATGGGAAAAAACTTGTCTCGCATATCATCCATACAGATGAACTCATTACAACAGTACATTGAGTTGGTACAAGGTAAAACAATTACAGAATGCAGAATAAAGTTCAAAGCAAATTTATTATCAAAGTACATGTATGTCACTATATACAACACTGAATTTCATTTTCTTGTGGGCAACCTCAATGAATCCATAACAGAATAATAACCATAATGAAATCAATGAAAGACTGCACCAACTTGGGCGTTCAACCAGTCTGCAAAATACAACAAACTGCAAATACAAAAAGAAAGAGATTATAAATAAATAAGCAATAAATATCACAAACATGAGATAAAGAGTTCTTGAAAGTAAGTACATTTCAATGATGGGGCAAGTGAAATTACCCTCTTCGGTTCAGGAGCATGATGGTTGAGGGGTAGTAACTGTTCCTAAATCTGGTGGCATCAGTCCGAAGGCTGTACCTTCTCCCTAAAGTGTAACATCTTGCGGTAGACCATTATGGTGTAAGGTCATAACAGGGTAGATTGTGAGGTCAAGAGTCCATCTTAATATACTAAGGAAACAGTCAATAGACTTATAACACGGATAGAATCTGTCCTTGGGCCTGATGGTATGTGCTTTTAGACTTTTGCATCTTCTTCCTGATGGGAGGGGTTGAGCAGAGAGAATGTCTGGGGTGAGTAGGGTCTTTGATTATCACTGAGGCAGGAAGAAGTGTCAGTAGAGTCCACGAAGGGATGCTGGTTTCCGTAATGTGCCGAACTGTGCCACCAGAGCCTGCAGTTTCTTGCGGACGTGGGCAGAGCAGCTGCCACGCCAAACCATGATGATGTACCTGAACAGGATGCTTTCTATGCTACATTGATAAAAATTGGCAAGTGTCAAAAGGGATTTGCCGAATTTCTTTAGTCTCCTGAGGAATTATTTATTTAGCGATATAGCACGGAGTAAGCCCTTCCAGACTTTCAAGCTGCCCCTGCAGCGCCCAACAAGCCTGATATAACCTAACCTAATCATGGGACAATTTACAAAGACCACTTAACCTATCCAGTATGTCTCTGGACTGCAGGAGGAAACTGGAGCACCCGGGGAAAATACATGCATTCTACGGATTAGAGGTGCTGGTGACGTCAATCTGGCAAGACAAGGACAGGCAATTGGTAATGTTCACTCCTGGGAGATTGAAACTGACAATCCTCTCGAACTCAGCACTCTTGATGTGAAAAGGAGCATTTGCACAGCCCCCTTCATGAAGTCAATGACCATCACTTTTGTTTTGCTGACACTGAGGAAAGGTGGTCATAACACTGTCACTAGGCTCTCCATCTCCTTCCTGTACTCCAATTTATCATTGTTTGAGATGAGGCCCACGGCAATGGTATTGTCTGCTAACTTCTAGATGGCATTAGAGCAGAATTTGGCCACACGGTCGTGAGTGTACAAGGAGTAAAGCAGGGGCTGGAGACGTGGCCTTGTTGGTCACCTGTGTTGAGAATAATCATGTTGGAAGTGTTGCTGCCAATCCTTATTGATTGCAGCCTGTTGGTAAGGAAGTCAAAGAACCAGTTGCAAAGGGATGTGTTGAGTCCTAGATTTAGGAATTTGGAGATGAGTTTGCTTGAAATTATAGTATTGAAGTCGGAGCTGCAGTTATTAATCAATAGTCTAACACAGGTGTCTGTACTGTCTAGGTATTCCAGAAATTAACTTAAAGCCAGAAAAGTGGCATCAGCTGTAAGAGTTTTGGCAGGAGGTGAAGTGCAGTGGGCCGAGGTTGTCTGCCGGGCTGCAGTTAATGAGAACCATGACCAGCTTCTCAAAGCACTTTGTGGAGGATGTCAGAGTCACCGGGCAGTAGTCAATAAGCCCCATTACCTTATTTTGTAGTGGAATGATAATAGCCTCCTTACAGCAGGTGAGAACCTTAAGCCTGATTTATACTTGTGCATCAACTTGATGCCGTAAGTACTGCGTCACTGCAAACCCTACGCAAAGCCGACGCGGATCCCTACACCAGAGCCTGCATTGCTGCGACGCGCACCTCTCCCAAAATGTAACCGCGTGTCGCGGCAACGCAAACCGCCACAGCTGTGATTGGTCTGCTTGGTAGCATCGCATTTTGTCCTACACTGCAATAGCTTCCCATTGGGCGACTGAAGGGCAGGGAAGGAACTCTGGCTGCAATACTTCCCATAAAGTTTTACAGACCTCCGAAATTATGGAGGACACATTTCACTTTTACGAAAAAAGACGCTCGCTTCTTGTTTACCCCGAGAAAGACTACCATGAGCACGAAGCCTTGCAGGGGCAGGTGTGTGCGCGTGCGTGAATTGCAGAGCGACGCAGACACACCAACGCTCAAGTATAAATGCTCACAATGCGCGTAGGCCACTTGCGTAGGTTACAGCATCCAGTTAACGCAGAAGTATAAATCAGGCTTTAGATTGAAGCAGGAAGAGGTTAAAATACCAGCAAATACCCACACCAGCTGATCTGCACAGGAGCTAAGGATGTGGCCAGTGATAGATCTGGGCTCGTTGCTTTCCATGAGATCACTCTAGATTCTAGTTTCATCTAGATTCAAGTAATAGTGGATGCACTATACAAACTGGTCACTCTGGTGATCTCTCTGAACAAAAGGAATTAGCTAGAATGAGATGAAAATGCTCTCTGAAATGGTCCATGGATTGGTAGAATGCATCACATTCTACACAATATGGGGCCTAGAAGTGCAACTTCAAAGTCTGTACGTGACCTTAAGTAAAGGAGTGCAGATAATGTGGAGGGACTGCAACAAATTACAGGAAATTAATATCAATAGAGATAAATGTGAGGCTGCACATTTTATTAAGAGGAATCCTTCAAAAATAATTGTCTACGAAGAGCATTCTCCAAGAGCTAGAAGAAAATATCTACACAAGACACTAAAATAGATAGGCAAACGGCAATAAGAACTATGAAAATGGGATTATTCCCAGAGAATATACAGCCATTTCTTAGTCAGGAGATGCATGTGGCACGGACTTCAGTCCATAATGGAACACAAGTCCACCCTGCGTGTTAACAGCAGTGACACTTCTCATCTTCCTGATAGGCCGAATGTCTTTTACACCCTGATATGCAGAGCCATGTACAGCTGTGAGGGCTGATAATGTACTTGGTCGGGTGCTAAGGGACTGTGGATCCCAGTTAACTGAAGTTCTGACAGACATCTCCAACTTCTCTCTGGAACAGTCCACTGTCCCCTTGGGCTTCAAGGTGGCCATCATTATCCTGGTGCCCAAGACAGAGACAGTAATCTGCTTCATCAACTACCATCTGTGGCATTGGCCTCAACAATAACAAAGTGTTCTGAGTGGCTGGTTATAGATCGCATTAAATCCCATCCTCCAATACATTGGACTTGTGCCCGTTCACCTATCACTCAGATCAGTCCACTGATGATGCCATAGCCTCTGCACTGCATTCTGTCCTGTCCAGACTGGAAAATGATGCCTCATATACCAGGATGCTTTATATACCAGACTGATTTCAGTTAAGCGTTTAATATGGTCATACATCAAAAGGTAGTTGTTTGCGGTTATTTTGTAAATAACACTATTCTTTGCATTTCTGGTCAGATGCTAAATGCATTTCATTGACTTTGTATCTGTACTTGGCACAATGACAATAAAGTTGAATCTAATCTAATTAATCTAAACTCAACACCTCTATCTGTATCCTGGACTTCTTGACAGAAAGGCCATAGTCAGTGCTTGTTGGCAGAAACATCTCCAGCTCCATCACGCAGAGTACTGGTGCTCCCCTGGGCTGCACGCTGAACCCGTTGCTGACACATGACTGCGTTGCTTGATCCAGTTCAAACAGAATCATCAGGTTTGCTGATGACACCAGTGGCTGGCCTCATCAACAACGACGAGACGGTGTACGGAGAGGAGGCAGAGCAGCTGGTAGAATGGTGCGAGCACAACAACTTGAGTCTCAACGTGGACAAGACCACAGAGATGAATGTGGACTCTTGGAAAGTCCTGGCTGACCACTCCTCACTGATACAAGCCTCCTCCATGGAGAGAGTTAGGAGCACCAAGTTTTTGGGAGTATATACTGTATAACAAACAATCTCACCTGGTCTCTCAACACCACCTCTTTGGTTGAGAAATCACAGCAGCACCACCACTTCCTGAGGAGATTAAGACGATAAGGCCACAGGATATAGGAGCAGAATTAGACCATTTGGCCCATCGAGTTTGCTCTGACATTTCTTCATGGCTGATTCAAATTTCCTTTCAGCCCTTTCAGGCTCAATCTCCCGCCTTCCCCCAGTAAGCCTCCATGCCCTGACCATTCAAGAATCGGTATCACCCTCTGCCTTAAATATACATAAAGACTTGGTCTCCATAGCTGCCTGTGGCAAAGAATTCCATACTTTCACCACTCTTTGGCTAAAGAAATTTCTCCTTATCTCCATTCTAAAAAGATGCCCCTCTATTCTGAGGCTGTGCCCACTGGTCTTCCGTCATAGGCAACATCATCTCCACATCCACTCGATCAAGGCTTTTCACCCTTTGATAGGTTTCATAGAACATAGAATAGTACAGCACAGAACAGGCCCTTCGGCCCACAATGTTGTGCCGACCCTCAAACCCTGCCTCCCATAAAAGTCCCACCTTAAATTCCTCCATATACCATTCCTCCATATACCTGTCTAGTAGTCTAGTATCTGCCTCCACCACTGACTCAGACAGTGCATTCCACGCACCAACCACTCTCTGAGTAAAAAACCTTCCTCTAATATCCCCCTTGAAATTCCCACCCCTTACCTTAAAGCCATGTCCTCTTGTGTTGAGCAGTGGTGCCCTGGGGAAGAGGCGCTGGCTATCCACTCTATCTATTCCTCTTATTATCTTGTACACTTCTATCATGTCTCCTCTCATCCTCCTTCTCTCCAAAGAGTAAAGCCCTAGCTCCCTTAATCTCTGATCATAATGCATACTTTCTAAACCAGGCAGCATCCTGGTAAATCTCCTCTGTATCCTTTCCAATGCTTCCACATCCTTCCTATAGTGAGGTGACCAGGACTGGACACAGTTGAATGAAGTCACTCCTCATTCTTCTGAATTCCAGTGAATACAGGCCCAGAGCCATCAAATGCTATTCATATGGCAAGCTGTTCAATCCTGGAATCATTTTCATGAACCTCCTTTGAAACCTCTCCAGATTCAGCACATCCTTTCTAAGAAAATGGGACCAAACCTACTCAGGATACTCCAAGTGAGGTCCCATCAGTACTTATAAAGTTTCAACATTATATCCTTGCTTTTATATTCTAGTCCTCTTGAAATGAATGCTAACATTGCATTTGCCCTCCTCACCACAGACTCAACCTGCAAATTAACCTTTAGGAAATCCTGCACAAGGACTCCTAAGTCCTTTTGCCACCTCAGTTTTTTTTTTGTATTTTCTCTCCATTTAGAAAATACTCAACACTTTCATCTCTTCTACCAAAGTGTATGTCCACACACTTCCAGGCATTGTATTCCATTTGCCATTTCTTTGCCCATTCTCCAAACTTGTCTAAGTCCTTCTGTAGCCTCTCTACTTCCTCAAAACTACCTGCCCCTCCGCCTATCTTCATACCGTCTGCAAACTTTGCAACAAAGCCATTAATTCCATTATTCAAATCATTGACATTTAATGTAAAAAGAATTGGTCCCAGCACAGGCTGTTGTGGAACACCATTAGTCACCAGCCAACCAGAAGAGGCTCTCTTTATTCCCACTCTTTGCCTCTTGCCAATCAGCCACTGCTTTATCCATGCTAGAATCTTTCCCATAATAACATAGACTCATAGCTTGTTAAACAGCCTTATGTATGGCACCTTGTCAAAGGCCTTCTGAAAATCCAAGGACGCAACATCAACTGATTCTCTTTTGTTCACAGTATTCTGATTGGTATTTCTTTAAATAATTCCAACAAATCTGTAAGACAAGATTTTCCCTTGAAAACATGCTGACTACAACCTATTTTATCATGAGCATCCAGGAACCCTGGGACCTCATCCCGAATAATTGACTCCAACATCTTTCCAACCATGGACGTCAGACGAACTGACCTTTAGTTTCCTTTCTTCTCTTCTTGAAGAGTCGAGAGGCATTTGCAATTTTCCAGTCTTTCGGAATTATCCCAGAACCTAGTGATTCTTGAAAAATCATTACTAATGCCTCCGCGATCTCTTCAGCCACCTCGTTCAGAACTCTGGGGTGTACACCATCCAGTCCAGGTGATTTATCTGCCTTCAGGCCTTTCAGTTTCCAACGACCTTTGCTCCAGTAATGGCAACTTCACACACCTCATGACCCCTGGCACTTGGAACTTCCACCATACTGCTAGTGTCATCCACAGTGAAGACTGATGCAAAGTGCTTACTCAGTTTATCTGCCGTTTTGTTGTCCCCCATTACTACCTCTCCAGCATTGTTTCCAGCCGCGCCTCTCTTTCACACTTCATTTATCTGAAAAAACTTTGGTATCTTTAATATTATTAGCTAGCTTACTTTTGTATTCAAACTTTACCTTCTTAATGGCTTCTTAAGTTGCCTTCTGCTGGTTTTTAAAAGTTTCTCAATCCTCTAATTTCCCATCAATTTTTGCTCTATTATATGCCCTCTCTTTGGCTTTTATGTTGGCTTTTTCTTCTCTCGTTAGCCGAGGTGAGTAAGACTCCTTCCCCCCCACAACCAGACACACACTTTAACCAGTTTTTTACATGGGAACCGTCGAGATCGTCCTGACCAGCTGCATCCCCGTCTGGTACAGGAATTGCAAAGCATCTGACCGCAAGTCCCTACAACGGATTGTGAGGACCGACGAGAGGGACATCGGGGTCACCACAGATATTTATCAGAAGCACAGTACCTGCAGGGTCCTTAGCATTGTCGATCATCCCTCCCGTCTGTCCAACAATTGCTTTGACTTCCTACCATCGGGCAGGAGGTACCGTAGCATTAGGACAAGAACTGTCAGGATGGGAAACAACTTCTTACCCCAGGCCGAGAGACTACCGAAATCCCTACCACCACCCAGGTTTCATCAAGTATGAAGCGCCAGCAGTGTTATACTGATCATTTTTTAACTCTATACACCGTTTTATTTGTGGTAATATTATTTTATGTGTTGTGTGTGTAATATGTACTGTGTTGTGCACCTTAGTCCAAAGGAACATTGTTTTGTTTGGTGGCATACATGTGTACGGTTAAATAGCAATAAACTGAAACTGAACTTTGAAGGGCTGGGATTATTTTCTATGAGCGTGGAATTAAAAATCACAAAATTATTGAATTTCTGTAGAAACCTGTTTAGACTGCACTTGTTGACTACTATGAATACTTCATATTATAACAAGATGATACAATCAGATCAGAACTTAATACTTATCAGGAACGAATGAAGAGGCTGGCACTTTAAAGAACAAAAGTTTGAGGGTTGAGCTGATAGACTAGAATGGGCAGAAAGTGACAACATATATGAACAATATTATAACATAAGGCATCCACTAGTCTTGCGAGACCATGGATCTGTGCCTGGAAAGTCTTCACTCTCCAGGGCGCAAGCCTGGGCAAGGTTGTATGGAAGACCGACAGTTGCCCATGCTGCAAGTCTCCCCTCTCCACGACACCGATGTTGTCCAAGGGAAGGGCATTAGGACCCATACAGTTTGGCACCGGTGTCCTCGCAGAGCACTGTGTGGTTAAGTGCCTTTCCCAAGGACACAACACGTCGCCTCGGCTGGGGCTCGAACTCACGACCTTCAGATCGCTGGTTGAATGCCTTAATCAGTTGGCCACGTGCCCACATGGACAATATTAGACTGCCAACTATTATAATACACCAATAAAATAATAACAAAATTCAGAAGAAGCTCCATTACCCAGCCCATGGTTAGAATGCATTGAGAGATGGATCGTGGACTAGAGTGCAAGAAGTAGAGAGACTGTGATTAGGTAAATTGGTTGTTGTCACGGAAGACATTCTCAGAAAAAAGGGGAGATGAAAGAAACAATCAGTAATGAAAACTTTAAGAAAACAGCTACCTGGAAAAACCTCCATACCTCACTCCCGTTATTCACTACTTAAACCTGGACTGTATGTTAGCAGAGTAAGTAGGGGTTAACTAATAGCAGTGAGTGCCTCATCCATTCTGGCCTGAGTGGTGGTGGTATACAGTGACGCAGGCCCTTCAGCCCAACTCAATCATGCCGACCAAATTGCCAATCTGAGCTCATCCCATTTGCTTGCCCTCTATCCCTCTATGCACTGACCTGTCCAAATGTCTAAATGCTTGCTGCAATGTTCTTGCAGGATTCACAATAGCAATATAGAAGTTGGCTCAAGTAGCATAAATGAGAATTGTGCAGGGCCAAGTGGAGTGCAGACAGCACACCAGGTCATGCTATCAGTGCAGAATTATCACCAGGGTTGATCGACAGAGTTGATGATCTTATTCGAATGGTGAATTGATACCGTGCCTTGAATTTTAGTGACACTAGACCTGGAGAGCATCAGATGAAGACAGACCTCTTACTTTCATCAACATTTCAGCCAAGAACACCTAACCAAACAAGATGCTGAATGGTCAAAAGCACCTTCAGGAAAGCGAGGTCTACAGTAGCATCAGAATTTGCATGTGTGGCCTTTAACGGTTCTGTTGTATTTCACACCAATCCCTGTAGACGGACGTCAGTCTACCTCGATTATAATTTCCATAAACACTGCACTCTTTTAGAGAAACTTGTTGGTCCTTTTGCTCACAATCTAGCATTGACGCAAAGGTGAAGAGGAAGTTCCCATTACAAGACAGTCTTGTGAGGAGAAACCAGTGTGTATTCACATGCACATTAATAATTTGCCACAAGAGAAACCTCACTCCCAGACACAGGATTGGTAAGCTGACTAAATCATACCAAATCTTCAATATAGAATTTTTAATTCAAGTTTATACAATTCTCCATTTAGTTAATCATGTTATATTGTTCACAGGTCTAATTAAGTTTGGTAATATAAATAAACTATTTCTTGAATATGTCTCATCATGAAAGTTATTATTGCATTAAGATTAAGTTTTAGATGTGGAACAGTCTCTCACTGGGGAAATTTCTTGGCCACTTAGAGCATATTTCTGCCTGGGTTCATGTTCTCTCCATTATTCATTTTGATTGGCAGTTTCATGAGGTCAGGCAGGATGACCCCTCACCAGGGGGTAGGGGTGACAGTTCATGGCCCATTTACCCCTGAGCACATGTTATACTGAAATAACAGGATCAGGACAAGGTTAGGCTGAGTTTGTTACACCGGTACCCGTGATGGATTACCCTCCTGCTTCAGCTGTACACTTAACAACTTATAGCTATCTGGCAGCAGAGACTCAGTGACCCCTCCGATTCCTGAAATAGCATCCAACTGCTTTTTCATCTTAATGACAGACCATTTCTGAAATGAATGCAGCTAATTCAGCTATGTTCCAAATTTAGACTTCATAGATCCACTATTAGCCCTCCGTGGCCTTGTCCCTCTCTAACATTCCCTCTCAACTTGACCCAACTAATATATTTCTTCCTTTGCCTCTAACATTCTGTGAAATTTATCATCTATTCATTTAATCATCTGGTTCTAGTGCTTATTGAATTCACTTCCTATTCGCAGCCCTAGAATGCATTTCTTTGAACAAACTTCTGGTCACCCCCCCCCCCTAATTCTCTCCTTTGAATTAACATCTGTTTTCCTTGTGGCTATTAGGATGTAGTTTGTGAAACACAGTGCAGAGGTTACAGTTGTTACCCACTGTCATTTATTACCCAGAGTTTAAAATGCCACCTTTTCTAAAGTTGAACTTTTCAGAACTGTGCTGCACTCACCGTTAGTGCGGAAACTGGTAACGTTCTTCACTGTAACTCCAATTTTAAAATACTTTAAAAAATACTCAATTCCCCTCCTTTTTCAGACTGACAAATTACCCAGGCTTGGATCAAACTTCTATTGACCTTGAATTAGCTGGTTGGATGAGAGTGATTCTGACTGCAGGGTCTGACACAGATCTGCTGTCACAAGAGAGTCTGCAGATGCTGGAAATCTGGAACAACACACAAAATGTTGGAGGAGTTCTGGGTCAGGCGGCCTCTGTGGAGGGAAATGGACAGTTGACATTGCAGGACAGGGCTGAAGGTGTGTGAATCCTGAGTCACATCAGTGGAATCTTTACCAGTCCTGCTGAACGGTCCCAACTCGAAACATCGTCTGTCCATTTCCCTTCATTGTCACTGTCTGACCAGTTGAGTTCCTCCAGCATTCTGTCAACACAGTCCCCCTGTTCTCTACAAAATCCTCCGAATGGTAAAGCCTACACCAGTGACCATTAACTCCAAAAGTTAACAGATTTCTCTTTCTGCAGATGCTGCTTGACTGGCTGAGTTATGTTTCTGTTTCAGATTCCAACATCTGCAGTTTTATTTGATTTTTTTAAAAAATAGAACGGGTGAAATAGCATCCCATTCACCTCCAACACAAGTCTCCCTAGGCAAAGAAACATTGATTACTGTACTTCCTTCAGTTAGTCCTGACGAAGGGTCTCGGCCTGAAACGTCGACTGCACCTCTTCCTATAGATGCTGCTTGGCCTGCTGCATTCACCAGCGACTTTGATGTATGTTGCTTGATTACTGTACATCCCTATCTCATACTGGCAAAGTCATAGGCTGGCGATTTGGTTATCTTTGATTTGGAGAAGAGTTGCTGATGGAATACATTGCTTAAAGCCTGAACGATGTAGATCAGCGGTTCCCAGCCTTTTTTTTAATGCCATGGACCCCTACTACTAACCAAGGGATCTGTGGACCCCAGGTGATGAACCCCATATCTAGACAGACAGTGGAGGTGACTTTATCCACTTTGTTGAGGGTAAGATGTTGGGGAACCTTGTCTCATCGGGGCTAATCATTGGATTATAAATATATTCATTCTTTGGCCTTTTTTTCCTCTCTGTCTGTTTCATGAATGTTTGCAAAAAGTAAGGGTTTCATTTTCTGACATTAACTTGAACCTCCAGGCCACTGAATACTGTCTGAGATCAGAAAGCCCGGGGAAATTTGGCCGAGTAAGGAAGTGTGTTTAAGTGTGCATGTACTTCACCACGTCTGGAGTGCTTTACAACCTATGATGTAGACTGGATGTTCAGCTACTGTTTTAACATCGTCCCAAGTTGTTTAACACAAGTTTCCAAAAGCAGTAATTACCAGTTACGTTTTTAAAGTGATGTCGATTGAGGGGTAAATATTAACCAGGATGTCAAGGCTAATGCTCCAACTCTCCTTTACAAAAACAGATTATTTCATCTCCACCTGAGATAGGCCTCAATTAAATGGCCTGTTTGGAACACCACACCTCCAGCAGCAAATCTGTCCCAGGAACATCGACCTGGGATTATGATCCTTCATGGTGGGATTCAGGTGAGAGCAGCATTTACTGAACAATGGAGTTTTTTTTAAGTAAATTGACCAAGCAAGCAAATGCTGATCCCTTTCCAATGCAAGAACAACAATGTGAAATCAGTTGTTTGACTTTTGAAGTGACAGTCTTCTGCCCCCGCTCTCCTTATCCTGTCTAAAATACAGGAGGAGATCCCGGTCAGACCGGCAGTGCTGTGGCTGAGGGTGATCTGCTTATTCTTCACCTGTGCCTGCCAGGTTTTGTACAGGTTAGCTCAGTGAAGAGCTCACGCTGAGGCCAAGTGCCGTCTCCACAAATGAATCTGTTATTCGACTGACCTTATAGTGACCCTGACTGCAAGGCTATCCCCCTCTCACCGTCCCACCAGACCGCCAACCGCCTCCCAGTAGCCTTGCCTGAGACGTAGAGAGAGGAGTTCACTGCCAGTTCAAGGGTGGTCTCCAGTGACTCTGCTGACATATGCACTTCCGAAGGCTTAATTTAACCACAGCTCAGAAGTGGACACCCACAACATAGCGCCAATTTCTGGTAACTTATTTCTGTTATAAGCTTGGTCTCGGTTTTTATTTCACATGGATACTTTTCTGATTATCAAGCAACCGTTGCAAGCATGTCATAAACACAAGGAAGTCTGCAGATGCTGGAAATCCAAAGCAACGTGCACACACACAAAAACACACGCACACACACACTCACACACACACACATGTACACATGTACACACACACACACATACATGCACGCACACACGCGCACACACACACACACGCACACATACACACACACACACGCACACACACGCACACATACACAAAAACACATGCACACATACACACACACACATACACACACACATACACACGCACACATACACACACACACATACACACACACATACACACGCACACACACACACACACACATACACGCACGCACGCACACACACACACGCATGCACACAGACAAAAACACACGCACACATACACATACACACACACACGCACACACAAAAAAACACACACACACACACACACAAACACACACACACATACACATACACACACGTACAAAAAACACACGCACACACACGCACACACACACGCACACACACACACACACACACACTCACACACGCACAAAAACACACACACATGTGCACACACACACACAAAATGCTGGAGGAACTCAGCTGGTCAGGCGGCATCTATGGAAATGAATAAACAGTCGATGTTTCGGGCCGAGACCCTTCGTCAGGACCGCTCTGAAGAACAGCGTCGGCATGAAACGTCGACTGTTTATTCATTTCCATGGATGCCGCCTGACCAGCTGAGTTCGCCCAGCAGTTTGTGTGTGTGTTGTTTTGTTTGCACGTTCCAGGACTCTGCTTAAAATAAATCTGCAAATGAAATGCTTCATGAGTGGCACCTTGAATTTATGTTGCACTTTGCCCAGTCCAGAGCCCACCTGCAAGTCTTGGCAGGTTATTAGGTGTCAAAGAGAGACACAGCACAGAAACAGGCCGTTCGGCCTACAAGTCCACACTGACCATCCGTTTCAGTATACTAATCCTACATAAATCACATTCCCAACATCAGCACCCCCCATCCCCCAGATTCTACCACTCATTTACGCTTTAGGGGGGATTTAACCTACCAATCCACAGATGGGAGGGCACCGGAATATCCGGGCATGCAGAAACTGCCCGTGCACAGCACCCAACGTGAGATTTGAACCTTGGTCTCTGGTGCAGTGAAGCTGCGGCTTCTCATTAGGCCTTTTAAGTCTCTGTAGCAGGATTCAGATTTGAGTGGCTGCTTTGCAGAGGCAGCAGGCTGTAAGGAGCCAGCAGCGAGTTGAAAAGGTTGAAGAAAGGAATTGCAGCGTTTAGGGTCTGGCCTGCTAGCGAAGCGTGCTTACTGATTGAAACTGGGTCGTGCTCGGCAGAGGAACTGGAGGAAACGTGAGAAGTCGCAAAGCTGTTTGTCTGCAGCAGGTAATGGGGAGAAAGGTTGCCACGGGAAGACCTAAAAACAAGGATGAAAATTTGAACGAGAGGGCAATGCCAGTGTGAAAGCCCAGCAGTCCAAGGGGTAATGGATGAACAGAAGCTTTTCCAGCTTACAGGGGAAGCAACGGAGTTGGCAATGAGGTGTTAGAAGGTGGGGATCTGGCCAGGAAGAACACCTGAGTGATGAGATGCTGAAAGGCAAGTATGATAGAAAACAAATTCACTTTAATTTCAAAGCCTTCACTTGTCAAACAAATCTACCGTAACCACACCGTATTTCAATCTTCTTCAAACACGTATCTTGAGCATATGATAGCTTATAAACTCAAGGGCTGTGTATTTTGTATTTCAATATTAGAGTCATCTTGTGTGTGTGTATGTATATATATATATATATATATATATATATATATATATATAGTTTGATTAAGCATTCTTGTTAATTTAAATAATTAATTACGGATTATCTTAGTCGCTTCACGCCACGGAAACCAGCATAAGCATATAAGCATATAAAGCATATAACCTGATGAGCCTATAAGGCTTGGGACAGACTTTAACTTTAATATGTAAAAATATGTTAATTGCATACATCATCACGCTACCAGATGATACATGCGCACTTTGCTTAAAGTAAGGATAAAGCTAGACCTGCATTTCATATTCCTTTGAATTAATTTAACATTTTGAACATACAAAACATAACCAATGACTCTATCTTTATATTATTTAATGAATTCCTAAAGATTGGGGATAGATCTTCCCAGTCTCTTGCAGCTTTAGCAGAAGGAAAATAAACAATTGCTTACCCTATCACTCTACCTCTGACCTTTAGAAATTTATTCAATAGCACAAAGAAGGTCACTGTCATGTGCTCAGAAAGTGTTTCAAAACCATTCAAACGTGGTGTACATAATCTATAGGCAAATGAGGCATTCCATTGTTAAATGTAGTAAACTTTGAAACAACTGCCAAAGACACACTGTTCAGGGAGATCTTGCTTTGCTTTCCGGTTTCAGAACCCTCTCCACGTGTCGCCCTCTTTTAGGCGGGCCAATTGCGAACTGAACCGCAATGCTCACTTGGATCCCACCAGCGTCGCTCCGAATAGCTGAAGAGCACATGTAAATCGAAGGAGGTACGGACTGTGCCACTGAAAGTATGACTGCAATGGCAGAATGAACGGGGGCACCAGAGGCCAGAAGTATGACGAGGCAGAGATCTTGAAAGGTTGTACACTGAACTCTGGAGATAAGCAAATCTGACCCCAACCAGCTCTTTGAAGTGAGGAAGGTAGAACAAACTGATAAAAGGATCAACAAGTTGAAACAATGTCTGTTTTTCTAAAGATGTTGACTGACCTGATAAGTGCTTCAAGCATTTCAACTTTTGTTTCCTCTCCTCCTTCGGAGAAAGCCCCGCTGTGAAGTCCCAATTATTGTCTCAGCCAGGAGGTGCTGAAGCTGGAGGGGGTTCAAAGGAAGTTCAGGAAATGATTCTAAGTTTGAACGGCTTGTCATATGGAGAGTGCTAGATAGCTTTGGGCCAGCATTCACTAGAATTCAGAAGAACGAGGGGTGACCTCGTTAAAACCTATCAAACGGTGAAAGGCCTTGATACAGTGGATGTGGAGATGTTTCCTATGGTGGAGGAATCTAAGACCAGAGCACACAACCTCAGAATTGCAGGGTGTCCATTTAGAATGGAGATTAGGAGGAATATCTTCAGCTAGAGAGTGGTGAATCTATGGAATTCTTTGCCTCAGGCAGCTGTGGAGGCCAAGCCTTTATGTATATTTAAGGAAGAAGCTGATAGATTCTTGATTGGTCAGGGATATGGGGAGAAGGCAGGAGATTGGGGCTGAGAAGAAATTTGATTCAGCCAAGATGAAATGGCGAAGGAGACTCGATGGGCCAAATGGCCTAACTCTGCTCCTATCTCTTATGGTCTAAAAGTCTGGGCCTTCTGTCTTTGTGAAGTTTGTAACCACACCAGTTTGTGCCTTTACATTCAGCCCATGAAAGGCAGGGCAGATTTAAGGATGAGACTTGGAGTGGAACTGTCATATTTTAAGAAGCATTGGCAGTAAATGTCAGATGTTTTGGAACTTCAAAACCTGTAATGACACTGTTAGCTAGAGTCATAGAATACTAGTATACAGTAACAAGCCCTTTAGCCCATTTAGTCCATTCTGAACTATTAATCTGCCCATTCCCATCAACCAGCACCCAGACCATAGTCCTCCATAACTGTCCCATCAATGTATCTATTCAAATTTCTCTTTAAGGTTAAAACAAACCCTCATCAGCCACTTCTTCTGGCAGCTCGTTCCACACTCTCACCACCCTCTGAGTGAAGAAGTTTCCCCCTCATGGTCCCCTTAAACATCTCACCCTGCAAAGTTCAAAGTAAATTAAATCCATGATCTCTAGTTCTAGTCTCACCCAACCTTAGTAGAAAAAACCCTGCTTGTGTTTACCCTATCTATGCTCATTATAATTGTGTATATCTCTATCAAAGCTCCCCTCAATCTTCTTCTCTCTTGGGAATAATCAACTTTTCCCTATAGTTTAGGTTCTCAAGTCCCGACACAGCTTTATAAATTTTCTCTGCATTCTTTCAATTTTATTGGCATCTTTCCTGTAGGTAGGTGACCAGAACTGTACACAATCCTCCAAATTAGACGTCACCAATGTCTTATAAAACTTCACCATAGCACCTCATCTCCTGTACTCAGTACTTTGATTTACGAAGGCCTACGTGCCAAGAGCTCCCTTTACACATATATCTGCCACTTTCAAGGAATTATGGATCTGTATTCCCCGATCTCTCTGTTCTACCACACTCCTCAGGATCCAGGGAGTTTAGAAGAATAACCAGACAGGCTATAAAACCAGTAATTATCTCTCCTCTTTTTTTTGTTGTTTTCGGTTTACAGACAGATTAAAATCAGTTCTATAAAAATTCCTGGCATAATTTACATATTACTATTTAATTATGGTTTTGTTACTATTTAATTATTTATGGTGCAACTGTAATGAAAACCAATTTCCCTCGGGATCAATAAAGTATGACTATGACTATAATATTCATATCTTGTTTATTTGGAAGGGGGATATTTCCATAACATTGAAGCTCATCACATAAATCCTACTCTGAAAGTGAAACATCTCACACTTGTCTGTATTAAATACCATTTGCCATTTTTCAGTCCATTATTCTGGCTTGTCCAGATACCACTGCAAGTTTTGATAGCCATCCTCGCTGCCTACTACACACCCAGTCTTAGCATCATCCACAAACTTGTTGATCTAGTTAATGAGTTATATGCTCACAAGAAATGGTCAGTTGTACACTAGATTAAATAGACTCCGAAGTCAAATGTCTTTTTAAAAGTTTGGAGGAAACATAACTTTTCACTGAAAATACCTCAACCTTTCCCACAAATGCAAAGTACACTGAGTAGACAAAAGTGACATTCAAATTATATGCACAAAATCAGCTTTGGTTATTTATCGTGGGGTAGTTGGTGGCAGGAGAGAATTGATTAGCAGAGGATTACCCAGTCACCTCTAGCTGAGAACATTATCACTTCCATCAGCTTTTCCAGAATCGGATTTCTGAGCGTTCAATAAACACTTTCTCTCTATTTTGCTTTTGTTTTGCACTATTGTTTCTTTTTATATTTCTTAATGTAACCTATAGTCATTTTTAATGTATTGCACTGTATGCTGCCACCAAACAACAAATTTCGCAACGCCTGTGATAATAAACGTGATTCTGAAATACAATCAACCTCATGCAAGGCTCCATCCACGTCATTTTTCTAACACTTAAAATTTTAAACAGCTTGGACGGTATTGATTTCTAAACTGTCCAAGCAACTGATGTGGTTTTTCCCCATCAGAGTCTTCAAAATAGCGTTCAGTCCAAGCCTTAACAGAGAAGATTTCATCATTTCACCTTTTATTAATTATTTAAATAAAATGCACACCTGGACCTTCGAGTCACACTGTCCAGCAGTCCCCTGATTTAATCACAGGATGAATTACAATAGCCAATTAACTTACCAATCAGTACGTCTTTAGACCTGTGGGAGGAAACGCACACGGTCGGGCGGAGAACATACAAACTGCATACAGGCAGCAGTGGGAATTGAACCCGGGTTGCTAGTACTGTAAGGAGTTGTGCTAACCACTATGCTACCACGCCAACCCTTTGTGGCAGTCGCAGACATAATTGTCTTATACATGAAACATAGAAAACCTACTGCACTATACAGGCCTTTTGACCCACAATGCTGTGCCAAACATGTACTTACTTCAGAAATTACCTAGGGTTACCCATAGCCCTCTATTTTTCTAAGCTCCATGTACCTATCCAGGAGACTCTTAAAAGACCCTATCGTATCCGCCTTCACCACTGTCGCCAGCAGCCCATTCCACGCACTCACCACTCTCTGCGTAAAAAACTTACTCCTCACATCTCCTCTGTACCTACTTCCAAGCACCTTAAAACTATGCCCTCTCACACTAGCCATTTCAGCCCTGGGAAAAAGCCTTTGACTATCCACACGGTCAAAGCCTCTCATCATCTCCTACACCTCTATCAGGTCACCTCTCATTCTCCTTCACTCCAAGGAGAAAAGCCCGAGTTCACGCAATCTATTCTCATAATGCATGCTCCCCAATCCAGGCAACATCCTTGTAAATCTCCTCTGCATCCTTTCTATGGTTTCCACATCCTTCCTGAGGCGACCAGAACTGAGCACAGTACTCCAAGTGGGGTCTAACCAGGGCCCAATATAGCTGCAACATTACCTCTCATCTCCTAAATTTAATCCCACAGTTGATGAAGGCCAATACACCATCTACCTTTTTAACCACAGAGTCAACCTGCGTAGCAGCTTTGAGTGTCCTATGGACTCGGACCCCAAGATAACACAAAGAGATATGGTACGAAATATTAGAGGCACACTTTTGAATACAGGTGCAGCTCTTGTCATGAGAGTTCCTCAAAATCTAGGGTTACTTTGCAGCCATTGTCATCCCAAGGCACTAGTTTCTCCTTGTTGGCCGCTCCTTCTCGGTAACCTGCTGTCATTGAGATGCATGGGAAAGAAGTCCCAAAAGAAATAATGGAGGTTGCCAGCAGTAGACCCTACACAACGATAGCCTCACCGTCCAGTGATAACGGCACTTTGTCCATCGCGGTACATTTAGTGCTATATCACTTTTCAAATCCCATCCAGTTGTCTTTTTCCATCTTGTTTAATCTTCAACGTTAATGATGTCCAACTTGCACTCAGATGCCTGGTTATACTCAATAATGGGTAACAAGAGTATTTAACACTTGTTTAATTAGTACAGAAAATAGCAGAAATACTAAGCACATCTCAAGCTGGAGGGAGCGAAGCATTCGTTAATGGTTTAGCCTGATGAACTCTCGGCTCCTCTTTCTACACAGCTTCAAAGGTCCTTAGTTTGTTTGTCTACATGTTAACTTCTGGAGGGTTGCCAGCTTCATACATTATTATATTGTTCTATTTCACACTTTTTAAAATTAAAATGGATGCTTTTTTTAAAAAAAAAAGTACTCAGGGTATCCATCAACCTGTGTGGTTCTCCAAACTGACAGGTACGTTGTTTGTTAAATCTCCAGAGCCACACCACCAATTCATCTAAACTGCAGGGGTTTTAACATAGGAAGGCAGAGGAGCTCCTGTGCTGTGTGAAAGAGGGCAGCTGCATTGCCTAAAGCCACACTGTTTACATCACAAAGCCTCGGGCTGCTTATTCAACCAGAAACTCTGTTCCTGTTAGCCGAGTGATTTGCAGTACAAGCCCGACTAATTGATGGGACCTGAAAGGGATAGATCTGTTACTAAGGGCTGGCATTCGAGAGTCAAACAGCAAGTGTGCCAAGTTCCAGTAATAGATACACCTCTCCAGGTCCCGTCAGTGAATCAGGTCAGTCGTCAACCCTACAGGCCTGTGCGGCTTGGTACAGCCTGTCAGTTCCAATTCCTGTCAAAACATTTGCAGCCAGCTTAACCCCACTGAGATCCAGTTCACAGAGACCGAGATGACTTTTTACCCTGATTTAAAAAAAATCTTATTTGTTTTCCAGACTAGAGAACGAAATTCCAATTCCAATGCGGCCTTGCGACAGTTCTGTTGAATGTTAACTTTAGAAACGGAGAACAGCGGGCAGCACTAAATGAAGCCATTCGGTCCATTGCTGCTTCTCCTAAATCAATCCAAGACTTTCCAGTTGTTCTGGTTACCAAGGTTTCGTAGATTCAGTGCTTTTACCAGAGGAAAATACTGGAATATGCCCTAACCATTATAGTTACTGTTCAATAGATTTGCTAAGTATGTCCGCAGAAAAAGAATCTCAGAGTTGTATGTGGTGATGCATACATACTCTTGTAATACACATTACTTCGAACTTTTGAACTCAGCACCCTCTGTATCAAACCAAACCATGATCTTTGTAAAGAAGTTTCTTCTAGCAAATGTTCTCCCTCCTCCGTTTTGAATTCATGATCCTCAAGACTGCTTGACCAACTTAATAATTTAAGGAAAGAAAAGCTAATTAAAATTAAATCTCCATTGAACATCAGTTTTGCTATGTAACCACTGGAATTTGAGAGAACGGTCACGACTGTACTGAACTCCTGCCTCAACAAGGACCTGGACCCATTGCAGTTTGCCTATCGCCACAGTAGGTCAATGGCAGATGCAATCTCAATGGCTCTTCACACGGCCTTAGACCACTTATGTCAGGATGCTGTTCATCGACTATAGCTCAGCATTTAACACCATCATTCCTAGAGTCAGAACCTGGGCCTCTGTACCTCCCTCTGTGACTGGATCCTTGACTTCCTAACCGGAAGACCACAGTCTGTGCGGATTGGTGATAATATCTCCTCCTTGCTGGTGCACCTCAGGGCTGTGTGCTTATCCCATTGCTTTACTCTCTCTATTCCCATGACTGTATGGCTAGGCATAGCTCAAACACTATCTATAAACTTGCTGATGGTACAACCATTGTTGGTAGAATCTCAGATGGAGACAAGAGGGCCTACAGGAGCGAGATACACCAACTAGCTTAATGGTACCGCAGCAACAGCCATGCACTGAAAATCAGTAAGATGAAAGAGCTGATTGTGGACTTCAGGAAGGGTAAGACAAAGGAACACATACCAATCCTCATAGAGGGATCAGAAGTGGAGAGAGTGAGCAGTTTCAAATTCCTGGGTGTCAAGATCTCTGAGGACCTAACCTGATCCCAATATATTGAAGCAGCTATAAAGGAGGCAAGGCAGTGACCATACTTCATTAGGAGTTTGAAGAGATTTGGAATGTCAACAAAAACACTCAAAAACTATAGGTATACCATGGAGAGTATTCTGAGAGGCTGCATCACTGTCTGGTATGGAGGGGCTACTGCACAGGACCGAAAGAATCTGCAGACGGTCATAAATTTAGCCGCCTCCATTTTGGGTACTAGCCTACAAAGTACCCAGGACATCTTTAGGGAGCGGTGTCTCAGAAAGGTAGCATCCATCATTAAGGACCCCCAGCACCCAGGGCATGCCCTTTTCTCACTGTCACCATCAGGTAGGAGATACAGAAGCCTGAAGACACACACTCAGCGAATCAGGAACAGCTTCTTCCCCTCTGCCACCTGATTCCTAATTGGACATTGAACCCGTGAACACTACCTCACTTTTTTAATGTATAATTATTTCTGTTCTTTGCACAATTTTTAATCTATTCAATATAAGTATACTGTAATTGATTGATCCGTTTATTTTTTTTCTTCTTCTACTACATTATGTATTACATTGAACTGCTGCGGCTAAGTTAACAAATTTCACGACACATGCTGATTCTGAATTGTCAGCATATCTGAAGCTAACCACTTGTGGTTGAAGTTCCTCATCTCTGACCCCAGCAGCATTAAACCGGAACTAAAAATGAAAATCATGTGCTGTTGAAACCTGTCACTGCTTCCATTTCCATTCTTCAGCATTTTTGCAGGATGAGCAAGAGTCATCTTTGACAGCAAGTGTGCTTTATGAAATGAATCCACTGAGGACTGCCCCACCGGCAGTAACAGGCAGACTCTCCAAGAGGGCCAAGACAGGCACGGTTTAGAAAATATGTACAGTGAGGAGCCTTGGAGATATAGGTGGGAACTGCCTGACCCTGAAACAAAGATTGAAATATAAAAAAAACATTCTTTCCTCCAGCAACAATATCCCTCAGTTTTAGCCTAGAAGTAGCTGTGAGCAATATTTGGGGCAGAGGAAGGAATTTCTCTTTGGAATAATACACACACATGATGCACGTGTTTTTCCTGAATACAAACTCTCCACGGTTCTGAAGTCAGGCAGTCTCCATGCTCCCGAGATTTCTCTGTAACCTGGACTGTTCTCTATAGACAAGACCAGCGTGCAGCCACCAACCAGCCCCACGGGGTGGAAGAGTGCTCTGCCCTCCCAGCTCTGCTCAGCTTGACCCAGCACCCATTGTTGCGTCTGGGGAGAGGAAGGAAGGAGAGAGAGGTCATGCAGAGAAGCACCACTCGCACCATTCTCCCAGACACGGGGGCGGATCTGTAGTCCCAAAATACTTTGCTTTGTCGTTGAGTCTCCATAAGAACCACAGCCTTGTAGGGTTTGGAGGCTTGCATGCCTCAGTGACCCGGAGAGCTACACTGGCTGGAGTCAGGGCTTTGTGCTTTGGCTCTTGGTAGGGTCACCCATGCCAAACAGGTCAAAGGGTAGAGAGTGGCCCACCAGTCCTCCAGGTTCATGGGTTCAGCTCAGGGCTGACAACCCTGACCATAAAACAAAATTGTTACTGAAACGGCAATGGAGAATCAGACTACATCTGAGTGCGCTGGTATTCCTGAGTCTCCACCCGGGACTGGCAGGACTGACAGTAGTGAAAACAGAGGAAGATACAGACATGATGGAGGAAGCTCTGACCACCACCAGAGATGGAGGACCTTCATTGCTGCCCTAAACGCCGGTGGCGTAACAGACAGCAATAATAATAAATAATTGTTCTGGAAGATATTGCACCTTCTGCAGCAAATGGAGGACGAGTTTTAATTTTATTTCTGTCCCTTCACCCCACCAGCCCTGATAAATATATACAGGGAGAGTTTTAACTGCATTACCTTACAGGTTTCATCAGGGTCAGTCACATCGCGTAATCTTTGTTGGTTAATGTTAAATCAGTGAACAGAATTATCAACTGCAGTCTAATTAATATTGGTAATCAGTCCATGGTTGTGGAGTCCTGCGGTGGTGCTTGGGTTGGGTCAGAATCTTATCCAGTTCCTTTAATGGAGATAGACAAGTTCTAATCATTAACCCATTCCTCCTTCTCTGAAGCGTCTACATTTTGTTCAGGACGGATCCACAATGCCAATAGACCAGAAGTTCCACAAGTGAGTGGCAACTCTCTCATGCAAGTCTGGGCACTGAGTATTTGCCAGTGCAGAATCCAAATCCCATTTGTCAGTTTTTACTGACAGTTACTGGATGGCAATTTAAAAGATCCACAAAATCCAATCTCCACACCAGGGTAACTATTACAACCTACCAGCTCGTCTCATTCTACCATTACAGGGCAGTATCGAAAGAAACCTCCATACTCCGTGGCCAACTTAAACCAGACAACGTAGAGAAGGGCAGACTCAGTGAGTGACAGAATTCGTCCACTTAGACCTGTGCTGAACATCCCTGCTTTTCTCCGATCCAATGCAAGGACAATATCAAAACCTTACTACAGATTACCATACAACATCGTAAGGAAATACATAAAGCTTTGCTTGGAGAGGGCTGGTATGCGCAGGAACTGAACAGCAATCTTTAGCACCCGTACTCTGTGTCTTTCAGTGTTAGTTCAACACTGGAAGGAATTTAACACCATACAGAAACCAATCCTCACTCTCATGGGAGTCTGTTCCCTCTGAACAAACATAACAAGGGAAAGTCCCACCCTCCTGAATCTTAAACTTGGGTCGAGAATACCTAAGTGGTACTTTGTAACTCCAATATTATTTGCACGTGTCTAGAAGTATTTGGGTAATTTTATTTAATTCAAATTAATGGTGCAATTTCAGATTATTTCTGTGAATGTATGTGTACTGTATGTGTTAATTGTCCTTTCTGGAGCCAAGGTCAGATTTTGGTGCCCTCACCCTTTAACTACTTTCTCTTTGCAAACAGCTGCATTCCTGACACCGAAAGTGGATCTTTGAAACGGGAGTACAGTATTAGCAGCTCAGTCTGCAGCACCTACCAGCTCCCTCTCGCATACATCTGAAAATAAGTCCATAGCGTTTGAAATGATCAACTTGCACAGCGCTTCTCATTCACAAGGGGGTCAATTACAGCTACAATGTGTAAACTTCAATATCCAGGTTACTAATTTCAGATATTGGCCTTGGAAGGTCATTTCAGCCCTGGAGGAAATGTATTGTAGTCTTATCCGCATCATATCAGGATTCCAGGAGCTTAACCAAGGTTATGGGTCATTTGATTAAAGTGCAGGATAAAGAGCAGACAGAGAGAGAGAGACTCAATTTTCTCTGTTTGGGGAGTTCAGAAAATAATTTGAAAAAAGCAGGCTGTCATGCAGAGGACAGAAGATATATGGAACAGCATCTATGCTAACTTTAAAACTGAGATTATAAATCATACTTAAAGCATGAAGCAACACACATTCATGGAATCTCACATGGCGCCTCAGGAAGGACCACAAGGCTTCTGTCGTTCCTAGTGCAGAGTCAATTAGTATTTTAATATTCCAAAGCCAGGTCATTCTTTTACATTTTATTCTTTCACTAAACTCAAGGAAGAATTTTTAGCCCAGGTGGCAAATTAGAAAGAGTTTAAATATTAAAATTTACAGCATGATTTTAAAAAGGAAAAAGGAGATGAATTTTCACTGGATTTCCTGTTATTAAACTGAATAACATCAAGTGGAACTGCATGCAAAGTCATTGGCACAATGTGAAAAATCACATCCTGTGAAACAGGCTGCCCGCAGAATACCATCAACGCAAAAGAGCATATGTAGAAGCCACACAGGTTTGCTGGTGAAGGGTTTCGGATGTCCCAAATTATACTTAGAATGAAGACACTTAAGCTCTCACATGAAACAAGTCACCAAGTTTTTTTTTGTCCATCCGTTAATGTCTTGTTGGATTACACAGTTCACTTCCCCGAGAGGGAGCTCAGGGCTGTATTGTCCTGGTGAGGATCCAATGCTTAACGTTCTGCAAGACTTGACAGGAAAATGTCAGAGTCGCCTGCCACAGACATTCTGAAAGTTCATTTTCCAGCTTGCTTGGGAGATTGGAGAGTGAGCCGGGAGCACATGTTGGGCCTCTTATGTTCGCCCTTTGAAGCTGTCCATGCACACATAGCTTCCGGTAAACCTATAAATCTCTTCCAAGGCTGTATGTGGGAGTATACTGCAACCAGGGAGGAAAAAAAAAGGTCAGAAAGATTCAATTTTGAATTCAGTGATATTTCCCAAAACAGCTGCTCTATTTTAAAAGCATTGTGAAGTGTCACCTCCCATGACAATGTCCCAAGGAGCTTTGCATCGTCAAGTAGGAAACAAAAACTTCCTAGTGCTCAGTATCTCTGTATGATTTGTAAAGCCTCCAGACTAGATGGAGCCTGGCTCAGCACTGGCTTCTAAGGGTTTATACAAGTTCAGAGATTAAACAAACTAGAGTTATACTCCTTGGTAATTTTATGGTTATAAGTCAGTTGATTAATGCAAGGGATAAATGGTCAACTGATAGGCATGAAGAAATGCTCTCCTAGTGTCAAACCCCAGAATAAAATAAGTTCACGCCATCGAAGATGTGGAAAAGGGAGAATGGGGTATTGGCTGCATTTAGATAAAACCCATACTGCAGATAGAAACCCCCTCCCCTACCCTCCTCCAAGTCATGAGGAAACCGTTACTTGTTTTTCAGATATTTTACCTCATCAGTAAGCCTTGTGCTTTGTGCATTGGAGTGGTGAAAGTGAACAGAACCAAGCCGCATCTAGTTCCTCAGGCTCAAGGGCAGTTTACACACAGCCGTAATCTTCACTGAAGGCGACTTCAATACCTTGCCTATCTCAGAGTCTGGACTGAACCCTGCCCGTGACATGCAGCTCATTTCAAATTCAATGCTCTCACCCACTGAGCAATTTGTAAAAAGTTAAACATATGGTTATAAGTGATGACATCCCCCCACCCCCATTAAAGCTTTGCCAATTCCCCAGATACAGATTTTTTTTAAAATTCTGGTGGCTCTTGTCTACTTTGGTCTGAAGTGACGCCATGACGATTGACAGAAAATATCATCGCACTCATTTCACTTGTGACCTTCAGGGGCGCCCGGTAATGCAAGAGCCTTGGCTGCATCTTAGTGGGTGGTATTAAACTATGTAAAGACACTGTCATTCCTTGGTCTGAAGCCCTAGATAACGTTACTTTCTTTCTCAAACACAGCCAGATAAGGGAGGCCTGTCAAACTCATCTATCTGCTTCCTATCTCACGTCTGCATTTTTCTTTAATTATTTCTTATCACAGAAGCACATTCCTTGATGAAACTAAATGTTCCCTTTCCCAGTGAGAAGATGCCCTGTTCTTCCACCTTCTCACTGGGTCCAGCTGCTAGTTTTGATGAGAAACTCTATCTGCAATACTGCCTACAATATAACTGGGACAAGACCCTGCACCAATCTCACCTCTTCATGATGACGAGTAAGTGCATGGTCCAGGGCAGCAAGAGGAGAGCCTGGTTAGTCCGCACTGCTTCCACTGTCCGGCGAGCCACCGTGTCAGGTTTCAGGGGCGGGAAGAGCTTTGGAAACCTGTCACAAAACCCCAAAGCAAATCGACATTCAGTGTACAGGTCAAACCAAGGCTGAGGTGAACCCGCTTCCAAACTCACATCGGGATTCAGCAAAGATTGTTTGCAGTAGGAATTACGAATAAAGTTTCAAAAAAGTCTGTCACAAGCATGGGTGCTGGGAATTCAGAGCAACACACACAGAACGCCGGAGGAACTCAGCAGGTCAGGCAGCATCTATGGAAAAGAGTAGACAAGTCCCGATGGAGGGTCTTGGCCTGAAATATTGACTGTTGGCTCTTTTCTATAGATGCTGCCTGACTTGCCGAGTTCCTCCGGCATTTTGTGTCTTTCAAAAGTCTGTACTGGAACAGAAGAAACCAAAGGCTCCAGTCACTAGTCTAACTATGAGGATGGACCAGCTTCAGGGAAGAATGGTCACAGAACGCATCCTCCAAGTTGATGCACTAAGTACAGCCTGTCACTTTATATTTAACATCTCCCCACTGAAGAGAGGGACAGCTGCGTTAAACCCAAGGAATGTGTCACTCTCACCCTGATCTCCCAGGTCCAATCCAGCAATTGCAGGCAAATGGTCAAGACTGCTGTAAACAGACTCGATATCCCAGAGTGAGATAGGGTGAAGACTGATCATCGTTAAGTGCAAAAGGTTGACGATAATGGCAGACTCCTGAGCACTGGCTGGGTCAACACTAATTGAAATCCACATTACACAATGCTTCAGCAATCAGAGGTAGTAGCTGCCATCGTAGCCCATTTGTACCACAAGGGTCATTAATCACCCAAGTAAGCCAAACAGTCCTTTGAAAATGAGTGGTTTCGATAAGACTCTTCAACATTAAGCACATGGTGACGGTAACACGCAAGACTGCTGGACAAGTTACAAAAGACTGGCTAATAGGATTGGTAATTATTTTAAACTCACAGCAGTCTCTTTAAACTTGTAGAAATGTTACTGGGTGCTTCCCTCTCCCTCCTGAGGTGTTCACTTTTAATTGGCACTATCCTTGAACTTGCCCCCCAGGACATAAGAGATAGGAGCAAAATTAGGCCATTTGGCCCATCGAGTCTGCTCTGCCATTTCATCATGGCTGATCCGATTTTCCTCTCAGCCCCAGCCTCCTGCCTTCTCCCTGTATCTTTTCATGTCCTGACCAATCAAGAACCTGTCAACTTCTGCCTTAAATATACATAAAGACTTGGCCTCCACAGCTGCCTGCGGCAATGAATTCTACAGATACACTACTCTCTGGCTAAAGAAATTACTCTTCATCTCCATTCTAAAAGGATGCTCCTCTATTCTGAGGGTGTGTCCTTGGTCTTAGACTCTACCACCATTGGAAACATCCTCTCCACATCCACTCTGTCAAGGCCTTTCACCATTTGATAGGTTCCAATGAGGTCACCTCTCATTCTCTGTCTTACGTAACTACATCAACGTTACTCTTACACAATTCCTTCTTCCCTGCCTACAGCATCCAGTCTCACCCAGAGATCCCGTGTGCCTAGTGCAGCCCCCTGTTCGTGAAGGAAAACTGGCTGTGGACCAGCAAGGCAAGGATGATTCCTTCATTTAATACAAGTCAAATCAATCAGCCACCGTACCGAAAGTGGCGAGACAAATCATCCCTGGGACTGACCTGGTCTTCATGCCGTGAAACATCTCGGTGCTGGTGTGGAAAGGGAGGACGGTGGTGGCGTTGACACCCGGACAGTCCAGAAGCCCCAGTGTCAGGCTCTCCATGAAGGCGAAGGAGGAGGCTTTGGAGGTGCAGTAGTCGATGGCTCCGGGGATGGCAGACAGTGCCAGCACAGAGTTCATGCAGACGATGTGTCCATGTTGCAGTTCCAGCATCCGAGGCAGGAAGGCTTTCGTTGTCTAAATGAGAGGGATACAAGGAATTAGAAAAGGGAATTACCAGACTTCTTTTGGTTAAGTCATGGGTGAAGCGTCAAACTTCACCACATCATTGCCGGTTCTGAATTGAGAGTAGTGAGTCAACTGCTGTTGGGTTTAAAGTAGTCAACGCAACTCACAATGAAGTGCTGTCCACGTGATAACCCTCCCCTCGCCCTGGGCTCAAACCAATCCAAAGATAGGTACCTTTCTTACACAAGAGAATATAATTTCAACAATTCAAAATATTGAACATGCTATCAAAGTAAAACAGTTCTGATTCGAACAAGGAGTGAGCAAGTGAAGCAGATTTCAAGCCTCTCTGCTGGATATTCCCTGCATCAGCTTTATAATCTGGAAACCAACCAGACAGCAGGATTCCGAAAGGAGAGGGTGAATTTTAAAATGAGGTGAGGAAACGTTACTATCGCACTTCAACAGATTGTCCAACTTCTCACCCAAGCAAATTATTTTGAAGTGCGGTGACCATTTTGTTGCCAAGCATGGCGAGAAGTTAACACATACAGCCCCCGAAGATGAATGGGTGGCTAATCTGGGCTTGGCAAGGTTGATCGAAAAATGTTGGCCAGGAAGCTGCAGAAAAAGAAGTAATTTTCTATCAGTATGCTGTGGGATCTTTAATGCAACACTTGTGGGATCCTGCATAATGCACACTGGTATATGCTACTAGGATGTGCAAATGGCACTGTAATGACACGTGAACAGAAAGGCCAAGAAGCCAGCTAAATACTAGTTATTTAGGATATGCCAAGAGACTTTGTACTGACCCAGAACTGGCCAAGTGTGTTGATATGCTGGGACTTCAGGAGAGCATCATCATCACTGTCTATTAGAGTCTTCCCATGAACAACTGCAGCGTTATTCACCAGGATCGTAACGTCACCCACCTGCAGGCAAGCAAAGAGATTGGTCATGGGCATTGTTCCAACCCCGACTCCAGCTTAAAAACAAGTTCCATTCAAGACAAAGGGCTCACACTCAGAAGAACTAATCTCAAATGGGTGGCTTGCCATATATTAAAAAAAAAGTCTGCATCAAAACCAGCGTTCCACGATGCGCGTCTTAAAGTTACTTGGAAGACTTGTGGGAAGGGGGAAAATAAACAGCAGTCACTTTGTGTTAAGCAGCATTCCACAAACAGCTATGGGATGAATGATCAGCACTTCAGCATCTTCCATATCCTCCCTCCAGAGCAGACTTGGTCAGAGGTCCACCAGTTTTCTGAAGCCAAGTTGCTGTGAATGTGAAACTTTCCCCGGGGCCCTGTCCCACTGTGGAAATGAAGCTCCCTGTTCCTTGGAGGGCCAAGAAGGGGAAAACAGTCACCCTCTAGGCAAGACAATTCTTTCTTAAAGGGGTCCAGGAAAATTCTATTACACTATAAACTTTAAACATCCTCATGGTCCTCTGTTTGACGTCTCCTATTAGAACAGCAACTTTATTAGCCCAGATTTACTTGCAGCCAGTGCAGACTGAAGGTTTCCAGTGGGACCCACCTTCTCCCGTACAGCTTTAGCTTGTTGGTAAACCTCTTCCCTGTTGCCCACATCACACACAAAGTAATGGCACTCTACTCCCAAGCTGCGAATTTCCTCACAAGCCTCTTTCAGACACTTCTCTGTCCGACCCCACACGATGATCTACAAAGAGAGGGGCATAAAACAGTGTTAGTAAAGTGCGTCCCACTCCTTGCATTGACACATGACCCCTCACATCCTTGGAACGTCCAAAGCACCTTGGGTGGGCTTCTATGACCTGCCATTAATGGGAAAACACATGGTTAAGGTCACAAGGAAAGTTCTGGGTTACCTTCCCCTTCAAGCATCAGAGATCAGCATTCACCTCCATGAAGTTCCTTTTAGAAGTGTACGTAAAGTTTCTGCACAATAAGATCCCACACTCAGTATTCTTCGCCCCCACCCCCAAACCCTTCGTAAGTTGTGTTGAAAAAGACCTCATTTATAATGGCACCTTATCACCTGGTATCATTCATTGCAAATCAAGAGGGTAGGAGAGAGTTGAGAACAATTTTCCTCCCAGTACTAAAAAATAGTGGTGAGCAACTGCCTGGCGTGTTTTCATTTTCATTTTCAGCCTCTCTCTGCTACGATCTGATGTTCTCAACTGCTTGAAAATGACAGCAATCAATCCGGTGCCCAGGAGCAGAGTGAGCTGCCTCAGTGACTATTGACTGGTAGCACACACTTCTGCTGTAATTAAGGGCTTTGAGAGATTGGTTATGGTTAGAATTAACTCCTGCCAGAGCAAGGGCCCAAGCAAAAGAGAGCCTTAAGTCATCGTAGTGCTCAGACTTGTAAAGGGACTATAAAAAGGGGCAGACAAATTTGGGAGGGGCGGGGAGGAAGGAAAAATGAGGG
Organism: Mobula hypostoma; assembly: GCF_963921235.1. Taxonomy (NCBI): domain Eukaryota; kingdom Metazoa; phylum Chordata; class Chondrichthyes; order Myliobatiformes; family Myliobatidae; genus Mobula; species Mobula hypostoma. The sequence continues at coordinate 27,816,697 of NC_086121.1, read as the reverse complement.
GTCACCAAACAGATTGTGGTTTGAAGCTCCACAAGGCTCAAACGAGGAGACAACTTATGTTCTGTCAATCCACAGATACCTAGTGGGTTCTGGATTCATAACCTCAGCCAGTTAACCCCTTCACTACCCAATGCCTTTCTAAACAGCCCTACAGTTGACTCAATCTCACTTGTCGTTCCACTCTGCTTTGGAGTAAAACATTCGCCAGGCTGCTGGTTATCAATTATAGCTCAATGTTCAACATCATCATTTCCTCTTTTCTAATAACCAAGCTTCACTAATAACCTTCTTACAAATAACCAGCACATCATAGCAAACAGCCTCCACTCTACAGGCTCTGTCCACACTTCTCAATGCCTCAGTAAAGCAGACAACATAACCAAAGACCCCACCTAACCCGGTCATTCTCCGATCGGGCAGCAGATACAAAAGCTTGAAAGCACATCCCACCATCTCAAGGGCAGCTCATACCCCATTGTTATACAACTATTGAATGGTTCCTTACTATCGTAAGACTGACGCTTTACCTCACAATCTACCTTGCTAAGATCTTCCATTTCATTGTTTACCTTAACTGCACTTTCTCTGTAGCTTTTATATTTTATTATACATTCCATTTTTGTTTTAACATGCTTTACCCTCAACACACTGTGTAAATTCAATAAAAAATTATGAAAAAAAACCTGTGAACCAGGTGCAAGACATTTTTCACTATACCTCAAAGTAAAGGCATCCGTTAGTCTTGCGAGACCGTGGATCTGCGCCTGGAAAGTCTTCACTCTCCAGGGCGCAGGCCTGGGCAAGGTTGTATGGAAGACCAGCAGTTGCCCATGCTGCAAGTCTCCCCTCTCCACGACACCAATGTTGTCCAAGGGAAGGGCATTAGGACCCATACAGCTTGGCACCAGTGTCGTCGCACAGCAATGTGTGATTAAGTGCCTTGCTCAAGGACACAACACATGGTGCCTCGGCTGGGTCTCGAACTCATAAGCTTCAGATCGCTAGTCCAATGCCTTAACCGCTTGGCCACTTGCTCACAATACCTCAGTACATGTGACAATAATTAACCATTCAATAGGTGCATTTAATGTCAGAGAAATGTATACAATATACATCCTGAAATTCTTTTTCTTTACAGGCATCCACAAAAACAGAGGAGTGCTCCAATTCATTACTGCCATTAACTTAGTTCTACCCCACTCCTTCCTCAAATTACAGCTCAGCTTCACTCCTGAGGCTACTCTCACTCACTCTATTAAACTGAATCCCTCTAGTCTACCTTTCGGAGCAGCTGCCATCCAACCAAAAGAGAGCCCTAAGTCTTCGCAGTGCTCAGACTTGTAAAGGGACTATAATAAGAGACAAGAGGATGGGGGTGGGGGAAGAAAGAGAGAGGGGTGGTCACTGAACAGATCGTAGTTTGAAGTCTCATAAGGCTCAAACTCGGAGACAACTTATGTTTTGTCAATCCACAGATAACTAGTGAGTCAGAATTCATAACCTCAGTCAGTTAACCCCTTCACCACCCAATGCCTTTCTAAATCATCTGAGATTCTGTTTCTGCCTTCAGATTTCTGATTGGACATTGAACCCATGAACACTTTTTTTTTGCTCTTTTTGTACCCTTTTTTTAAACTTTGTACAACTACTTTCTGTAATTTACAGATTATTAAGTATTGCTTTGTCCTGCTGCCATACAACAAATTCCAGAGCACACGTCAATGATATTAAACCTGATTCTGATACTTCCCTCAAGGGTCCTAATTTTGCTGTATTTAAGTGCATTTATCAAAATGTCCTTAAATATATTCACAACACTAGGGAATTCATCAAGAAGCAGTACCTTTAAAAGGGCTACACAAAGTACTAGCTGTTGTTCAAGAATCCCAGAAGCAATCTAAAAATTAATCTTAAATATCAGAATCAGGTTTAATATCTCCAGCATACATGGGGAAATTTAATAACTGGGCAGCAGCAGTACAATGCAATACATGATAAATATATAGAGAAAAAATAAATGAATTACAGTAGCTATACGTATGTATATTAATCAGTTAAATTAAAAACAGTAGTGCGAATTCAGAAATTGGATAGCAGAGGGGAAAATTCTGTTCCTGAAACAACGGGAAGAGGGCATGTCCTGGGCGGTGGTGGTTCCTTAATCTTAGACGCCATCTTCCGCTCCTTGAAGAGGTTGTGGATACTATAGAGGCTAGTACCCGTGATGGAGCTGACCAGTTTTACAACCTTCTGCAGCTTATTACGATCCTGTGCAGTAGACCCTACCCCTACCCCCATACCAGACAGTGATGCAGCCCGTCAGAATGCTCTCCACGGTACATATTTACTATAAGACACCACGTCTGGGGTCAGAGAGCAAGTTTAGAACTCTAGCTACCTTAGGGATGAGAACACTCTTGTCATCTGCCACCGCAGCAGGCCAGGTGAGCCTAAAAGACTACCCTCAGTCAGGCAGCTAATCAGGTTGCTGTGGACACATTTATGTAGCACAGAAACAGGCCCTTTTGGCCCAACTTGTCATTTCCAACAAAGCTTCGGTCCTGAGTTGGTCCCATTGGCCTGCATTCAGCTCATATCCCACTAAGCTATGAGCTCCCATCTTGGGGTCCAGAGGTCCTTGCTTAACGGTATTGTTCCCTGGCATTAAAAAAAAGGTTGGGAACCCCTGCTCCGAACCTTTCCCATCCAGGAATGTTCACCTAAACCTTTCCCATCAATAGCAAGTCCAATGGCATTCATAGCAAAGCTATCCAAACCAAAGTGTAGCATTGCTCCCTGCCGTGCAAGCATGTCAGAACACAGACGATTCTGCAGGTGATGGAAATCTAGAGCCACACACAAATTCCTGCAACAAACGTTCTTTGACTCATGGCCAATTGTAGGAATGGAGCACCATTGTGAGGCCCATCTCCTTCCCTTTATCACTGTTAGACTCCTCCTTCTTCAGCCTCTACTACTTCCTCCCATCACCTCCCGCCAAGAGGACAACAGCCTTGCCTTGGTTTGGAGGGCTTGTGTGCCTCATGACCCAGACAGCTACGTTGCATGGAGTCAGGGCTTTATGCTTTGGCTCTTGGTAGGGTCACCCTTGCCATACAGGTCGGAGGGTAGAGGCCAGACTAGGAGTGGCCCATCAGTCCTCCAGGTTCAGGGGTTCAACTCAGGGCTAACAACCCTGACTGGTAAAACAAAATTGTTGTAGAAACAGCACTGAAGAATCCTTCTACGGCTGAGTGCGACAGTATTCCTGAGCCTTCTCCCAGGACTTGTATGACTGACAGTAGCGAAAACAGAGAGGAAGCTACTGATATGATGAAGGGAGCCCTGAACACCACCAGAGATGGAGGACCTTCTTTGCTGCCCTAAACTTTAAGGTTGCCAACTTTCTCACTCCCAAATGAGGGACAAAAGGAGCAGCCAAATATGGGACACTTGTGTTTACCCCGAGAAAGACTAGCATGACCATGAAGCCTTGCGCGGGCACCTGTGTGTGCATGCGTGACGCGCGCATGCACGTACGTGCCGATTTTTTTCCACAGACTGGTTTTGGCTTAATCTTTCCGACTATACTGTACATACATTATTTCTACTTTATATAGGCTGTGTATTTATCATATCATTCCTGCTTTTACTATACGTTAGTGTTATTTTAGGTTTTATGTGTTATTTGGTATGATTTGGTAGATTATTTTTTGGGTCTGGGAATGCTCAAAAATTTTTTCCATATAAATTAATGGTAATTGCTTCTTCGTGTTACACCATTTCGGCATGAACGGTTTCATAGGAACGCTCTACCTTAGTGGGGGAAATACGGGACGAGGGCGGTCTCGTATGGGACAAACCAATTTAGCCCAATATACGGGATGTCCCGGCAAATATGGGACAGTTGGCAACCCTACCCTAAACGCCAGTGGCATAATAGGCATCGGGGAGGACTCTATCACCTCCCAGCTTCTCACATCATTCCCCCTTCCCCTCCACCCAGTTTCCCTCTCATCAGGTCTCATCTAATACAGGACAATTTGTACTTCTTACCCCTTCCCCCACCACCTTATATGGGTTTTTCTTCCTTCCTCTCCAGTCCTAATGGAAAGAACGTCCAGGGTTTTGGCCCAGAATGTCAACTGTCCATTTCCCACCATAGATGCTGCCTGTCCCGCTGAGTTTCTCCAGCAAACACGTTGCAAACACGTCCACTTGGCTGAGAAACCTGGGGCCTTCTGCTCTCGCCTGCCTTTTGGCCACCACCTGGAAAGTCAGGCAGTCATGGGAGAGGGCAGAAAGCTCACAGTGGCCATCGGCTGCCTGGCCCCTGCGGGATGTTCCACTTCAGTGAGAAGCTACTCCCGGCAATTTTATGGTCAGCGAGTTCTGAATTGGAAGTGTGTCGGGTTCAGGGGTCGTTGGCCCGATGCCAAACAAGGGCCCCTCTTATTCACAGCCGTGCACCAAGGCTGTGCTTTCAGTCTCGTCTCTTTGATGACTGTTGACAAGGCAACCCTCTGGCGAGGCATGCAAGCTTTCAGTGAGATCCAGGACTGCCCCTTCTAGCAGGGCTGATCGGAACGAAGATGCAGCACCGTGCGGGTGAGCTCATTTGAACACCGATGGTTCTTTTTGCCTTTCGTGTCTATTTATGGCAAATAACAGGCAAGGTTTAGAACTTGCAGAGCACAGCGTCCCTGGCAATGTCTGCAAACATTCCAGCAGTCCCTGGCAGGACAGAGTACAAAGCACTTCTGTTCTCGTACTTTAAAAACTACCCAGCTCTCAAAACCTTCCTGGAGAAAGGCCTAATCTGCAGTGGTTCCCAGACCAGACACCTACTGCCAGTCACAGAAAAGGGAGGGGTTTAGTGTGACCAAGTGGTACGAGGGGGCTCCCAGTTCTGCAGGGTACACAATGGCCTATTTTGTGATGCACAGGCACCACTCTGCACTTATCTCTGGACTCTGTCACCCTATTGTTTTACAAACCAAATTGTCGCAAGCCAGCCCCGACACTGCACTGAATTAGAATTCACAAAGCACTGTGATACAAGGGAATACTGGCGGAAAAAAAAGCGCTATAGAGCAATTTAGTGCTGCTGGAGATCTGAAATTAAACAGAGTTTGCAGAAAACACCGGGCTCCGGCAGCCTCTGTGGAGTAACAATCAGAGAACGTGAGGTAATAAAACGGGGTATGGGCACATTGTTGCCAAGCCTCAAGCATGGTCTGCCTGTGATCCAGTCAGTGACTGAGCCGAGGGGCGGTGACAGATCTCACAACAACTACAGTCGGCGACAGCCGGTTGTGTGTGCTGAGGGGTGGTGACAGTCTCACCACAACCACAGTCGGTGACTGAGCCGGTTGTGTGTGCTGAGGGGCGGTGACAGTCTCACAATAACCACAGTCGGTGACTGAGCCGGTTGTGTGTGCCGAGGGGCGGTGACAGTCTCACAATAACCACAGTCGGTGACAGCCGGTTGTGTGTGCTGAGGGTTGGTGACAGTCTCACCACAACCACAGTCGGTGACTGAGCCGGTTGTGTGTGCTGAGGGGCGGTGACAGTCTCACAATAACCACAGTCGGTGACAGCCGGTTGTGTGTGCTGAGGGTCGGTGACAGTCTCACAATAACCACAGTCGGTGACAGCCGGTTGTGTGTGCTGAGGGGCGGTGACAGTCTCACCACAACCACAGTCGGTGACTGAGCCGGTTGTGTGTGCTGAGGGGCGGTGACAGATATCACCACAACCACAGTCGGTAACTGAGCCGGTTGTGTGTGCTGAGGGGCGGTGACAGTCTCACAATAACCACAGTCGGTGACTGAGCCGGTTGTGTGTGCTGAGGGGCGGTGACAGTCTCACCACAACCACAGTCGGCAACTGAGCCGGTTGTGTGTGCTGAGAGGCGGAGACAGTCTCACCATAAACACAGTCGGAGACAGCCGGTTGTGTGTGCTGAGGGGCGGTGACAGTCTCACCATAACCACAGTTGGTGACAGCCAGTTGTGTGTGCTGAGGGGCGGTGACAGTCTCACAATACCCACAGTCGGTGACTGACCCGGTTGTGTGTGCTGAGGGGCGGTGACAGTCTCACCACAACCACAGTCGGCGACTGAGCCGGTTGTGTGTGCTGAGGGGCGGTGACAGTCTCACAATAACCACAGTCGGTGACTGAGCCGGTTGTGTGTGCTGAGGGGTGGTGACAGTCTCACCACAACCACAGTCGGTGACTGAGCCGGTTGTGTGTGCTGAGGGGCGGTGACATTCTCACTATAACCACAGTCGGCGACTGAGCAGGTTGTGCGTGCTGAGGGTCGGTGACAGTCTCACAATAACCACAGTCGGTGACAGCCGGTTGTGTGTGCTGAGGGGTGGTGACAGTCTCACCACAACCACAGTCGGTGACTGAGCCGGTTGTGTGTGCTGAGGGGCGGTGACAGTCTCACAATAACCACAGTCGGTGACAGCCGGTTGTGTGTGCTGAGGGGCGGTGACAGTCTCACCACAACCACAGTCGGTGACTGAGCCGGTTGTGTGTGCTGAGGGGCGGTGACAGTCTCACCACAACCACAGTCGGTGACTGAGCCGGTTGTGTGTGCTGAGGGGCGGTGACAGATCTCACCACAACCACAGTCGGTGACTGAGCCAGTTGTGTGTGCTGAGGGGCAGTGACAGTCTCACCACCACCACAGTCGGTGACTGAGCCGGTTGTGTGTGCTGAGGGGCGGTGACAGTCTCAGAACAACCACAGTCGGTGACTGAGCGCATTGTGTGTGCTGAGGGGCGGTGACATTCTCACTATAACCACAGTCGGTGACTGAGCCAGTTGTGTGTGCTGAGGGACGGTGACAGTTTCACCACAACAACAGTCGGCAACTGAGCTGGTTGTGTGTGCTGAGGGGCGGTGACAGTCTCACCACAACCACAGTCGGTGACAGAGCCGGTTGTGTGTGCTGAGGGGCGGTGACAGTCTCACAATAACCACAGTCGGTGACTGAGCCGGTTGTGTGTGCTGAGGGGCGGTGACAGTCTCACAATAACCACAGTCGGCGACTGAGCAGGTTGTGTGTGCTGAGGGGCGGTGACAGTCTCACCATAACCACAGTCGGTGACTGTGCCGGTTGTGTGTGCTGAGGGGCGGTGACAGTCTCACCATAACCACAGTCGGTGACAGCCGGTTGTGTGTGCTGAGGGGCGGTGACAGTCTCACCACAACCACAGTCGGTGACTGAGCCGGTTGTGTGTGCTGAGGGGCGGTGACAGTCTCACCATAACCACAGTCGGTGACTGAGCCGGTTGTGTGTGCTGAGGGGCGGTGACAGTCTCACCACAACCACAGTTGGTGACAGCCGGTTGTGTGTGCTGAGGGGCGGTGACAGATCGCACTACAACCACAGTCGGCGAATGAGCCGGTTGTGTATGCTGAGGGGCGATGACAGATCTCACCATAACCACAGTCGGTGACTGAGCCAGTTGTGTGTGCTGAGGGACGGTGACAGTCTCACAATAACCACAGTCGGTGACAGCCGGTTGTGTGTGCTGAGGGGCGGTGACAGTCTCACAATAACCACAGTCGGTGACTGAGCCGGTTGTGTGTGCTGAGGGGCGGTGACAGTCTCACAATAACCACAGTCGGTGACTGAGCCGGTTGTGTGTGCTGAGGGTCGGTGACAGTCTCACCATAACCACAGTCGGTGACTGAGCCGGTTGCGTGTGCTGAGGGGTGGTGACAGTCTCACCACAACCACAGTCGGTGACAGAGCCAGTTGTGTGCGCGGAGGGGCGGTGACAGTCTCACCATAACCACAGTCGGTAACAGCCGGTTGTGTGTGCTGAGGGGCGGTGACAGTCTCACAATAACCACAGTCGGTGACAGCCGGTTGTGTGTGCTGAGGGGCGGTGACAGTCTCACAATAACCACAGTCGGTGACTGAGCCGGTTGTGTGTGCTGAGGGGCGGTGACAGATCGCACCATACCCACAGTCGGTGAATGAGCCGGTTGTGTGTGCTGAGGGGCGGTGACAGTCTCACAATAACCACAGTCGGTGACTGAGCCGGTTGTGTGTGCTGAGGGGCGGTGACAGTCTCACAATAACCACAGTCGGTGACTGAGCAGGTTGTGTGTGCTGAGGGGCGGTGACAGTCTCACCACAACCACAGTCGGTGACTGAGCCGGTTGTGTGTGCTGAGGGGCGGTGACAGTCTCACCATAACCACAGTTGGTGACAGCCGGTTGTGTGTGCTGAGGGGCGGTGACATTCTCACTATAACCACAGTCGGTGACTGAGCCGGTTGTGTGTGCTGAGGGGCGGTGACAGTCTCACCACAACCACAGTCGGTGACTTAGCCGGTTGTGTGTGCTGAGGGGCGGTGACAGTCTCACAATAACCACAGTCGGTGACTGAGCAGGTTGTGTGTGCTGAAGGGCGGTGAAAGATCGAACCATAACGACAGTCCGCGAATGAGCTGGTTGTGTGTGCTGAGGGGCGGTGACAGTCTCAGCACAACCACAATCGGTGACAGAGCCGATTGTGTGTGCTGAGGGGTGGTGACAGACTCACAATAACCACAGTCGGCGACTGAGCTGCTTGTGTGTGCTGAGAGGCGGTGACAGTCTCACAATAACCACAGTCGGCGACTGAGCTGATTGTGTGTGCTGAGGGGTGGTGACAGTCTCACAATAACCACAGTCGGTGACTGAGCCGGTTGTGTGTGCAGAGGGGCGGTGACAGTCTCACAATAACCACAGTCGGTGACTGAGCCGGTTGTGTGTGCTGAGGGGCGGTGACAGTCTCACAATAACCACAGTCGGCGACTGAGGAGGTTGTGTGTGCTGAGGGGCGGTGACAGTCTCACAATATCTACAGCCGGTGACTGAGCCGGTTGTGTATGCTGAGGGGCGATGACAGGTCGCACCATACCAACAGTCGGCGAATGAGCTGGTTGAGTGTGTGAGGGGCAGTGACAGTCTCACAATAACCACAGTCGGTGACTGAGCCGGTTGTGTGTGCTGAGGGGCGGTGACAGTCTCACAATAACCACAGTCAGTGACTGAGCAGGTTTTGTTTGCAGAGGGGCGGTGACAGTCTCACCACAACCACAGTCGGTGATTGAGCCAGTTGTGTGTGCTGAGGGGCATTGACAGTCTCACCACAACCACAGTCGGCGACTGAGCCTGTTGTGTGTGCTGAGGGCGGTGACAGTCTAACCATAACCACAGTCGGTGACTGAGCCGGTTGTGTGTGCTGAGGGGCGGTGACAGTCTCACAATAACCACAGTCGGTGACTGAGCCGGTTGTGTGTGCAGAGGGGCGGTGACAGTCTCACAATAACCACAGTCGGTGACTGAGCCGGTTGTGTGTGCTGAGGGGCGGTGACAGTCTCACAATAACCACAGTCGGCGACTGAGGAGGTTGTGTGTGCTGAGGGGCGGTGACAGTCTCACAATAACTACAGCCGGTGACTGAGCCGGTTGTGTATGCTGAGGGGCGATGACAGGTCGCACCATACCCACAGTCGGCGAATGAGCTGGTTGAGTGTGTGAGGGGCAGTGACAGTCTCACAATAACCACAGTCGGTGACTGAGCCGGTTGTGTGTGCTGAGGGGCGGTGACAGTCTCACAATAACCACAGTCGGTGACTGAGCAGGTTTTGTGTGCTGAGGGGCGGTGACAGTCTCACCACAACCACAGTCGGTGATTGAGCCGGTTGTGTGTGCTGAGGGGCATTGACAGTCTCACCAGAACCACAGTCGGCGACTGAGCCTGTTGTGTGTGCTGAGGGGCGGTGACAGTCTCAGCACAACAACAATCGGTGACAGAGCCGATTGTGTGTGCTGAGGGGTGGTGACAGACTCACTATAACCACAGTCGGCGACTGAGCAGGTTGTGTGTGCTGAGGGGCGGTGACAGTCTCACAATAATCACAGTCAGCGACTGAGTCGGTTGTGTGTGCTGAGGGGTGGTGACAGTCTCACAATAACCACAGTCGGTGACTGAGCCGGTTGTGTGTGCAGAGGGGCGGTGACAGTCTCACAATAACCACAGTCGGTGACTGAGCCGGTTGTGTGTGCTGAGGGGCGGTGACAGTCTCACAATAACCACAGTCGGCGACTGAGGAGGTTGTGTGTGCTGAGGGGCGGTGACATTCTCACAATATCTACAGCCGGTGACTGAGCCGGTTGTGTATGCTGAGGGGCGATGACAGGTCGCACCATACCAACAGTCGGCGAATGAGCTGGTTGAGTGTGTGAGGGGCAGTGACAGTCTCACAATAACCACAGTCGGTGACTGAGCCGGTTGTGTGTGCTGAGGGGCGGTGACAGTCTCACAATAACCACAGTCGGTGACTGAGCCGGTTGTGTGTGCTGAGGGGCGGTGACAGTCTCAGCACAACCACAGTCGGTGACAGCCGGTTGTGTGTGCTGAGGGGCGGTGACAGTCTCACCACAACCACAGTCGGCGACTGAGCCGGTTGTGTGTGCTGAGGGGCGGTGACAGTCTCACCATAACCACAGTCGGTGACTGAGCCGGTTGTGTGTGCTGAGGGGCGGTGACAGTCTCACAATAACCACAGTCGGTGACTGAGCCGGTTGTGTGTGCAGAGGGGCGGTGACAGTCTCACAATAACCACAGTCGGTGACTGAGCCGGTTGTGTGTGCTGAGGGGCGGTGACAGTCTCACTATAACCACAGTCGGCGACTGAGCAGGTTGTGTGTGCTGAGGGGCGGTGACAGTCTCACAATAACCACAGTCGGTGACTGAGCCGGTTGTGTGTGCTGAGGGGCGGTGACAGGTCGCACCATAACCACAGTCGGCGAATGAGCTGGTTGTGTGTGCTGAGGGGCGGTGACAGTCTCACAATAACCACAGTCGGTGACTGAGCCGGTTGTGTGTGCTGAGGGGCGGTGACAGTCTCACAATAACTACAGCCGGTGACTGAGCCGGTTGTGTATGCTGAGGGGCGATGACAGGTCGCACCATACCCACAGTCGGCGAATGAGCTGGTTGAGTGTGCTGGGGGGCAGTGACAGTCTCACAATAACAACAGTCGGTGACTGAGCCAGTTCTGTGTGCTGAGGGGCGGTGACAGTCTCACAATAACCACAGTTGGCGAATGAGCCGGGTGTGTGTGCTGAGGGGCGGTGACAGTCTCACCACAACCACAGTCGGTGACTTAGCCGGTTGTGTGTGCTGCGGGGCGGTGACAGTCTCACTATAACCACAGTCGGCGACTGAGCAGGTTGTGTGTGCTGAGGGGCGGTGACAGTCTCACCATAACCACAGTCGGTGACTGAGCCGGTTGTGTGTGCTGAGGGGCGGTGACAGTCTCACCACAACCACAGTCGGTGACTGAGCCGGTTGTGTGTGCTGAGGGGCGGTGACAGTCTCACAATAACCACAGTCGGTGACTGAGCCGGTTGTGTGTGCTGAGGGGCGGTGACAGACTCACAATAACCACAGTCAGTGACTGAGCAGGTTTTGTTTGCAGAGGGGCGGTGACAGTCTCACAATAACCACAGTCGGTGATTGAGCCAGTTGTTTGTGCTGAGGGGCATTGACAGTCTCACAATAACCACAGTCGGCGACTGAGCAGGTTGTGTGTGCTGAGGGGAGGTGACAGTCTCACCATAACCACAGTCGGTGACAGCCGGTTGTGTGTGCTGAGGGGCGGTGACAGTCTCACCACAACCACAGTCGGTGACTGAGCCGGTTGTGTGTGCTGAGGGGCGGTGACAGTCTCACAATAACCACAGTCGGTGACTGAGCCGGTTGTGTGTGCTGAGGGGCGGTGACAGTCTCACCATAACCACAGTCGGTGACAGCCGGTTGTGTGTGCTGAGGGGCGGTGACAGTCTCACAATAACAACAGTCGGTGACTGAGCCGGTTGTGTGTGCTGAGGGGTGGTGACAGTCTCACAATAACCACAGTCGGTGACTGAGCCGGTTGTGTGTGCTGAGAGGCGGTGACAGTCTCACAATAACCACAGTCGTTCACAGCCGGTTGTGTGTGCTGAGGGGCGGTGACAGTCTCACAATAATCACAGTCGGATACTGAGCCGGTTGTGTGTGCTGAGGGCGGTGACAGATCTCACTGTAACCACAGTCGGTGACTGAGCCAGTTGTGTGTGCTGAGGGGCGGTGACAGATCTCACAATAACCACAGTCGGTGACTGAGCCAGTTGTGTGTGCTGAGGGGCGGTGACAGTCTCACCATAACCACAGTCGGTGACTGAGCCGGTTGTGTGTGCTGAGGGGCGGTGACAGATCGCAACATAACCACAGTCGCCGACTGAGCCGGTTGTGTGTGCTGAGGGGCGGTGACAGTCTCACCACAACCACAGTCGGTGACTGAGCCGGTTGTGTGTGCTGAGGGGCGGTGACAGTCTCACTATAACCACAGTCGGCGACTGAGCCGGTTGTGTGTGCTGAGGGGCGGTGACAGTCTCACCACAACCACAGTCGGTGACTGAGCCGGTTGTGTGTGCTGAGGGGCGGTGACAGTCTCACCACAACCACAGTCGGTGACAGCCGGTTGTGTGTGCTGAGGGGCGGTGACAGTCTCACCACAACCACAGTCGGTGACAGCCGGTTGTGTGTGCTGAGGGGCGGTGACAGTCTCACCATAACCACAGTCGGTGACTGAGCCGGTTGTGTGTGCTGAGGGGCGGTGACAGTTTCACTATAACCACAGTCGGTGACTGAGCCGGTTGTGTGTGCTGAGGGGCGGTGACAGTCTCACCACAACCACAGTCGGTGACAGCCGGTTGTGTGTGCTGAGGGGTGGTGACAGTCTCAGCATAACCACAGTCGGTGACTGAGCCGGTTGTGTGTGCTGAGGGGCGGTGACAGTCTCACCACAACCACAGTCGGTGACTGAGCCGGTTGTGTGTGCTGAGGGGCGGTGACAGTCTCACCATAACCACAGTCGGTGACTGAGCCGGTTGTGTGTGCTGAGGGGCGGTGACAGTCTCACCACAACCACAGTCGGTGACTGAGCCGGTTGTGTGTGCTGGGGGGCGGTGACAGTCTCACAATAACAACAGTCGGTGACTGAGCCAGTTGTGTGTGCTGAGGGGCGGTGACAGTCTCACAATAACCACAGTCGGTGACTGAGCCGGTTGTGTGTGCTGAGGGGCTTTGACAGTCTCACCACAACCACAGTCGGTGACTGAGCCGGTTGTGTGTGCTGAGGGGCGGTGACAGTCTCACCACAACCACAGTCGGTGACTGAGCCGGTTGTGTGTGCTGAGGGGCGGTGACAGTCTCACAATAACCACAGTCGGTGACAGCCGGTTGTGTGTGCTGAGGGGCGGTGACAGTCTCACCACAACCACAGTCGGTGACTGAGCCGGTTGTGTGTGCTGAGGGGCGGTGACAGTCTCACTATAACCACAGTCGGCGACTGAGCCCGTTGTGTGTGCTGAGGGGCGGTGACAGTCTCACAATAACCACAGTCGGTGACTGAGCCGGTTGTGTGTGCTGAGGGGCGGTGACAGTCTCACAATAACCACAGTCGGCGACTGAGCCGGTTGTGTGTGCTGAGGGGCGGTGACAGTCTCACCACAACCACAGTCGGTGACTGAGCCGGTTGTGTGTGCTGAGGGGCGGTGACAGTCTCACCACAACCACAGTCGGTGACAGCCGGTTGTGTGTGCTGAGGGGCGGTGACAGTCTCACCATAACCACAGTCGGTGACTGAGCCGGTTGTGTGTGCTGAGGGGCGGTGACAGTCTCACCACAACCACAGTCGGTGACTGAGCCGGTTGTGTGTGCTGAGGGGCGGTGACAGTCTCACTATAACCACAGTCGGTGACTGAGCCGGTTGTGTGTGCTGAGGGGCGGTGACAGTCTCACCATAACCACAGTCGGTGACTGAGCCGGTTGTGTGTGCTGAGGGGCGGTGACAGTCTCACAATAACCACAGTCGGTGACTGAGCCGGTTGTGTGTGCTGAGGGGCGGTGACAGTCTCACCATAACCACAGTCGGTGACTGAGCCGGTTGTGTGTGCTGAGGGGCGGTGACAGTCTCACCACAACCACAGTCGGTGACAGCCGGTTGTGTGTGCTGAGGGGCGGTGACAGTCTCACCACAACCACAGTCGGTGACTGAGCCGGTTGTGTGTGCTGAGGGGCGGTGACAGTCTCACAATAACCACAGTCGGTGACTGAGCCAGTTGTGTGTGCTGAGGGGCGGTGACAGTCTCACCACAACCACAGTCGGTGACTGAGCCGGTTGTGTGTGCTGAGGGGCGGTGACAGTCTCACCACAACCACAGTCGGTGACAGCCGGTTGTGTGTGCTGAGGGGCGGTGACAGTCTCACCATAACCACAGTCGGTGACTGAGCCGGTTGTGTGTGCTGAGGGGCGGTGACAGTCTCACCACAACCACAGTCGGTGACTGAGCCGGTTGTGTGTGCTGAGGGGCGGTGACAGTCTCACAATAACCACAGTCGGTGACTGAGCCGGTTGTGTGTGCTGAGGGGCGGTGACAGTCTCACCACAACCACAGTCGGTGACTGAGCCGGTTGTGTGTGCTGAGGGGCGGTGACAGTCTCACAATAACCACAGTCGGCGACAGAGCCAGTTGTGTGACTTGAGGGGCGGTAACAGTCTCACAATAACCACAGTCAGTGACTGAGCCGGTTGTGTGTGCTGAGGGGCGGTGACAGTCTCACAATAACCACAGTCGGTGACTGAGCCAGTTCTGTGTGCTGAGGGGCGGTGACAGTCTCACAATAACCACAGTCGGTGACTGAGCCGGTTGTGTGTGCTGAGAGGCGGTGACAGACTCACCATAACCACAGTCGGTGACTGAGCCGGTTGTGTGTGCTGAGGGGCGGTGACAGTCTCACCACAACCACAGTGGGTGACTGAGCCGGTTGTGTGTGCTGAGGGGCGGTGACAGATCTCACCTCAACCACAGTCGGTGACTGAGCCGGTTGTGTGTGCTGAGGGGCGGTGACAGTCTCACAATAACCACAGTCGGTGACTGAGCCGGATGTGTGTGCTGAGGGGCGGTGACAGTCTCACAGTAACCACAGTCGGTGACTGAGCTGGTTGTGTGTGCTGAGGGGCGGTGACAGATCTCACCACAACTACAGTCGGTGACGAGACTGGTTGTATGTAATGAGGGGTGGTGACAGTCTCACCACAACCACAGTCGGCGACTGAGCCAGTTGTGTGTGCTGAGGGGCGGTGACAGTCCCACAATAACCACAGTCGGTGACTGAGCCAGTTGTGTGTGCTGAGGGGCGGTGACAGTCTCACCACAACCACAGTCGGTGACTGAGCCGGTTGTGTGTGCTGAGGGGCGGTGACAGATCTCACCACAACCACATTCGGTAACTGAGCCGGTTGTGTGTGCTGAGGTGCGGTGACAGTCTCACAATAACCACAGTCGGTGACTGAGCCGGTTGTGTGTGCTGAGGGGCGGTGACAGTCTCACAATAACCACAGTCGGTGACTGAGCCGGTTGTGTGTGCTGACGGGCGGTGACAGTCTCACAATAACCACAGTTGGCGACTGAGCCCGTTGTGTGTGCTGAGGGGCGGTGACAGTCTCACCACAACCACAGTCGGTGACTGAGCCGGTTGTGTGTGCTGAGGGGCGGTGACAGTCTCACCACAACCACAGTCGGTAACTGAGCCGGTTGTGTGTGCTGAGGGGCGGTGACAGTCTCACCACAACCACAGTCGGTGACAGCCGGTTGTGTGTGCTGAGGGGCGGTGACAGTCTCACAATAACCACAGTTGGCGACTGAGCCGGGTGTATGTGCTGAGTGGCGGTGACAGTCTCACCACAACCACAGTCGGTGACTGAGCCGGTTGTGTGTGCTGAGGGGCGGTGACAGTCTCACCACAACCACAGTCGGTGACTGAGCCGGTTGTGTGTGCTGAGGGGCGGTGACAGTCTCACCACAACCACAGTCGGTGACTGAGCCGGTTGTGTGTGCTGAGGGGCGGTGACAGTCTCACAATAACCACAGTCGGTGACTGAGCCGGTTGTGTGTGCTGAGGGGCGGTGACAGTCTCACCATAACCACAGTCGGTGACTGAGCCGGTTGTGTGTGCTGAGGGGCGGTGACAGTCTCAGCACAACCACAGTCGGTGACAGCCGGTTGTGTGTGCTGAGGGGCGGTGACAGTCTCACCACAACCACAGTCGGTGACTGAGCCGGTTGTGTGTGCTGAGAGGCGGTGACAGATCTCACCATAGCCACAGTCGGTGACAGCCGATTGTGTGTGCTGAGGGGCGGTGACAGTCTCACCAGAACCACAGCTGGCGACTGAGCCGGTTGTGTGTGCTGAGGGGCAGTGACAGTCTCACAGTAACCACAGTCGGTGACTGAGCTGGTTGTGTGTGCTGAGGTGCGGTGACAGTCTCACAATAACCACAGCCGGTGACTGAGCCGGCTGTGTGTGCTGAGGGGCGGTGACAGTCTCACAATAACCACAGTCGGCGACAGAGCCAGTTGTGTGACTTGAGGGGCGGTAACAGTCTCACAATAAGCACAGTCGGCGATTGAGCCAGTTCTGTGTGCTGAGGGGCGGTGACAGTCTCACAATAACCACAGTCGGTGACTGATGCAGTTTTGTGTGCTGAGGGGCTTTGACAGACTCACCATAACCACAGTCGGTGACTGAGCCGGTTGTGTGTGCTGAGGGGCGGTGACAGTATCACCATAACCACAGTCGGTGACTGAGCCGGTTGTGTGTGCTGAGGGGCGGTGACAGTCTCACCACAACCACAGTCGGTGACTGAGCCGGTTGTGTGTGCTGAGGGGCGGTGACAGTCTCACAATAACCACAGTCGGTGACTGAGCCGGTTGTGTGTGCTGAGGGGCGGTGACAGTCTCACAATAACCACAGTCGGTGACTGAGCCGGTTGTGTGTGCTGAGGGGCGGTGACAGTCTCACAATAACCACAGTCGGTGAATGAGCCGGTTGTGTGTGCTGAGGGGCGGTGACAGTCTCACCACAACCACAGTCGGTGACAGCCGGTTGTGTGTGCTGAGGGGTGGTGACAGTCTCACCACAACCACAGTCGGTGACTGAGCCGGTTGTGTGTGCTGAGGGGCGGTGACAGTCTCACAATAACCACAGTCGGTGACTGAGCCGGTTGTGTGTGCTGAGGGGCGGTGACAGTCTCACCACAACCACAGTCGGTGACTGAGCCGGTTGTGTGTGCTGAGGGGCGGTGACAGTCTCACAATAACCACAGTCGGTGACTGAGCCGGTTGTGTGTGCTGAGGGGCGGTGACAGTCTCACTATAACCACAGTCGGCGACTGAGCAGGTTGTGTGTGCTGAGGGGCGGTGACAGTCTCACAATAACCACAGTCGGTGACTGAGCCGGTTGTGTGTGCTGAGGGGCGGTGACAGTCTCACCACAACCACAGTCGGTGACTGAGCCGGTTGTGTGTGCTGAGGGGCGGTGACAGTCTCACCACAACCACAGTCGGTGACTGAGCCGGTTGTGTGTGCTGAGGGGCGGTGACAGTCTCACCACAACCACAGTCGGTGACAGCCGGTTGTGTGTGCTGAGGGGCGGTGACAGTCTCACCATAACCACAGTCGGTGACTGAGCCGGTTGTGTGTGCTGAGGGGCGGTGACAGTCTCACCATAACCACAGTCGGTGACTGAGCCGGTTGTGTGTGCTGAGGGGCGGTGACAGTCTCACCACAACCACAGTCGGTGACTGAGCCGGTTGTGTGTGCTGAGGGGCGGTGACAGTCTCACCACAACCACAGTCGGTGACTGAGCCGGTTGTGTGTGCTGAGGGGCGGTGACAGTCTCACCACAACCACAGTCGGTGACTGAGCCGGTTGTGTGTGCTGAGGGGCGGTGACAGTCTCACCATAACCACAGTCGGTGACTGAGCCGGTTGTGTGTGCTGAGGGGCGGTGACAGTCTCACAATAACCACAGTCGGTGACAGCCGGTTGTGTGTGATGAGGGGCGGTCACAGTCTCACCGCAACCACAATCGGCGACTGAGCCGGTTGTGCGTGCTGAGGGGCGGTGACAGTCTCACCACAACCACAGTCGGTGACAGCCGGTTGTGTGTGCTGAGGGGCGGTGACAGTCTCACCATAACCACAGTCGGTGACTGAGCCGGTTGTGTGTGCTGAGGGGCAGTGACAGTCTCACAGTAACCACAGTCGGTGACTGAGCTGGTTGTGTGTGCTGAGGGGCGGTGACAGATCTCACCACAACTACAGTCGGTAACTGAGCTGGTTGTGTGTGCTGAGGTGCGGTGACAGTCTCACAATAACCACAGTCGGTGACTGAGCCGGTTGTGTGTGCTGAGGGGCGGTGACAGTCTCACAATAACCACAGTCGGCGACTGAGCCCGTTGTGTGTGCTGAGGGGCGGTGACAGTCTCACAATAACCACAGTCGGTGACTGAGCCGGTTGTGTGTGCTGAGGGGCGGTGACAGTCTCACCACAACCACAGTCGGTGACTGAGCCGGTTGTGTGTGCTGAGGGGCGGTGACAGTCTCACAATAACCACAGTCGGCGAATGAGCCGGTTGTGTGTGCTGAGAGGCGGTGACAGACTCACCATAACCACAGTCGGTGACTGAGCCGGTTGTGTGTGCTGAGGGGCGGTGACAGTCTCACCACAACCACAGTCGGTGACTGAGCCGGTTGTGTGTGCTGAGGGGCGGTGACAGTCTCACCACAACCACAGTCGGTGACTGAGCCGGTTGTGTGTGCTGAGGGGCGGTGACAGTCTCACAATAACCACAGTCGGTGACTGAGCCGGTTGTGTGTGCTGAGGGGCAGTGACAGTCTCACCACAACCACAGTCGGTGACTGAGCCGGTTGTGTGTGCTGAGGGGCGGTGACAGTCTCACCACAACCACAGTCGGTGACTGAGCCGGTTGTGTGTGCTGAGGGGCGGTGACAGATCTCACCATAACCACAGTCGGTGACAGCCGGTTGTGTGTGCTGAGGGGTGGTGACAGTTTCACTATAACCACAGTCGGTGACTGAGCCGGTTGTGTGTGCTGAGGGGCGGTGACAGTCTCACAATAACCACAGTCGGTGACAGAGCCAGTTGTGTGTGCTGAGGGGCGGTGACAGTCTCACAATAACCACAGTCGGTGACTGAGCCGGTTGTGTGTGCTGAGGGGCGGTGACAGTCTCACCATAACCACAGTCGGTGACTGAGCCGGTTGTGTGTGCTGAGGGGCGGTGACAGTCTCACCACAACCACAGTCGGTGACTGAGCCGGTTGTGTGTGCTGAGGGGCGGTGACAGTCTCACCACAACCACAGTCGGTGACTGAGCCGGTTGTGTGTGCTGAGGGGCGGTGACAGTCTCACAATAACCACAGTCGGTGACTGAGCCAGTTGTGTGTGCTGAGGGGCGGTGACAGTCTCACCATAACCACAGTCGGTGACTGAGCCGGTTGTGTGTGCTGAGGGGCGGTGACAGTCTCACCACAACCACAGGCGGTGACTGAGCCGGTTGTGTGTGTTGAGGGGCGGTGACAGTCTCACCACCACCACAGTCGGTGACTGAGCAGGTTGTGTGTGCTGAGGGGCGGAGACAGTCTCACCACAACCACAGTCGGTAACTGAGCCGGTTGTGTGTGCTGAGGGGCGGTGACAGTCTCACAATAACCACAGTCGGTGACTGAGCCGGTTGTGTGTGCTGAGGGGCGGTGACAGTCTCACAATAACCACAGTTGGTGACAGCCGGTTGTGTGTGCTGAGGGGCGGTGACAGTCTCACCACAACCACAGTCGGTGACTGAGCCGGTTGTGTGTGTTGAGGGGCGGTGACAGTCTCACCACCACCACAGTCGGTGACTGAGCAGGTTGTGTGTGCTGAGGGGCGGTGACAGTCTCACCACAACCACAGTCGGTAACTGAGCCGGTTGTGTGTGCTGAGGGGCGGTGACAGTCTCACTATAACCACAGTCGGCGACTGAGCAGGTTGTGTGTGCTGAGGGGCGGTGACAGTCTCACAATAACCACAGTCAGCGACTGAGCCGGTTGTGTGTGCTGAGGGGCGGTGACAGTCTCACCACAACCACAGTCGGTGACAGCCGGTTGTGTGTGCTGAGGGGCGGTGACAGTCTCACAATAACCACAGTCGGTGACTGAGCCGGTTGTGTGTGCTGAGGGGCGGTGACAGTCTCACAATAACCACAGTCGGTGACTGAGCCGGTTGTGTGTGCTGAGGGGTGGTGACAGTCTCACAATAACCACAGTCGGTGACTGAGCCGGTTGTGTGTGCTGAGGGGCGGTGACAGTCTCACCACAACCACAGTCGGTGACTGAGCCGGTTGTGTGTGCTGAGGGGCGGTGACAGTCTCACCATAACCACAGTCGGTGACTGAGCCGGTTGTGTGTGCTGAGGGGCGGTGACAGTCTCACTATAACCACAGTCGGTGACTGAGCCAGTTGTGTGTGCTGAGGGGCGGTGACAGTCTCACCATAACCACAGTCGGTGACTGAGCCGGTTGTGTGTGCTGAGGGGCGGTGACAGTCTCACCATAACCACAGTCGGTGACTGAGCCGGTTGTGTGTGCTGAGGGGCGGTGACAGTCTCACCATAACCACAGTCGGTGACTGAGCCGGTTGTGTGTGCTGAGGGGCGGTGACAGTCTCACCACAACCACAGTCGGTGACTGAGCCGGTTGTGTGTGCTGAGGGGCGGTGACAGTCTCACCACAACCACAGTCGGTGACAGCCGGTTGTGTGTGCTGAGGGGCGGTGACAGTCTCACCATAACCACAGTCGGTGACAGCCGGTTGTGTGTGCTGAGGGGCGGTGACAGTCTCACCATAACCACAGTCGGTGACTGAGCCGGTTGTGTGTGCTGAGGGGCGGTGACAGTCTCACTATAACCACAGTCGGCGACTGAGCAGGTTGTGTGTGCTGAGGGGCGGTGACAGTCTCACAATAACCACAGTCGGTGACTGAGCCGGTTGTGTGTGCTGAGGGGCGGTGACAGTCTCACCACAACCACAGTCGGTGACTGAGCCGGTTGTGTGTGCTGAGGGGCGGTGACAGTCTCACAATAACCACAGTCGGTGACTGAGCCGGTTGTGTGTGCTGAGGGGCGGTGACAGTCTCACCACAACCACAGTTGGTGACAGCCGGTTGTGTGTGCTGAGGGGCGGTGACAGTCTCACAATAACCACAGTTGGCGAATGAGCCGGGTGTATGTGTTGAGGGGCGGTGACAGTCTCACCACAACCACAGTCGGTGACTTAGCCGGTTGTGTGTGCTGAGGGGCGGTGACAGTCTCACCATAACCACAGTCGGTGACTGAGCCGGTTGTGTGTGCTGAGGGGCGGTGACAGTCTCACAATAACCACAGTTGGCGACTGAGCCGGTTGTGTGTGCTGAGGGGCGGTGACAGTCTCACCACAACCACAGTCGGTGACTGAGCCGGTTGTGTGTGCTGAGGGGCGGTGACAGTCTCACTATAACCACAGTCGGTGACTGAGCCGGTTGTGTGTGCTGAGGGGCGGTGACAGTCTCACCATAACCACAGTCGGTGACAGCCGGTTGTGTGTGCTGAGGGGCGGTGACAGTCTCACCACAACCACAGTCGGTGACTGAGCCGGTTGTGTGTGCTGAGGGGCGGTGACAGTCTCACAATAACCACAGTCGGTGACAGCCGGTTGTGTGTGCTGAGGGGCGGTGACAGTCTCACAATAACCACAGTCGGTGACTGAGCCGGTTGTGTGTGCTGAGGGGCGGTGACAGTCTCACCACAACCACAGTCGGTGACTGAGCCGGTTGTGTGTGCTGAGGGGCGGTGACAGTCTCACCATAACCACAGTCGGTGACTGAGCCGGTTGTGTGTGCTGAGGGGCGGTGACAGTCTCACCATAACCACAGTCGGTGACTGAGCCGGTTGTGTGTGCTGAGGGGCGGTGACAGTCTCACCACAACCACAGTCGGTGACAGCCGGTTGTGTGTGCTGAGGGGCGGTGACAGTCTCACCATAACCACAGTCGGTGACAGCCGGTTGTGTGTGCTGAGGGGCGGTGACAGTCTCACCACAACCACAGTTGGTGACTGAGCCGGTTGTGTGTGCTGAGGGGCGGTGACAGTCTCACCATAACCACAGTCGGTGACTGAGCCGGTTGTGTGTGCTGAGGGGCGGTGACAGTCTCACCACAACCACAGTCGGTGACTGAGCCGGTTGTGTGTGCTGAGGGGCGGTGACAGTCTCACAATAACCACAGTCGGTGACTGAGCCGGTTGTGTGTGCTGAGGGGCGGTGACAGTCTCACAATAACCACAGTCGGCGACTGAGCCCGTTGTGTGTGCTGAGGGGCGGTGACAGTCTCACCACAACCACAGTCGGTGACTGAGCCGGTTGTGTGTGCTGAGGGGCGGTGACAGTCTCACCACAACCACAGTCGGTGACTGAGCCGGTTGTGTGTGCTGAGGGGCGGTGACAGTCTCACCACAACCACAGTCGGTGACTGAGCCGGTTGTGTGTGCTGAGGGGCGGTGACGTCTCACCATAACCACAGTCGGTGACTGAGCCGGTTGTGTGTGCTGGGGGGCAGTGACAGTCTCACAATAACAACAGTCGGTGACTGAGCCAGTTCTGTGTGCTGAGGGGCGGTGACAGTCTCACAATAACCACAGTCGGTGACTGAGCCGGTTGTGTGTGCTGAGGGGCGGTGACAGTCTCACCACAACCACAGTCGGTGACTGAGCCGGTTGTGTGTGCTGAGGGGCGGTGACAGTCTCACCACAACCACAGTCGGTGACTGAGCCGGTTGTGTGTGCTGAGGGGCGGTGACAGTCTCACCATAACCACAGTCGGTGACTGAGCCGGTTGTGTGTGCTGAGGGGCGGTGACAGTCTCACCATAACCACAGTCGGTGACAGCCGGTTGTGTGTGCTGAGGGGCGGTGACAGTCTCACCATAACCACAGTCGGTGACTGAGCCGGTTGTGTGTGCTGAGGGGCGGTGACAGTCTCACAATAACCACAGTCGGTGACTGATGCAGTTTTGTGTGCTGAGGGGCTTTGACAGTCTGACCATAACCACAGTCGGTGACAGCCGGTTGTGTGTGCTGAGGGGCGGTGACAGTCTCACCACAACCACAGTCGGTGACTGAGCCGGTTGTGTGTGCTGAGGGGCGGTGACAGTCTCACCACAACCACAGTCGGTGACTGAGCCGGTTGTGTGTGCTGAGGGGCGGTGACAGTCTCACAATAACCACAGTCGGCGACTGAGCAGGTTGTGTGTGCTGAGGGGCGGTGACAGTCTCACCACAACCACAGTCGGTGACTGAGCCGGTTGTGTGTGCTGAGGGGCGGTGACAGTCTCACCACAACCACAGTCGGTGACTGAGCCGGTTGTGTGTGCTGAGGGGCGGTGACAGTCTCACAATAACCACAGTCGGTGACTGAGCAGGTTGTGTGTGCTGAGGGGCGGTGACAGTCTCACCATAACCACAGTCGGTGACAGCCGGTTGTGTGTGCTGAGGGGCGGTGACAGTCTCACCACAACCACAGTCGGTGACTGAGCCGGTTGTGTGTGCTGAGGGGCGGTGACAGTCTCACTATAACCACAGTCGGTGACTGAGCCGGTTGTGTGTGCTGAGGGGCGGTGACAGTCTCAGCACAACCACAGTCGGTGACAGCCGGTTGTGTGTGCTGAGGGGCGGTGACAGTCTCACCACAACCACAGTCGGTGACAGCCGGTTGTGTGTGCTGAGGGGCGGTGACAGTCTCACCACAACCACAGTCGGTGACTGAGCCGGTTGTGTGTGCTGAGGGGCGGTGACAGTCTCACCATAACCACAGTCGGTGACTGAGCCGGTTGTGTGTGCTGAGGGTCGGTGACAGTCTCACCACAACCACAGTCGGTGACTGAGCCGGTTGTGTGTGCTGAGGGGCGGTGACAGTCTCACTATAACCACAGTCGGCGACTGAGCAGGTTGTGTGTGCTGAGGGGCGGTGACAGTCTCACAATAACCACAGTCGGTGACTGAGCCGGTTGTGTGTGCTGAGGGGCGGTGACAGTCTCACCACAACCACAGTCGGTGACTGAGCCGGTTGTGTGTGTTGAGGGGCGGTGACAGTCTCACCACCACCACAGTCGGTGACTGAGCAGGTTGTGTGTGCTGAGGGGCGGTGACAGTCTCACCACAACCACAGTCGGTGACTGAGCCGGTTGTGTGTGCTGAGGGGCGGTGACAGTCTCACAATAACCACAGTCGGTGACTGAGCCGGTTGTGTGTGCTGAGGGGCGGTGACAGTCTCACAATAACCACAGTCGGTGACTGAGCCGGTTGTGTGTGCTGAGGGGCGGTGACAGTCTCACAATAACCACAGTCGGTGACTGAGCCGGTTGTGTGTGCTGAGGGGCGGTGACAGTCTCACCACAACCACAGTCGGTGACAGCCGGTTGTGTGTGCTGAGGGGCGGTGACAGTCTCACCACAACCACAGTCGGTGACTGAGCCGGTTGTGTGTGCTGAGGGGCGGTGACAGTCTCACCACAACCACAGTCGGTGACTGAGCCGGTTGTGTGTGCTGAGGGGCGGTGACGTCTCACCATAACCACAGTCGGTGACTGAGCCGGTTGTGTGTGCTGGGGGGCAGTGACAGTCTCACAATAACCACAGTCGGTGACTGAGCCAGTTGTGTGTGCTGAGGGGCGGTGACAGTCTCACCATAACCACAGTCGGTGACAGCCGGTTGTGTGTGCTGAGGGGTGGTGACAGTTTCACTATAACCACAGTCGGTGACTGAGCCGGTTGTGTGTGCTGAGGGGCGGTGACAGTCTCACCATAACCACAGTCGGTGACTGAGCCGGTTGTGTGTGCTGAGGGGCGGTGACAGTCTCACCACAACCACAGTCGGTGACTGAGCCGGTTGTGTGTGCTGCGGGGCGGTGACAGTCTCACAATAACCACAGTCGGTGACTGAGCCGGTTGTGTGTGCTGAGGGGCGGTGACAGTCTCACAATAACAACAGTCGGTGACTGAGCCAGTTCTGTGTGCTGAGGGGCGGTGACAGTCTCACAATAACCACAGTCGGTGACTGATGCAGTTGTGTGTGCTGAGGGGCGGTGACGTCTCACCATAACCACAGTCGGTGACTGAGCCGGTTGTGTGTGCTGGGGGGCAGTGACAGTCTCACAATAACAACAGTCGGTGACTGAGCCAGTTCTGTGTGCTGAGGGGCGGTGA
This sequence comes from Mobula hypostoma, assembly GCF_963921235.1. Taxonomy (NCBI): domain Eukaryota; kingdom Metazoa; phylum Chordata; class Chondrichthyes; order Myliobatiformes; family Myliobatidae; genus Mobula; species Mobula hypostoma. The sequence continues at coordinate 27,791,503 of NC_086121.1, read as the reverse complement.
CAGTCTCACAATAACCACAGTCGGTGACTGATGCAGTTCTGTGTGCTGAGGGGCGGTGACAGTCTCACTATAACCACAGTCGGTGACTGAGCCGGTTGTGTGTGCTGAGGTGCCGTGACAGTCTCACCACAACCACAGTCGGTGACTGAGCAGGTTGTGTGTGCTGAGGGGCGGTGACAGTCTCACCATAACCACAGTCGGTGACAGCCGGTTGTGTGTGCTGAGGGGCGGTGACAGTCTCACCACAACCACAGTCGGTGACTGAGCCGGTTGTGTGTGCTGAGGGGCGGTGACAGTCTCACCACAACCACAGTCGGTGACTGAGCCGGTTGTGTGTGCTGAGGGGCGGTGACAGTCTCACCACAACCACAGTCGGTGACTGAGCCGGTTGTGTGTGCTGAGGGG